>NC_053474.1:2891694-3603789 GCF_015227805.2 Hirundo rustica
CACCGTCCCGGTGCCCGCGTCCCCCAGAGCCACCCTGCCACCACATCCCGCCCTGGGGTGCCCGCTGGGGACGTGGGGGGACCCAAAATCCCACTGGGGACATTGGGAGTGGCTCAGAATCCCACAGGTGACACTGAGGGGTGGCTCAGAATCCCACAGGTGACACTGAGGGGTGGCTCAGAATCCCGCAGGTGACATTGGGAGTGGTTCAAAATCCCACAGATGACCTTTAGAGTGGCTCAGAATCCCACAGGTGACACTGAGGGGTGGCTCAGAATACCGCAGGTGACCTCCTGAGCTGGGGTTGAGCCCCCCAGGGGCTGGGGACCCACAGGGACCTTTCCCACAGCACCTTTCCCTCCACGCCTCCCTGTCCTGGTGCTCCAGAGATCCCAGACAAGGATCCTTCACTCCACCACGTCCCGGAGGTGATAATTCCCGTTTTTCCCCCCCATCACGGACGCTCCAGGACTTCCTTACCTTCAGTCCCTGCAGTCCTTGAGGGCCCTTGGGACCTGGGGGGCAGCTGGTGGGGCACTGGGAGGAGAGGAAGGACAAGGATGAGTTGGGAATGACCTGGAGAAGCCAGGGAAGAGAGGGAGAGGGCAGGGGACAAGGTCAGGGTGGCTCTCACCAGGAAATCAGCGCTGCCTTCCAAGCCTTGGAGGTGTCCCGGGAGGCCCTGCAGGGATGGAAACCCATCAGCATTCCATGAGGTTTTCCCTCAGGATGGTTTTACAGGAGCGGGGAGCGAGGAAATGGGGTGGGAGGTGAGAGTCAGAGCCCGAATTCCAGCCCCGGTCCTTGGGATGAGCCTGGGGGAAGCCTGGAGATACTCACGGGTTTCCCTGGAGGGCCCGGGGGACCCCTGGGGCCGTCGGGTCCGGGGTCACCCTAGGAAAGAAGGCCAGGAAAGGAGAATTTGGGATGGGGAGGAGGAGACTCGGAGACAAGGGCGTCCCAGCAGGAACGGGGACATCCCCGGGGTGCTGGCAGCAGGGGAACCTCCATTCCCACGGTTTGGGATCATCCCTGATCATCCCAGGAGCCCTGACGGGCAGGGAAGTGGCTCCAGGTGGAAGGACGGGAGGTTTTTCAAGGATTTTTTGAGGGTTTTTTGAGGTTTTTTGTGTTTTTATCGTGTCCCTTCCTGACTCCTCACCTTGGGTCCCAGCACCCCGATCGCCCCAGGAATTCCAACCTGGCCCGGAAGCCCCTTAGGGAGAAGGAAGAGAAATTCATGGAATGAGAGAGGCTCTGTCCTGATTCCTCCCCTCTGGAGCTGCTGAGGTTTGAGCTCCTGCTGCCCAATTCCCAGCAGGATCCCGGGCCCCCATCCCAGCCCCAGCGCCGCACTTACGGGGGGTCCTGGCAGCGAAGGACCCTGCAACAACAAAAAACCAAAACCAGAATGGGTTCAAATTCCCTGAATCCCCCCGAACTGCTGCCCCACGGATGGAGCAGGGGGATTTGGGAGTGCCCACCCCACCCACGGGAGCAGCGGATACTCACGGGGAGCCCTGGTGGCCCTGGGAGTCCGGGCTGGCCCTGCCGGGACACAAGAGGAGAGTCGGGAGCTGGAAAAGGAGGATCTGCTCCAATTCCACCTCCCTGGACGCAGCCTCGGGGCCAGAAACTCCTCCTGCATCCATGGATCCCTTCCAGAGGGACGGGGATGGGTCTGGGAGGGGAAGGGGGGAGACTGGGAAGGTGGGAAAGTGGGAGTGTGGGAGCCTGGGAATGCGGGAATTTGGGAGGGGGGAAAATTGGGAAGGTGGGAATTCGGGAAGGTGGAAAACTGGGAAGGTGGGATCCTGGGAAAGGTGGGAGCCTGGGAAGGTGGGAACTTGGGAAGGTGGGAAGCTGGAAGAAGTTGGGAAATTGGGAAGGTGGGAGCCTGGGAAGGTGGGAAGTTAGGAAAGTGGGATCCTGTGAATGAGAGATCCCAGGAATGTGGGATCCCGGGAATGTGAGATCCTGGGAATGAGGGATCCCAGGAATGTGGGATCCCAGGAATGTGAGATCTTGGGAATGTGGGATCCCAGGAATGTGGGATCCCGGGAATGTGGGATCCTGGGAATGTGAGATCCCGGGAATGTGAGATCCTGGGAATGTGGGATCCTGGGAATGTGGGATCCCAGGAATGTGAGATCCTGGGAATGTGAGATCCCGGGAATGTGAGATCCTGGGAATGTGAGATCCCGGGAATGTGGGATCCCGGGAATGTGGGATCCTGGGAATGTGAGATCCTGGGAATGTGGGATCCTGGGAATGTGGGATCCTGTGAATGTGGGATGTGGGATCCTGGAAATGTGAGATCCTGGGAATGTGAGATCCCGGGAATGTGGGATCCCGGGAATGTGGGATCCCGGGAATGTGGGATCCCAGGAATGTGGGATCCTGTGAATGTGGGATCCTGGGAATGTGGGATCCCGGGAATGTGTGAGCCCGGAGCTGCCCCTCACTCACTTTAGCCCCTGGCCTGCCGGCAGGTCCTGGCTCCCCTTTGGCTCCGGTCAGCCCCTGCGAGGGAAGGCACACCGGGAGTTATTCCCGTTCCTCCTGCTCTCCAGCCAGGAATCTTCTCCGGGTTGAACCCATCGGGAGGGGCCGAGGGTGGAATTCCCCGGCACAGGGACCCTGGCGGGGACACGTGGAGGGAGCTCCGCCCGGCCCTGATCCCGGTTTGTCCCTGGCACGGGGCAGGAACACATCCAAACCCCCAGCACCCATCGGACACCCCTGAGACCCCGCCCGGGGGAGCGGGGACAGGCCGGGTGAGGGGACAGCTCCGTCCCCTTCCTGCCACCTCCGCTGCCAGGCCGGGACAGCGGCAGAGCCACCGGGGCCACCCCGGGGGTGCCCAGGAACTGGGGACGGCGGGGGACACGGAACTGCTCCAGGTTAATTCTGGGCGAAATGGAGAGGAGCTCTGCTGGGATCCCCGAGGTGGGAAGGGGTGGAAGAAGCAACTCCCAAGCTCGTTTGGGAATTCCCAAGGTGGGAAGGGGTGGAAGAAGCAATTCCCAAACTCTTTTGGAATTCCCAAGGTGGGAAGGGGTGGAAGAAGCAATTTCCACACTCGTTTGGGATTCCCAAGGTGGGAAGAAGTGGCAAAAGCTCTTCTCAAGCTCTGGTGGGTTCCCAAAGGTGGAAAAGGGTGGCAGAAGCTCTTCCAGAGCTCATTTGGGATTTCCAAGGTGGGAAGGGGTGGAAGAAATAATTTCCAAACTCTTTTGGGAATTCCCAAGCTGGGAAGGGCTGGCAGAAGCTCTTCCAGAGCTCATTTGGGATCCCACAGCTCTTCCCGAGCTCATTTGGGATCCCACAGCTCTTCCCGAGCTCATTTGGGATCCCAAAGCTCTCCGGAGCTCATTTGGGATCCCAAAGCTTTCCTGAGCTCATTTGGGATCCCAAAGCTCTCCGGAGCTCATTTGGGATCCCCAAGGCGCTTTCAGCTCCCGCACAGAGGGATTTGGGGCCGTTTCCAGTGGGACAGACCCCGGGGACGGGAGCAGTTTGCTGTGACCCCGGGGGCAGGGACGGGGTCGGATCTCACATCAATTCCCGGCTTCCCTGGGGATCCATCCAGACCGGGGGCTCCAGGCTCGCCCTTGACCCCCTGGAAAAGAGGAGCAGAGTCGGGATCAGCTCGGGATGAGCCCCTCCGGAAGGAGCGGGGAGCCGAGGGAGGGGTGGGTACTCACCGGGGAGCCGGGGGCTCCGGAGGGGCCTTTGTCACCCTGCGGGAAGGGGACGAGGTGGGAAAGGGATCGGGCACCCCACAGGCGATCCCGGGGCATCGGGATCCCTGCGCCAGCCCCAGGGCAGGAGGGAGGGGCTGGATCCCACAGCAGGGCAGGACGGGGCCGGTGGTGGGGACAGCGGGCTGGGGTTTGAGAGGGTTTTGTTGGGGTTTGAGAGGGTTTTATTGGGGTTTGAGAGGGTGTTGTTGGGGTTTGTGAGGGTTTTGTTGGGGTTTGTGAGGGTTTTGTTGGGGTTTGTGAGGGTTTTGTTGGGGTTTGAGAGGGTGTTGTTGGGGTTTGTGAGGGTTTTGTTGGGGTTTGTGAGGGTTTTATTGGGGTTTGTGAGGGTTTTGTTGGGGTTTGTGAGGGTGTTGTTGGGGTTTGTGAGGGTGTTGTTGGGGTTTGAGAGGATTTTATTGGGGTTTGAGAGGGTTTTATTGGGGTTTGAGAGGGTTTTGTTGGGGTTTGTGAGGTTGTTGGGGTTTGTGAGGGTTTTATTGGGGTTTGAGAGTGTTTTGTTGGGGTTTGTGAGTGTTTTGTTGGGGTTTGTGAGGGTTTTATTGGGGTTTGTGAGGGTTTTGTTGGGGTTTGTGAGGGTGTTGTTGGGGTTTGTGAGGGTTTTATTTGGGTTTGGGAGGGCTTTATTGGGGTTTGTGAGGGTTTTATTGGGGTTTGTGAAGGTGTTGTTGGGGTTTGTGAGGGTGTTGTTGGGGTTTGTGAGGGTTTTGTTGGGGTTTGTGAAGGTTTTGTTGGGGTTTATGAGGGTGTTGTTGGGGTTTGTGAAGGTGTTGTTGGGGTTTTGTGAGGGAGAAGTGGTGAAGGTTGCACTAGGGTTTTGTTAGGGCTGTGCTGGGGTTTTTTGTTTCTCTTTTTAAGGGTTTTGAGAGGGTTTTACCAAGGTTTTGTGAGAGCTGAGCTGGGATTTCCTGAGAGGGAACTGGTGAAGGTTGCATAGGGTTTTGTTAGGGCTGGCACTTTTGGGGGTTGGGGTTTTTTGTGTTTTGTTGTTGTTTGTTTGGGTTTTTGGTTTTGTTTTGGGGGGGGTTTTTTGAGGGTTTTGAGAGGGTTTTACTGGGGTTTTGTGGGAGTTTTATTGGGGTTTTGTGAGGGTTGAGCTGGGATTTCATGAGGGCTGGGCTGGGATATTGTGAGGGGGAATTGGTGAAGGTTGTACTAGGGTTTTGTCAGGGCTATGCTGGATCTTTGGGGGATTTTGAGAGGGTTTTACTGGGGTTTGTGAAGTGGGGTTTTGTGAGAGTTCTGCTGGGATTTGTGAGGGTTTTACCGGGATGTTGTGAGAGGGGTTTTGTGAGGGTTGGATGGGGTTTCTGAGGGGAGCTTTTGTGAGGGTTTTCCTGGGATTTTGTGAGGGTTGTTCTGGGGTTTTGTCAGGGTTTGCTGGGGTTTCCAAAGTGCTGTGGCTGCTCTGGGTATAAATAACACTAAAATAACACCACATCCTGGAGAGAGGGCACTTTCACAGGGCTCCCCTCTGTTGGGGCCCCCATCCCACAACCCGTGGAGCATCCAGAGCCACAGTTCCCCCCTCACATCCCTCTGCAGTGGGATGTCACTGTCCCCCCTTCACTGAGCGCCTCTGGGGCGGCCCCTGCCCCAAACCCTCCGAGCAACCTCCACTGCACCCCAACCTCCCTGTCCTGCCTCCCCCAAAAACCAACCCAGACCCCAATTCCCGAGCTGGATTTGGGGTTCAGCACCCTGTACAGAGCTGGGACCTCCCTGTCCTGCCTCCCCCAAAAACCAACCCAGACCCCAATTCCCGAGCTGGATTTGGGGCTCAGCACCCTGTACAGAGCTGGGACCTCCCTGTCCCACATTCCCCAAAAACCAACCCAGGCCACAATTTTGGAGCTGTGCACGGAGCTGGATTTGGGGCTCAGCACCCTGTGTGGAGCTGTGGCTGCTCTGTCCCACATTCCTCAAAAACCAACCCAGATCCCAATTCCCGAGCTGGATTTGGGGTTCAGCACCCTGTACAGAGCTGGGACCTCCCTGTCCTGCCTCCCCCAAAAACCAACCCAGACCCCGATTCCCGAGCTGGATTTGGGGTTCAGCACCCTGTGCGGAGCCGGGGCTGCTCTGTCCACCCTAAATCAGGACCAGCCCGGAGCCCCTGTGCCACTCACAATGTCCCCGTTGTGCCACGTGTCCCCTCCCTCCCTCCCTCCCTCCCCACAGGTCACTCACGTCGATGCCATCGGCTCCCGGCACTCCTGGGGGACCGGGGGGCCCCCGTGGGCCGGGCTCTCCTGGTGGCCCTCGCTGCGAGGAAAAGGGATGGGATCCACGTCAGGAAAGACCCCGAGATGTGTGGGGAATCCTCTTGGAGGGAGCTGGGATGGAGAACACCCCGAGGGGGCAGAGCTCTGCCTGGCAAGGGCATGGATGGAGAAATCCAGGAATTTCCTCCCACTGGCACCTCCAGCTCCTCATTCCCTGCCTTTTTCTCCTGCCTTGGTGTCCCTGGGGAACACAGCGGGGTGCCCACGGGGCCGTGGCAGCGTTTTTACCCCTTTCCTCTTTCCCTGCTGTCCATGGATCTCCTGCCCTGATGGAGTGGGATCTCCATGGGGTGACAATTTCACCCCATCTCTGCTCCCTCCTTCCCCGCTGTCCATGGATCTCCTGCTCCCATAGATCAGGGATCTCCCTGGGGTGACATTTTCACCCATTTTGCTCCCTCCTTCCCTGCTGTCCATGGATCTCCTGCCCAATGGAACAGGGATCTCCATGGGGTGACATTTTCACCCATTTTGCTCCCTCTTTCCCCGCTGCTCCTGCCTGCACCCAGCAGGATCTCAAAGCATTTCCACCCCCTCCCCGTCCCCCGTTCCCTGCCCCTCCCGGAGCTCCTGCCCCGACGGCGTGGGGTGTCCGTGGGGTGACGGCGGCGCTCCCAAAGACCCCTTTTAGCTCGGGGCGGCGTTTCTGGGAGCGCTGGCAGGATTTCAGTGCCCCAAACCCCCAGGGTGAGGTGGGGACCCCCAGCCCCTCCGTGCCAGCTCTCCCTGGGCAGGGCTGGCTCCGCTCCCGGGCTCTGGACAAAAGCTCCATTCAGGGAAGCTCCCGGAGCCCCGGCCTGGCTTTGAGGTTTGCACAGGGCTCGGCAAAGAAACCTCTGTTATCCTAACGGGGAGTTCAGGGGGAAGAGATTCCAGTCCTGGAGACTGAAGCCTCGGTGTTCCTGGAAATGAGGAGCAGACGGTGGCTGGGCCGAGCTCCTGCGGCTCCTCCAGCCTCCCAGGCTGGATTAATTTAAAGATTTTTTTTTTTTTTAATATGAATTTCAAAAATAAATATTTAAAAAAAAAATCTTAAAAGTAAATCAATTTTTAAAAATACATAATTTTAAAAGGAATTTTAAACAAATTTAAAGGAAGAAATTTTGAAAAGGAATCGTTTTTAAAAGGAATTCATTGAATAAAGAAATGAAATAACTTAATTAAAAGGAATATTAAATAAATTTAAGAAATCTTTATAAATATATAGATAAAATACATATTAAAATAAATATAATTTTTAAATGGACAATAAAATTAATTTAAAATAAATTAAAAAATATATATATAGGAATAAATGTAGCTGGATAGGGGTGAGAGGTGCTGCTGGTTCATGTACACAACAGGAGAGCCCCGGCACCACCTTGGATCAATCCCTGAGCCGGGGAGGGAGCGAGTCCCCATCCCAGGAATCGCCCCTCAATGGCACCTTTGTCCTGCCCGAGGAACGAATTCCAAAGGGTTCCTTGTTCCCGAAATTCCCACATCCCCCTTGCTCCGCTCCGCTGCCCCCACAAACCCGGGGGGGGATTTTAGGAAAGAGTTGTCCCCCAGTTTCCAACAGGCAGCTCAGGAACCACATGGAAAAAATTCCCCAAACCTCGAAAATGTGATTTATTTATTATTATTTTTGCAGTTGTAAGGCAAGGAGAGTTTTTCCAGGTGGAATCCCACTGCCTGCCCCTCTCCGGGGCTCATTTTCCCTTTTTCCAGATCCATTTTCTCCTGCCCCTGGGTGAGTCCGGAGAGTCCCCGAGACCCCCGGGAGGGTCAGAGCCCCCCCCAGCCCTGCTCCGTGCGGATCTGCAGCACATCCCAGGAAAGCGGGAGCAAAATTCCCAGAAAATCCAATAGGAAAAACCAGAGCCCCCCTCTCCCACTCCCCCTCTCCAGCGCGGGGGGGAAATCAAACTAAATTTGTTTGGCCAACAATTCCCGAATTTCCGAGTCCGCGGGTGCGGGGGTGGAAAAGGGGGGGATTGGATTCCTGAGAAAAGCAAGGGAAAAGTGCGGGGGGAATAAAGCCAAGGTGCTCAGCACTGCGAGGGAGCGGAGATGGGGAATGTCCCCGCTCTGTCCCCTCTCCGTCCCTTCTCCATCCCTTCTGCGTCCCTTCTCCATCCCTTCTCCATCTCTTCTCCGTCCCCTCTCCATCCCCTCTCCGTCCCTTCTCCATCCCTTCTGTGTCCCTTCTCCATCCCTTCTGTGTCCCTTCTCCATCCCTTCTCCATCTCTTCTCTGTCCCCTCTCCATCCCCTCTCCATCTCCTCTCCATCTCCTCTCCATCCCTTCTCCGTCTCTTCTCCGTCCCTTCTCCGTCCCCTCTCCATCCCTTCTCCATCCCTTCTCCATCTCCTCTCCATCTCCTCTCCATCCTTTCTCCGTCCCTTCTCCGTCCCTTCTCCGTCCCTTCTCCGTCCCTTCTCCATCCCTTCTCCGTCCCGGGATCGATCACGGCACTCACGAGCTGGGCCAGGCAGAGGCAGGACGCCTGGAGCAGGAGCCAGAGCTGCGACACCAGGGTGACACGGGCCATGGCGAGCCGGGCTGGCACCGAGCGCGGCTGGCACCGAGCGCCCGCCCCGACTCGCAGCGCTCCGGGACACCGGGAGGGCCGGGGGAGGAGGGGGAGGAGGAAGAGGAGGAGGAGGAGGAGGAGGAGGAGGAAGGGACTCATTAATATGGAGCAGAGGGATGAGGGCAGGTCCCCGCCCCTCTCAGGTGAGGCCGCGGCTGTTGTGGGCTGGACGGGGACAGAGGGTTTGGAAGGATGGGGACAGGATTTGGCACGGTGGTGGTGGAATTTGGCAGGATAGGGGCAGGAATTTGGCAATATGGGGACAGGAATTGGCACGATGGGGATGGAATTTGGCAGGATAGGGGCAAGGTTTGGCACGATGGGGACAGAATGTGGCGCGATGGAGATGGAATTTAGCACGATGGGGATGGAATTTGGCACGACGGGGACAGGATTTGCTACAATGGGGACAGGAATTTGGCAGGATAGGGACAGAATTTGGCACGATGGGGACAGGATCTGGCCCAATGGAGACAATTTGCTACGGTGGGGACAGGATTTGGCACAATGGGGACAGGAATTTGGCACGATGGGGACAGGATCTGGCACAGACGAGGGGCTGGGGATGAGCTCGGGAGCTGCTGCCGGGGACAGCCCGGCCAGGATGTGTCCCCATGGTGTCCCCATCCCGATGCCACCCCAGTGCCACTGCCTGTCGTGGCTGCGGCTCCCGCACACGCTGAGATGGGGGCGGCACTGGGAACCGCCGGGAACCACTGGGAACCACTGGGAAGCAGTTCCTGCCACTCCAGGGAAGCTCCTGGGGGATTCCCGCCCCAATGACCCCCGCGCAGCCCCTCGGGGATGTCCCCATGTCCCCAGAGCGGCGCGGGGAGGGAACGGGAGGGTCACAGGGGCAATTCCCATGGGGGGATGGTTGTCCTGCTCACACCCCCATTCCCAGTTCTCATTCCCAGTTCCCATTCCCAGTTCCCACCCTCGCCGGCTGCCGCCCCCCATTCCCGGGGAACACGGCATGATTCATCCCGCCCATTTCCTCCTCCTCCTTTTGGGGGGGCTCGCTGAATTGGCGATTGGGGAGCAGGGCTGGGCACCCTCCCCGCCGGGCACGGGGCCGTCCCAGCACACCCAGTTGGCACTGGGGATGCTCCGCTCTGATCCCTCCTGGATCGTCCTCTCCACGTCCCAGCCTGACAGGAAAAGAATTCCACCAAAACCTGGCGGTTTTAAGGCGAAAAAAGATCCGGGCTGAGAGGATCTGGGAGCGTCTCCTTTTGGATCTCTCCCCCCCGGAGCTGCTGGATGCTCCTGCCCGTGTGCCCGTGTGTCCCAGCGCTGTCCCTTTCTGGGACACGAGTGTCACTTTTGGGAGGATTATGTAATCCCGGCTGTTTGTCGGAGTTGCTTCAGTGACAGATTTTTGTCTCCTGTCGGTGCCATTGCTCGTTTTATCGCGGTCTTTCGGGTACTGCGGCTCCTGGAATTCTCTCCTCAGCACGGCCACCAGCCTCCTGCGCCGCCAGATCCCCCTCCAGCACCGCAGGGCCCCCCAAAATCCAGCACCCCTGAGCCCTCCGGACCCCCACCCAGCATCCCCGGACCCCCACCCAGCACCCCTGAACCCCCCCAAACCTCCCACCCAGCACCCCCAGGCGGCCCGGCCATCACCTCCGCACCCCTGTGTCTCCCAGCCCCTGCCTGTCCCCCACTGTCCCCCCGATCCCCCCCCACTGTCCCCCCGATCCCCCCCCCACTGTCCCCCCGAGTCCCCCATTGTCCCCCCACTCGCGTCACGTGACCCTCCCGATTCATATCCCCAGTGCCCCCGCCCCTCTCTCCCCATTGGCTCCCGCCGGCGCGCCGCAACCCATCAGCGCCCAGCACCGGCGGCGCGCGTGGGAGGCGTTGCCGCGCCGAGCGGGCTCTGATTGGTTCCCCCGCGGGCCGTAGCCCCGCCCATAGCGGAAGCAGGAAGCGGGCGGGCCGGCCGTGACCCGCGGGCGGGCAGCGCCGGCCGCGCCATGACGGGAAAATCGGTGCGGGACGTGGAGCGCTACCAGGCGGTGCTGGCCGGGCTGCTGGCCGAGGACGAGAACAAGTTCTGCGCCGACTGCCAGGCCAAAGGTAGCGCGGATGGGCGGCGGGGCCTGCCGAGCCCGCGCCGCAGCGGATGCGCCCCCTCGGTGCCCCCCCGCCGCTCGGTGCTCTCCGGTGTCGCCGCTCCCCCGAGGGTCGGACGCGCACGGCTGGGTCTCTGTCGAGGCCAGGGGCTCGGTGGGGAGCGCTGGGGGACAACGGTGCTGCCCCAGCGGTTACGGGGGTTGCGCGGGGGCAGCGGCTGAACCGGGGGTGGGTTTGGGGCGGAGAGCAGGGTGGGTTTGGGGAGAGAAGCGAGTGGGCTTGGGGACAAGGACAGGATGAGTTTGGGGTGGGTTTTGGGGCGACAGTAGGGTGGTTTTGGGTGAAAAGAACTCTGTGGTTTGGGTGGGAGAACGGGGTGCGTTTGGAGGCAGGAATAGGGTGGTTTTGGGGTAAAGAACGCCGTGGTTTGGGGAGACAACAGAATGGTTTTGGGGGCACAACAGGGCGGTTTTGGGGGAAAGACCACGGTGGTTTTTGGGGGAGAATCCGCCGGTTTTTGGCTACAGCACAGCTGGGTTCGGTGCGAGTCGCACCGGGAGATGCTGCCCGAGGAGCTGCGGTGCCTCTGGAATCCGGGGGGGAGATGAGGAGGGAACGGCCTCAAATCTCCCTGTGGGAATCCCGGGAAACACCCCAGGGTGGGTGGGGACCTCTCCTGAAAGGGGAAGAAGAGGGAGCTGGAAGAGCCGGCGCTGGGGAATTGAGGGAATTCCAGCTGGGGAGTCACATCCTGTCACCCGGGGCTGGAATGTGAGCGGCAGGATCTGCCCTGGATGCTGTAAGGACAGGGAAGGAGTTGTCACCTCACCCCGGGATCATGGACCGCTGGAGGAATTCCAGATTTTTTTTGTCCTCTGCTTCCTTTCCCTCCTGGTTTTTCCCTGTGAGGGTGGTGAGGTCCTGGCACAGGAACCTGTGGCTGCCTCATCCCTGCAAGTGTCCAAGGCCAGCCTGGGATGGTGAAAGGGACAGGACGAGCTTTAAGGTTCCTCACAACCCAAACCATCCCGTGTTTTTCTGATTCCCAGGCGTGTTATTGCCCCTGATCTATCTGAGAGAGGAAATGTTTGAATTCCAGAGGATAAAACAAAGGGATAAAACTGTTCCTTGTCCCCGAGTGCTGCTCTGTGGTTGCTGCTTTGTTTTCCTGCAGCAAAAGTGTTAAAGTTGCCCAAAATCCCGTTTTAATGAGCTGCCGTAATCACTTGGAGATCTGGACTTGAGCCTCGTTTCCCAAGAGCTGCTGGAAGTGAACTTGGAGCGGGGATTGACCAAATCCATCTGTAAACAAAGGACTTGCTCACCTCAGTGCGACCTCAAAAACTGCAGAGGCCTCTTGAGCAACGTTAAAAATGAGATCATTACGGTTTCTTTTCACCCTAAAAACCCCCCTAAACCACAATAACCTCATCATTCCCACCTTGCCTGGAGCACACCTGGCTTTGGGATGAAGGTGGGAGATCAGGATGTTCCCCTCCCCTGCCAATCCTTTATCTCCTGGCACCTCCTGCCAGCCCTGAGGGCAGAAATAGCTCCTTTATCTCGGCTTCCCAGGCCTGAGACTGCAAATTCCACCAAAACTTCCACCAAAACAGGAATAAATTCATCCCCACAGCTCGAATTCCACCAAAACAGGAATAAATTCATCCCCACAGCTCGGGGTGATGGGGTTGGGGGGAGCTTCACCTGGTCACAGCACGTCCTGGAAGCGCAGAATTCCGGTTAGTTAATTATCAGAATTATAATTATAAGGAAGTACTAGTGTGGAGTTCAGCCTTTCCGAAGCTGGAAGCTGCTCCTGCTTGGGAACGTGGATTGCGCCAGTCCTGGAGATTGTCCCCGCTTATCTGATCCACTAATTACCCCCCTGCACTAATGAGATTCCTGGAAGTGGGAAATCTCCTCCTCCAGGGCACGGGTGGCCATGGGAGCTCTCTCTGCTCAGAGCTCCGGGGATTTGCTGCAGTTTTGGGGCAGTTTTGGTATTTTTGGTGAATGTGGTGCCACAGGAGCTGTCTGTGCCTGGAGCTTCAGGGAATTCCTGCAGCTTTGGGGTGTTTTGGATACTTTTGGAGAATGGAGCTGTGTCTGCCCAGAGCTCCAGGGATTTGCTGCAGCTTTGGGGGCAGTTTTGGTATTTTCGGTGAATGGAGCTGTGTCTGCCCAAAGCTCTGGGGATTTGCTGCAGCTTTTGGGGCAGTTTTGGTACTTTTGGAGAATGGAGCTGTCTCTGCCCAAAGCTCCGGGGATTTGCTGCAGTTTTTGGGGTTGTTCTGGTACTTTTGGAGAATGGAGCTGTCTCTGCCCAAAGCTCCGGGGATTTGCTGCAGCTTTTGGGGCAGTTTTGGTACTTTTGGAGAATGGAGCTGTGTCTGCCCAAAGCTCCGGGGATTTGCTGCAGTTTTGGGGCAGTTTTGGTGTTTTTGGTGGATGGAGCTGTGTCTGCTCAGAGCTCCAGGGAATCACTGCAGTTTTGGGGCAGTTTTGGTGTTTTTGGTGAACGTGGGGCTCTCCCAGTGCTGATGCCAAGGAAGTCCTGATGTTCCTCCTGGAATAACTGCAACATCCCGCTCTGCCTATGGAAAGGAGCCCCGTGGTGGCTCCAGATGGTGCCCTCAGCACTTGCAGGGCTGTCTGGAAGCAAAGCTGCTTTTCTTTGCAGGGGCTGGAGTGTCCCAGGCCAGGCTGGAGCATCCTGGGGTAGTGGGAAGTGTCCCTTGCCTGTGGCAGAGGTGAAATTAAATGAGTTTTGAGGTCCCTCCAAGCCGAGCCGGTGTGAGTTTCTGTGAAATCTCAGGGTGGTTTTGCTGCTGCAAAGAGAGAGCTCTTGTTTTGCAGGAAATGGGGTGAAATCTCTCCCACTGCTTCTTCCTCTTTTTGCTGCCAGCCTCGCGTCTGGGGGGAGCTGAGCCAGGGCAGGGCACTGCTGAGTTATAATCCTCTCCTTTGCTGGGGGATTCACTTGGAGAAACACCTGGAAAGGAGCAGCACTTGCTCCTGGTGGGATTTTTCCCGTGGTGCTGCTGTTCCCTGGGCGTGTGTGAGGGATCACAGGGCTGCTGCACAGCCCGAGCTGAGCACCCAGCAGCACATTCCGTGTTGGAATGTGAGGAGGGATGGAGCCTGGAGCTGGGATGGCTGAAGGAGGGAGGGATGTGCTGAAATCTCCCGGCTGGGCTCCACCGGGATTTGGAAAATTCCCGCAGAGCGACGCTGGGATTCGTCCCTGCCTCTACAGCTGCTCTCGTGCATCCCCCAGCTAATTGTGTTTGGTTCTCTCCTTCTCCCAAACTCTTCCCTCTGCTCTCCAGTCCCATCCATGCATCCAGCAGGCTCTGTGGATCCCGGGGCGCTGACGTCGGAGCGGGAGCTTCCTCCCCGGGGTGCTGCCGTGGCTGCCCAGAGGTTCAGGTTGCCCTGTGCTCCCCCTGGTTTGTCTGGCTCTTCCCTTCATCCCTTTGTCTTGTGAGATCCATGGGTTCCAGGCCTAAATCCGTGCCTCGTATCCCGAGGGATTAGGTGGGAGAAGTGCTGCTGAACACGGCACAAACCCGGGTTTAATTCTCCGGCAAAACAAACAAACACAAAGGTGCAGGGCCGGGGAAATCCCTGCCCAGAGGTGGGATGGGAAGGGGGACAAGCTTGGGGCTGCAGTAGATGATATGGGGAGGCTGACTTCCAGTGGAATTTGGGAATTATCTTGTGGGGGATCTGCTTTAGTCCGGCCTAACTCCTGTTAATCCAAACCAAATATTCCCTAAAAATCTGCGTGACTCAACTCCTCCTCCTCCAGCAGCCTCTTGAGCTGCAGCTGAATTTCCTTTGCAGTCAGAGCAATTCCAAGAGGAACTTTTTTAAATAGCTGCTGGAACAGCTGCATGGGAGGAAGGAGGATCAGGATGGCGACGCTGATGGAGGGGGACTGGTGCAGCCTGTGCCTTCAAAAACCCCAGAGTGGTGGGGCTGGAACTGCTCAAGGCTGGGTTAGGATATCTGGGGTGAGGAGAGAGCTCAGCCTTATGCAAGGGAATCTTGCCAGAGCGATGCATGTGGGTTGTGTGTTCTTTTGAATCCTCAGCTGCGGCCACAGTGTTCTGGGATCTTCCATTATTCTGCTTTTCCGCTCTTCCCGGTTCAGATCTGAGAGGTTTGTGCACAAAGGGAGTGGAAATGCTCCTGAATTCACTTTGTCCCTCTGGGATCTTCACCCCAGCAGGGTAAAACTGGGAGAGGACACAGCTCTGTCCACCCTGAGCCTGCCTGGAGCTGTAACTTCCCACTCAAGCAAGGGGGGGAAAAAAGCATCAGTGTTCCCAACAGGGATTTAGTGTGGAATTAGTTGTAGGAAGATCCCTTTTAAGCAGAGCTCTGAGTCACACTTGGATCCGTGGCCCTACATCTGCCAGAAATAGGGATAATCCTCGGAGCAGCAGCACCTGGGGCTCTCTGTGCTGACCCACCTGGGGAGTGGAGGTGGGAAAAGAAAGCTCTCCCCACCAAACAAAAAAAAAATAAAAATTCCACGTGATTTCCCAGCTGGAGTAAAGTTTGTTCCTATAGAAACTGGAGTTACGTAAGGAATGGCAGCTGCAGTGCAAAGGGAGCTCGTGCTCCAAAATGCAAAGTAGGTCTTGAAACCAAGCAAAAAGTCAGGAATAGCTCGGAGCTCCTTCAGGTTGATCCCTGGTAGTGATTGTTCCCTGTGTCCCAGGAAATCTGGGACAAAATTGGAGCTTTGAGGAGGAGCTGTCTTGGAGCAGTGAGTATGAGGCTGGATTTACCTGGGCCTTAATAAATTGGTTTATCTGTATTTTTGGCAAGGTGTGCCATTCCTTCCTGACCCTTTCCCAGGGAATTTCAAGGCATAGTCCATGTTTAGCTCTAGATATTGGAAAAAACTTCTCAATCCATCAAACACTGGCCCAGGACTTTCCTCTGCTCGGAGCTCTTTCAAGGACTTGGTGGCTTCTAAAACATCCCCAACTCGAGTTAAATCGGAAAACCGAGCCTAAATATCTTGAACACCAAGTGACAAAATAAAAACGTCTTAAAAAAGCAGCAAAATTTCTATTTACAGCCTCAAAAGTCAATTTAATGATGGTAGAGGTTCCATCCTGCTGCTCTGTTTACAGGCACAACCTATCACCTAAATTTATTTTTTTTTTGCATTTCACGGGAAATTCAGGCCTCCTTGGAATCTGGAATTTCTAGGATTGACTGATGCGTGGTTTTGGTCAGAAATGATACCAGAGGAAGTCCGTGGATTATGGAATTGACTGATTTTTCTTCTTTTTTTAATGTGTATTTATATTTTTAAGCCGTGTCACCATCAGCGTTGGTGACGTCACCCGGTTCTTTTTCACGGATCCTGGTGCTTGAAATTGTCCCTGTTTTAATGACCGAAGGAACAACCATCGCTCTCTGCAGCAGCAGGAAAGCCCCACCCCGCTGTTGAGAGAAATTTTCATTTCCTCCAGCTGCACTTCAAAGAACACGATGGTAGCAGTGATAAAGCTGCGCTGAGAGCTCTTCGTCTTTGCTCAAAAAACGCACAAAGCTTGGTCGTCGAGGCCACGGGGCCCTCAAATATCGGATTTTTTTTTTTGTGAACTGGAAGATTTCAAGCCTTTTCTGGCAGAAATCAGAGCCAGCGCCTTCGTTTTTCTTGCAAAATGTGGTCGAGGCCTGAAGTTACTTAGAAGGGGGGAAAAAAAAAGGACGAAGAAATCTCCCATCGGCCTTTTTTTCTTTCGAAGGATGGTATAAAGCTGAATTTTTGGGTGATTGAACTGCTTGATCGGGTGTAGATCTTTATCAAACACCTTTTGTTTGTGCTAAAGTGAGGGTTTGGCTTTAGCATCCCCAAAAAGCTGCACAAATCCCTCAGCCTGGGCTTAAATCTGGGAATGCAGCAGGGATTAATCCCAAATGTGAGGTGCATCTGTGATCCCTGCAGCAGGACCCATGCTCAGCTCAGTGATTAATAGTGTTAATAACGTTAATAACGTAATTTAGAGGTCTTGAAGCTGATTTGAGTGGGTTTTTAGAGTTTCCTTTTGTTCCCCAAAGTCTTGAGCACTAAATCTGGGAGTGCAGCAGGGATTAATCCCAAATGTGAGGTGGATCCATGATCCCTGCAGCAGGACCCATGCTCAGCTCAGTGATTAATAGTGTTGATAACTAAATAATGTAATTTAGAGGTCTTGAAGCTGATTTAAGGGGGTTTTTAGAGTTTCCTTTTGTTCCCCAAAGTCCTGGGCACTAAATCTGGGAGTGCAGCAGGGATTAATCCCAAATGTGAGGTGGATCCATGATCCCTGCAGCAGGACCCATGCTCAGCTCAGTGATTAATAATGTTAATAAATATTAATAACGTAATTTAGAGGTCTCAAAGCTAATTTAAGTGGGGTTTTTTTAAGAGTTTGCTTTGGTTCCCCAAAGTCCTGGCAGTGCAGAACAGCTGTTTCCAGCAAAGAGCAGAGGAAGTTGTTTTGCAAGAGAGGCTTTGTCACAGGATGAATGACACGAAATCCTTGAGCAATTTCTTTCCAGAAAAGAGGAAACCACAATGCAAAGGAACCTCTCCTCGGATCCTGGGTTCTTCTGCAAAAAAATGAGGATTTTCAGGAATTTTTTTCCCCCTGGTGAAAAGCTGAGGGTGTGAATGTCCCCTGGCAGGGATTCTCCTGCCCCAGGGAGAATTCCCCACATCTCTTTCTCCTCAGGGGATGCTTGGATGGCTCTGTAGACAGAGATGGAGCAGTTTTGGGATCCATGGATGAGGGCACATTTCCCTGGAACAGCTGGCTGCTGATTTCCACTGGGAATATTTCATCAGGCTCTGATTTGTGATGCTCCCTCAATCCTGCCTGTGGAAGCAGCTCCTTTTTTTTTTTTTAAATTCCCATTCCCTGCTCCTCCTTTTCCGAGGAGCTATGGCTTTGCAGCCAGCTCCTGGTTTATTTTTAAACGCTTTCTGCGGAGTTATTACTGCAAAAAAGTTGCCTCAGGAACTTGGGCCGGAATTTGGTGCCTGAGTGAAGGGCGAGGAGTGAATCCCCTCGGGATTTCTCCATTAAAACCACTCCAGGGGTGTGAACTTGGAGCAAGTGGAGCTCATTTGGGGCAGGCTCCTCAGGCTGGGCATTGAAAAAGGGAATTAGGCCAGGGTTTTAAAGGGAATTAGGATCCTTTTCAGTCATTCAGATTGTTCAGCTGCCCTTGGAGCAGAGCAGGGCTTAGATGGGTTAGATGGCAGGAGCAGCTTGGTATGTGGAGTTTATTTTGACAGGCTGGGATGTAAAACAGCCTCTGGAATTGTCTCCTGGAGCAGGGGCCGGGCACCAGATCGCTGCTGGGGTGGTGCATCCTCCCTTGGGAATGCACTCAAGTGTTCAGGGAAGCTGGAAATGAGAATTCACTGAGCGAGGGATGCTTTGGAGCTCGTGATCCTCCTGCGGCCCCTGCCAGGCTGGGAGCGCATCCCAAGGGGGTCTGAGCTGACCCAGATCTTGTGCCAGGGCTGAGTGGGCATCCAGGCTCTGAAAAACATTGGGATTGATGCCTTGGGAAGGCTGAGCTGGAACAGGGACTGGACAGAGCTGGAGAATAAAGCAGATATTTATTGAAAGGCCTTTAGGGTAGACCTTGGGCAGGACAAGAGCCTGGGCAGGGCTGCACCCAAGGTGGAACCAAAATGGGCACAAAATGGGCACAAAATGGACAAACGGTCACCAGGCCTCACACTTTTATAAGTTTTGGTCCATTTGCACATTGGGGTTTCATTGTCCAGTTCCAGCTCCAGGTTGTGCAGTCCCATCCTTTGGGCTGAACACTTGTCCCAGCTGTCCTTGGTATGCAGCAGGAACAGGATTTGTTTTGTGTCCCTGCTGTGTGCAGAGAGCTGAGTGACCCTGAGTGTGAGCTCAGAGCTGCACCTGGGCAGCGCAGAACCTGAAACACAGCAAAGATAAAACTTAAACCATCAGGATTCTTACTCCACGTTGACGTTTCCTTCAATCCCGGCGGGGTTTGCGCAGGCCTGAGGTGAAGCCCAGGCCCATCGACTCCACTGGAGCAGAGCAGGGTTGGTGTGAGGCGACTTTAATTTCCATGGATGTTAAAATGATCCGTAGAGCTGAGACAAAAGTGCTGGCAGCACCAGGCAAGGCTGGCACTGGTGGGCACTGGAGCAAACTCGGAGTTTTCCATGTGGGAACGGTGCTGCCATTTCGGCCTGGTGGCTCTGAGGGCGCTCAGAATCGATTTTTAAAACATTAAACAGAGGATCTGTGCAAGAAACAGAATTTTTTTCGTGGTTTAAGGAGCTGGATGTTTCTGTTGGCCTTGTCCTCAGCCCTCTGGGAGATAAATCCATAATTCCCTGAGCCAGGAGGGCGAGGAGCTCCCTGTCCTCGATTTGTGGCGGCTATCAGGGTGTGTGCCCAATTTTTGTGAGGGCTGATAATTCTCCCAGGCAGCTCAGCAGTGCTGATTCAAGCTGCCCTGTTGTTATTCATTGATATAAACCCGTTTTTCTCAGAAAACTCCATCCCAGGCGGGTTTTTTTCCCTTTTATCACCGGAGCTGCTGCAGGGTCTGAGCTGGGGTTGGGTTTTTGGGGAAGTGAACAGCAGCAGCACGGGGTGAAAGTCACATCTGGAGATGCCCACATGGGGCTTTTTTCGAGTCAAGTCACCTTGAGAAGAGCTGTGAAACCCCAAGGAAATGCCTGCAAAAAGCCCTGAAAAGCAAAATCTGGGCCGCTGGGCATTTCCAGGGAGGTTTTTAGTGGGAGATGTTTCAGCGCGAGCTGCTCCGAAGAGGGAAGTGGGAGGTTGTTTACATCTGCACCAAACCCTTCCCCCCCCTCCCACAAACTCAGGGCTTTATGAGACATTTTAAGAGACATTTTTAGAAGGCATTTGAAGGTTAAAATGCTGCTTTAGTTAAGCTGGAGGTCTGGGAAGGTGTTGGGTCAGACCTGACCCCAGCAGGGTTTGCTGTGGCTGCAGGCTCATTTGGAGCATTTTGGAAAATCCAGATTTCCTCCCTGCTGGGCTCTGGAGTCGCTCCTGTCACAGAGCAGAGCCCTGAGCTGCTGGGGTCACAATCTGTGCTCTGGATAAAACCAACCCCACATCCCCCAGCTCCTCTATTCCCTGCAGATTTGAAGCCTTTCCCTGCAGCACCTTCTGGCTGTGCAAGGACACCCAAAATCCCAGCTGGAATCTCCCCAGGGAAGGGCTCACCCCTGGTTGTATAATGTGTTTATTGCCGGGATGAGGTTCGAAAAGCCCTAAAATATTTTAATTTCAACACAACCGGAAGCTGCTCAGTAATGGCTCTCCCAGAACCTGGATTTAGGAGTTGCAGCACATTCCAGCTGGGAATTCCTGTGCCATCCACCCCTGAGGGGACGCTGGAGCAGCCAGGAGGGTGTGACACTGCCCCTGAGTCATGTTTTAGTGGGAGGTTTGTGGTGGCTTGAGCTGGTCCATGTGACAAACCCAGTGAGCTGATTACTCCAGGAGCTGCCCCGTTAATCCTTTTAGTCCTATCAAGGCTAAATTTATCTGGAGTTTAAACCTAACCTTGAATCTCATGATAATCCTTCCAGCAGTCTCACGTTAGAGCCCTGGGGGTGGAGCTGGGAGAGGATTCCGTGGAGAAATGGCAGGGAGGATCCTGGCGAAGGGTTTTGTTCCCAGTTTTTTGGGGGTGTGTTGAGGTGGTGCTGAAGTTGTGGGTTTTGCTTTGATAATAAGGGAGGTAATGAAGGGGCTGAGGGGTAGGCAGGGAAGTGGATTCCTCAGCTCCATTAAATTGATGTCATTCCGCTCCTGGAGAGGGGAAAAAAGCAGCAAATAATGGCAGGAAAGGCCAGAAAAACTTAATGAAGGCGTTTTTGAAGCGAATTCCCTGGAAGAGGTGCTGGAGTTACCTGTTAGAGGTTGGATACCTGTGCTCTGGATTGCACCAGATCCCTCAGGATGCTCCAGGCTTTGGGAATTAAACTGTTAACAGCATCTCGAATGCAGCACTGCTTTTTTAGGGCTTCAAAATTACACTTTCCCCCTCTTCCCCCTCCCACCTCCCTCTCATTAACTTGAGGCTCTGCTATTTTAGCTGTGGCAAGAAAAGCAGGATAACTCTTCATCATCCGGAATAATGTCTGGAAAAAAGGCCTTGTGGAGGCTGTTTGATCCCTACTTCTGTGTGTTCCCAGTTTTCCCATGCAACTGGGACACCAGTTTGTGCTTAGGGAGCTCTGAACTGGGGGCCAGGGAGTTTGGTTTTCAAAAATTCCTAAAATATTCAGCAGGATTTGAGGGTCTGGCCTGGCTGGGAGAGGGGTTGGGAATCCCTGTGGATCTCTGTATCCCTTTGGGAATGTCCTGCTGGGATTCCTGGGTGCACTCAGTCGATCTGAGCTCGTTAATCTTTCCCTTGTGGGTGTTTTTTTTATTTTTTATTTTATTTTTTTTGTTTTTAAATCCCTGGCATGATCTCCCATCCACACCTTGGAGCTGTCCTGCCTGTCCGAGCCGCATGAAAACCGGGAATCTCCATCAGAGCTGTGGAAACTGTGATCTGATCATTCCTTGGCCTGGGATTGGTTTTGGGGGCCAAATCCAGGGCTCGGTGCTGCTCTCCTGGCTCAGCTGGGAATCCCTGCCCAGCACGGAGGAGATTTGAAGATGCTGGGTGGGTTTTTGCTGTAGGGGAATCTTCTGGAGCTGATTTATCCAGGAAAGAAGGGAAAAAAGCAGGACCACAGAGCTCCGGGGGTTGGAGCGTTTTTGGGGTGGTTTAAATCCCTGTTTTCCTGCCTCTTCCTCTCGGAGCTGTTTGGTTTGTGTGGATGGAAGAGGGAGGCGATAAATCCCCAAGGATAACGATTGGGAACCCCCTGCTGACGTGGAATTCCAGCTTCCAGCCTGGATGAGACTCCAAAGGCCTCAATCCCAGTCTACTCGGTGCAGTTTCCCAGTTGCTCCAGACCAAAAAAAAAAAAAATAAAAAAAGGGGGTTGGATTGGTGGGAAAACGCTTTGCTGTCTCTTCCCAGGGCCACGATGGGCGTCCTGGAATATCGGGGTGTTCATCTGCATCCGCTGTGCCGGGATCCACAGGAACCTGGGAGTTCACATATCCAGGGTCAAATCCGTCAACCTCGACCAGTGGACGCAGGAACAGATTCAGGTGAGGGCTGGGATAACACAGTCAAGGTTTTGGTGGGTTTTTTTGTTGTTGTTAGTGCAGCTTCGTAAATTCAGAATTCAACCAAGCCAGGATAGCCCATAAAATGTGGGAAGTGGAGGAGGAGGAAGAATTCCAGCTGGGATAGGTTGGGAGGGAAAAATTCCTTCTTCCAGGCTCGACAAACAGCAGAGAGTGAAGCTAAAGGAGCTGCAAAGAGCTCTGTTAAATTCCCAATCCCTGCCTGGAGGTGCTTCCCGCCTCTCCTTGAGCTTCCCAGGGCTTTCCAGAGGGATTTTGGGATATTTATCCTGCCTTGGAGTGAATATTGCTTAGGGCTGGCAAATGGGATGGGATTGGAGCAGGATCCCCTGGGGGGTGGAGAGTGGCTTCCAGGAGGATCTCCCTTCCTTGATTCCTCTTCCCTGGCAGCCTGGGATGCTGTGGGAGAGTTTTAGTATCCGGGAAAGGAAAACTTGACGGAATTTTTCTGGATTTCAGTGCGTGCAGGAGATGGGGAATGGCAAAGCCAATCGTCTCTACGAAGCCTATCTGCCCGAGAACTTCCGGAGGCCCCAGACAGACCAGCATCCTTTGTTTTCTTCTTTTTCCCTGGGATAAAAAACCACGGAGCTTTTCCATCCTGGAGCTGTGTGCTTAAACCTTCCTGAGGGAGGAGGAGTTCCCTGGGGCAGGGAATGGGAATGAAGGAATTGCTGCCGAGCTCCGGGGTTGGAGAACTGGGACGAGGCTGCCGCAGGTTTTGGAGCCCAGGAGGGTTTGGGTTTTCCAAAGTGCTGAGTATTCCAAAAGCTCCCTGGAGACCTAACTGTGACCTTCCAGGACCTGAAGGAGCTGCAGGAGAGGTGGAGAGAGATGATTTACAAAGGACAGGGTAAAGCGGAGGGATAGGGGGGGCTTTGGGGAAGGAATTCCTCCCTCTGAGGGTGAGGAGGGGCTGGAATGGATTTCCCAGAAAAGCTGTGGCTGCCCCGTCCCCGGAAGCGTTCCCCAGGCTGGATGGAGCTTGGAGCAAGCTGGGATAGCGGAAGGTGTCCTTGCCCATGGGCTCTAAGGTCCCTTCCTGCCCAAACCAGGCTGGGATCCTCTGGTGGGATTTTTAACGCTCCTGAAAACTCCAGCTGTGGCTCGCACCTTGCGGGAATGCTGAGTAAACAGGGATATAACGGTGTGAACCAAAAAAATCCACAGCAGCGCCTTTCCACCGTCAGTTTTTGAGCTAATCCGGTACCTGAGGTGCTTTTTGGAGGTGCAGGATGCTGCTGTGACCGCTGTGATTTGTGCTGGTGACCTGAACGTGCTGAGGGGATGCTTGGGGCAAACAAACAAAAAAAACAGTGGAGAAAACACAGCAGCAGCCTAAATCCTGATTTAATTCCCTTTTTACAGCGCTGAAATAACCTGGAATAACCCACGGGCAAAAACCGAGTCGGGATCCAGCAGTAAATTATTTTAAGAAAGTTACTGCTGGAAATGCTCTTTAAACAATGATTTAATTTAGTTACAGCCTGTACCTTGTTCCTCCCTGTCAAATAAGGCTTCTATTCTGGAATCCTTTGTCCTTAACCAGCTGCTGTAGAGCCGTGGAGAGTTTTATCCGGGATAAATACGAGAAGAAGAAATACATGGACAGAAGCATCGACATCAACGCCTTCAGGGTGAGTCTGGAGGCCGAAATTTGTGATTAAAACACTTTAAATGTTCCCTGTGTCAGGGGAAATCCCTTCTCCAGGGCTGCTGGAGCTTCATGGAGTGAATCCCTGCCCAGCACTGAGGAGATCTGAAGATGCTGGGTGGGTTTTTGCTGTAGGGGGATCTTCTGGAGCTGATTCCAGGTTATCCAGGAAAAAAAAAAAAAAAGCAGGATCACAGACATGGCAGAGCGCAGGGGGCTGGAGGTTTTTTTAGTGGTTTAAATTTCTTTTTTCTTCCCTCTTCTTCATCCAGCTGATCGGTTTGTGTGGATGGATATCTCCATTGGAGAAGGTCTTGGAAGGGTTTTTTTTCAAATTCCTTGCTCAGGGCAGGAAAAGTGCAAAAAAATTTACCTCAAATTCAGCTGTTTCGGAGGTTTTTGACATCGGAGGGGTTTTGGATCAGTAACACCACCGGGATTGAGCTTTTTCTTGGTGTAACCAGGAACTTTTTCCCTCATGCCAGTGGGTTTTTTGTTTGGTTTTTTTTTCCCCCCCTCACAGAAAGAAAAGGACGACAAATGGAAAAGGAGCAACGAGTCGGAAAGGAAACTGGAGCCCATCATCTTTGAGAAGGTGAAAATGGTAAGATGAGGAAGAAAATCCCGGAGCAGTTGTGGAGACATCCCTGAGGCAGAGCAGAGGGATTCCAGCCCGCTCTTGGGAGCATTTTTCTGGCCTCTGTCACACCCTGGGTGCTTTGAGTCACTGCTGGGAGCTTGTTTTGCTCTGCTCACCAGACACTGAGCAGATGTGCAGCCTGGAATCCAGCTATTCCCTGCTGATTTTTCCAGCTCCAGCAGCTGCTTCTCCTTAGTTTAGAGCCTGCTCGGATTGGACAACCTGTTGGGGCGGTTAAAAAAAAAAAAAAATCGGAAATATCCGCTCTGAAATGCGCGTTTTTGGAAGAGCAAAGAGAATTTTGCTTTTGTTTTTGGACTTAAATCCGCTGGGGAGAAGGGATATTTAAGGGTTAATCTCGTTTAAAACCTCTGACATTCCGGGGTGAACCCAAAAGCTGCCCAAGATTCGTGTTGTTTCTTTTCCCCCAGCCTCAAAAGAAAGACGAAACGCAGCAATCCAGGAAAAGTTCCCCCAAATCTGAGCCAGTCATGGACTTGCTGGGCCTGGGTAAGAGAAATTGGTGTAGAAACCGTGGGAATTTGAGGAGTTTCAGTGCTAATTTTCCCTGTCAGGTGAACAATTCCAGGAATCCTGCAGGAATATTCAGCTTGAACTTGGGAATCCCTGCCCAGCACTGAGGAGATTGGAAGATGCTGAGTGGGTTTTTGCTGTAGGGGAATTTTCTGGAGTTGATTCCAGGTTGTCCAGGGAAAAAAAAAAAAAAAAAGGGAAAAAAGCAGGATCACAGAGCTCTGAGGGTTGGGGTGGTTTAAATCCCTGTTTTCCTGCCTCTTCCTCTCGGAGCTGTTTGGTTTGTGTGGATGGAAGAGGGAGGTAAATCCCCAAAGATGAGGATTGGGAACACCCTGCTGATGTGGAATTCCAGGAGTTTTCCATGGGTTTTCCCTTCCTCCTGGTGCCTGTGGTGTTCCAGCAGCAGCTGGAGGTTTGTGGGACAAAAGGGACCAGGGGCACATCCCAAGTCCTGCTCCAGTCCCTTCCCAGCTCCAGAGGGATGAGGGAGGTCGGGATCATGGCACAGAGGTGTCCCCAGCCTGGGAACACACAGGATTTTACCCCAAATTTGGGGGATTTGGGGAGGGGTTTAGCTCAAATTTGGAGGTCCCAGGGGTTTCAAATTTGGGGTTTTTTTGGGATGTTTTACCCCAAAACTTGTGGGTTTCATGGTGATTTGTGGGGAGGACTTTGACTCCAAATTTGGAGGGTTTGGGGAGATTTTAACCCCAAAATTTGAGGGTTTGGGTGTTATCTGGGGGGGTTTTACCCCAGATTTGCAGGGTTTGGGGTGGTTTGGGGCAGGATTCCAGCACAGACTGGGGCTCTGCAGTGATTTTGGGGTCTCTGTCCCCGCAGACGCCCCGGTGACAACGCCCGTCACCAACGGCCGGCCCAGCAGCCTGGAGAAGGACCTGGACCTCTTCGCATCCGTGGGATCCAGCTCGGATTCCAGGAAGGTGAGCTGGGAATGCCGGTGCTTGGAAAAGCCCAGCTGGGTTTTCCAAGGAGAATTTGGGATGGAAGGGACATTAAAGGCCGGGGACATCTCCCATTATCCCAGGGTTCTCCAACCTGGCCTTGGGTGCTGCCAGGGATGGAGCATCTGTCGTAGGACACGAGAAAACGCAAGAGATTTTAAATATTTCAGGAGGCAAAGGGCATAGAAAAGGTTTTATTGTCTATTTCTTAACACCTTTTATGAGGTGTTCCCATACAGACCCAACGTGATCGGTGAATAGGAACGACACCTCTCTGATCCCAGCCAGGGAAACAGCAAAACACCACCTGGAGAAGGATTGTTTTGGGAAAGGGGAGTTGTTTTGCCAAGGTTGTTTTGAGAAGAAGCCTTCCCGAGAAGTTTTCCCTTGGGAAACAGTTAGCAGTTACCAGCAGGCCAAAACCTCTCAGGCCCAGGCATGCTAGGCCCACACGCATCCATCTGGGAATGCTGTTCCACCACACAACCCTCTGCCCTAAACCTTGCTTCATCTAAATTTCCCTTTGTTAAACCCTAAAATCTCCCTCTCCCATCCCCACAGCGTGGATGTGGATGGATATTCCCCATTTTCCCCCCGGTGCTGGATTTTGCCCTGATCCCGTCCCTTTGTCCCAGGTCGTTGGTTCCATGCCAACCTCCGGCAGCGCCGGCTCCGTTCCCGAAAACCTGAACCTCTTCCCGGAGCCCGGAGGCAAAGGGGAGGAAGTGGGGAAGAAGCAGCTCTCCAAAGACTCCATCCTGTCCCTGTACGGCTCCCAAACGTCCCAGGTGCCGGCACAAGGTAATCCCGGCGGGAGCTGGGACCTGGGGGGTCCCGGGAGCTGACAGACTTCCAGGAGAAGTGGGAATGTGAGAGTCCCACAGTGGGTTGGGTGGGACGGGAACGTAAAGCTCATCCTGTTCCAGCCATGAAGTTTCTACTGTCCCAGGGTGCTCCAAGCCCTTTCCAAGCTGGCCTTGGGCACTTCCAGGGATGGGGCGGGCACAGCTTGTGTGGGAAATCCATCCCAGCCCCTCACTGGGATAATCATCCCAATATCCAACCCAACCCTGCCCTCTGCCACTGGGAATCAGAGAGGAATTCCTCCCAATATCCAACCCAACCCTGCCCTCTGCCACTGGGAATCAGGGGAGGAATTCCTTCCCAATATCCAACCCAACCTTGTCCTCTGCCACTGGGAATCAAGAGAGGAATTCCTTTACAATATGCAACAGAGAGGAGGAATTCCTTCCCAATATCCAACCCAACCCTGCCCTCTGCCACTGGGAGTCAAGGGAGGAATTCCTCCCAATATCCAACCCAACCTTGTCCTCTGCCACTGGGAATCAGAGAGGAATTCCTCCCAATATCCAACCCCTCCCTGCCCTCTGCCACTGGGAATCCATTCCTTCACATCCCTGCCCGAACTCCCTCTCCAGCTTCCTTGAGAACCGTGATCAGCACGAGCCACAGCTCAGCCTGGACATCCCAGCCGGGATTGCCAGCAGGAATTTTGACCTCCCATCCCCTGACCCCGCTCCCGTTCTTTCCCAGGAGCGATGTTCATGGCGCCGGCCCAGCTGGGCTATCCCGCCCCTCCCTACCCCGGCTTCCCAGGAGTTCCCCCTTCCAGCAGCATGCTGGGGGGCGTGGTGGCCCCGTCCGTGGGGATGCTGGCCCAGCCCGGAGCCGCCGGCATGGTGGCGCCGGTGGCCATCCCGGCGGGATACGTGGGCAGCGTGCTGGGCGTTCCCAACGGGATGATGGGCGCCCAGCCGCCCGGCTACGTGGCCGCCGTGCCCCAGGCCGTGTACGGGGTCCAGCCGCCGCAGCAGCTGCCGTGGAACCTGGCCCAGGTGAGGGGGAACGCGCCCGGGAGGCTTTTCCCGGGGTTTTTTGTGGGATTTGGGATGGGGGTGGTTGGTGCGGGGGTTGCTGAGGAGCAGCGAGGGGGGGATGTCTTGGGTTTGGTGTGGGGGTCAGCTAAACTGGGATTGGGAAGGGGTGCGGTGGGAGAGCCTGAGGATCCCGGGATTGGTCAGGTTGGGGGAGAATTCTGAGTCCGATCCCAACCTCCCAGCCCGTAGCGGTGAGACCGTGGACACCTCCAGGGGTGGGAACTCCAAATTCCCCCAGGGAATTCCAAGGCCTGATCCCCCTTTCCATGGAGAAATTCCTGCTGCTATTTCCAAACCTCTCTGGGCAATTCCAGGGCCTGCCTGCCCTTTCCACGTTGGAATTCCTGCTGATGTCCAACCTGCCCTGAAACCTTCCCATATCTGGGAACTCCAAATTCCCCCAGGGAATTCCAAGGCCTGATCACCCTTTCCATGTTGAAATTCCTGCTGATGTCCAACCTGCCCTGAAGTCTTCCCATACCTGGGAACTCCAGATTCCCCCAGGGAATTCCAAGGCCTGATCACCCTTTCCATGTTGAAATTCCTGCTGATGTCCAACCTGCCCTGAAGTCTTCCCATACCTGGGAACTCCAAATTCCCCCAGGGAATTCCAAGCCCTGACTGCCCTTTCCATGGAGAAATTCCTGCTGCTATTTCCAAACTTCCCTGGGCAATTCCAAGGCCTTCCCGCCCTTTCCATGTTGAAATTCCCACTGTGTCCACCTGCCCCAAAGCCCTCCCATGCTGGGGATTCCAAACTTCCCTGGGCAATTCACCCTTTCCATGGAGAAATTCCTGCTAGTGTCCAACCTGCCCTGAAATCCTCCCATATCTGGGAACTCCAGATTCTCCCAGGGAATTCCAAGGCCTCACCACCCTTTCCATGTTGGAATTCCCGCTGTCTCCAGCCTGTCCCGTGCTCCCTCGGGGCTCTGCAGTTTTTGGGAGGCGCGGGCGGAGTCCGGACCCGTGGCTGCCCTCTCTCCCGTGCCGTTTGCAGGTGACGCAGCAGATGGCCGGGATGAACTTCTACGGAGCCAACGGAATGATGGGCTATGGACAGTCCATGGGAGGAGGAGGAGGAGGAGGAGGAGGAGCCCAGGGCAGCAATCCCTCCCTCAGCTCCCCGCTGTGGAAATGAGCCCTCGCTCGCACCTGACCATTTCTGCCTTTGTTCCGTTCTCCAAACCCGCTCCACGAGACATTCAGGGGTTTGGGGGTTTTGGGGGTTTTTTTTGTTTTGTTTTGTTTTTTCCTTTCGGGTTTGGCGACCCAGCCCAACCCGAATTTTTTTTTATTATTATTTTTATTTTTTCCCCAATCCCTGAGCTCCATCTCTGCCTTTTCCACTGTCACAGCCACGGGGACGGCTCGGCGTCCTCAGCACAGTCAATGCACGCGGGGAGAGGATCCCTCCCCGCACAAAGAGCTCCTGGGTAGCACTTGATGCCCTGCTGGGCACCTGGGCACAGGTGGGGCTGGGAATTCTGGACTGAATCCCTCCCAGAAAGCTGGGAATTTCTCACTTCAACTCCAGTGTTAGGTTTGGGTTTTGTGGGTTTTTTTTTTTTTTTTTTTTTGGGGGTAGGGGGAAAAAAGTAGGGTTGGGGGGCGGAACTTGGTTTGGTGCTGAGGAACTGGATTTAAGCTGAGCCCAGGGGCAAGCGAGCCTTGCTACCTCCTCCCTCGAGCGGAGCTCTCCCTGCTCCCGCCCTCCTTGGAACCAAAGTCCTTGGGAAAAGCCCCTCTCCCACCCGCCCTGAGCAAGCAGGAATCTCGCCCGGAGCGGGGGCAAAGCCGACGGAATGTGAAAAACTTGCACTGCGGAGGGAATTTTCTGGCTGGTGTTGGGATTTGATGGAATTTCACTTTTAACAATCTAACCAGAGTTAATTCTCCGGGGCCCAGAGCCCCGTGCAAGTTTTCTTACGCTTTTAAAAATGACTCTGATGTCCTAATTTATACTTTTTTCGTATTATTGTTTGTTTTTTTTTTTTTTCCCTCTCCGTTTCGTTTCGTTCTTGTTGTCGTTGTTCCTGTGTGAAATCCCGGTTTTCCCCCCCTCCCCTTTTTCCTGGCTCGCTTGGGACATTTTAATCTTAGGCAGATTTCTTTTCTCATCTCCAGTAGAACCCAAAACTGCTTCAAAAGTCAGCAAGAACTCGGACTTGTGGTCTGCCCTCTCCTGTGGATATGTAAATTCCCAAATAAAATATTGCAGTGGACTCCTCTGGTGCTGGTGGTTCACTCCAGGTGTGGGAATTGAGGGAATTTCACCCCCAAAAATAAAACCAGCCCAAATTCCCTCCGGTTTGGGCTCTGTCCCAAATGCCAGGGAGCTGAGGGAGCACAGCCAGGGCTGGAAGAATCCAAAGTTGACACTTTTATATACAAACCCCTTGGCTTTGGCATGGGGGGAAGGTGGAGCAGAATTCCTGCATTGAATTGTTTCATTCCAGCTTTCATTCCGTGATTTCATCGCAGCTTTAAACCCGGGTTTAACAAAACCCGCTCAAGGCTCGTCCCAAAACGTGAAGGTACAGGGGAAAAATCAGCGGATTGAGGAATTCCAGAATGGTTTGGGTCCCGTTCCACCCCCTGGCACTTTCCCAGTCCCAGATTTCTCCAGCCTTGGACACTTCAGGGATGGAGCAGCCACAGCTTTTCTGGGAATTCAATCCCAAAATCCCACCCAACCCTGCCCATTCCCCTTTTTCCCATCCCTGCACATTTTTCTTGGGAAGCTGGAGGTGGGATTTGGGAACCAGAGAGGTTTGGGGATGCTTCTTGGGATCTTTTATTCATCATGGGATTTCTTTCCTCAAGTCAAACCCGCTTTTTCCAGGGGGGGAAAAAAAAAATATATATATATATATGTATATATATTAGAGGTTTTCTCCCATTCCCCGCTTTCCCAAAGTATCCATGAAGGGTTGTGGGATGATTTTTTTTTTTTTTGGTGAGGGGGAAAAAACTCAAGCACAGGAAAAAGTTTTCAAGCTGGCTTTAATCATCTCCACTTGCTGCCCCGATACTGTACATGCAAAGCCAATTCAAAGGTGAAATAATTCAGCTTTTCCTCCCTTTTTTTTTTTTTTTTTTTTGTAGTTGTTGTTGGGGTTTTTTTTTTTTGTTTTTTGAGGAAGGAAAAAAATGTCAGGAATATTTTACAAAACAACGTGCGCCCTCAGAGCCGTCGGTCCCGCAGATAGAAACCACAAAAATACAAGAGTTTGACATTTAAGAAAGGACCACACACACATAGAAAAACGGGACGGGACACAGGTAGAAAATTCCATTTGCTCCTTTTTTTTTTTTTTTTTTTGTGGGTTTTTTGTTTTTGTTTTAAATATTCCCGCTTTTTCTGTAGCCGTCCCAAACCCATCCCCTTCTCTTGGATGTGGGACTGGGGCTCCAAGGATGCTCCAGTTCCCCCCGTTCCCGGTGATTTTTTGGGGAGGGTGGAGTTGTGGAATGGGAGGAATCTGTCATTAAACCGAGTTTAGCACAAATTGAGCGAGGTGGAGTCACTGCTCCCATCCCAGCTCCCAGAAATCCTAAAATATCCAAGGAAAGTCTTCCCCTGGCTCTCCTTTCCCCCCCTCAGCTGTCACCTTCTCATTTAGTGCTTAATTAACTCGGGATTAATTAAGCTCTGACACTTCCCCACCTCTCCTGGTAATCCCTTTCCATGCAGATTTGGGCGGATTTGAGGCTGGAAAATGGGGAGGGATTTTGGGGTCCTGGTGGGGTTTTGCACTTTCAGCCCCATCCCTCCTTTCAGCCTCAGCTTCCAAGGGTTTGGAATTTCTGGCAGAGCTTTGGGAGCACCTCCTTGCCTTTCGTCCCTCATCATTCCCAGGCTTTTATTCCCTTCTGGTTTATTTTTAATGGACCCAAACCGATCTGGAATTCCAGAATTCCCTTTTTTTTCCCCCCTCAAACTTTTTAGGGGGGGAAGCTGGGTATGGAAAGATTGCTTACTATGGATAAAATCCCTCTGTTTGCATGGAAAATCCAGAATTTTCGGACGGGATAAACATTCCCAAACTTCTTTTTCCTATTCCTAAAAATCCATCAGGGCTTTCCCCCCCCCCCACCGCCCACTCCATTTTTATTTTCCTGGTGCTGCTGCCAACCCAAATTCCAGGAGAAATTCCCGACTTTCCTCTCCCCAGAGCCGCTTTTTTAGGTGTAAACTTGAGGGATTAATGACAGATTCCGGAGTCCTGGATCATCCTGAACATTCCTGGGATGAATTCCGAGCTGGGGAGGAGGAGGAGGATGGGATTGGGGAAAGATTCTCTCCTTTCATGAAAGGATCAAAGCCCTTTAAGAAAACAAGGCCACCAACTTCAAAGTGCTCTGAACATTCAGGGGCTCCCTCAGGATCGGGGAATTCCTTTGGGATATTCCCTGTGGCGGGAGAAAACTCCTTTTGGAGCCGGAGGGAGCTGGGATCCTGTAGGGAATGGGATCAGCATTCCACACCCGTCCTCTCCCGAGGGTGGGACACCTTCACTGCCCGCTCCAGAGGCTCCTTGTCCTTCCAGGAGCTTTGGAGAGGGATTTGTGCCCTTCCAAGGGCTTTGGAAAAGGATTTGGGAAGGGATTTGTGTCCCTCCAAGGGTTTTGGAGAGGGATTTGTGCCCTTCCAAGATACTTGGAGAGGGATTTGTGCCCTTCTAAGGGCTTTGGAAAAGGATTTGTGCCCCTCCAAGGGTTTTGAAGAGGGATTTGTGCCCTTCCAAGGGTTTTTTGCCCTTCCAAGGGCTTTTGAAAAGGATTTGTGCCCTTCCAAGGGCTCTGTGCCCCTCCAAGGGCTTTGGAAATCAATTTGGGAAGGGATTTGTGCCCTTCCAAAGGCGGGAGCAGCCCTGGATTTTGGAATTGAGGCCCTCGCCCACCCCTGGGAAGGTTTTGGGGGGTTCAGGGCAGCCCTGGAGGAGCTGCTGGACAGGGAAGATGGGAAAGGGGCACAGGGATCCCTCTGGCTCATCCCTCCAGCCCCTGGATCCCTCTGGATCATCCCTCCAGCCCCGGGATTCCCTTGCCCTGGGCTCAAATCCCAAAGGGAGCAGGGTTGGGAGTTGCCCGCCCCAATCATGGATTGCTTTTCGTTCCACAGGGAAACAAACAAACAAACACACAAACAAAAACCCTGGATGTGGCCGAGTGCACAAGCTCTGGGTCCTAAAGGAATGGAAAAAGTGGGAAGAGGGAAGGATCCAAGGAAAAGGAAAGGATGAGGTATAGCAAGAACCGGAGCTCCAGCTGGGCACGGCAGCTCCCGACCCTGGGGGAGCACCGGGATCTCCTGGATTCTCCCGGATCCCTGGAGCCCATCCCGGTGTTCCTGAGGGATGCTCGGGGGGGTTCCCACAACGTGGAGGTTCCTCAGACACCCAGACCAACGCTTGGACGCTTTTCCAAGGCTTTTTAACCCCAAAATCTTCCTCAGGTGAGCAGGATTGTCCCACCCGGTCATGGAGTGACCCCCAAAAATTCCAGCCCCGTTACTTGGGATGCCTTTTTTTTTTTTTTTAAATCCTAAAAAGTCTTTCCTGCAGCTTCTCAGCTCCTAAAAGTGATTTTTTTTCACGCCTTTAACCAACCAGCCAAGGATTGGGAAAGGGTTTCTCCACGAGAAACCTGTGCCTGGAAGTGTCCCAGGATGGGGCTTGGAGCAGCCTCTGAGGGCTGGAATTCGATGGATTTTGGGATCTTTCCCACCCAAACCAGGCTGGGATCCTGTGGAGCAGAGGGGAAACTTCCAGTCGGAACAGCTTTGCTGCAAAAACACCGGGAAAGGGCCGGCAGAGCGGGATGCAAACCTTGCTGTTCCCGCAGGGAATTCTCCACATCCATCTGCAGCCGTGAAATCCTCAGGGAAAGCAGGGAGAGCTCTTCCCATCCGTGAGGAAAAATCAGGTTGGATTCAGCCCGGCCACTGTTCCTCGATCTGCACAATTCCGTGATTTTTTCCAAAGCAATCCCAAACATTCCAGAGGTTCCCACATCCAGGAGTTTCCCATCCGTCCGGAAAGAAGCGTCTGAGTCAACTGGAAGAAAAGTTTTCCGCCTGGGAAAACATCCCTGGTGCACTTTTTTGGAAAAACCCTCCCTGCCCTGCTGGGGTTTGTGAGTCCAGGTGGGAATTGTGGAATCCAGGCTGGATTTCCCAAGTTGTGGGAACGGAAGAGATTCCCTGTCAGCCAAGGGAATCCCTGATCCCATTCCTGAGGAATTCCTGGTCTGTTTGGAATCAGGAGCTCCCAGCTCCTGGAGGAAAGGTTGGCAGGGCTGGGAAAGGTGGAGGGAATTTTTTCCCTCCACTCTCTGTGCTCTGTGGCAGTAGGTTCAGGGATTTGGTGCTGTATTCCTCTGGATTTCGGGAAAACTCCATCCAAACCTCCTCTCCCAGGTTCTCAGCGTGCCCTGATGGTGGTGGTGAAACAGGAGCTGGATTCTGACTGATCCCAATTCCTTGGAAATTTTCACTGGACTTCGGCAAACCTGACCCATTCCAGGCTGGTGGAAAACCAGGGATAACTCGGGCCCGGAATCTTGGAGCGTTTTCTGTGCTCTGTGTGAATTTTGTCAGCTTTTAGGGGATGTTTCAGCATCATTCCAAGGGGTTTTTTTGTCAAGTCCATCCTCGTGATTCCGGCTGGGGGTTTGGATTTCAGCTCTGGCAGTGTCGGGCGGGGGCTGGGTGTCAAACGGGCTGAAAAACTGATTTAACTCCACATTCATTCCTCTTTCCAGGAAAAAAAAAAAAACAAAAACCAACAAAATCTGTGCCAAATCCAGTGGTTTGGATTTCTTTCCTTGACAGAAAATAGAGGAAATCATCAAACTCACAATCTCTTCCAGGGAATTTTGCAAATCCTATTGCACATCAAGAAAATGCCCTTTGCGGGAAAACATTCCCCCAGAAAAACAACAACCAACCAACCAACCTTGGAGTGCAGGAATTTTTTCCTGGGATGGAGCTCATCCCCTCAGGAGCTGGCACGGGGCTCGGTTTGGGATTTCTGGGTGTCTTGGCTGTGTTTTTGTCGTCGTTTGAGGAAGGAAAACGTCCGACACGAGGTGCTGGGGGTTGAGAAATGATGCTGCAACCCCGGTGTGGCACAATCCCGGCTCTTCCCCCAGTCCGGGTTTCCCACGGCAGTTTAAGGTGGGTCGTTCCCGCTGGGAAGCGAGTGGGGGACTGGAAGGGAAGGAGGGAATGTTTCCCTGGATTTCGGTGTCGCTCCGTGGTGTTCCCACTCCTCCAGGAGCAGGAGGAACCCCTCCCACCGAGGGCTGCACTTCGTCCTTGTCACCCCCGACTCATCCTCGGTGATCCCAGCGCCAAAACCTTCGGCTCTCCCTCGTTCCCGGGTGGAATTTCACCGGGATTTTTCCAGCAGAAACCCAGGGATTCTCTCCCTGGCCCTCGGGGAGCGCGTGGTTCCGCTGCTCATCTCCTGCTCCAGGCACGGCACAGCCGTGGGATGTTCCTGGCAGGGAATGCGGGAATGCGGAGGGGGTGGGAAGCTGTGCCCACGCCAGGAGCAGAACGTCCCTGCTCCGCTCCCCGCTCTGCCCACGCTCCCGCTCCGCCTGGGACAATCCCACCACGGCACATTTGGAGTTTTCCCGTCAGAACCGAGCTGATGAAGCCGGAGGGAAGAGCGGCAGCTCGGAGGAGGAGAAAGCTTTTCCTTTTGGGATGCTTTCCCTCATGGAGAGTCGAGAATCCGGCACAGGCTCCGGCAGGTTGAGCCTCGTGGAATTCCGTTCGCCGTGATTCCGTCGGCCTCGCGGAATGGCCCCGTGCTCGGGAGGGAACGACGAGTCCAAGGCATTGTTTGTTCCTGTCTCAGCACTCAGGGCACCGAGTTCGTTCCCCAAACCACCAGAGGTTCAGGATTCACATTCCCAGAGGTCTCCATCCAGGAATCGCGGCCCGCGCTCCAACCAGCAGAGGAGGATTTCATCCTTCTTCCTTCACGGGGCGGGGTTGGAAAGGATGAACTTTTCCCCATCCCAGCTCAGCAGGATCCGGCAAATTCCCTTCTTGGTGGTTTGGGCTCGGCAAAGTCACGGCAGCAGCTCCGAGTCCCCGTCAGCGAGGTTGTGGCGGTGCCGAGCGAATTGGCCACGGTGCAGACGAGTCCCGCCGGCCACGGGTTTGGGATCGTGGAACCCCAAGTGTGGGATCGTGGAACCCCAAGTGTGGGATGGTGGAACCCCAAGTTTGAGTTCGCAGACCCCAAAGTTTGAGTTCGCAGACCCCAAAGTTTGGGTTCGCAGACCCGCGGGTCTGGTTTGTAGACTCCCAGGTCTGGGGATTTGTGGAGCCCGAGATTCGGGGCTGTGGAGCTTTGGGGTTATGGAACTCCAGATCTGAGTCTGTGGAACCCCAAGGTTTGGACCGGTGGACCCCAAGGTTTGGAATTATGATTCCCCAGATCTGGATTTGTGAACACCCAAGTTTGGGGGTCCAGATTTGGGTCGGCAGAACCGCAGATTTGGGGTTACAGAACACCAAGTTTGGGCTTTTGGGCCCCCAGATTTGGGGGTGCGGACCTCAAGGCTTGGATTTGAGAACCCCCAGGTTTGGGTTTATGATTCCCTCAATTTGGGGTTGTTGATTCTCGGGTTTTGGCTCGGTGGAACCCCAGGTTTGGGGTTGTGAACCCTCAGGTTTGCATTTGTGGACCCCTGGGACTGGATTTATGATTGCCCAGATTTGGGGTTGAGGACTCCCAGGTTTGGTTTTATGGACCCCCGGGTTTGGGGTTGGGTTTGTGGAGGGAACAGTTCCATCCCAACAGTCCTTTCCTTCCGGTTTGGGTTTGTCCCGCTCTGGCTGAGCTGGTTCTTCATTCCCGGTGCCACCAGGAGAAGCCCAGGTGGGTTTGTTGTGCTCTGTGCGTCGTGGAATTCCGTGTTTTGCCGAGAAGGAATCCTATAAAAAACCCCAGCCGTGCCGTGGGGTGCTTTGTGGTGAAGACTGAAGGTCAGAGCCAGCCCCGTGAAATTCCCCATGAACCTCTTGTCCCCTTCCAGTCTCCTCATCTTCTGGCGTGTCGGGATTTTGTTCCTTCTCTCTTGGGAACTGATCCTTCAGGACAGTCATTGGATTTAGGAATATTTGATGAAGAAACCAAGAGTTTCTAGTGGTGTCTCCCCTGAGTAATTTCAGCAAATTTCAATAGGCACCTTCAAAAAAAGCTTCCGTAATTCCCGGGTTTGCTACAAGAACTGGATCCCTCGGAGGGAACCAAAATGCTGCTTGGAAAAACGAACGAAACGAACAAAAGAACCCCAAAAACGCTCATCCCGCTCAGGAACTCCCGCTCCTTTGTCTGTCCCCCGAATTCCAGAGCTGCTCTTGAGATGCTCCCCTGGAGAGATCCAGGGCTGGATCCCGCTCCTGCTTGGAATTCAGGTATCCAGGAGAGCATCCCAGATCTCCAGAAGGGTGTCCCAACCCCAAGGAGCACGTCCCAGACCTCGTGGGGAGCGTGCTGGAGCCCGGGAAGGGAATCCCACACCTTGAGGAGGGAATCCCACACCTGGAGGAGAACGGCCCAGTCTGGAGGAGGAGGAGGAGATCCCAGCTCCAAGGAGGGCATCTCCCGGAGGGGATCCAAGATCTTGGGAAGGTCATCCCAACCCCTGAGGAGGGAATCCCAGCCTTGGAGGACAGCATCCTGCTCGAAGGAGGATATTCCAGACCCCAAGAAAGGTATCCCAACCCCTGAGGAGGGGAATCCCAACCTCGAGGAGAGCATTCCAGACCTCGAGGAGAGCATCCCAGCCCCAAGCAGGGCTCCCCAGACCCTGAGGAGGGACAGCCAGACCCCAAGGAGGACATCCCAGCTCCGAGGAGAGCATCCCAGCCCTCCAGCTGGGAAGGAGGGGGCTGGGAGGCAGCCGATCCGCCAGGATCCCGCTATTCCCGCTCCCTTGGGTCGCCTTTTCCCGCCTCCCGCGAGGCGATCCCAGGGTTTGTCCTTTGGCTCCGGTTTTGGCCGGACACGAGCGCGGTCAGCGGGGAGACACGAGGAGGAGCCCAGTGGACGCCGAGGGGAGGCGAGCGCCCTTCTCCCTGTCCCCTCTTGCTTTGGCAACGGTCACAGGCTACATGCTCCCGGGAAAACCGAAAAAAAAAATATATATATATATATATATATCCGGGGAAAAAGGGGGAAAAAAAAAAAGGCAGGGAAATGGCCACCAAAAGTGCTGGGAAAGCGACCAAAATGGGATGAGACTGGCAGATGCTCCCGGTCCATCCGGAGTTCTCTTGGATATTGCAGTGAGTGTGTTGTTAGCACGTGGCAAAGCTACATAAGAGAAGATGCTACATTCCTTGGGAAACGAAAATAGTGCTGAGTTGGGTTTGTTCCGAGTTCCGTGGGGTTTTCCCCCCTTTGGAAAAGCCACCTTTTCCTCGGAGGCAGGGGAAGGGGATGGGAGGACAAAGGAACCTCGTCCTCAGCCAGACCCAGCGGGGTCGGGAGAGAGCCTGGGAGCTTCCAGGACGAGGTCTGGGAACAGTCTGGGATCGTTGGCAGTCGCAGCCCTCCGAGGGAATTTTCTCCTCTCCTTCCCAGCCCGCCCTCGCTCCCTCTCCCTTCCCGGGGAGGGCGGATTTGTTTTGGGGGGGGGGGAAGGAGATCGAAAATGGAAAAAAAAAAAAAAAAAAAAAAAAAAAAAAGGATATTTAGGATATTTACAGCTCTCCACGACCAGTTCTGCAAGGTCTCCTTGGATGCCTCCTTCCCAATCCCAGCCTCTACGGGCAGGAGGGGCTGGTGGAGCTCTCCAGGGAGGACTGGGAGAGGCGGCGGGTCAGGGGTCCGATGCTGGAGTCGGCCAGGGACGAGGTTGGGAAGAGTTTGTACCAGCCCGAGACGGCGCTGGAGAGATCCAGCTCCTCCAGGATGATCTGGGCCATCCCCATGAAGCACTTGTGGTCCATGCGCCCGTAATCGCCCCAGACGATCACCTGCGGGCAGGGAGGGGCTGATGGAGCCGGGAATTCCGGGGAAATCGCGCACCAGGCGGAAAAACCCTGCTCTGTGGTCGGGGTTGGGAAGGTCTGAGGGGTGCAGGAAGGGCTCTGGGGATCCCTGGCCTTGCTCCCCTCAGCCTGGGAGGGTGGGGGGGTCCTGGCACAGGCCATTCCAGATCCCAAAGAGGGCATTCCAGATCCCAGAGAGGGCATCCCAACCTCGAGGAAACCATCCCAACCTCGAGGAAACCATCCCAACCTCGAGGAGAGCATCCCAATCCCAAGTAGGGCGTTCCAGACCTCAAGGAGATCATCCCAGACCTCAAGGAGAACATCCCAGACCTCAAGGAGAGCATCCCAACCCCAGGCAGCGCATTCCAGACCTCAAGGAGAACATCCCAACCCTGAGGAGAGCATCCCAACCCCAGGCAGGGCGTTCCTGACCCCAAGGAGAACATCCCAGCCGCACGGAGGGCGTCCCAGCCCCGAGAAGCTGTGGCTGTCCCAGCCCTGGCAGCGCCCAAGGAAAGGCTGGATGGGGCTCGGATGGGCTCGGGGAAGGTGCCCCTGCCCACCTGCAGGACTTTGCCCTGGGGACTCTCCTCGAAGAGCAGCGGCTGCTGGTACGAGGGGTCGCAGGTTTTCTTCACCACCTTGGTCTTCTTCTTGGCCAGGCAGACGCCGTTCTCCAGCAGGTAAACCTTCACGTAGGTGGCTGCCGTGGGAAACGGGGACAAACAGGGAGGTGGAGCCGGATCCCGGCGTCACCCCGGCACGGCGCCCGTGCCCGACCCCCCTCCCTCCACAGCCACCTACCAGGGATGCACTTGGAGCCCATCTTCGGGATGAGTCCCCTGGCCTGGATCACGTCCACCTCCAGCTGCCCGTTGCGCTCAGCCATGCCCACGTGGACGTCGCCTGCGAGGGGGGGACACGGCCGTGCCTGCTGCCACCTCCCCCGGGGACAGCCGCAGCGCCGCGTCCTCGTCACCGCTGCGACTGGGCACCCGCGGCGGGAGCTGGATCCCTGATTTGTTGGGAATTAGGGGCTCGGGGGATGGGGAGGAGAGATCTGGGTGGGAGCCCCTCGTCCCTGTCACTGGGGTTTTATCCCTCCTGACGGGAATAAAGCCGGGATTGACCCAGGCTGGGCCTTGGCCGGGTGATTCCCCAGGAAAAGGAGAGGCTGGGACAGGAGGGGCCAGGAACTCTGAGGGTTCCAACCACCCCCATTCCCCTTTCCCCTTTCCCCTTTCCCCTTTCCCCTTTCCCCTTTCCCTTCCCTCCTGCTGGGTTTTACTCAGGACCGTCTCCCAGTGCCCCAGCAGGACCAGGGAGCCACCCTGGGCTGTGTTCCCAGCTGGGAATTCACACTTAGGGTGCAACTTTTGATCCCGGTTTGGGATTTTTTTAAGGGAAAAGCGGGACAGAAGGCGGGGCTTTGGTTCCAGGGTGCTGGAAGAGGAAGCCCCGGGAAAAGGCAGAGCTGCTGCTCCTCAGGGACGCCCTGCACGCTCCCCTGCATAGGGCACAGCATTCCTGAGCATTCCCGGACCGAGGTGCGCTGGAAAGGAGCCTCGGGAAGAAACGCACGGCCTCTTCCCCTGCCCTTCCCTCCCTCCGGAGCCTCCCCGGGCGCGGCCCCGCTCACCCATCGGGGGGGTGGCCAGGGTCTGCCGCCCCACGAGCTGCCCCGGGCCCAGCCCGTCCAGGAAATCGCTGAACTGGCTCTCTGCTCCCAGCCGGGTGGTGGGGAAGATGAACCTGCAAAGGATTATCATGGAGCATCCCCGTGCCCATTGCGGCTGGCGTTCCCGCTCCCGGCGCCGTTCCCGGTCCCATTCCCAATCCCAGCTCCGTTCCCAATCCTGGCTCCATTCCCGATCCTGGCTCTGTTCCCAATCCTGGCTCCGTTCCCAATCCCAGCTCCGTTCCCAGTCCCATTCCCAATCCCGGCGCCGTTCCCAATCCCGGTGCCGTTATGGATCCCAGAGCCGTTCCCAATCCCGTCCCCATTCCCAATACCGGCGCCGTTCCCAATCCCAGTCCCATTCCCAATCCCGGTCCCATTCCCAATCCCGTCCCCGTTCCCAATCCCGTCCCCGTTCCCAATCCCGGTCCCGTTCCCAATCCCAGTCGTTCCTTACGTGCCGTCGGAGCTGTTGCTGTTGGTGCTGCCGTCCGTGGATTCCCGGCTGCCCTGCCGGGTCACCCTGGTCCTCATCTCCACGGCGATGCCGGTCTCGGTGCTCCTCCGGATGGTGCTGCGCAGCTTTTTGGGGCCTCCCTCTGGAATCGGAGACGGGATCAGCTCCAGCTCCTGCCCCCAGCCCTTCCCTGCCTTCCTGTTTTCCTGATTTCCATCATTCCCAGGAGTCGTACACCGTTCCCGGGGTGAATTCCCACGGGATCCTCTCCCAGGAGGGGAGAGCCGCGGGCTGGCTCCGTGTCGCCGTGTCCGTGAGCCGCAGCCTCGCTCTGTCCCGGTGTCACCGTGCCCTGGAGGGCTCAGCTGAGGCCTGCCCCACTCACCCCACCGGGGCTGGCACCGGGCGTTGGCCTCCAAAGTCCCTGCGCCAGAGGGGACAGGAGCCCACAGTGCCACCCACAGCTCCTGATGTCCCCTGCCTGTGTCCTTGTCCCCGTGCCAGAGGGGACAGGAGCCCACAGTGCCACACACAGCTCCTGATGTCCCCTGCCTGTGTCCTTGTCCCCGTGCCAGAGGGGACAGGAGCCCACAGTGCCACCCACAGCTCCTGATGTCCCCTGCCTGTGTCCCTGTCCCCGTGCCAGAGGGGACAGCAACCCGCAGGTGTGGGCACATCCCCAACGCTGCCCGATGTCCCCTTGTCCTCCCAAACCCCCCCTGTCCCCATATCAGTGGGGACAACCTGCAATGCCACATCGCCAACCCTGCCTGATGTCCCCTTGTCCTCCCAAGCCCCCCAATGTCCCTGTCCCCGTGCCAGAGGGGACAACAACCCTCAGTGTCACAGCCCCAGCACTGCCGGATGTCCCCTTGTCCTCCCAAGCCCCCCCCCGTGTCTCTGTCCCCGTGCCAGAGGGGACAACCTGCAATGCCACATCGCCAACCCTGCCTGATGTCCCTTCTCCAACCCCTCGGCTTCCAAAATCCCCCAAAAATGCCAGAGGGGACAAAAACCCACAGGTGTGGGCACATCCCCAACGCTGCCCGATGTCCCCTCGTCCTCCCAAGCCCCCCCGTGTCCCCATCCCCGTGCCGGAGGGGACAGGAACCCGCAATGCCACAGGTGCGGGCGCAGCCCCAAGGCCGCCCCACGTCCCCTTTCCTGTCCCCGGCGGTGGCAGATGGCAGCAGCAGCGGGAGGGTGGCACCAGCGGCCGCCCCTGGCACTGTCCCTGCCCTGTCACCATGTGGGAGCGGTGGCACCGCCAGCTTCGTCCCCCTCGCTTGGGGCTGTCCCCACACAAGGGTTTGCCCGGGTCCTGGCAGCTCCCTGGAGCATCCCGGTCCTGTTATTCCATGGGGGGGAAAAAAAAAAAAAAAGCCATTCCACGATTTTGGGATAAATTTGGGGAGGGCTCCGGATTTAACTCTTGCTTTCCCAAATCACGGAATGGCAGCGAGGAGCGGGATAAAAAGCAATAACCAGGAGAAAAAGCTGCACTCGAAGGAGTTTGGTGCTCGAACAGCTGGTTTTTAAGAGTTTAAATATTTCCCAGAGCCAGAGCGCAGGAGAAGTCCGGGACTGGGACTGGTGCAGGGGACACTGAATTGTGCAGAGCTCCTGCGGCACCCTCACCTGCAAATCTGGCACCTGGAGAAGCACCGGGGAGGTAAAAATGCGATTTTTGGGGGGTTTTTGTGGCTTTTTTAGATGTCATTTTTCACGTGGATTTTTTTTTTGGGGGGGGGGTTTCATTTTTTAGGTGTAGTTTTTTGGGGTGTCATTTTTTAGGTGTCATTTTTGGGTGCCAATTTTGGGTGCCATTTCTGGGTGCCATTTTTGGGTGTATTTTTTTCTGGGTGCCATTTTTTGGGCGCCATTTTTGGGCGTCGTTTCTTTGGGTGTCGTTTCTCGATACCATTTTTGGGTGTAGTTTTTCCGGGTGCCATTTCTGGGTGCCATTTTTGGGCGTAGTTTTTTCTGGGTGCCACTTTTGGGCATAGTTTTTTCTGGGTGCCACTTTTGGCCGCCAGTTTTGGGTGCCATTTTCGGGTGCCGTCTTTGGGCGTAGGTTTTTTTTGGGTGCCATTTTTGGCCGCCCTTTTCTCAGGCGTCCCTTTCAGGCGTAGCTTTTTTTTGGCTGCCCTTTTCAGGCGCCACGTTCGGGTGCCATTCTCACGGTGCCATTTTTAGGCGTAGCTCGTTCGGGTGCCCTTTCTCAGGCACCGTTTTTCGCTCGCCTCCATCACACCCGCGGGCACCCCGAGCACCAGCGGCGGCCGCGCCCGAACCCCGAAGAGGAGGAATCGTGGCGGCCTCTCACCGGTCTGGTTGAGCTGCAGGGTGCTCCTGCTCCACTGGGACAGCCCCACGATCGCCACCATCTTGGCGCCCAGGCTGGAGCGTCGCTTCTTGCTGGCGGTGACGCTGACGGAGTCGGCGCTGCCGCGCGCGCTCTTCTCCAGGCTGTACATCTCGCCGCTGATGCTGGAGCTGCGCACCACATTCCTGGCGGATGAGGAGCTGGCATCCCCGTTGAACATGGTCAGCGCTCCCGCCGGCACCGCCACCGGCTCTGCTGCCCCGGGATCAGCTGCGGGGACAAGTTGGGGACAAGTTGGGGACGCTCAGGGGTGGCAGCGGTGGTGGCGCGTCCCCGCAGGGGATGGGCGGTGCCGGCGAAGCGTTGGCAAAGCCAGGAAATTCGGGGGGCGAGAGCCACCGAGGGCTGGAAATCGGGGAAAAGGTTTTTTTCCGCTGCCCAGGCTCCCCAGGGAATGGGAATATCCCTGAGGCTGCCAGAGCTCCAGGAGCGTTTGGACAGCGCTGCCAGGGATGCCCAGGGTGGGATTTTGTGCAGAGCCAGGGGTTGGACTCAATGATCCACGTGGATTCCTTTCATCTCAGTATATTCCAAGATTTTTCCCCAGCCGTGGGAGCAGTGGGAAGGGGTCGGGATCTCTGAGGTGAACATCCAGCCCTGCCTCAGCTCCCTGCGGGATCCGGACACTCCCAAGATCCGGGAGAGACCTGGATGAGCAGAAGGCTCCGAGTGTCACCAACACCCAGGCAGGGATGAGGGGTCCTGGGCTACAGCCTCATCCAGCCCCGAGGACATCCAAAATCACACCCAGCCGAGTTCTCCCTGCACATCCCCTTCTCCAAACCGTGCCCAGCTCAGCCTGCTCCGGGTGATTCCAGCCCGGGATGGGAATCCCTGGAGCACCGGAGGTGGCTGGATGCCAGATCTCCCACACGGCCCTGCCCTGCCGCCTTCCCTCGCCCATGAATATTTAAACTCCAGCGGGACGGAGCATCCATCTTCCAGGGAAAGGTGAATTATTAACTGCAGGCCAAGTGAAGCCACTTTGCGATAATGGATGGAGGCAGCGCCTGGAAAGATGTTTCCCTTTCAGGAGAGAGGATGGACAGGAGCGCGGGAAGCTGCGGGGCGGGGAGTGGGGCGGGCTGGGGGCTCCGCTGCTGCTCCACAGGGATGAGACCTGGCAGGAGCTGTGGGATCAGCTCCAGCACCGCTGAACTCATGGATTTATCAATGGCAGGGTTGAGTGGGTGATTAGTAATTAATGTCATTAATGAGCTCCCTCCGGGCTCTGCCCGGGCACTGACCCACGGCCTTCCCCACACTCCTCGTGCTCAGGGGGGCTCAGCACAGAGCCCCAGCTCCGGAGGGATGGAGAACCCGGGATAAAGCCCTCAGTGTGGGATGTATCCCAGTCCAGAGGGATGGAACACTTTGGGAAAAGCCATCGGTGTGGGATGGGTCCCAGCTCCAGAGGGAAGGAGCCGTTGGCACCAGGTCAATCCCAGCTCCGGAGGGATGGAGCCATTGGCACCAGGTGCAATCCCAGCTCTGGAGGGATGGAGCCGTTGGCACCAGGTGCAATCCCAGCTCTGGAGGGATGGAGCCGTTGGCACCAGGTGCAATCCCAGCTCCGGAGGGATGGAACCATTGGTGCCAGGTCAATCCCAGCTCCAGAGGGAAGGAGCCGTTGGCACCAGGTCAATCCCAGCTCCGGAGGGAAGGAGCCCTTGGCACCAAGTGCAATCCCAGCTCCGGAGGGATGGAGCCGTTGGCAACAGGTCAATCCCAGCTCCGGAGGGAAGGAGCCCTTGGCACCAGGTCAATCCCAGCTCCAGAGGGAAGGAGCCATTGGCACCAGGTGCAATCCCAGCTCCAGAGGGATGGAGCCATTGGCACCAAGTGCAATCCCAGCTCCGGAGGGATGGAGCCGTTGGCACCAGGTCAATCCCAGCTCTGGAGGGATGGAGCCATTGGCACCAGGTCAATCCCAGCTCCGGAGGGATGGAGCCCTTGGCACCAGGTCAGTCCCAGCTCTGGAGGGATGGAGCCCTTGGCACCAGGTCAGTCCCAGCTCCGGAGGGATGGAGCCATTGGCACCAGGTCAATCCCAGCTCTGGAGGGATGGAACCATTGGCACCAGGTCAATCCCAGCTCCAGAGGGAAGGAGCCATTGGCACCAGGTCAATCCCAGCTCCGGAGCTGCCCCACCACAGCCACGTGTCGATGTCCAGCACCTCCTCGAGGAGGGCTCAGGGCTGATCCGCTGCCTTGGGGACCTTTGGGATGGAACTTCCCAACGCCTCCCGCCACTCTCAGGCTCCAAACCTGCTGCAATCTCTGAGTTTTCCCTCAGGATTCACCTGACACCGGGAATGGATGCTGAACAATTCTCCAGCCGCAGTGTCCCACCCCGTGCCTCAGTCTCCCTGCGGGCAAACCTGGCTTAGGCTGTACCTGAACAAACACAAATCCCTCTGTAGGAGGGCTCAGCCAGGCCCGGCCCAGGCCCCTCCACATTCCAGGTGAGAAATCCCGGGAATAACCCACCCCTGGAGGGCCAGGGGAACACAAAAGGTTCCTGTTGCTGCTCCCCACTCGCCGCTCCGGCCGCCCGGAGAGCACCAGGCTCTGCTGGGAGCAAATTAGATCAGGAGAGCAGAGCGCTAATGGGATCATTTCCAATGCAACACACACAGGGATAATCCGCAAAGGAAGCCGAGCCGCTCCTCAGCCCCGAGGGAGGATTTGCTTTCCCCTGCCCGTGGTTTTACCCCTTATCTCTCTGCACAATCTGCTTCTGCCGGAGGTGCCTGCGGGGTTCAGGGGGTGCCTGGTGCTGAGATGAGCTGGGCTGGAGGCTGGGTTTGAGGGCTGGAGCCTGTGGCTGCCACAGCTGAGCCGGCCTTGGCACGGCCACGGCATCCTTGGCACGGCCACGGCATCCTCAGGATGGCCACAGCATCCTCAGGATCACCACGGCAACCTCAGAATCACCACAGAATCCTCAGGATGGCCACAGTGTCCTCAGGATGACCACAGCATCCTCAGGATCGCCACGGCATCCTCAGGATCACCACAGAATCCTCAGGATGGCCACAGTGTCCTCAGGATGGCCACAGTGTCCTCAGGATCGCCACGGCATCCTCAGGATCACCACGGCATCCTCAGCACCAGCACAGTGCCCTCAGCACAGCCACAGCTTCCTTGGTGCCACCACAGCACCCTTGGCATGGTCACGGCATCCTCAGCACCACCACAGCACCCCTGATGTCACCACAGCACCCCTGATGTCACCACAGCCCCCTCGATGCCACCACAGCCCCCTCGATGCCACCACAGCACCTCTGTCACCACGGCCCCCTTGATGCCATCACAGCCCTCTCGATGCCACCACAGCCCTCTCGATGTCACCACAGCCCCCTCGATGCCACCCCAGCCCCCTCAGCCCCGAGCTGAAGCCCCAGCCCCGCTCCTGCCCCGGCTCCCTCTTCCCGGCAGCGCGGGGGGAGGATCAGGGGATCAGGGAACCGCACCAGTTTTTCCCTTCAAACGCGCATTTCTCTTTTCCCCCTCCATATATTTATTCCCTGTATCCCAAAGCACCGGGCTGCCCGGAGCGATCCAGCGTGACGCCGCATCCAAACCCCCTCCTGCCCTGCCACGGGCACGCGTTCCCGAGCTCCCGGGAGGAACGGGGAACGGGGAACGGGGAACGGGGAACGGGGCGCGCTTACCGCGGCCGCGCTCCGTCCTTGCGGGGAACAACGACCACCGGCAGCTCCGCCAAGTTCCCCGGCGAGCCAAGCCCGGATCCCGAGGGACGCGCGGAGCCCCCGGACCGCGCCGGCAGCCGCGTCATGGCCGGAGCATCCTCCGATGGATGAGCGCGAGCGGCAGGAAAAACGGGATCCCTGTTGCGTTCGGATGGCGGCGGCGCGGGGGCCGAGCGCTGCCCCTCCCCGCTCGTGGCACCCCCCCAGAAAAATAACAAATTAAAAAAAAAATAGAGGAGATGGAGGCGTCTTACCGGCCCTGCGCCGGGGAGGAGGAGGAGGCTCGGCTCAGCTTCCCGGCCCCATCCCGGCCGGATCCGGAGGGTGCCAGGGCGGGTGAATCTTTCCAGGGTTCTGGAGAGCCGGGGCTGTGCTGGCGCTGCTTCAGCATCTCCCTCAGCATCTCCATGGTTACACGGCTGACCCAGTTCTCCTCCCGGCCCCGAGCAGGAGGGTCCAGCGGGGTGGGATGCGCTGGGAGCATCCCCGGGCCGGGATTCGGGGAGCTGATGAGCCCCCCCGCTGCATCCCTACAGACAGATCCAGGTGTCGTGGGAAAGGCAGGGCTGGGAAAAGCGGGGCTCGAGGCAGGACGGGGGGTCACAGGTGACCCCAGGAGGGGATGGATCCCGGTGACAGGACGGTGACAGGCGTGGGAAGGAACAACCCGGGGCTGGGAGGCAGAGCTGGCCCCAAATACGCCCCAGAAACGGGAATGAGGGGCAAAATACCGATGGGGGAAATGGATGCTCCAGGAAAAGCTCTGGAGAAGGAGGGAGCAGCCCCGCAGGTGCCCCCACACAGGTGGGAAAGGAGGAGGAGGAGGAGGAAGGTGTGAAATGAGCAGGGTGGGGGCGGCTGGGAATGCTGCCTTGCCAGGGAAGGAGGCAGAGGGATTTTTGGGAGCTGTTTGCTCCCTCAAAACCAGCAAGGTGGATGTTCCCAGGGAAAAACGGGGCTGGAACCCTCTGGCAGCAGGGCAGGAGGTTCTTCTTGTCCCCACTGAGAACTGGATGTGTGGAGCAGGTAGGTCATGGAATCAGCTCTTTTTTGGGAATGAAAAGGTTGCCGGAGCTGCCACCCCAAGACCCTGCCAGCAGCAACACACCAGGACAAGCTGCAGCACCCCAGCTCCCAGGCACGTGCTCCTCCAAGAATCTGGGAATAAGGCAAGGCTTATTTCCCCTAGAAGTATTTCATTCCAATTAATTGCTTCGGCTTTGATAGGCAGCCGCTTGTATAATTTTAATTGCCCTACAAGGGGTGTAATTGGGTGCACGTGAGCTGGGAATTCGGGAGGAACTGCAGGTCCTGGAATTCAGCTTCTCCTGGCTCAGGCAGGTTAGCAAAGCTCCGTCCTGGCTGGAACTCGCTGCAGGTGCAGTGTTACTGCTGCTGCACCGGCTTGAAAGGAAAGGATGGGTCCAAATGTGCTCCATCTCTTGGAAAAGTCGGGAGGTTTGGATGGGGCTGTGCTCAGGGATCCCACAGGAGCGGCTGCTGCCTCTGGAAAAAGGCCTGGCTGCTGGATGAGTGAGGTTTAGCGAGGTTGTGCCTGGGAGGAAGAAGAGGAAGGCCCCGGGGAAAACCCCACAGGATGGCTCTGGTCGGGATGGATTTCCGAAGGGCAGCTGTGGGGATGGGAGCCTGGGCTGTTTTCCACCAGGATGGGAAGCGCCGGTGGCCGTGGTGTGGGTGGAGAGCTCAGGCTCCGATGGGAGGGTGGTGACAGGGAGCAGGGACGTCCCCGAGGGCTCGGCTCTTCCAGACACCTGGGAATGGCTCCTGTGGGATGGCAGCAGCTGGGGCTGCTCCAGGTGCTCTCCATGCTTCCATCTGCTCCTGCACGCGGGATCCAGGCCGGGATCCCCAGTGGGATCCAGAGCAGGACCCACAGCCCAGCGTGGGCTCTCCAGGCAGCAGTGGCACAGGAGAAATGTCCCACGGGAATCTTCCCGAGCCCTGCTGTGTCCAAACACACCTCGGTCATGGCAATTCCCATCTCCATTCCCAAAGGAAGTGTCCATCTCTGGATGCCACAGCTCCAGAAGGATCCATCCCGGGATGGGGAACCGGCAGGACGCAGCGTCCTCCTGCACCCACTTGGTGCCCATCTCCACTGGGAAGCTGTGGAATTCCCGGTCATCCACGTCCCAGCCCTTCCCGGTGGGGAAAGGGGCTGCAGGACACCGGAGTCTGCGCCCTGACCACGCCGTCCCCGTCCCCCGTGTCCCTGCGTGACGTCGGCGCCCGGTTCAATCAGATCTGCGCTGAATCCCAGCGTTTCCTTGGCAACATCAAGGAATCCGAGGAGCAAAAGCCACCGGGCAGGGCCAGGCTGGGGGACAGCCAGTGCCCGCCGAGCCCAACTGGCCACCGGAGCCACGGGGACACTGCGGCACGCACCGGCCACTCCCGACGGTCCAAGTCATCCTGGAGATAATCCAGGGCAGAGCGGGGATCATCCGCCCCGGGGGCACCTCGGTGCTGGCTGTGCCCACCACGGGCAGCTGGGGACGGGGCAGGACCCCGCTGGGGACACACGGGAGCTGGCACCGGGCGGGCAGCGGGGCACCGCAGCCGTGCGGCCCCAAAAACCGGGGCGGCTCCACGGGGATGCAAGAAACCGACACTGGGATGGGTTTGGAAGGGGATCGCCCCACTCAGATCCCAGGCGTCGCCCCGGTGGCACCGAGGGCTGGCACGGCCGTGCCGGGGCCGGGGCTGATCTCCCTGGCACAGAGGGAACGTGGAGAGGAGCTTTTCCCGTTCCCGGCTGCCGCTGAATTCCGGCTGCTGGGCTCCGAGCTCTGCAATGCAGCTCGCACGGCTCGGCTGCTGTGTGTGAATCCCATCAATATTTCATGGAGCTGCTTCCTCCAGGGGAAGGGCTGCTCTCAGCTCCGGCTTTCTGCTGCTCCTACCAGCAGGGAACCGCTGATTTCCTTCCACCAGCACCCAGCAGTTCGCCCTCGTCCTCCGCATTCCGCGCTGGCAAATATCCCTGTGCCTCCTGGATCCTGAAAAATCCCTCAGGTTCCAAAGTGCTGCCCAGGTTCCACCCTTGGCCGCTGGCACCTGCCCCAGTGCTCCTGGGGTCTCCAGGGACATCCAGCCCCAGGGTGGGTCACGGAACCCAAATCCACATCCAGCAGCGGGATGTGCCAACAGCCCGGCGGGATCCGACATTCCCAGCCCGGCCCCATCCATCCCGCAGCTCCCTGCTGCCTCCCGAGCCCAGCAGGAGCCGGGGGTGAGCAGCTTTGTTTGCAGAAAAAGTTGCTTTTTTAACTGCTAAGGCTGCACAATTATTCCTGAGCTTCTTCGGGGATCAGCAGAAAACTTGGGAAGAGTTCTGGGAGCCGGAGCGATGCCAGGAAGGGGCAGAGCCTGCAGCAAACTCCTCTCGCTGTGGCACCGGGAGCTGAGGAGGCTCTCCCGGGGCGGCAGCGGCTCCTGCATCCCTGGAAGAGCGGGAGGATGGGATGGAGGGACACGGGATGATCCCAGCAAAGTGCTGCTCCCCGGAGCACTCGTGAGAGGATGAGGCCAAAAGCTCTGGTGCTGCTCCACCAACCCAACCACTAAAATCTGCACATTTCTCCATTTCCAGGGTGAAAGTTCCATCTCCAGGAGCCTTTTTGTCCGTGGAAAGGATGAGGAGCCCGGAGAGGCTCCCGGCAGAGCACCCCAGGGTGGGTAAGGAGCTCCTGATCCCGGCAGGCAGCGGGAGGAGCGGGGATGTCAATCCCTTCCCAATAATTCCCAACCGAGGCTCTCTCCCTGCTCGCAGTGACAGAACATTCGAAGTGCCTCGACAGGGACGCCGAGAGCTGCCGCCACACAGCTCCGGTTTCAATCAGCAGGAAAATCAGGGATTGTCATCACTTTAAATCGCATCTCGTACCCGTGCGAGGCTTCCCAAAGGGCTGCGCTGCAGCGGGAGTCCACGGAGAGCTGAGCCCCAGGGATGGAAGCGGAACGGGGGGCGTGGAACAGGGGGGATCCACCCCCGGATCTGGGGCCAAGCAGCCCGAGACGCCGCAATGTCACCCTCTGTCCCTGTCCCACAAAGGCTGGAATGGGGACAGAGCGAGAGGCTGGAGCGCTGGGAAGGTGGGAGGTGGCAGGAGCTCGGCCTCACGCAGGGACGTCGGAGATGGAGCTGAGGGAGAGAGGTGTGAGCACAGCAGGAGCGGCCGTGGGGAGAAACGGGCACACAGAGAACTGGGGCTGGAGAGGAGAGAGGAGGAGCAGCCGGGGGATCCGCCAGGGATGGTTTGGGAACGGCAGGGGATGAGAACAGGGATGGTTTGGGAACGGCAGGGGATGAAAACAGGGATGGTTTGGGAAAGGCAGGGGATGAAAACAGGGATGGTTTGGGAGAAGTCAAGGCATCAGGCAGGGATGGTCTGGGAGCAGCCAGGAGATCAGTCAGGGATAGTTTAGGAAAGGCCAGGGGATGAAAACAGAGATGGTTTGGGAATGGTCAGCGGTTAAAAACAGGGAGACAGTTTGGGAATGGTCAGGAAATGAGAACAGGGATGGTTTGGGAGCGGCCAGGGGATGAAAACGGAGATGGTTTGGGAATGGTCAGGGGATGAAAACAGGGATGGTTTGGGAATGGCCAGGGTGATCACACAGGGATGGTTTAGGAATGGCCAGGGTGATCACACAGGGATGGTTTAGGAATGGCCAGGGTGATCACACAGGGACAGTTTGGGAATGGTCAGGGCATCAGGCAGGGATGGTCTGGGGGCAGCCAGGAGATCAGGCAGGGATGGTTTGGGAGCGGCCAGGGGATGAAAACAGGGATGGTTTGGGAATGGTCAGGGTGATCACACAGGGATGGTTTGGGAGCGGCCAGGGGATGCAGCCAGGGCTGCTTTGGGCAGGTGCTCCCTTGTCCTGTGGCGGAAGAGCAACCCCAGGCTCCCGTGCCTGGCAGCGAAGCCCATCCCATGCTCTCGCAGCATCCGCAGCCTCCCAGCTCCCAACCGAAACCAGCAGCGCAGCCCCGGGACGTTCCCTGGGCACCCACAGGTGGGGTCCAGCCTCGGAAGCCCCTTTCCCGTGGGTCCCAGACCCCTGGGAGGGGGCACTGACCCCGGGGCTGGGCACAGAGCCCCTCACAGCCACCCCCTGCCCAGGGCCACCCTGCAGCCCCCCGCCAGCTCCCACACGGTGGCCCCGGGGTCCGTTTTGGGGCACAGAGGGGACCCTGTGCCCAGCCAGGCCCGTGCCCGTTGGGGCGCCGGGGCGATGCCCACGCTGCCCTCGGGCTGTCCCCGCCTCTTGTCCCCGTGGTTGTGGCCCGAGGGAGCAGCCCAGGAGCTCCGTGCATCGCCTCGCTCTTCCTCACCCCTCCCTCAACAATTTTCCCTCCAGAACCGAGCCCAGCGCCTGCCCCGAACCCCACGGAGGGCGGAGGAGGCTCCGGATCGAGGCAAATCCACGCACAAATCCCAAGCTGGAGACGCCGGGAAGCCCGGGACGAGCTGAGCCCGCTACGATGCCCCGGGGCAAACCCTCCCCAGGACTCTCCCCGCTTTTCCCGCTCCCTTTCCCGGTTTTCCCGGCGCTGGCACCGGCGGGCACGGGACGGGGTTGACGTCAACGGGGCTTTCAGCGGGATGATGGATGGCACGGGAAGGAGCTCCCGGTGCCGAGCCGCCGGCCGGGAAGCGCTGCCCGCCCCGCACCGGGAAAGGCTGCGGGGAACCGGCCCGGGAGCCCTCGGGAACGGGCGGAGCGCGGCCGCCGCTTCCCGGTTTTCGGCGCAGCGATGATTTCGGGGGGTTCGCATCCCGGCTCAGAGCCCGCGGGATGATTTAGGGGCGCCGGGCGCGTCTCGCCGGCAGCCGTGGGGCACGGAGGGACCCCCGGCGTTGTCCCCAGGGCTGGGGGTCGAGACCCCTCCTCTCCCTCCATCCCTCCTCCCGGAGCTCCCGGAGCGCGCATCCCGCCGCTCCCCCGGTACCGCAGCCGCGCCGGGCATCCCCCGAATTCACCTTCCCCGCTCCCCCGCCGCCCGCCGGGGATGCTCCGGGGCAGGTGCGGCCCCGCCGGGCGCGGTGGCCGCGGGGCCCGGGGATGTCGCCGCCGTCCCGGAGCGCCGCACCCCGCGGGCACTCACCGCTGCCGCCGCCGCCGCCCGTGCCCGCTCCTCCCCCGGCCCCGGCGGGCTGCTGGGAGCGGCGGGCGGGGGGAGCCCCGGGCCCGGGCGGAGCGGAGAGGCACCGGCACCCCCCGAGGGACCGGCCCCGGGAGCTGCGCCAGGGCAGGCGGCGGCCGCAGCCCCCGAAAGGCAGCGGCAGCACCGTGCAGCCGTCAGGTGGATCCTGAGGGGTGATGGAAGAGGCGGCCGGTCCCTAAGGAGCTTCCAGTCGGAGCTTGCAGCCTTCAGGTGAATCCTACACCCAGCAGCTGGAGCCCAAAAATCCTCCAGCTGGATCCTACAGCCTTTGGCTGGTGTCTGGACCCATTAACCAGAGCTTGGGAGCCATCAGATGGACCCTGAACCCAGAAACGGAACCCCAAGAGGCACCAGATGGACCCCGAACCCAGAAACGGAACCCCAAGAGGTACCAGATGGACCCTGAACCCAGAAATGGAACCCCAAGAGGTACCAGATGGACCCTGAACCCAGAAACGGAACCCCAAGAGGTACCAGATGGACCCCGAACCCAGAAACGGAACCCCAAGAGGCACCAGATGGACCCTGAACCCAGAAACGGAACCCCAAGAGGCACCAGCTGGACCCTACACCCTTCAATCAGGCCCTACAGCCATCAGTTGAAGCCCAAAAGCCTCAGGTTGAACCCTACACCCATCGGTTGGACTTTGCACCCATCAGCTGGACCCCAAGAGCCTCCAGCCGGACCCTACACCAACCCTACACCCATCAAACAAACCCCAAAGCCCCCAGCCGGACCCCAAACCCCTCAGGACCCTCCAGCCGGACCCTCCAGCCACCCCTTGGACTCTGGAGCTGCCACCTGCCCCTCCTGGCACAGCTGGGCCCCAAGAGCAGCTGCCAACCCCTCCTGCTGTCACCCGGACCCCGAGAGTCCCCAGCCAGCCCCCCGGGATTTCGGGAGCCCCCGGGCTGAGCCGGAGCGCCGCAGCCCATCCCGCTCGGCCTTTGGGGTTTGGGGACGCACAAACTTCCCAGCTCCGATCCCGCCGCAGCACCCCGGGAGAGCGGGGACACCACGGGGACACCCCCGGCGCCCCGGATCCCGGTGAAGGGAGAAGTTTGCGAGGAGAGGCGGCGATTCCAGCGCTGCCCTTGGACTCACCTTGGCTGCCGGGATCCAAACACCGATTTCCCTTGCAAGCAGCGTCTCCCTGCTCCCGGTGAATTCCTCCGGCGCTCTCCCTGCGTTGCCTCTGCCGGCTGACATGGAGCCACGTGCCGGGAGGAAACCCTCCTTCAGCGCCTTTAACTCTGTCCCTCCCTAAAATCCCGCAATTCCCTGCTCCCCATCCCACGGGCAGCACCTGGGGCTGCACGGAACCACCCGGCGTTCCCGATCCCGGGATTAGGGCCCCGGGAGCGATTTGGGATCGGGGTGGGTCAGTGAGCGCAAGCATCCATCGGTGCAGGGAGGATGTGGGATGATTCCCCCCAACCGGGGAAGCTGCTGGAGGGAAAAACTGGGATGCAGCAGGAAAGCTGGTTCAGGAGCAGGAATAGCTGAAAGAACTAAATATGGAAACTTGGATAAAGCAGCGCTGAAGGAGGGAGATGGTTTCCTAATGGGATTCGAAGCATATAAACAAACTCAGGGAGGAGGGAGGTTGTCCAGAGGGGCCTTGGTGAGGAAGAGTTTGGAAAACCAGCTGGAATTCTCCCAGCTATTCCATGCAATTTCCAGCTTTGTGGAGGAAGTGCCACTCCTGGGAACACATTGTTGGGTGGGGGGGGGGGGGGGAAAGAGATAATGAAAACAACGCTCCTAAAAGATTCCCTCCAGGATTTTTTATTTTTTTTTTTTTCCCAGCTGCTTTTTGATGATAGGAAGCTTCACGGCAGTGGAGTTCTCAGTTGCACTGGAAGGGGTTTTTTTGCTTCCTTTGGTTTTTCTGGGATCACCAGCCTCACGCTGGGAAGGCTTCGGTGCTGCAGCTTGCAGGCTGGGGCTGGGAATCGCTGGACGGACAAATCCCAAACTTCAGCCTCGTCCTGAGATCCCATCAGAGCTCTCCCAGCTCCGATGTCTCCTAATTCCTTAAGGAGCTCGGCTTTGCCGGCTCCTCGGCACCTTCTCCTTTCCCCGCTGGGTTTGCGCCGGCACCACGGGGGCGGCTTAACGCGATTATCCCGGTAAAACTCCCCTAAGAGGATTCCCGGGGCTGGGCTGCAGGGCGAGCGCAGGGATGATCCCGGGAGAGCCCGGCACAGGTGTCCCCGTCAGGGTGACCCCGGGATCGGCGGCCCCCGGGGGTGCCACGTGCTGCCAGTCCCTGGGAGAGGGCGGAAAAGTGCCCCTGGAGGGTGGGCACCGCTGGAGCTGGAGGGAATGGGGATGGAGACGCGGGGAAAGGTGGGAATGTCGGGGCTCTGGGGGATTTTGGGGATTCCCAGGAGGGTCCTGGAGCTGTTCTGGAGAGTCCTGGAGCTGTACTGGGACACCTTTGGAGCTTCTCCGGGATTTTGGGACTTCCCAGGAGGATCCTGGAGCTGTTCTGGGGCACCCTGGAGCTTCCTTGGGGAGTTTGGGGCTTCCCAGGAGAGTCCTGGAAATGCTTTGGAGAGTCCTGGAGCTGTTCTGAGGCACCCTTGGAGCTTCTCCGGGATTTTGGGACTTCCCAGGAGGGTCCTGGAGCTGTTCTGAGGCACCCTTGGAGCTTCCCTGGGGATTTTGGGGTTTCTCAGGAGGGTCCTCGGGCTGTTCAGGGGATTTGGGGGCTTCCCAGGAGGGCCCTGGAAATGCTCTGGAGAGTCCTGGAGCTGTCCTGGGGCTTCCCTGAAGGTTTTGGGTCTTCCCAGGAGGGTGCTGGGGATTCCCAGGAGTGTTCTGAAGCTTTCCAGAGGACTGAGGCTTCCCAGGAGGATCCTGGAGCTGCCCCAGGGAGGTGTTGGGGCTTCCCAGGAGGGTCTTGGAGCTGCCCTGGGGCATCTTGGAGCTTCCCAGAAGGGTCCTGGAGCTGTCCTGTGGCTTCCCAGTAGATTTTGGGGCTTCCCAAGGAGGGTGCTGGGGATTCCCAGGAGCTTCCTGGAACTCTCCAGAGGACTGAGACTTCCCAGGAGGATCACTGGAGCTGCTCTGGGGCATCCTGGGGCTCCCCAGGGTGCTCCTGGGGCTGTCCTGGGCGCTCTGAGGCTGCTCTGGAGGTCCTGGAGCTGCATTTAGGGAAGGAGAAGCTGCACCTGGAGAAGGGTCCTGGAAAGGGGCAGGATTGGGAATAACCCTGCCCTGGGAAGGTGCCAGTCCCTGTGGGATGAGCCCTGGCCCCTCTGGAAGTGCCCAGTGGGAAGAGCTGCTGGAGCTGGGTCAGCTCCTGCCCTGCTCCCTGCTGGAGGCCGTGTCCCACTTCTGGCAGCAGCAGGAGCCATGTGGAGACGCTGGAAAACCTCCCGGGAATACTGGGAATGAGGCTGAGCACCTCAGCTCCCAGTGCTGATCCTAAAGTTTTGGGAGTTTTTTCCTGATTTCTGTCGGCTCTTCCTTAGGAAATGAGAGCAGGATTCCTTTGGGAATTCCCATCTGGATCAGAAAAGGTAAAATTTCCCAGGACCCCCCAAACCTAGAGCTGACCCTGGATCATCCCTCAGGAATTTTGGTACTCTCAAGGAATCCTTTGGCAACAACTTTAATTTCAAAGCAGAATGTTTAAAATAAATAAGTAAATCAGTGTCCGGGCATGGATATATTCCTAAATATCTTTAAATATCCTTAAATATCCTAAAAATCATCCCAGCTAGGACAGGCACCAGGTGGGATGTGGCACAAAGGGTCGGGCCCCCAAATCTGGCCCCGAATGGATTCCTGCAGATCCGCAAAGCAGCGTGTCCACGTCCAGAAAGAATTTCTGTCCAGGTTTTCCCATGCCTGTGGATTATTGCCCCAAAGCAACAGCTTGTTTGGGATAAATCCAGAGCTCTGCTGGAGCGGGAATCCCGGGGGACGGCGGGGGCTGAGCTGGGAAGCGCCAGCCTGGTCCCTGCTGCTCGGAGCTGATTTTCCTTGGTGCCAAACGAAACCTTGGCTCCTGAATCCAGGTCTGGGGGTGCAGTGGGAAGCGTGGGAGGGATGGGATGAGCAGGTGGAAGGTGCTGGGTGAGTCCAAACTCAGCGAAGCACCGCCAAATTCCCGCAAAAGCGCTTTCTCCTTTTTTTTTTTTTTTAATTTATTTTTTTTTCCCTCCTGTTTCTTGTTTTCCTTGGCTCCTCCATGTTCCGGGCAGGCTGACAGGGAGCTCTGTGGAGCTGCAATCCCTGTGGGAAAAGCCGAGCAGCTCCAGACAATGGATCCATTGCTGCTGGAAAAGGGAGCAGGTGGGGAGCAGCACAAAAGGAAAAAGGATCCGGCGGGAGGAGGAGGAGCAAGGGGGGGATTGTCCAGAAATCCCTGGAGAGGGGCTGGATCCAAGCTGGGTGCTGGGACAGCTGGGCCTGGCAGCAGCAGCAGCAGCGCTGGGTAATTAACTCATTAATAAACGAGGCCGTTTTCCAGGGAGCTGTGGGGATGGATCGTCGGCCTCGGTGCTGAAACAGAAGGGAACGGCTCAGAAATTCGGGAATTCAAAAAAATAAAACAAACAACCCCGAGCTGGAGCAGCCGTGAGGGTGGGGAATGGATTTCCCAAGGAAGCTGGGAAGTGCTCAATTCCAGGCTGGAGCAGCCTGGGGCAGCGGGAAGTGTCCCTGCCCCATGGCAGGAGGAGGAATTGGATGATCCTGAATGTCCTTCCAAGCCAAACCACGCCGTGATCCCGACTTTTGTTTCTCTTGGCTGCCTTGCGAGTGCCCTCAGTCGCGAGACTTCCAATAAAACTGCAGGAATTTTGCTGCAAGACGTTTTCCCACTCCAATGCCAGCACGGAGCCTCCGGAGCAGCCGAGCTCCCGACCCACGGAGGACACAGAAATTTGTCCCATTTCCTCCGTTTCTTCCACAGAAACCGCAAATCCCAAATCCCTGTGCTTGCAGGGAACGGGATTTTGTCCTCTGGCAGGGCAGAGCCAGCCATCAATTTTGGGAAGGGTGACTGGAAGTGCAGCAGCCCTGCGGGATCCGACTTTCCTTTCTCATCCCAAACAACATTTCAAGGGATTTATTTTTGTCACCTGAGCGATGGTATTAAAAACGATATTTAAAAAAAGAAACTTGGCCAGGCCGCAAATTGGGCCACCAGAAGGACAGTGAGGAGGTGGAAAGGAAAAAAAAAAAAAAAAAAAAGATGGAGTCACTCCTAAGGAAAAGGGAATTTTTTTTTTTCCATGGGAAAAATCCTGAGGCAGCGTGAGTCACTCCTCAGTGTGTCCTGGAGCCAGGAAAGCTGGGAATCGGGAGAGCTGGAGGGAGCAGGGCACAGACTTGGGCTTGAAGCAGCTCCAGGATGGATGGCAGGAGAAAATCTTCCTGTGCCGAGGGAGCAGCTCAGCCAGGATCCGCTGGGATGTCCCTGGATGATCCCTGGGATTGCACTGCCGGGGATGTCCTGGAGGAGCGGAGCTGCTGTTGAATGGACGCGCAGAAAGGCAAAAAAAAACCCCCAAAAATCTGTTGGAAATGCTAAAAATTCCAAACGACTGCTCTCTTAATTAAACTACTACTGCTAAATTAATAATTAATCCATTAAAGCAGAATTCCAGAGATTCCTGAGACTCCTGCCATGGATGACAACACACCTCCATCCGGGGGTGGGAATCAATTCCTTGGGTTCCTCCATGGAATTACGAGGATCCACAGGACGGAACCGTCAAGGGAGAAGGGATCCCGGAGGATCCAGGCGGGATCCTGGAGGATCTCTGGGGTGGGATCCCTGCAGGAAAGGAGGTGCCAATTCCCAGGTGAGGGGCTGGGAACGCAGCAGCTCCAGCCCCCTGTGGCTTCAAGGCAAAGCTTAGAAGGAGTAAAAATCCACCTCCCATGGAAATACAAATCCCCTCACTAATTTTCCTCGTTATTCCCACTGGATGTTGTTCCAGAACTGATGGATTTGAGGGGAATGTCAAGGCAGCTTTCGCTTCCTCTCCCTTTGGGGCTGCTTTTGTGTTGTTTTTTCTGATTATCAGCTGCCTCATGTCTCCACTCGGAGCGAAAAAGGATCTTTAATTCCTTTATCTATTTAAGTCGATTTCAGGAATATTTTTCTCCCACAGTGTGAACAATCAGAACCCTGTGGTCTCCCAGATATGTAAAATAGTTCTTTTTCTTCTTTTGTGGGCAGATATAGCTGAACTGCATAATGGGACTGTGGGAATGCGTCAATTTAGGAACACTGGATGTATTTAAATTAAATTTCAAACGAACTCCTATTAAAAAAAAAAAAAAAAATCCCAGAAAATGCCAAATCCTGGTGCGGAAAAAAGTTCATTGCAACTCATCTTCCCTTATTTTTATCCAACCGACTTATTTACCACGCAATTTATTACACGGACACTTGACAGAGAAGCAAACAAGCTTGGAAAACATCGCATCATTCCTACTTTTTTTTTTTTTTTTTTTTTTTTTTTTTTTTTTTTTTAAATAAAGCGGGAAAAACACTGCAAGGCTCCAAACGCGAGGCCTAAAGATGGACACGCAAGGGTTTAGGACAGGGCAGATCTATGCCAGAGCCAAAGTTTGGCCGCCCCTCAAGGCACGGCCACCCCGGAGATCCCTCCCGGCTTGTTGGCTTTGTCCCGGTTTATTCGGTTTGTCCCGGTTTATTCGCTTTGTCCTGGTTTGTCCCGGTTTGTCCCGGTTTCTTCGGCTCCCTCACGGCGCCTCCGCCCGCTCCCGCCCCGCCCCGCCAAATCTCGCGAGATCCCCGCCGGGTCACGCGCCCGCACGCGCCGCCGCGGCCCAGCCCGGGGAGGGGAAGCGGGAGGAGGAAGGCGCGGGGGGGGGGGGAAACAAAAAAGGGCGGAGCCTCCGCCCCGCCGCCTCACGGCCCCGCCGCCATCTTGTTTCTCGGCCGCTCGGCGCTCACTCCGCTCCGGCCGCCCCCCTTTTCCCCCCCTCCCCTCCCCGCCTCCCGCCGGCCGCGCCGGAGGCAGCGCGGGCAGCGGGCGGAGCAGGCGGAGGTCGCGGCGCCGGCCGCCCCGGTGAGTGCGCGGGGAGCGCGGCGGGGGGGAGGCGGCGGCCGCGGCCCGTGAGGGGGCGCGGGGCGGGGGCGGCCCGAGGGGTCGTTGCGGCCCCCCCGCTTCCCGCACGGCCGCGCTGCGATTGGCTGGGCGGCGGCGCGCGCGCTGATTGGCCCGCGCGGGGGAGGCGGGCGCGGGGAGGCGGGCGCTGATTGGCTGGCGGAGTGCGGACCGGGCAGAGGACGGCGAGCGGACCGTTGTCCCGCGCGGGCGCGGAGTGCGGAGGGGGGGGGGGCTGACACAACCCGGGACCCCCGGCCCGAGAGCCGGGATTCGGGGCCGGCAGAACCCGGGAGACCCCGGCCCGAGAGCCGGGATTCGGGGCCGGCAGAACCCGGGAGACCCCGGCCCGAGAGCCGGGATTCGGGGCCGGCAGAACCCGGGAGACCCCGGCCCGAGAGCCGGGATTCGGGGCCGGCAGAACCCGGGAGATCCCGGCCCGAGAGCCGGGATTCGGGGCCGGCAGAAACCGGGAGACCCCGGCCCGAGAGCCGGGATTCGGGGCCGGCAGAACCCGGGAGACCCCGGCCCGAGAGCCGGGATTAGGGGCCGGCAGAACCCGGGAGATCGCGGCCCGAGAGCCGGGATTCGGGGCCGGCAGAACCCGGGAGACCCCGGCCCGAGAGCCGGGATTCGGGGCCGGCGGAACCCGGGCGAGCCGGGATTCGGGGCTGGCAGCGCTCGGGGAACGCGCTGCCTCACGGCCGGCGGGCAGCACAGCGCGAAGGCCTCCCGGTGTTATCCCGGGTGGGATCTGCCAGGCCGCCACAGGGGATGCGCTGTGGTGCCTCATCCCTGGAAGGGTCCAAAGCCAAGGTGGATAAGGCCTTGAGTAGCGTGGTGTAGTGGAAGGTATCTCTGCCCGTGGCAGGGGTGGAATGGGACAAGCTTTAAGCTCTCTTTCACCCAAACCGTTCCTGGTTGTGTGATTCCAAGGCAGGTTGCGATCCTGATCTGTCTAAGAAAGGAGTGGGAGCGGGGAGAGGGAAGCTCGGATGTTTAGGTTTGGATTTGATTTTAGGAAGAAATTCTTGGCTGTGAGAGTGGTGAGGGGCTGGAATGGATTTCCCAAAGCAACTGTGGCTGCCCCTGGATCCCTAGAAGTGTCCAGGGCTAGGCTGGATGGGGCTTGGAGCAATCTGGGATTTTCCCTGCCCATGGCAGGGGGTGGCACTCAGTGATCATTTTTAAGATTCCTTCCAACCCTTAACGTTTTGCCATGCCATGGTTCCACGATTCTGTTTTACCAGTCTTGGGGATTTTTGCCATCCAAGCCTTGAGAATCTCACTTCTTCAGGCTCTGCTACAGCATTTCACAGGAAGAGGAGCAGGACTGTGACAAGGCACTCAGGGATTTCTGGAATTGTTTTGGGTGTTTAACTTGTGCTCAAAAGCAGCAAGAGCTGTGAGAACACCTTTGTCTCTCTAAATCCTGCTTTTTCCCGAGCCGAGGGAATAAAAGGAATGCCCCCAGGTAGCTGGTAAATCCCAGGGCACTGCCAGCAGTGTGGGTGCAGCCTGGATAACCAGGAATTCTTTTGGGCTAGGTGGAATTTCATTCAGTGTTTCTCGTGCAGGTGTTTGAGGGGTGTCAGGGCAGCTTTGGGGTGGCTGAGCTGTGTCCCAGGGCCAGCTCCAGGCCCCGGAGCTCTGGCAGATTCCAGGTTGCTCACAGAAGAAGGAACACTACCCTGGCTGCTTCTGGAATGTGACTCGTGGGAGCAGTTCTGAGCCGCTTCTCTTGGTTAGTGTTTTCCATGGAGCTGGGAATAAATCTGCCCTGTCTCTACTGCTGTCTAAGCATGGACCAGTCAAAGCCCATGAGCTCGTTACCTTTTCCTCCAGCCCTACAAACCAAATCAGTAAACTTCCTCAGCAACATCCCGGGCCTTTCCTTGGGTTTTTCCTTAAAGGAGGTTCTGGTTTGGGACCGGGCTGTTTGTCCTAGTGCCGTGACAGCCTCAGCTCACCTGGGCACCGTGGTGACAACAATGTCACACCTGGCTCTGGCATAACCAGGGACAGGATCCCAGGGAATGGCTGGAGCTGTTCCAGGGGGGATTTAGGGAAAGGTTTTGGTGCTGGGGCACTGACCAGGCTCCCTAAGGAATGGAAACATTCCCAAGGATTTAGGTTGGATTTAGGGAAAGGTTTTGGTGCTGGGGCAGTGACCAGGGTCCCTAAGGAATGGGAACATTGCCAAGGCTGCCAGAGCTCCAGGATGTTTGGACAACACTCCCAGGGTGGGATTGTTCAGGAGCTGGACTGCACGATCCTCGAGGATCCTTCCAGCTCAGGATATTCCACGGCTCTGGGATCCAGCAGAATCCCTGACTGCTCATTCCAGGCAGGAATAGGTGTGATCCCAACAGTGCCTGTGCTCAGCTGGTGACCTTGAGCCGGGCGTTTTTCCTGCCTTGCCGGTCTGTCCCTCGCTCGTTTGTGCTCGATCAAGATAATTCCTGTTTGTCCAAGCGTGTTTTCGGGCAGCAGTGGGTTCCTAGAAGTGCCTCAGAGAGGCAGGTGACAGCTACAGGGTTCAGAACATTCCTTTCTCCCGATGTTTTCCCAGTAACTCCGTAGTTCATGGAATCATGGAATGGTTTGAGTTGGGGGGGAGCTGCAATCCCATCCAGTCCCACACAATTCCATGGGCACAGACACCTCCCACTGTCCCAGCTTGCTCCAAGCTGGCCTTGGACACTTCCAGGGCTCCAGGGGCAGCCACAGCAAATCTGGGAATTCCATTCCAGTCCCTCCCCACCCTGACAAGAAAGAATTCCTTCCCAAAATCCCATCCATGCCCTCTGTGATTTCAGAGCAAGAACAGCTGCAGTGATTGAAATAAACCCTTCAGGGCTTCCCAGATTAATTCGGTCGGGTTTTTTTTCCCCACAAATAAACCCTTTAACCGTAGAACTTCTCAAAATTAATTTGGGGTTTTTATCACCCCACAAATAAACCCGCTACTGTAGATCTTCCCCAAATTAACCAGTTTTTACTGTCGCAAGGAATTATTAAACACTCTGCGAGCCTCAGCTGTTCCTGCGGATCATTCCCCCGGCTCTTCCCGTCATTCCCAAGCACAGCAGAGCAGCTTTAGGGTCCCTTGGAATGTGTTTGGCCAGTCAGAACCCCTCGGAATTCCAGCATTCCGGCCAGGCATTCCTCTGTTCTGCAGGAAAGGTGCTGGGTTTGTTTTTCATACCACCCAGAGTACCTCACATAATTCCAATAGTCAGAATTCCGCAGCTTCCAGGCCCTGTTTTTTTATCTGAGGAATGCCACAGGAAGAGAACAGAGTGTATTTATTTTTTTCTTTTTTTTTAAGGCCATGTTTTAACCAATTCTATTCCCCCAAATTATCAGGAAGATTATTTTTAAATTAATCTGTCCTCGTTACCGGGTTCAAAGTGATTTAATCTGCAGGGCTGGTCGAGGCTTGGCTGTGCTTCCCAATTATTTTTTCCCCCTGGATAATCCCGTCAGCAGGAAATTATAGTTTGGAATTACAACTCGAAATCCCATTGGGGTGTTGTTGATAAAACTGGGATTTGCGCATCCAGAGGTTAAAATATCACAGCTTTTTTATTGTGGGCCATTCCCGTTTTCCCAAACTCCCATCCAAGGGCTCCCGAAGTGCTGCTGGAGGGGGCAGAGTGAGGCCGTGTGTGGTTAAAACCAAGGGGAAATTATTGGTGTTGGGAGGAGAACGCTCCACCTGTGCTTCCTGCCGGGAATTTTGCTGGGATTCATCCTGCCCAGGGCTCGGGGGCTGTGCCAGTGGAGTTGGAAAAGCCGCCTCGTTTTTCTTCCCTCATCCTGTGGAATGTTTGTGGGGTGGTGCAGCCTCGTGGGAGGACTGTGGGATCCCGATCCCTGTTCCCGGTGGCTCCCAGGGATAAGGGCAGGGAGGGAATGTTCCCATTCCCACCGGGAAGCACCAACCTGGGGCTGCGGCCACAAGGGATCCAGTCCTGGGATACTCGGGAGCTGCTGGAGAGTGTCCAGAGAGATTTGGGGGTTGGAGCCTCTCCCTGATGAGGAGAGAGAGCAGAGCTGAGTTGGCTGTGGCCCTGCTGGAATTCATTATTCCTGGGAAGCAGCAGATTTGTCCAAGCTGGAGCTCTTAGGGATCCTTAGGAGGAAAAACTCGGAGGTGGATCTGGAGAAGGGAAGGCTGGGACAGGATCCCATCGGTCCATAAAATGTCCCCAAGGGGTGTCCGAGGGCGGTGCCAGGGACAGGACGAGGAGCAGGGGCCCTGAATGAGCCCACAGCCAGTTCCACCTCACCCTGAGGAAGAGCTTCATTCCAGGAAACCCTGGAGCAGCTGGAGTCTCCCTCTGTGGGACATCCCAACCCCACCTGGAGCTGTCCCTGTGTCACCTGCTCGGGGTCACCCTGCCTTGGCAGGGGGTTGGACTGGGTGATCTCCAAAGATCCCAAAATTTCTGGAATTCCGGGATCCGAGCGCGCGCGCTCCCGCCGCGCCTCGCGCACGTGCGGCCCCCGCGCCCCGCCGGGAAGGCGTGGCGGGAACCGCCGTGATTGACAGGCGCGCGGGCCAATCAGCGGCCGCCCCCGCCGGCCTCCTCGGGCGTTTGAATAGGAGGCGAGGCGGCCAATCGGGGCGGGGCTGAGGGGCGGGGCTTGCCTGACCCCTGCGGCCGCCGCTCAAGGTAACTTTAAAGCAGGAAGCGGCCGGCGAGGCTGCGCCGCGGCGCCAGCCAATGGGAGCGCGGGGCCGCGGGGCTCGCGGCCAATGGGAGAGCGCGGCCGCGGGGCGCGCGGCCAATGGGCGCGGGCGGGGGGCGGGCCGGGCGCGCGCAGCGGGGCGCGCGGGGCCGCCGCCGTTAAAGGGGCCGCGGGCACGGCTCGGCCCGGGGGGGGGCCCCGGCGGCTCCCGGGGTCACTCAAAGACAAAGCCATGGCGGGGGAAAACCCCCGGCCGCGGGCACGGCCGGCGGTGAGTCCGGGGCGCTGCCGCTGCGGTGGGCCGCGGGGGAGGGCGGCCCGTGCGCCGGGGACAGGCCGCGGCGGCGGGGGATGCCGGCGCGTCCCGACGAGGGAGGGGGAGGGCGCGGCAGGAGGTGCCCGCTGCGGGGTTAAGGGGCTAAACCCCCGGTGCTCCCCGCCGAGCCGCCCCCAGCGCCGGTAACACCGTGAGGGCAGCGATAAGGGGGGGGGACGGGGGGGACAAAGCAGCGGCGCCCCCACCCCGAGGTGCCCCGAGCGCGGCGGGGGCTCCCCCGGTGCCCTCGGCCCGGCCGCCAAGGCCCCGCGGGGCCGGGGGTGCGACAGCGGAGCCGCGACACCCCCGAACCCGCTCAGCGTGTCCCGGCAGCCCTTTGTTGTCGTTTTTCTCGGGAAGCCAGCGCCGAAGGTCACGGGGGGAGCGGGGGCTCCGCGGCCCGGCCCGGGCTGAGGGGTCCCCGGGGCGCTCCCCGAGCTCCGGGCCGGCCGCGCTCCGCCACCGCCGCAGCCCGACTTGGAGCGGGGCCTGCACGAGTGACCTTGAAATCCCAGCGCTCCGAGCCGCCGCTCTGAAGGACAAAGTTTGTTTGCGGCACTTTGGACCGAAAAAAAAAAAAAAAAAAAAAAAAAAAGGAGAGAGAAAAGAAAAAAAAAAATAAAAAGGGGAGGGGAAAAAACCCCGGAGCTGCTCGCGGTGGCCGAGGGCATCAAGGACACGGGGGATAGTTGGGAGATTAGAATTAAAGTTGGGTTTCAGCGAGCGCATCGCAGACTTTCCTGCTCCTCCGAGATGCTTTTCCCGTCCTTTTCCCTCTCAGGGTGAAAAAACCGCTTTTTTTCCCTCCCCTTCTCTGTTGAGTGTTGACCTTAAAAGCGCTCTTTTAGGGAAATTAATGATAATTAGCTTGTACAACTTCTTCTTGTAAGGGTTTTGGAACGCAGGTCCGGGTCCTTGAAGCTGAGCTTTGCCTCCTGTCAGGATTTCCTTGGGTTCCAGCTTCGTTCCCAGTGTGATTTGGGACGATTTAATTCAAAATTAAAGCTCCCAGCTCCTCGTCTCGGGGTTGTTCCAACTTCTTGGCGTTGTCACAGTTGGAGTGTGAGGAAGGGAGCGAGAGGAGAAACGTCCCCAAAAGTCACCTTTTGATAATTTGGGAACCTTGGAGGAACTTCTGGAGCCGGCTGTGGGCCAGGATTGGGGGATTTGCTGCGAGCGTGAAGGTCACCGTCAGCATCTTGTAGCAAGAATAAGATATTTTAAATTATTTCTCTAGAAATCAGGGTAGATCAGGACACGAGGGCAGAAATTAAAATAAAAACGCTGCCAAAATCTCGATTCCACCCGATATTTGGCGTGTTCTGATGGCCTCAGCTCACGGGAGGCCGGGGAGGAGGAGGTTCTGCTGCATCTTTCTAGGTCAAGAGCAGCAGGAAGAGCCTGGGAAATCTGGAAATAAATTTATTAACAAATTATTCCAGGTCCTTTCTGATTTTTTTTTCCCCGGCTTAGGGGAGGCAGGAAGGTCCCATTTTAAGGAGTGAAGTTTGAGTGTCCCTTCTGCTCCAAAGATCTCCAGGGCTGTCTTTTGTTGTTGTTGTTTTCTAGAAGTTTTATTCTCTAGAAGTTTCATTTTTTTTTTTAGTTTTATTCTCTATATGAGTTTGATTTTTGAGCTTTATTCTCTAAAGGTTTGACTTTCTGCTTCTGTTGTCTCTATGAGTTTGATTTTTAAGCTTTATTCTCTTAAGAGTTTGATTTTTCTCCCTCTGTCCTCTCTATGAGTTTGATTTTTTTTTACTTTTATTCCCTGCAACTTGTATTTCTTAGCTTAATTCTCTAGAAGTTTGATTTCTAAATTTTATTCCCTATGACTTTTGATTTTTTTTTTTTCAGCTTTATTCTCTTACATGAGTTTGATGATTTCGTTTGATTCTCTATAATTTTTTCTACACAGATTTTTCAGGAGGCTTTTTCCTGTGAATTTTATTTTTAATTTTCTCCTAAAATGTTAAACGTTAACCTGGAGCTTTAAGCTCGGAAAACAACCCTTTTTTTTAAAAAAATATTCCATTTTCCACCTCTTTTTTTTTTTTTTTTGCACCAATGAAAGCAGTGAAGGTGTTGGGGACAATTTTGGGATGGGGACATCGCTGCCCCCAGCTTGAGCCACCTCAGTGAGCGTGTCAGGGGTTTGGGTGCCCGCAGGAGGTCACCTTTCAGCCACTAAATTCGGCTTTTATTTCATTTAATCAGGCTAATATCTCGTATTTATATAATGGGGCTGACATCTGTATTTTAATTATGTCGGCTCACGAGTTGGTTTCTTCATTTTGGGGCTCATTGCCTTGTGAATGAATTAAAATTCGGTGAGGTCTGAACTTAAAATCACGAATTATTTAAAATTTTAAAGCTCTTTAAGTAGTTAAACTCTTGAATTGTGCTCAGGAATGATTTACCTTTTATTTCAGAGGGTTAAAAAAAAACCACAGCAAGAACAAACTTCAGGACATCTCCAAAGCATCCTGAGAGTTAAAAAAAGGCGATTTTATTTGGGGGCGTTATTCCCAAAAGCTGAAGGGTTTTTTCTTGTGTTTTGTGTGTATTTTATTTGCTATTTTCTGTTTATTCTCTGTTGTTTATTTCAAATCAGAGCAGGAATTGTCCCTTTTTACGCCATGAAGGTGGGAGATTTGCATCTTTATGACACCAAAGCATTTTTAATTCAGTAGAAAAATAAAAGAAAAGAGAGGGAAAAAAAGGAATTAAACCATCCTGGCTGCCTGTTGAGCACTTCAGGTTGGGCTTGATTTAAGCAGGAGGGAAAAACTTCTATGAAAATAATTAATTTTAGCTCTCGGGATGATTCCCTTGGATGATTTCATTTCTAAAATTGAGTGAAGGCACTCATGGGAATATTGAATATTCCATGGAATATTGGGATTAAATAGATGTTTATCAATAGATAGAGAAATCACTGAATTTATATAAATATACAGAGCCCTGCAGCTCCTTAAAAATCATTTATTTGCCCCAAATTTCCCTGGAATAAGGAGTTGGAAGTTGGGATCTGACCCAATCCAGCTGAGTTCGGGGCTGGCTCAGTCGGAGGATGGGAGCAGAGGGAATGTGCTGGAGGATTTGTGGGGTTGGAAGGTGGAAAAATCCTAAATATTCCTCAGAAAAGTGGCTGGGAGGCACCCGGGCTGCTCAGGTGTTGATTTTTCCAAGATCAACACAAGGATTTTGCAACCTAAACCCCCCTGATATCCTCGCTGGGTCGCTCGGTGCAGCGTTTAATTCCAGAAATAACCTTTCAACCCCTTAAAAATTCGGTTTAAAATGTTTGAAACGTGGGGGGTTTATGTTTGTTTTTGTTTCTTTGTTTTTTTTTTTTTAAGCAGAACTTCAGCCTCCCCTGTGTTTGCGTCCTTCCCCTTTCCCCGCCTCCGCTGGATTCGATAACATCTTATAGAATCTTTTCGGATGAATAAATCAGTGTTAAACGTAAAAAAGTCTTAATTATTCTGATTGGTTTTAATGGTTTTTTGGGGTTGTTTGTTTGTTTGATTTGTTGCCCGTCCGCACTGCCGGGAGTTTTCGTGTCGTAATAATTACGTTAATAATGACGGTGGTGCTGTGGGTTCGGCGCTTAATTACCTTCATTAATTTACAAAGTTTTCCCCTTTCCTTTTTTTATTGGGACAACTTTGGAAGCTGGAGAGGGATTTGGGATAAAGGATGGAAGGACAAGGATAAAGGGGGAATGGATTCCCAAACAGCCATAGGTGGGATTTAGGGATGGAATTCCCAGAAAAATCTCCGGCTGCCGCATCCCTGGAAGTATCCAAAGCTGCTTTGGAGCAACCTGGGGTAGGGAAAAGTCTCCGTGTCCATGGCGTGGGGTTGGAAAAGGACGGGATTGAAGTTCCCTTCCCACCCAAACCATTCCATGATTTCTGGGGTGGGATTTCTCCAAGCCGACCCCAAACCCCAGGCTGTAAATCCCTTCCTGGGTGTTGGGCTCCTCCTCTCCCAGCGCTTTTCCAGGGAATTATTTCCCACCCTTGGGACGTTGGGATGAGCCCCCGTGGATATTTGGCAGGGGGTTGGCGCCTGTGCCCACCTGGCACCTGCCAGCCTGGCTCTTTCCAAGCCCAATTCCCAGGATTTTCCCATGGAATCCTGCAAAAAAAAACCCAGGAGCCGAAGCCTCGTGTGTTGGAATCCCGGTGTTTGAGGGTTTCCTTTCGCTCCAGCAGAGCCAAATCCTGTTGGATTGGTTTGGTTTGGTTTGGTTTGGTTTGGTTTGGTTTTTTTTCCAGATGTTGCAGTAGAATCTGCAAAAATCTGAATTTTTTTACGGCTCCGTGGCGAGGTTTGTTCGGCAAAAATCAAAAGCTGGTGCCGAAGTGGCTCAAAATTCGCTTTTAATTTAATAATTTTATATATTTCGGCAGTCAAAACTTGAATTTTGAGGTGGGAGGAGAAACCATCGATCCACAACACCATTTAATCTTTCCCCACCACCTCCCAAAGCCACTAAAAACGCTCCAAATAAAAAAACTAAAGTTAAAAAACCCCTCAAATTCTGGCACTTTGTGTCTCCAGCAGCCTCCAGATTGTTTGGAAGCATCATGGAAATGAATTTGCTGTTATTCCATGAACGATATTGAATTAAATATTCACTTTTGGGGCTTTGATTTTATTCTTTAGGAGTTTTCTGGGTGTCATGGTGTTGGGGTTTATTTTTTTTTTCCTGGTAAAATTTCACCTTTAAAACACAGAAAAGAAGAAAACGAGTAAAAAAAAAAATCATCTTTTTTTTAAAATATCGCTTCCCAATAAATAATTTGAGGGTTTTATGGCATAGTGGTTGTCGTAAAACCACTTCGCAAGGAGTTTCAGGGGAATTTTTTTTTGAGGATTGGGAACATTTTACTTTCTGTCAGCGTGGAGTTGTTAAATCCGCATTTCTCACGTGGTGGGATCAAGGTGGGGCGAGATTTTTCCAGAAATATTTGTGTTTCGTCCTCACTTGAAGCCGTAATTTAAGGGCGTCGAGGCAAAATTTTGGGGTCTGTGCCTCATCTCTTTGGAGCTTTCATGGTTCAGCAATTTTTTTTTTTAGGATCTTCGCATGGAATGTGCTGCTTTTTTTCCGTGGAAAACCGTGGGATTTTCCCCATAATCGTGGCTGTTTTGTATGGAAAGCGCCTGGAATTTGTGATCCCACCAGGATCTGTGGGATGCTGCCGAATTTTCCTCCTCCTTCCTGTCTCCTTCCTTCCCTCTGGCATTCCCTGTTTGCAAATCCCTCGGAATATTTGGATAAATTTCCTTTGGAGGTGCTCTCCGCCCTCTTTGCCTGCCTTTCTTACTCAGGGGGAACTTGGCAAAAGTTTAAAATTACGTTTAAAACTAAATTAGATTTAAAAGCCAGCAAAAATTGTGACCCGGCCCTCACTGGGTGGGGACATTATTCCCGTTCCCACCTCCCTGGGATGCCTGGGAATGTGGCTGGGATACGGATCCGGTGTTTTTCCAGGGGGGAAAAAAAAAAGCTCTGGGTGGAATTGCAGGCTCAGAGGTTTTGGGTTTATTCGCGATTTTCCCGTAGGTTGTGTTTTCCGGGAGCTGAAGTGGCGAATTTTCCGAGGGGAGCCGGCTCCGTTTGGCTGCTTCCCGCTTCCCAGGGCGCCCAAAAAAGAGCAGGAAACAGCATTTGTTCAAAAAATAAAACCCCATCCAGAGGTGTCTCCGCGCTTCCTTTGCTCTCCCGTGAAGCGAAACCTCCCCAGGTTTTTTCGGCTGCTGCAGGATTTGGGAATTCTGGTGTCGTGCTCCGGTGAGCGGAAAAGCTCCGGCAGCTGTCGGGATGTTCCTGGTGATCCGTTCTGGAGTCGCCTCCAGGCAGCCAGGCCTCAGCTCTTCCTGGCTTTTCTTTTTCCTCCCTCAGTCTGGAAAAGCAAAATGTTTTCCTGCCTGGAGATAGCCCAGGCGGCGTGGATGGGCTGGAGGTGATTCCCGCTTCTCCTGGCTGTTGCAGGATCCCGGGATGGTTTGGGTTGAAGGGGATTCCACACCTCCCGCTGGCCCAGGTTGCTCCAAGCCTGATCTTGGACATTTCCAGGGATCTTGGGCGGCCACAGTTCATCTGGGAAAGCTTTTCCCTCATTCCTTGCTGCGTGGGGTTGGTTTTTTGGGAAGGGGGTTGTCTTTCCTTGCTGGTGTCTCCCTCAGAGCCACATCCATGAATCTCCTCATTGGAATTCGGGTTGTTCAGCTCATCCCAGCACACCTGGAATATCCTGGAAGGATCCTCAAGGATCATCCAGTCCAACCCAATTCCACCCTGTGCATCCCTGGGAATCTTGTCCAAACATTCCTGGAGTTCTGGCAGCCTTGGGAATGTTCCCTTTCGCTGGTCAGTGCCCAGCACCCTCTGGGTGAAGAACATTTCCCTAAATCCAACCTAAATCCCCTCTGGCTCAGCTCCAGCCATTCCATGGGGTCTTTTCCCTGTTTTCCAGCAGAATTTGGGGTTGGAGCAGCCACTTTTCCTCTTAAATCTCTTTGGGAGCTTTTGTTGGGTGAGCTCAGGGATCCTGAGGAAGGGGAAAGGGAAAAGGAGAAAGGAAAGGGGAAAGGAAAGGAGAGGAGCTAGAAAATTCCCTATAAAACTTCCCAGATGAAAACCCCAAGCAGGTTTAGACACAGACATGAAATCCGAGGATTTGTGCCGAGCTCCTCTCACCCCGAGTGAGTTTTTTGCTGGTTCTCATCCTGGGATGAGTTTGAAAGGAGGAGAAGGAATTCCCCTCTTTGCCCAGGAATGAGTGAGGTTTCTCTCTCTGGAGCTCTCTGTCGCAGTTTAGGGTTTTTCCCTTTCTTCCCAATCTTCTCCAGCGTCTCCAAACCACTTCTGCGTCCGTATTTTAACTGGGAGAAATTCCCTTGGTGTGCTGAGCAGTTTCACTTTTATTTTGGGGTTTATAGTGATTTTTATTTCCTCGGTTTTCCTGTTTCTGCTTTTATTCCGTTTATCATTAAATGATCCCAAACAGCCACAGGAATTGTCCCGCTGTTCTGAAATCACTTACGTGTTTTATTTAAAAATAGGAAATTTTTTTTGTATCTGTCAGCAGGATTTTTATGTTATAAATGACCAGAGTAAACCAATCCTGAAATCTGCATATTTAATGTATCTGGAGGCAGATATTTAATGCGAGAAATTGAATGGTGGAGAAATTCTCTTCCTCTTTATTCCATAGGTTTTTTTTTTCCTTTCATTTTAACCTGTTATTTCCTGGGGTTATGGGCAGTGTTATGTTCCAGTGCAGCATTTCAATGGGATAAATTCAAATAATTAATATTTTTAAAGTGATTTTCCTTGTGTCCAAAAGGAATTGCATCTCCTCTTGCACCAAATTCGAGGAATACTGAAATATTCCCAGGTTCCAAGGTTGGTTTTTTCGTCCCTAAACTATTTTTTGACAGTGCTGATCGAGGTGAGGGAGATCCAAATGCCAACTGAATCCTCACTGGAATATTTCTATCCCTGATTTTCTTATAAATCCCTGGAATATCTCAGTCTGCGGGCAGGTTCCATTCTAATGCAAATAATCATGGAAGAGTCAGCAAGAAATGTGTCAGTCACTGAATTCCAGAGGTTCCTTCACCTGGAATTCTTGGAAAATACAATTCCCTGACCTTTTTTCCTTGTCAGAATTCCCTCTGGCTCTTCCCACGCTCAGGCTGCTGAAATTGAAATGTAACTTTTCCTTGGGAAGTGTGGAATTAAAATAGAACCGTTCCAAGTTTTCCTTGGGAAGTGTGGAATTAAAATAGAACCATTCCAAGTTTTCCTCGGGAAGTGTGGAATTAAATTCCTCGGGAAGTGTGGAATTAAATTCCTTGGGAAGTGTGGAATTAAATTCCTTGGGAAGTGTGGAATTAAATTCCTTGGGAAGTGTGGAATTAAAACTATTCCAAGTTTTCCTTGGGAAGTGTGGAATTAAAATAGAACCATTCCAAGTTTTCCTCTGGAAGTTTGGAATTAAAATAGAACCGTTCCAAGTTTTCCTTGGGAAGTGTGGAATTAAATTCCTTGGGAAGTGTGGAATTAAAACGATTCCAAGTTTTCCTTGGGGAGTCTGGAGTTAAATAGAACCATTCCACCATTCCAAGTTTTCCTCGGGAAGTGTGGAATTAAATTCCTCGGGAAGTGTGGAATTAAATTCCTTGGGAAGTGTGGAATTAAATTCCTTGGGAAGTGTGGAATTAAATTCCTTGGGAAGTGTGGAATTAAAACTATTCCAAGTTTTCCTTGGGAAGTGTGGAATTAAAATAGAACCATTCCAAGTTTTCCTCTGGAAGTTTGGAATTAAAATAGAACCGTTCCAAGTTTTCCTTGGGAAGTGTGGAATTAAATTCCTTGGGAAGTGTGGAATTAAAACGATTCCAAGTTTTCCTTGGGGAGTCTGGAGTTAAAATAGAACCATTCCAAGTTTTCCTCTGGAAGTTTGGAATTAAAACAGAACCATTCCAAGTTTTCCTTGGGAAGTTTGGAATTAAAACAGAACTGTTCCAAGTTTTCCTTGGGAAGTGTGGAATTAAATTCCAAGTTTTCCTTGGGAAGTGTGGAATTAAATTCCAAGTTTTCCTTGGGAAGTGTGGAATTAAAATAGAACCGTTCCAAGTTTTCCTTGGGAAGTGTGGGCTGCAGGATTGTCTGGCATCACCCCCTTAGTGCTGTTTTAGGGATCCTCTTTGCTTTGGAATAGTGGATTTTGGAATTCCTGGCCCCAGTAGATTTGGGAATTCCTGGCCAATTCCTGTTTCCAGAGGGGAATCTACTTGAGTGTCACCATGTAATGGAAAAAAGCCACACAAATAATCCTGGAGATCCTTCCCTATGGAAAATCCTTTCCGTGGTGGGAGAGGTTTATTTTCCAGCCCTGGGATCTGTGGCATTCCTGGAGATTCTGGAGCTGCTCTGGGTGTTTGATGTTGGTGACTCTCCCAGAATTCCCAATCTTTCCAGGCTTTTGGGAATCCTGCTGGAGCCACGTGCCCCTGTCACAGAGGAAGCTCAGGATGGGATTCCCAGGGATTTCTCCGACTCGGTGTTAACATTAACTGGAATTGCTTGAAGAGTTCCTTGTCCCAGAGCTTGATCCAGGGATTTATTGAGGGGGAAAATCGGCTGAGCCGGAGCTGGAATTGTCACTGGGTCACCTGAGTGTCCCAGCTCCTCGCCTGGCTTAGGGAGAGGCAGATCCCAGTGGTTTTCCCGTTGTTTTCACCTCCTTCCTTCTCTGGGTGCGTGGATATCCTCTGGAACAAGAGGGAATAATCAGCAGATTTGTAACACCCCAGGCTCATCGCCCCTTTTGGAAAACAGCTTCGATTAAAAGACTGGGAATTTAAATCTTCCTGCTTTTGCTATCCTGCGTTGTACAGACTTTTAGTTCCTCCTGGTGACCCCATCCAGGGAAAAGAGGGATTTGAAAACTCCTGGAAAGCCACAGAAAGTGACACTTCGGTGTCAAACAGCCACAGAATGGTTATTGTACTTTTCCTATGGAAAAAATAAATTTAATGTTAAAATAATCCAGAGGATGTGAGACCTGGGCTGGCATTTTTCCTTCTGATGGTTTCCCGGAGGGATTAGCCCTTCCCTGAATTCCTGCGACATGGAATCACAGAATCATGGACTGCTTTGGGTGGGAAGGGACATTCAGGATCATCCCATCCCATCCCTGCCATGGGACACCTTCCCCAATCCCAGGCTGCTCCAACCTGGCCCCGAACACTTCCAAGGATGAGGCATCCACAACTTCTCGGAAAAACCCATCCCAACCCTTTTACAGGAAAGAATTCCTTCCCGACCTTTAACCTAAACCCATCAATTTCAATCTTTTCCTGCCGTTAATCCTGCTCTCCCTGCTCGCTCATTCCTGGTGTTTTTTCCCTTTTCCCAGGTGCCAGGATGTCCACGGACGGCGGCTTTGGCACGGCGGGGAACAGCGATGCCCAGCAGAGCCTCCAGTCCTTCTGGCCACGGGTGATGGAGGAGATCCGAAACCTCACCGTGGTGAGCATCCCCAGGGGTGGGGTGTTCCCAAAAAAACCAAAATAAAACAACAGCAGGGAGAAATTCCTGTCAAAGCTCAGCTCTGGGATCCGGGAGATTTGGGGGTTCTGTGGGATAAGGTGGTTTGGGAAGTGAGGAATAATCCCCCAGCCACGAGGGAATCTCTTAAAAAAGTGGAGATAGAAATGTAGCAGAGTTATAAAATCGTGGAATGGTTTCGCTTGGAAAAGATCAGGATTATCCCTGTCCCTTCCGCTGGCCCAGGCTGCTCCAAGCCTGGAGCATTCCGGGGAATGTTCCCTCTCTGAGGTGGGACCCGCAGCTCCTTCCGGGCTAAAACAACACCACAAAGGTGATTTAAAAGTTCTTTTATCAGGCTCAGGGATGGCCACGGCTGCATCCTGCAGAATTCCTCTTGGGAGGGAAGAGAGGAGGGATTCTAAAACAGCCACAGGTGTAAAAGGAGCTGCCAGAGGCTGTTTCAGGGACCAGAAGATTGAGGGGTTTGAGGATAAACCTCACGTTGTGCTGGTCGTATTCTGAGTTACAAACCTGTCCACACCAAGTTTTCACCATCAAAACCCAGCTTAGGCTTTTCCCTCCTCCTTAAATTCCCTGTTAATTCCAATTTTGTGAATGAATTTTTGAGTTTAGGCTCCTGCCCTAGTCCAGAACCACCGCTTTGACAGCCCCAAAGTGTTGAAATCACTCAAATGCCAAGTGTGTCCTTATCAAGTGCTTTATTAAATTGAAGACATTTGATTAAAAAAATCCCATTTAGGCTGAGAATAACAACTGGACTAAGCAACTTCTGGGGATTTTTTTTCCATCCCCCTAAGAAGTGTGGGAACAAGGGCACGTAATAAACATGACTTTTGAAGAGAGGTTGGTGGATTCCTGTGATCCAAAAATCACTCTCCCCGTGCTTTTAATGCGGCTGAAAACAAAAGAACTTCAAGTCCAAGCCAGGCTCTTCAAAGTTTAAAAAAAACCAACCCCAATCCACCAGCATAAGCTGCTTTATTTTTTTTTTTTTCCCCCCTTCCTTTTCCCTGCGTGCAGATAGCTGATTAAAGAAACAGATGTAGAAATTTGTATGCACAAGCAGAATTAATCACTCCTCCTCTTTCAGCACGGCGAATTCTCGTGTTGGGGAGCTGGAGTTTCATCTCCACATGAAAGGGGTTTATTATGCAGCTGATCAACTGTGGGCAGCTTAATTTCGAGCTGTCAGTGCGATCTCTTGGTTGCTTTGCAAGCTCAGGAGTCACTGGGAATGGAGCTGAGGGCAGGGAAGGAAAAGGGATGACAGGAAAAGATCCCAGCACATTGGAATCATCAAATCCTGAAAATTTATTCTGTTTATTATTGGAATTGCTCCTGTGGATGTGAGTGTTAAGGCTGTGTTGGTCCCTGATTTTTGGGAACTGAGGGCAGGGAAGGAAAAGAGATAATAGGAAAAGATCCCAGCACACTGGAATCATCAAATCCTGAATTTTTATTCTATTTATTATTAAAATTGCTCTCATGGATGTGGGTGTAAAAGCTGTGTGGATCCCTGATTTTTGGGAACTGAGGGCAGGGAAGGAAAAGGGATGTCAGGGAAACATCCCAGTGCTGTGGAATCATGAAATCCTGAAATTTATTTATTATTAAAATTTCTCCCATGAGTGTGGGTGTAAAAGCTGTGTTGGTCCAATGATTTTTGGGAACTGAGGGCAGGGAAGGAAAAGGGATGTCAGGGAAACATCCCAGAGCTGTGGAATCATCAAATCCTGAAATTTATTCTGTTTATTATTAAAATTGCTCCTGTGGATGTGGGGATGAAAGTGGCAGAGCAGGGAGTGAAAAATGTGTTGGTCCAATGATTTTGGGGGCTGAGGGAAGGGAAGAAAAAGGGATGACAGGGAAACATCCCAGCACTGTGTAATCATCAAATCCTGACATTTATTCTATTTATTATTAAAATTGCTCCCCTGAGTGTGGGTGTAAAAGCTGTGTTGGTCCCTGATTTTTGGGGACTGAGGGCAGGGAAGGAAAAGGGATGACAGGAAAAAATCCCAGCGCTTTGGAATCATCAAATCCTGAAGTTTATTCTATTTATTATTGAAATTCATCCTGTGGATGTGAGTGTTAAGGCTGTGTTGGTCCCTGATTTTTGGGGACTGAGGGAAGGGAAGGAAAAGGGATGTCAGGGAAACATCCCAGTGCTGTGGAATCTTCAAATCCTGAAATTTATTCTCTTTATTATTGAAATTGCTCCCATGATTGTGGGTGTAAAAGCTGTGTTGGTCCCTGATTTTTGGGGAACTGAGGGCAGGGAAGGAAAAGAGATAATAGGAAAAGATCCCAGCACACTGGAATCACCAAATCCTGAAAATTTATTCTATTTATTATTAAAATTGCTCCCGTGGATGTGGGTGTAAAAGCTGTGTTGGTCCCTGATTTTTGGGAACTGGGGACAGGAAAGGAAAAGAGATAGCAGGGAAACATCCCAGAGCTGTGGAATCAACTCCTGAATTTTTTTTTCTGTAGAATATTATTGAAATTTGAATGTTACATATTGAATATTATTGGATGTGGTTGTTAAGGCTGTGTTGGTCCCCTGATTTTTGGGGACTGAGGGAAGGAGAAAGAAAAAGGAACAACAGGGAGACATCCCAATGCTGCGGCATCAACTCCTGAAATTTATTCAGTTTATTATTAAAATCCCTCCCATGAACGCGAGTGTTCAAAGCTGCGTTGATCCCCTGATTGTTTGGGTTTATTCCTGCCCGGTTTTGTGGCGGGTTTTTTTTTTTTGACATCTAAAATTCAGGGAAAAAACCCAGAATAAACCGCGTTCAAAGCAGGGAAGGATGCCGCGGAATCCTGGAGGGAATTAAGAACCAGGCTTAGGCTGAGCTCAGCGTTTCAGCTCCACAAGAGGAGACAACGAGCCCTAATTTGGAGAAAAGCAAAGCCGAGGAATTGGTGTCTGAGGTTTTTTCCTGCTGGTTTGGGGCCAGTCCTGCTTCTCTTCCCTTCCCTTGCTCCTTTCTGATTGATGGGACGTGCCCAGGCCGCCTTAAAGGAATAAAAACGCGTTAATTTTTTAAAATTTCTCCTCGTTTATAATTTTCTTTTTTTTCCCCCCGACTCAAAATATTTTAATGCTGTTTTAACTCTTCACGTCCCCTGAATCTTGATAAAAGTTGAAATGAGGACTGAAGCGTCGCAGCTTAAAAGTTTTCCCCTCGGCTTTCTGTGATGCTCAGGCCTTATAAAAAGGGAAGACCCGAGGGGAAAAAATAGTAAAAAAACACCCAAAAATAACAACAAAAAAACCCCTTTTGGGGATATTTTTCCGTGGTTTTTCCCGTATTTTTTAATTTACGTGCTGGTCCTTGAGCGTGGCGTGTGTTTGAGGACAGGTCCCAGCCTTTTTATTGCCCCAAAATCCTTCAAAATTCCGCATTCTCCATCAGGACGGGACAGCCCCACCAACGAATTCACACCACGCTCGGGTTTCTCTGCAGAACGAGGCACAGAAATGCTTTTTAATTATATCTCCATATAAAATAACGTGTGTAAATATTCACAGAGGTGCTGGATATTGATTAACTGCCCCTGCTGAAGTGCTGGCTGGGCCAGGTACAACGTGCACGTTTTTCTTCGCTGGTAAGATGCTCAGGAGAGAAATTCTGAATAAAAACAGCATTTTCATCATTTTTTTCCCCCTCTTTTGTTTCCCTAATACATCCTGCAGTGGTTTTCTTTTTTCCCTGGAGAAATGACTTTCCCATTATTTTCCTATGACGTTTTTGTTAAGAAGGGAAGATGATTTTTTTCTTTTTAATTTTAAAGAAGTCTTTTGTGAGTAGGAATTCTGCATTCCTCAAAATATTTTAATGCTGTTTTAACTCTTCACGTCCCTTGAATCTTTATAAAAGTTGAAATGAGGACTGAAGCGTCGCAGCTTAAAAGTTTTCCCCTCGGCTTTCTGTGATGCTCAGGCCTTATAAAAAGGGAAGACCCGAGGGGAAAAAATAGTAAAAAAACAAAAAACAAACCAAAATAACAACCACAAAAAACCCCATTTGGGGATATTTTTCCGTATTTTTTCATTTACGTGCTGGTCCTTGAGTGTCCGTGTGTTTGAGGACAGGTCCCAGCCTTTTTATTGCCCCAAAATCCTTCAAAATTCCGCGTTCTCCATCAGGACGGGACAGCCCCACCAACGAATTCACACCACGCTCGGGTTTCTCTGCAGAACGAGGCACAGAAATGCTTTTTAATTATACCTCCATATAAAATAACCTGTGTAAATATTCACAGAGGTGCTGGATATTGATTAACTGCCCCTGCTGAAGTGCTGGCTGGGCCAGGTACAACGTGCACGTTTTTCTTCACTGGTAAGATGCTCAGGAGAGAAATTCTGAATAAAAACAGCATTTTCATCTTTTTTTCCCCCCCTCTTTTGTTTCCCTAATACATCCTGCAGTGGTTTTCTTTTTTCCCCTGGAGAAATGACTTTCCCATTATTTTCCTATGACGTTTTTGTTAAGAAGGGAAGATGATTTTTTTATTTTTATTTTTAATTTTAAAGAAGTCTTTTGTGAGTAGGAATTCTGCATTCCTGATGCAGTGGGATGTAGCCTCAGCCTTTCTCCCTTTTTTTAAGAGGTTCCTGGCAGGAATGCACTGGAGTAATTTATTTCTTTTAATTCCACTTTTTTGTCTTCAGAGTGGTTTTTTCCTGAGCTCAGGAATTCCCTCCAGGGAATGTGTGGGTGCAAATTTGGGCTCAGGGCAGGATGATCCAGGTCCCTGAAGCACCATTCCTGACTGGAAAACGGGGAGAAATCCACCTAAAAACATAAAACTGATCTTTTGAGCCGGGTTCTTGCGAGGTTTTTAACACCAAACTTGGGATTTGGCAATGGAGAAACACAAATAAAGCCGGGATTTCATCCAGCTCTTGTTTACCTTCATTTTCTCCTGAGATTTTTTTCTTTTTGGTAAATTCCAGTGGTTTCTGGGGCCCAGGAAACGTAATCGAATTAGTAGTTTCAGATAGAAATAGATGGATAAATGTGTGCCATCAGAAACGTTCTGTTCCTCAGGAAAACTTCAGCTTGGAAGTGAAATAATGAATATAAATGTCTGACAGAAGAAATACATCAGCATAAAACACAAAAAAGAGATTTTCCAGCCCTCAGGAAGAGCTGCCACACCTGAAAGAGAACAAATCCGATTTTAGCCAGTTCAGTTGTAGAAAACACTGATTGTTTCAGCTTTTTTTACCTTTATTTTTAGTTTAATCGTGATAAAAAGTCTCTCGAATCTCTCCGCAGAAAGACTTCCGAGTTCAGGAGCTGCCCTTGGCTCGGATTAAGAAGATCATGAAGCTGGATGAAGATGTGAAGGTACATCCAGGGTTTTTTACCTGGAATTCATGGTCCTGGAAAAGGATTTCTGCTCCTTTTCCTGGGTGTTTCACCTATTGTTCCTTGAAATTCGTTATTCTTCTCATTATTATCACTTTTAAAGCGTTTTTTAGCAAAATTCCCTTGGCCTTGTGTAATTAAACTGAGCTGGGAAAGCAGAAACGTTTGGGATTTTGATTTTGCGGTTTTGTTTTCTTGTGATAAATCCCACTTGAAGGGTATAATAAACACAAAAATAATTCTGGCTATTTCCTGTTTTCCCTTGTGCTTCGCTGTCCTCGCTCGAGTTCCCTCTTTGTTTTTCTCCACTCTCACAAAGCCTTAGAATGATTTTTTGCGCCATCTATTTCCATTTTTATGGAAAAATAAGGAAGGGTTTCGGTGGATAAACCTGGGTTCGATCCCAGTATTTGGGATTTTGATGACAAGGACACACAAATTGATGAAAACTCCCTGAAAAAAGGAAAGAAGGAATCACCTGCGGTTTTTTACTCTGTGCTGCTCCACTCATCCCTGGTTTTTTTTATTTGGAGGACTCACTTAATTCCCGAGGGAAAAGAGAATTCTTTGTCCTTTTTTCTTCCTTTTTTTTCCCCCATCAATGTGACACCATCCTTCTGTCAGGACAGCCCTTAATTTAAACGAGACCCCGAAAATTCTCTATTCAAACTCCATGGAAAAGGATAATCCCAGACCTCTGGGGGTCCAACCCGGTGTCTGAACCAAATAAATGCCAAATTTGTGATGATAAAGGGGAAAAATGAGATTTTTAAGGCAGGGTGGAGAGCAAGGAAAGTCTCTGGCCTGTCTGGAGTATTCCTATTTAAAGGTTAATTAAAAAGCAATAATGCCAAGGTAGCTGATAGCAAAACTGCTTCATTTGAGTAAAACTGGAGCCCCCTCAATTCCCAAATCCTTTCTGGACACTCCCAAGGCACTGCCAGGAGAAGCTGCTGGTGAATATCCACTGTTGCCATGGTTTTAAATGGAAGAAATTTGGGATAATCGAAGAAATTGGGATCTTGGGAGGGAATTTCTCCCACAGGGTGCCCAGAGAAGCTGTGGCTGCTCCTGGATCCCTGGAGGTGTCCAAGGTGTTGGGATGAGCTGAGCTCCGAGGTCCCTTCCCAGACCATTCCATGATGCCATTCCATGATTTTACGCCCTTAATCCACAAGGAAGGAGCCAAATTCAAAGCCAAATTTTAGATGCCCAAAACTCCTCTTCCATGACCTGAACTCGCTCAGACCCGATGAAACCCTGAGGTGAAAATTCCCCCAAATCCGCGTCTAACCGCCCGACTCCCGCTCGGCCGGCGAAATTCCTCTTCGCGCCGTGGGAACCGAGCGGCGAAATTCAAATTAACTTCATTTTCCTGCAGATGATCAGCGCAGAAGCCCCTGTGCTGTTTGCCAAGGCCGCCCAGATCTTCATCACCGAGCTGACGCTGCGAGCCTGGATCCACACGGAGGACAACAAACGCAGAACCCTGCAGGTAAAGGAGCTCCCAAATCCCTTCCCGACTCCTTGTTTCCGTGACACCAGGCGTGATTTGCACACAGCAACCCTGCTTTTTTGTTTATTTTTATTTTATTTTATTTTATTTTATTTTATTTTATTTTATTTTTATTTTATTTTATTTTATTTTTATTTTATTTTTATTATTTTTATTTTATTTTTATTTTCCTTCGTTCCATTAAAACAAACCCGCCCGAACGCCGCTCTCCGTCGCTCAGCTGATGGTGACCTGAATTTCTGGTTGTTTTTTTTGTTGTTGTTGTTGTCCTTTTTTTTTTGTTGTGATCTAAACTTGGGCAGGTTTGGTTCGTGGTGATGGAGGCGTGGAGGTGAAAAGAAAGAGTACAGCAAAAATCCTGCTCCTGCAGCTTGAGAGGCCCTCAGTAATGTTCATTCTTGTAATGGCTGAAGAGTAAAATGGAACTTTTTAAGGTCTTTTTATGGAGAAAAACAGGAGGTTTTCACTTTTAGTCTTACATATTGAGCAGAACTACTGGAGAATGCAACAACCATTCATTCACGCCCTCGGGGCAGGGGGAAAATTGGAATATTCCAGGCCCACATCAGCTCTCCTGTCCCTGGGCAGGAATTGCTGATTTAGAGCTGGGCACCCATGCCTGATACCCATTAAACTGGGCTGAAGTTGCTAAGAACCTTTTTTATTGCACATTTTGCAATATTTTTATTGCACAGTTTCCACCAGCTGGGACCCTTGCAGGAGGAATTCCCCCCTTTTCCCCCCTCGGCTTTAAACACCTCTAACTTCATTTATCCAGTGCCAAAATGCTGAGGAACGCTTTTCCCTTTGCTGTTCCAGAGGAATGACATCGCCATGGCAATCACCAAGTTCGATCAGTTCGATTTCCTGATCGATATTGTCCCCAGGGATGAGCTGAAGCCTCCAAAAAGGCAGGTGAGACACAAAATTACGGAATTTTTGTCCTTCCCTCGGCGTGGTTTCAGCCTCTGATGAAAGCAGAGGTGATCAAGCAGCACGGATTTAAAAGCGAGGTTTGTTCCTCTCCGGTTTATTTACTGTGGTTTTCAGGTTCTTAAATTCTTAAGTTTCTTAAGTAAAAATAAAAACTCAAAAACGCTAGCTAAAAATCAAAACCCACTGGCTTTTTATGGAAATGGAGCTTGAAGTGGAGGATCCACACAAGTCTGACCAAACGAACCAAAAACTCCTGAACGCTTCCCATCCCAAATGGCACCAGCGGGAAAAATTTAAACTTGGAGGAGAGAAAAAAAAAAATGGATTTATCTGCATTTTACAAGCTTGTGGGTTGAAACAACAAAAAAAAATCCCCCTCCTGCATCCTTTGGGGCAGTCAGTGCCTCTGTAAACATCCTTGACTGGAAGCTGGAAGGTGCTGGAAGGAGCTTTCAGTCGGATGTTTACAGCAGCAGGCTGCTGCTCTCAGCTGAGCTTGCAGGGATTCCTCATCCCTTTTCCTGAAAAATTCCCTGCTGGATAAAAACTCTGGGTTCCACCTCAAGGCCCTGTTTGGATAATTCTGCTCCTTGCTCCTGCAATCAAAAAAAAAAAAAAAAAAAAAAACCAAATAATTGTTAAGACAACTTTTTTTTTTTGCATGGAAAAATCTCAAGTTCTCCCTAAAAACTGGGGAATTTGGGACCCCGTGGAACATCTTGACTTGGAAGTTTGTCTCTGACAGGGATTTTGGGGTTTTTTTGCCCTATTCCACTCTAAATCCTGGATAGCGTGGAAAATTCTGTCTGCTCTGAGTGTACAGAGCAGCATTCCCATTTGGAGCTGGATTTTGTGCCTGGAAATGTCCCTGTGGTGCTCCAGGAGTGACAATAAAGGGAGGGAATAGGGAATCCACACCTCTTCCTTTGGGATGGTGCCCTGAGCTGGCTTTAACTTCCCATCCTGATTTCCAGGTGGCCTGGAAAATAAGGAAAACACTTTTCCACGTTGTGAATATCCAGGAGAGTCCACCCTGCTGCTCCCGGGGTCAAAATCGGCATGCCAGGCGTGCTGGGAGCTCGACAGAAAATAGAAACGTCAATAGAAATCCTCAATTTCTCCCAAACTCCTTACTTCGGTGTTAATTAAAAGACAGGACAGCTCTCACAGCTGCTCTTCTTTAAACTAGAGTTTCTTTTTCAGCTGGAATCGTTGAAATTTCCATTCTGGCGTTGGAAATCCACTTTTTTTTTTCTTTTTTTTTTCTCCCTTGAGGTGCCTCATTCCTGTGCTTTTTCTATTTTTAGCAGTGTTTGGGAGGGAGAGCATTCCCCGTGCCTTCTCCTTGCTTGATTCACGTCAGGACGTTGTCATTGCAGAACATCCAAGCTCTGAAATCCAAGGAATTCCTGGAGCACCTCCGGAGTGTGTTAGAACATCTGGGATAATCCATCCCAGCCAGGAAATCCTGGGGAGTTCTGGGTGGAAATGAGCCCGGGGGAGATGTTCCTCACCCACCTGTGACCACTGCTGGATCCCCAGGAACGCTTTTTCCAGCAGGAAAAGTTTAAATGGAGAACAAGAATGCCCCCCTAGGAATGTAGGTTAAGGATTTACAGGGAAAATCCTGTGGAGAAGTGGCTGCCTGTGCCTGGATTTTTAATCTCTCGATTTGACAGGGGAGCGTTGGTTCTTGGAAGGGCTGGGAATGAAATCCTGCTGTTGTGTTGCTCCGGGAAATCCAGCTGTGCCTTGGAAATAAAAAGATGGCAAACGCTGGGCTAGGAGGGAGCGGAGGCAGATTTGGATTTAAAACCATTCCTGTGGCAAACGGGATTGAACCCGGGGTAGATGCTCAGAGGAGGACTCAGTTGCCTTAATTATTTCAGGATTCAGCTGGAATTGGGGATTGGAGCGCTCCAGAAATAACCTGAGGACTGGGCTTAGAGCAGCCCCAGCTCTCCAGTGCCTGGGGGTTCACTGCAGACCTGCCCTGGTGAAAATATGTTTTAATTTATCATTACTCCTTCCTTCAGAGGGATTCAGGAGGGGAGTGGGAGTGACAGGGAGCTGCAGGAGTGGGAAGTGCTGTGTTTGGTGGTGATGGTGTTTGCCCTGAGAGCCAGGCTCAAAGTTGGTCTTTTTTTACAGCCAGCCGGGATCAGCTGAATCTTTGGGATGCGATTTTCTGCTGGGAAACCTCCCAGGAGCAACTCCTGAGTTGTTCTGCTCCCCAAAAAACAGCTTCTAAGCCAGCAAACTCCTCACTCCAGCACAATGCCCACCCAGACATGCTCTTGTTTAATGTGAATTTTCCTTTTCCTGCCCAGCTGGATCAACTGAAGGGGAATCCATGAGCCAGCCTGAGAAAAGCAGGGATTCCAGCAGGCTGCTGGAAGTGGGAATGTCCCATGTTGTAGCACGTGTAAACATCCTACACTCTCAGCTGTGAACTCGAGGTGGCTGGGAGAGGATTGTTTACGCCTTCTGCCATGGAGTGAACGTCTGGGAGCTGCATCTGCCCTTACCCACCTGCTCTGGGGAGCTCAGGAATTGTGATCCTGGGGTATTTGCATCCCATCATCTCTGAAAATCCTGGAATATCGTTGATCATGAGGGGCTTTTCTCTCCTGAGATGAAAGAAAGCAGCGTTGCTGCTGCCAGGGAGGCTGAGCAGAGCCTCTGGTTCTTCCCACTGTTGAGATATTCCTGCTCCCACAGCAGGGAATGGTTGTCAGCCTGGAAAAGCTGGATTTAAATAAATAACTCCAGGCACAACAGCGAACATCAAATCCATGACTTTTGTTCCTATTATTTTATTAGGGCTTTGATATCAGAGCTTGGTAGAGGGCTGGGATCGCAGCTGGGGAGAGGGGTTGGGTGACAGAGGGGGTTTCCTGGGGTATTTGCAATTCCTCCTGTGTGGAATTCACTCATGAGGAAGTTCCATGGCTTTCAACTCTGGTAATTTTATTCATTTCCTCCACCTCAGTGGCGACTCCACATTATCCACACTTCATTGGGAACGCTCCTGATTTCCACAGAGCTGAGTAAACGAGGATTTATCAGCTCAGGCTGACTTGGCTGAACTGTTTTTGATGCCTTGGGAAGGCTGAGCTGGAACAGAGACTGGGCAGAGCTGGAGAATAAAGTAGATATTTATTGAAAGGCCTTTAGGGTACACCTTGGGCTGGACAAAAGCCTGGGCAGGGCTGCACCCAAGGTGGAACCAAAATGGGCACAAAATGAACACAAAATGGACAAACGGTCACCAGGCCTCACACTTTTATAAGTTTTGGTCCGTTTGCACATTGGGGTTTCATTGTCCAATTCCAGCTCCAGGTTGTGCAGTCCCATCCTTTGGGCTGAACACTTGTCCCAGCTGTCCTTGGTGTGCAGCAGGAGCAGGATTTGTTTTGTGTCCCTGCTGTGTGCAGAGAGCTGAGTGACCCTGAGTGTGAGCTCAGAGCTGCACCTGGGCAGCGCAGAACCTGAAACGCAGCAAAGGTCAAACCTGAGGCATCATTTTGAGTGAGGTGTTGGAGCTCCTTTCCCAGGGGCTGTGTTTGTAGGGGATGTTCTGTGGCGGGGCGGGCAGGTGCCACGTTCCCATCCCAATCCCGGTGTTTTCCCTGCAGGAAGAGGTGCGCCAGGCCGTCACCCCGGCCGAGCCCGTGCAGTATTACTTCACCCTGGCGCAGCAGCCGGCAGCAGTGCAGGTGCAGGGCCAGCAGCAGGGCCAGCAGACCACCACGGCCACCACCACCATCCAGCCGGGCCAGATCATCATCGCGCAGCCCCAGCAGGGCCAGGTGAGCCGGGCCTGAGGGCAATCCTCAGGGTGGATTGCTCAGGAACATCAGTGACACCGTGGAAATCATGGGTTTAACCCAGGGGATGGGTTGGGTTGGGTTGGAAGGAAGGAACTTAAATCATCCTGTTCCACAATCAGGGACCATCCGCTGTCCCAGGTTGTTCCAGTCCTTGTCCTGCCTTATTTTAGATGTTTCTGTGGGGCAACCTCAGCTCTCCTAGGTCAAATGGGATTCCTGGTCCTGTTCCTGGGTCAGACCCTCCAGGAAAGTGCCTCACCCAGGCTCTGAGCTCCGTCTGTGGTGATTTAATCTGGGTCTAAGGATACCTGCCCCAGGGCCGGTAATGAGCTGGGCCAGGAGAGCCAGGCCTGAGGGAGCCAGGCGAATCCTCAGGGATGGATTGCTCAGGAATGGCAGTGACACCGTGGAAATCATGGGTTTAACCCAGGGGATGGGTTGGGTTGGAAGGAAGGAACTTAACTCTCATCCTGTTCCACAATCAGGGACCTTCACTGTCCCAAGTTGTTCCAATCCTTGTCCTGCCTTATTTTAGACATTTCTGTGGGGCAACCTCAGCTTTTCAGGGCCAAATGGGATTCCTGGTGCTGTTCCTGGTCAGATCCTCCAGGAAAGTGCCTCACCCAGGCTCTGAGCTCCGTCTGTGATGGTTTAATCCTCACAATTCCTGGGTGTAGGACAGGCCTGCCCCGACCCCAGACACGAGCCGTGGGTGTAGGACAGGCTCAATCTGCCCCAATCCTGGCATCTCCTGGATTTTCCACTCCTGGATCCTCATCCCTGTATCTTTTTTGTGCAGACCACCCCCGTGACGATGCAGGTGGGAGAGGGGCAGCAGGTCCAGATCGTGCAGGCCCAGCCCCAGGGCCAGACCCAGCAGGCTCAGAGCGGCACAGGGCAAACCATGCAAGTGATGCAGCAAATCATCACCAACACGGGAGAAATCCAGCAGATCCCGGTAAGATTTGGCCAGGAGGAAAGGTGGGAAAGCCTCCCTGAGCGAATTTGTGAGCATGAGGCTTGTTTCTGTTGGCTTTGTTAACACGCGGAGGAAGTTTGGGTTGAGTGGCGTGGTTCCTGCGCTTAGGAAAACCAACCAAGCGTGACACGAAGGGGGAAATAAATCTTAACCCATTTAGTCTGGACTCACTGCCCACCCCAAACACCTTCCCCTGAGCGAAACAGTTGCGATTAGGAAGCGGTAAATCAAATATTTCCTGGCTAAACCTCAGTTCTTCACCGCAGCCTGGTTTGAATAAAAGGGAATTCATTTCTTTTGCCTTTACTTGGTTGTGCCTCTGCAATCTGAAGCCATGACCTGGCAGGCTGAGTGGGAAAGGTGCCATCTGGGAGTTATTAATAAACTTTGATGGTAGAAGAAATATTGCTCCAAAATATTTGGGGCTGGTTGGAGGAATGGCTTTGTGGAACCGGGAGATAGCTCCTCGCTTTTCCAGCAGCCTTAAAAACGGGATTTTGGCTGCCCGACGTAACCAAAACTTTCTGAAATGCGTCCTAAGTAAACACAGCGGTCAAAAAAGTGACATTAACTTAGAATCACAGCAAAGCTGTGGCTTTTGGTTCCCCCAGATGGAAATATCACACCTGTGAGAGGAAAAAAAAACCCAAAAAACCAGCCAGTTCCGTGTTCCAGAACCCAAAGGTCACCCAGGGCCAGACATTTCGCTTGGATTTCAGGTTTTTCTTGTGAAATCGGAGCTTTCACACAGCGTTTGCCTTTCCAGCCTTGCTGAGCTTCCCTCCGCTCGTGTTGTGCCAGAGCATCTTGGAAAGGGTTTGGATTGGGGGAGCTGCCAGATTCTTCCAGCTCTTTTCATCTCTTGTGTCTTCAGCTGATCCCTGCTGCTGTGAGGCGTTGATCAGGAAGGAAGGAATTCCCAAATCGGCTGTTTGACTACAAGGAACCCTTTTTCTTCTCTGCATTCTTCTCGCCCCTTTCTTCTTTTCTTTCTTTACCATTTCTACCATTTCTTTTTTCTCCTTTTTTTTTCACTTCTTTTCTCTGTGAAAATCTCTCTGAGAGGCTTGTTCCTCAAAGAATCGTGGAAGGAGATCTCCAGTGGATCCTCAGCAAGAAAAAAATAGCTGAGATCATCCCCAGGTGTCTCCAGAGAATGCTGGAGCTACGGAAAGGGGCTTGGACATCTCTTGGGAGGAAGAATTCCTTGCAGAGGAGCTGTGCAGGGCCAAAACCTCCTGAAGAAAATCCAGGGGGATCCTTTGGGAAGTGATCCTGTGTTTTTGGACAGACTGGAGGGGTTTTAGGGTCTGGTTTTGACCAGGAATTTGCTTTTTCCTCCCTCTTTCCTGGGATTGGGGAAGGACAGGGAGCTGCAGCTCCTCCTCAGGAGCTGCCAGGGGCTGGAGTGAGGAATCTTTTGGGGAATACCTGGATCTCTGACAGCTCCAAAAAAACCTCAAAACCAGCACCGTAGGAGCAGCGTGGGATGGAATAATCCCAATTCCCAGCTCCCCATCCAGCAGAGATCCTGTTTGGCTGCGACCAGGAGGATTCTTCTGTTGAAGAACCACAGTTGGTGCTGAAGGAGCTTCCCAGCAAGTGAAATAAAATAAAACTCAGAGAAAAACCTGGATTTAGCTCCACAGAATTCCAGTCCTTGGTCTGTTCTGCTCTTCCTGCTTTGCTTTTCTTATTTTTTTTTTTTCCCTTATTTCCCTTCTCTTTTGGCGCAGTCAGAGCCATCTTCTGACAGCTCTCTGCACTTCGAGAGCTCAGCAAAGAATCTTGGATCACCCAAATAGAATTGGAAACTCCTGAAACTGGAGTTTGCCTCTGGAGTGTTGGGAGCATCTTACTCCTGGTTATCCATGTGTTCCTGGTGCTGTGCACACTCCCTGCTGCTCATTATCCCAGGAATAAAGTGGAAAAGTGGATTTTATTTTTGGGACAGAGAAAAGCTGGAGGTGAATCCATCAATTAAGCGATAATCGTTTGGCCTCATGAATTTTATGTTGAATTTAATCTTTGTCTTACCCAGGCCTCATTTTGGGCAGGTTCTTTGGAGCTTCCTCCTCTTGCTGGAAGGAATTTTCCCAAATCTCTTCCGCCATCATTTCATGATGTAATTAAAACCTAATCTCCCCCAGCACAGAAAACTCAAGCTCCCTGCAGATCTCAATGCACAAACCAGTTTTTTAGTGAATTTTTGTTGCTCGGGAGGAGTTTATTTGCTCTTGAAATAATTCTGGAGCTTTCGGACACAAAAAGGGGAGTTGATGGCTTTTGTGGAAATGCCAGGACCACGTTCCAGGCACTTCTTTATCAGTCAGCAGTTTTTTAGAGTGTTCTGTGTGTTCATCCCCTTCTTAAAAAGAGAACAAAAACCCTCAAAACATGGGGGGGTTTTTTGGTATAAAATTACCCTTAAAACGGTGAATCTCAATGTTGTAAAGTTAAATAACAGAGGGAAAAATCCAGCAGTGGTATCTGCGACATTTTCATTGCTCTCAGGTGTGTATTAACAGCGTTACCTGTATTTTCTTCATGTCCCACATCCCCAAGCATCCAACCTCCCAAAATTAGAGGATTTAGGGAATAAATTCGGGGTTGAATCTCTCACATGAAGAAGCACTGACACCAAAAAGCCTGAGCCTCTGCCAGGTGGGGCTTGACAGGTGTTGGCAGAGAGCTGCCTTCAAAGCTTCCAAAAATACCTTTGGGGTTTGCCGTCTCTGCTGGCTTCATTTATGGGCAAAATTCCTGTCTATTCCTTAAATTTTTCCTGTCAGGATACGGTTTGGTGCTGCCAGCTCGTAAAGGTCGATGCGAAACGCTGCCTCAAAGGAGTTACACTTAATTCTTGTGACCAAAACTGCTCCCAAATCCCTGAGAAACCCGAGCCATTAATATGCTTTAGCTACTAACTGACCCCTCCCAGCCTGGAAAATTGAAAAAAAAAAAAAGGAGGAATGTGGTGCCTCAGGGATATCTCCAGGAGCTCCGTGCCCTGGAGTTTTGCCTTTAGTGTCCATCGTGGTTCCTGCTGGGAATCCTTCAGAATTCCGTGGACTCTGGGGGAGCACTCCCCCCGTAACTCCAGCTGCCGCGGCGGCGTCGAGCAGGGGATTTTGCTGTGTGTTCCGGGTGCAGAGTGACCTGTTTCGTTTTCTTTCCCTGCCCCCCCTCCGCCTGTCTCCAGGTCCAGTTGAATGCTGGCCAGCTGCAGTATATCCGCTTAGCCCAACCCGTGTCAGGCACCCAGGTAGTCCAGGGGCAGATCCAGACGCTTGCAACAAATGCACAGCAGGTACGCACTCCGCAGGGCTGCCTCCAGGGCTTCTCCCCTAGCCCCCGAGGCTGCGACTTCCAGGGGATTCCCACCGCCTCTTGGGTTAGGATTCCTGCTTTTCTTTTCTTCCCGTTTTGTCAAGAGGTTGTTTTTTTTCCGTTTGTTTGGGGTTTGTTTTTTTTTTTGTTGTTTGGAAAAAAAATAATAAAATAAAAACGAAGGAGCGTTAGCGGAAACCTCCTTTAGGTGTCCGTGAGAGGTGCATGCGAAGCTTGGTGTGCGTGTTTGTGTGGCTCTGGTCGAAGCTGCCGCTGCTTCTGAGCTGCTTGCAGGTAACATTTTGGGCTCATCAGACCTTCTCTTTCCTTCTCCTCCTTGCCTGGGCGTGAGGGAGGAGCCGTGCAGGAAAAGGCAGAACGTCGGGAGCGGCCTTGAGGCTGAGGGATCCTTCTCTGCCTTCCCGCTGGCCTGGAGGCCACCTCCTCCTCGGGGGAGGCAGAGAGGACGTGGTTTTGGGGTCTGGAAGGACCTGCTTTGGGGTCTGGAAGGACCCGGTTTCGGTGCGGAAGGCGGCGTTTCGGTCTGGAGGTGTCCGCGGCTGCCGTTCCTCTCGCGGTCGGGGTGCTGGAGAACGCGGCCCAGGTTCAGAAGCTCTCCCCAGGCGGCAGCAGGACGGTGTTGGTGGGGTTGTGACCCTCGGGGAGGGGCTGGCGGTGATGAGCTGCTCTTATCTCTGTAGATAACGCAGACAGAGGTGCAGCAGGGGCAGCAGCAGTTCAGCCAGTTCACGGATGGACAGGTAAGGGCTGGGGGTCGCAAGGGGCTGTCCCAAATCTGCGTGTTTGTCCTGGCACAGCACTGAGGGAACGCTGTGCCAGTCTAAACTCAGGGGGATCCTTAATGTTCTGCTGCCTTTGCCCTGAATTAACCCAGTCCCTGGCACTCGGGGTGAAATCCTAAATCCGAAGCAATTCAGGAATAAAGGGTTTAACGTCTGCATGTTCCTTAAGTATCATAAATCATGGAATGGTTCGGGTTGGAAGCACCCTAAAGCTCATCCACTTCCAGCCATGTGAGGGACACCTTCCACTCTCCCAGGATGTCCGGGCTGGCCTTGGACACTTCCCAGGGATGCAGGGGCAAGCACAGCTTCTCTGGGAAATCAGTGTGCATCATGCCTTCCCAGAAGGACTTTGGTGGGAGTTAGCAGCAGATTTGGTGGCAGCTCAGGGTGTGTTTGGGGTTTTGGGGTACTGAAAAACCCGGGGGGTGCTGAGCACTGACAGAGGTCCCTTTGTCACCTTGTGTGTGTGCAGCAGCTGTACCAGATCCAGCAGGTGACGATGCCAGCGGGCCAGGACATCACCCAGCCCATGTTCATCCAGTCCACCAACCAGAGCTCGGACACCCAGGCCACGCAGGTGACAGGGGACTGAGCAGGGGCCTGGTGACAGGTCCCCAAATCCTCAGCCAGACCCGGCTGGGCCGAGGGACACACCTGAGACCGATGGCTCTGCCATCTCCACCTCGCTCTGCTGCCTCTGGGAATATCCAGAACACCCAGCAGACTCTTGCCAAGAATGCAATACTTTTTGTTTTCCAAACCGATCTTTGTGTATCCGGCTGCTTTTCCAAACCCCCGAGAGAACCGATGCGAAGGGATTTGGAGCATCTCGTTGAACAAATGTGGGAAATGTTTTTATTTCTAGGAAAATCCCGAGGGTACTGCTCCTGTCAGAGCTCTATTCCTGCTGTTCTGTTTGTATTTTTTAATTTTTTTTTTTTTCCTATGGATTAGAGCTAGGTTTGGTCCTCCCATCTCAGTGGGTTTTAGGGAATTTTGGGGAGGGGGGTGGGGATTGTGTGTGCTTTAGATTTTTCCCTCCTGCCTCCTTTTTTGGAGCATTTGCTGTATGCAGGGAATAGGAGAAGGAGGAATTGAAGTGAAACAAAATTAAAACAAAACAAAACAAAAAAAACCAACATTCCTTGTATTATGATTATTTTCTAAGGGGGAAAAAAAAAAATCTCCTTGAATTTGGCCTCTGGATTCCAGAAAAAACTGATGGAATCTGGACAAAACCCCAGCCCTGCTGTTACCTGTTGTCCTGGCTTTGGTCCATGCATGTAATATAAGCTTCATAAAAGGAAATAAATTTGCTTTTGTCAGATCCTGTGTGTGCTGTCCATGAGATCCAGGGCCAGGAGCAGCCTGAATCCCTGGAAATGTTACACCTGGAGCAGGGGAATCAGCCACAGGGTGCCTGGACAGCGAGGTTGGCTGAGAGCTCAGGTGATGGGAGGGGTTTGGGGGTAAATAGGTGAAATTTGGCACAAAAAGAGCTGCCCCCACCGTGTTCAGCAGAGCTCAGAGATTTTGGACCACTCAAAATCTTGCCAAGAAGATTTGGGAGGAGGAACAGGAGCTCCTTCCCATTTTGGGTTTTCCTCCCAGTCAGGTGGAATTTCTGCCCTCAGAATCATCAAGGTTGGAAAATCCCTCCAAGTCGGGAGTCCAAGCTGTGCCACCTTGTCACCAGCGCCACATCCAGGTGTTCTTGGACACCTCCAATGCCCTGCCACCTTTTCCATGCAGGAATTCCTCCTGAGCCTCCCCTGGCACAGCTTGAGGCCGTTCCCTGGGAGCAGAGCCCAAATCCCACCTGGCTCCAACCTCATCCCCCTCCTCCTTTACCTGTGGCATGTCCTGGGCAGGGACCTGAGTGACAGCGTGTCCCCTGTGCCAGCATGATTGTCCCCCTTACCCCGGCACAGGTGTCCCGTCACAGGTGCCCCCTTTATCCTGGCACAGGTGTCCCCCTTGCCTGGGCAGAGGTGCCTCCATTTACCTGGCACAGGTGTCCCTGGCACAAGTGACACCATTTTCCTGGCACAGTTGTCCCCCTTTTCATGGCTCAGATGCCGCCTTGTGCCACCGTTGTCCCTCTTTACCTGGCTCAGGTGTCCCCCTTATCCCATCCCATCCCAAGTGTCCCCTTTATCCCATCCCAAGTGTCCCCCTTATCCCAGGTGTCCCCCTTATCCCATCCCAAGTGTCCCCCTTATCCCAGGTGTCCCCCTTATCCCATCCCAAGTGTCCCCTTTATCCCATCACAGGTGTCCCCCTTATCCCAGGTGTCCCCCTTATCCCGGGTGTCCCCCTTATCCCAGGTGTCCCCCTTATCCCGGGTGTCCCCCTTATCCCAGGTGTCCCCCTTATCCCATCCCAGGTGTCCCCCTTATCCTGGGTGTCCCCCTTATCCCGGGTGTCCCCCTTATCCCAGGTGTCCCCCTTATCCCGGATGTCCCCCTTATCCCGGGTGTCCCCCTTATCCCAGGTGTCCCCCTTATCCCGGATGTCCCCCTTATCCCGGGTGTCCCCCTTATCCCATCACAGGTGTCCCCCTTATCCCGGGTGTCCCCCTTATCCCATCACAGGTGTCCCCCTTATCCCGGGTGTCCCCCTTATCCCATCACAGGTGTCCCCCTTATCCCGGGTGTCCCCCTTATCCCATCACAGGTGTCCCCCTTATCCCGGGTGTCCCCCTTATCCCGGGTGTCCCCTTGCCAGTCCCAGCGCGAAGGGAAGCAAAGCTCTGCCTCAGCCTTTGGCTGCTGCGGGATCTGGCCCTCGCTGTTCCAGCCCGGCAGAATTCCCGGCACCTCCTGGGCTTTGGAAATGTCCCTGTTCCTGATCCCCGAAGTTTTCCTGATCCCCGAAGTTTTCCTGATCCCCGAAGTTTCCCCGATCCCGCGATTCCTGGGAGCAGCGGGAGGGAAGGAGAGCTGCAGCTCCCGGAGCATCGCAGAGCCCGAGCAGCCTCTCCTGGGCTGGGAAAAGATGGAATTGAGGGGGGGAAAAGGAATTTTTCGGGAAAGCTCCGAGCGTGGGATCGGCCACGAGAGGGCTCCCGTGGGAAGCGCTGGAGCGGGATGGGAAAACCGGGATGGGACAGGCGGGATGGGAAAACCGGGATGGGACAGCCGGGATGGGGTCTCGGGGGTCTTTTCCCTGGAGCTGTGGGCTCGGAGGTGCCTCCTCTGCAACTGGGCGCTCAGAGGTCCCTCGTTTCCTAGGAATTGGGGCTTGGTGGTCCCTTTCCTGGAATTTGGGGCTCGGAGGTCCCTTGTCCCGGCAGCCGCATCCCTGTCTCTGCTCCGAGCTGCCGCGGGAAGGGCTGGAGCGGGCTGGGACAGCCGGGATGGAAGCTCGGAGATCCTTTTCCCAGGAATTTGCGGTCGCGGAAGTCCCTTTCCCTGGAATTGTGAGCTGGGAAGTCCCTTTCTCAGGATTCGGGAGCTCCGAGATCCTTTCCCTGGATTTGGGAGCTCGGAGGCCCCTTCTCCCGGCAGCCGCGCCCGTGTCTCTGCGGGAAGGGCTGGAGCGGGCTGGGACAGCCGGGATGGGAGTTTGGAGGTCTCTTTTCCTGGAATCTGGGGCTCGGAGGTCCCTTTCCCTGGAGTTGGGAGTTTGGAAGTCCCTTTCCCTGGATTTGAGAGCTCGGAGGTCCCTTGTCCCGGCAGCCGCGTCCCTGTCCCTGTCGGCGCTGCCGCTGGAGCGGGCCGGGACAGCCGGGATGGGAGTTTGGATCTCCGATCCCAGCAGCCGATCCCAGGCGGCGGGGGCTGCCCCACCGCCCTCCCCGCAGCCAGAGGAGACGAGTGATCCCCGGTGCCCCCCAAACACCTCTGGAAAAACATCCCTGGGGTTTGGAGAGCTGGGAATGCGGTGGCGGGGATGGAGAGTGCCCTGGAGGGAAGAGCTGGAGAGCGGAGCGGGCGCTGCTCGCCTTTATCAGCCCCCGAGGCTCTGCCGAGGAAAAGCTCTTTACGCGGAGCAGACGGGTTTGCTGGGAAATAGTTTAAATTTGAATGGGGATAAATCGCCTGAAGGACAGAGAACGGGAGGGAGATGCTGCTCCCGAAGGGAGTTCCCAGCTGTTGCATGAAGCGAATGGAATTCGGCTGGAAATAAAGCCCTGTTTGAGCCCCGAGGGGCAGAGGGTGGCCGGGCTGATTATTTTAATTCCTGATTGTGTCGAATTGGGCACGAGAGGTGTGGTCCCAATGAACTCCTTCTCGATCAGATGCACAAAAATGGGGTTTATTGAAGGCACAGAACCAGCTTCAGAACGGAATCCTCTTCTCGGACACGGATCCGGGCAGAGAGCCGAGGAATAATCATGGATGCGAGAGCGTGTATCTTTGCCTGCCCTCGCAGAGGAGACCGGGACAGGATGGGTGCTTTGGGGACAGCCAGCATCGTTTGTCACAGGGGCTCTGACAGGAGCCAGACCTTCCCTGCAAGGGCTTCCTTTGATCTGCCGAGGGGACCGCGGTGACAAATTGGGTGTCGTGGGATGGCACAGAGGCAAACACGCGTCCCTCCAGGGGCCGGACCAGCGGTGGCACCCGCGGCAGGGACATCGGCCCTCTGTGTGCGAGTGCCACCGCTCCACAAGCGGCGACAGGAGCAGAGCTGGCCACAGCGCCGGGGACTCGGGATGAAGCTGAGGAGGAGGAGGAGGAGAAGGAAGAGGAGGAGGAGGAGGAGGCAGCGCTCCCCTGCCAAGGAGCGGTTCGAGATCCAGTTTCTCCTCGGGGTGATGAGCTCAGCACCGGCCGCTGGCACTCGGGCAGTGCCACGCTCGGTTTGCTGCGGGCTTGGCTGCTGGCAGCTGTCTCTTGCAGGGCTGCTGTCCCTTCCCCGGGCTGCTGTCCCCACCAGGGCTGCTGTCCCTTCCCCGAGCTGCTGTCCCCACCAGGGCTGCTGTCCCTTCCCCGGGCTCCTGTCCCCACCAGGGCTGCTGTCCCTTCCCCGGGCTGCTGTCCCCCCCTCCAGCGCTGCTGTCCCCCTCCAGCGCTGCCACCTCCGGCCGCCCTTTCCCAAGGCGAACTCACTGCGGTGAAGGTGTCGCTGCCGCTGCGGGTGCAGGATCCCAGGGGGACGCTGGAGCAGGGAAAGCCGCTCCTGGTGAAGGCTCTGGAGTCACCACCTGCCGCCAAAGTCCCGTTCCCCTGGGGATCAGCTCTGGCTCTTCCCCACTCCGCTCCATCTCCGCAGGACCTGGCACAACTGGAGGGGCTGGGAACTGTCCCAGCGCTGGCGAGCCCGGGAGCTCTCGGCGTCCTCATCCATCCTTCCTGCCCCGCCTCCGGAGCCGGGAAGAGGAGCCGAGCCCCTTCCCCGCCCCGCTCCCCGTTCCTCCCGCGGTGCCCGAGCTCCGGGCGGTGCCGCTGGAGTCACTCCCAGCTCGGGGACAGCTCCGGACCGGGCTGTGGGGCGGCTTTGGGGCAGAGCAGCCCCCAGCCCCCTGCGCGGGTGCTCCCCATCCCGCAGGAGCCCGAGCAGTCCCAGGCTCTGCTTTGTCCCAGCGAGCGGTGCCAGGAGTTAATTGCCCTGGGACGAAGCCAAGCCTCCGGCTGGAGCAGGTGCCGCGCAGCCCTCCCCGCTCCCCGCGGCGCTGTCACCGCTGTCACCAGCGCTGGCCCCACCGCGACAATGCCACCCCCGGGACCCCCGAGGCCGCCGTGCCCAGCTGTGCCCATCCCATCGCTCCGGTCAGGCTCTCCCCGCTCACAGGGCTTGGATGAATCCTCCGCCCTGCCCCCCAAAACACCCCCCATGAGAGGAGCCAACCCGGGGCTTTGTCCCGCTCCCTGTGTGCCGGTGAGGGGTCCCGGCTGTCCCTGGTGCCGCAGCCCCTGTCCCCAAGCCCCGCAGCCCCGCAGCCGCATTCCAAGCCTGCAAAACTTACTGGAAATCCTGTGGATGCAAATCCTGGCCGCCGGTCCGTGCCAGGAACTTGAGCTGCAATCCCGAGAGGGCAGCAGGCTCCAAGCACAGAGGCCTCCCCCTCGCCATTCCCGGCCTCTGGAATCCTCTTTCAACTCTCATCGGGGTGGGGGGGGGCACGAGCGGCTCAGTGGGACCCCCAAAGCCGGGCAGGTGCGGGCCAAAGCCAGCAAATCCTGGGATGCCTTCCCAAAACTTCCACCGCTCCTGCCGGCTGGGTTGGTGCCATGTTGATTCAGACTGCCTGGCTCCATCCCAAAACCTCCCAGCTCCCAGCTCGATGGAGATTCCCGGGGTCTGGGCAGGTGGCAAGGTGCGAACGGGACCTGCCCGCTGCGAGTGGCGACCCCCAGCCCCGGGAATAACCCAATTCCCACCCTCCCCCTGAACACCCAAGTCCTTCCCAGGTCACTTCAACCCTGCTCCCTCCGCAGCCCCGAGGTTTTAATCAATCCCAGGTGAAACCGAAACCTCCAGCGAGGGGAATGTGCTGCTCCAAAGGCAGCGGGATGAAGGTCAGGGCGCTCCCGCTGGAGCTTCTGCTGGGACAGGGGCCAGAAGGGCCGGGGGATGCTCCAGGAAGCACTTTTTGGGGAGATGAAGGAGTTAGGGATGGACGGGGGGAGAATTTCGTTTGGATTTGCAGGATTTCAGCCTCCACGGCTCTTATCCCGTCTGCCTGGGGGTTTTGTGGAGTCCTTGGAGGGGAATTGTGGGTTTAACAGCATCATTTCCTCCGAGGAAATAAAACTATTTATTGTGTGAGCTTCCCGAGACCTCCAAAATCCCGCAGTGCTCACGAGGGCCTGCGCTGTGCCAGGATCTCTGACTGCCACTAAATAATTCACTGCCCAAAGCCCTGAACTTCATCTCTGCTCCGGGAGAACCTGGAGGGGTTGGGGGGCGGCATTCGGATTCTCCAAAGGTGCGAGGGTGCACGGATCCAGCTTGGAAAGGGAATTCCCAGTCCCCTGCCTCAGTTTCCCTGCTGTGTTGGTGGGAGGTTGAGAGGTGGAAGAGAAAAAGGCTGTGAGTGTTGGTTGGGAAACACCTGGAGCCCGGCTGGAGGAAGGGTGGGAGTGGGATCCTCCATCTCCTCCAGGGATGCTCCATCCCCTCCAGGGATGCTCCATACTCTCCAAGGCTGATCCATCTCCTCCAGGAATGCTTCATCTCCTCCAGGGATGCTCCATCCCCTCCAGGGATGCTCCATCCCATCCAGGTGTGCTCCATCCTCTCCAGGAATGTTCCATCCCCTCCAGGGGTGCTCCATCCCGTGGGGATTGGGGGTAGTCACTCTCACTCCAGGGATGCTCCACACCCTCTGTTTGAGGTGTGGGATCCAGTTTGGGATGCAATTTGGGATGCAATTTGGGATGCAGTTTAGGAGGCAGTGGGGTGGTTTGGGATGCGATTCGATTTGGGGTGTGGTGTGGGGCGCTGTTTGGGATGAGATGTGGGATGAAGGTGGGATATGGTTTGGGATGAAGTTGGGTCGTGTTTTGGGATGTGATTCGGTTCGGGACGCGGTGTAGGGTGCTGTTTGGGATGAGATGCGGGATGTGTTTTGGGATGAAGGTGGGATGTGTTTTGGGATGTGATTCTGTTCGGGACGCGGTGTAGGGCGCTGTTTGGGATGAGATGCGGGACGCAATCGGAACGCGGTGCGGGATGCGGATCGGGACGCAGCCGGGATGCCGTGCGGGATCCTCCCCCGCGGGACGCCCCCGGACTCTCCCCGTCCCCAGCACGGTCCCGCACCCACACCGTGGCTCACAGCAGCTCACCCACCTCCCCGTCCCCTCCACCCTCGGCGCTTTCCCCGCCCGCCCCGTCCGGCGGAGCCCCGGGGGCGGGGGCCAGGTACGGCGGGGCGGGCCGGGCCGGCGGGGCGGCGGCGGGGGAGGGCCGGGCGGCGGCGGCGGGCAGCTAAAGGCAGGTGGCCCCGGGAGCGGCCCCGGGCTGGCTCGGGGGGTCCCGCGGCGGCCGGGGCCATGCGGCGGGCGGCGGCCTGAGCGGGGCGGCCATGGCCGGGGCGGCGGCGGCGGGCGGGGAGCGGCGGGCGGCGCTGACGGCGGTGCGGACCGAGGGCTCGGGGACCCCCGGCAGCGGGACCCCCCCGCCTCCTCCTCCTCCTCCGCCGCCCCCTCCCCGCCGCCGGGGGCTGCTGGCGGGGCCGCGCCCCGGGGCCGCTCCCCGCCCCGCCGGGGCCCCGCGCTGCTGCCGCCGCCGCCTCCAGAACTGCCTGTACAACGTGCTGGAGCGGCCCCGCGGCTGGGCTTTCATCTACCACGTCTTCATGTGAGTAGCGGGCGCCGCGGGGGCCGCGGCCACCCGAGCCCCCCCCGGGGCTGCCCCGTGGGCTCCGGAGCGGCGGGGAGCGGGCGCCGCCGGTGAAGGAGCACCGGGGGTACCGGGAGCGCCGCGGGGCTCCGCAGGGAAGTTTCTCCGCTGCCTTCGGCGGGGGGGACGCGCGCGGTGCCGCTCCTGCCGCCGGAGCCGGTCCCGGTGCCGGATTCGCCCCCCGGGGGGGAGCGAGTCCCGCGGCGGAGGCTCCGGTGAGAGGAGCTGAGCGCGTCCCCGGGGATGGGACTCGGTCTGGGGGCGGCCCCGAGCCCCTTCCCGGTGGCACCGCAGGGAGCCGCGTCACCGTCCCGCTCTGCCGCCGGCCCCGGCCGGGGTCTCTGAGCGCGGGAGGACCCCCAAAGGCAGGGGAGCCGCGAGGGGTGACAGGTCTGGGTGGGACCGGGGACCCTCTGCTGTCGTGGAGCTGCAGCGGCGCCGGGACAAGGCGGAGGTGCCACCCCAGAGCAGTGTCCGGCTGCGATGGGGACAGCGGGGGTGATCCTGTCCCTGCCGGACCCCGAGAGCTGCGCCCGTCCCCGGCTCCCCATCGATCCCCGGCGCTGGAAATCCCTCTCCAGGGCCACAGGGACTCTCCCGGGAGCGCACCTGCTCCTTCCCCTGCTCCCTGTGTTTTCCCAAGCTCCGAGGCGCTGCTCCGGCTTCCCTGGCTGGATCTGAGCATCCCGCGGCTCTTGGCATGCGGGCTCAGCTCAGGGCTCAGCACGGCTTCACCCCCTCGGGGTTGTTGCCCCGGGGGGGGCTGTGACAGGGAGCTGGGGGGTCCCCAACACTCCTGGAGGCCGCAGGGACACAGAGGGACTCCGTGCTGTGGGGCTGTGCCAAGCCAGGGCCCGGTGGCACTGCTGGGGACACGGCTGGGACATCACAGCGGCAGCCGTGGGGCAGGAGGCGTTTCCCCTCTTTGCCTGGCGTGTGCCAGGCGTGGGCACAGACCTTCCACGGGGGCATGAGCCAAAATTTTGCCTCCTTCCCTCCGGCCTGGAGCGGTGCCGAGGGGCTGCGTCGTTTCTGGGGTGCGGGAGCCGGAGCTCGTTAAGAGAGGCAGGAAAATGGGTCTCGCCTAAGTTAGCACATCCAGCTGGCAGCGGGAATTTGTCACTGGATGAAAGGGCACCTGAGCTCCCCAGGGAGCCGGGACACGGAGCCCGGGGCCCATTTGTGAGCGCACCTCCACAGCCAGAATCCCTGCGTGGAAAATCCCACCCTGGGAAGAGTTTCTCCTGCAGGGAAAGGCAGCCAAAACCCCCTGCCGGGGGAGGCAACCGGGATTTATGGCGTAGACACCCATGGCGTGTGGCAGGGATGTGCCCCTGCTCATCTCCCGGCTGGGATGGCCACCCCTGAGCGCCCTCCACCAGCTCCTCCTCCCAGTTCGAGCCCTTTTTACCCCAAAAACAACCACGTGGGGCGAGCGGCCCCATCTGCAGAGCCCCCCGGGCCCCCCCAGTCCCTCCCCTGCCACCCCAGCGCGCCTGGCCCGCGGCTCCTGGGTGCTGGGCTTTGTTCCACGAGATGTGCAGCCGCCGGCAGCAGGAGCCAAACGTCTCCAGCCTTTGCTGGGGAGGATTTTTGTTCATTTGCTCGCTTAATTTTAGGGCTGAGGCAGCTGCAGGGCAGAGTCCTGCCAGGGACCCCCCGAATCCTGTGGGAAGACGCCGCAGTGGGTGCAAGGTGCGGACATCTGTTCTGCGAAGCCTCTCCCGTAACGTTGCTCATTTCTGGCTCCTTCCAAGTTTTTTGTTGGGTTTTTTTTTTTTGGGTTTTTTTTTTTTCCTCTCTCTCTCGCAGCAGATGGGAGCTGCGAAAGCTGTGGAGTTGTCGGGGATGATTTGTGTGCCGCAATCCCTGGGTTTTAACGAAGGAGGAGGAAGGTGTTACCCACTCCCCTTTCCCCCCCTCGAGGCGTGGGAGGGGACGGAGCCCCCGGCCCGAGCGCTGGCGGCGGGGGCCGGTGCCCCGAGCCCCGGCTGCGCTGCCTCCCCTCGGGCAGGCTGAGCTCCCAGACGGGGCCGAAAACTGCAGAAACACCCGCTGAGAAGTGACGCGCTTCCCTCCCGGAGCCGGGCCTAGCCCACCGCCGTTATTGACCGGCTTCGGCCTCCTTCTGTCTGCGAATTGATCCCAAATCTTATCCCAGCTCCCGCTCCGGGCTCGGTGCTTTGGTGGCTGCATCATTCCTGGCTGGGAGGGCTTGGAGCCGCTTTGGGGGTCCGATGGATGTCCCCAAACACTGCCGTGCTCCGGGGAGGGGATGGTGAGGACACGGGAGCCCGTGCAGGTGGAACTCTGAGGCTCCGAGATCTCCCCCAGCCCCTCCAGCCCCACTCCGACCATGAAGAGAAGCGCTCGGAATGAGAATTCCCAGCCCCGGAGCTTACGGAGCAAATCCGGGAGGGAGCCCAGAGCATTAAGCCAGAGGCTTTAGAGCCAGGAGGCGAAATGAGAACTTCCTTTTCGCAATCTCCTCCTCGTTAGCCGGCGGGAAGGGCTCTTCCCTGCTCCCGGCAGAGCTGCTGCGGGCTTGGCACGGGCACTGCTGCGTGTCCCGGGGGCAGGGGCTGCCCTGCCGGGGGGGCTCCCGCAGCCTGGAGCTGCCCCGGGGGCTTTTCCAGGCCTCCAATTCCAGCTATTCCCGCTGCCCACCGCTGCCCGGCCCCCCGCGCTCCCGGCGGGGTCTGGTGCTGGTGGTTATGAAACGGCCGCTGGGTGCAGCGGCAGCTCAGCTCAGCACTTTTCCCAGGCCTGGAGGAACATTTCCATCCAGAACCGTTTAACCTGGAGCAAATTAGGGAAGACTGAGCCAGCAGCACCAGGAGCAGCCGCAATCCCCCGCCTGGAGCAGCGTCCCCCGTGCCAGGCCCGGCTCCGTGCCCGCTGCTGGTGGGGTTTGTCTGGGAGAGGGGACAGGAGCTTTGTCCCTGCTGGGTGTCCCTTGTGGGGACAGAGGGCTGGCAGCTCCCAGGGCACTGTGTGAGGGGTGCCAGGCACAGCTCTCCCTCCGTGGGAACAGTGGCAGTGGGATGTGTCCCCCTCCGGCAGGCACCGGGGCGGTGGCATCTCATCCCCCCCGGAGCATCCCTGTTCCAGAAGGTGTGCAGGGCAGGATCTTTGTCACCCCTGCCACTCCCCGACCTTGTCACCTCCCTCCAGCACCGCTTGGAAAGCAGGAAAACACTTCCCTGCCATGCTGGCGGTGCCACCCTGGTCAGTGCAATTCCCAGGCCTGGAGCCCCGATGGGTTGCAGGAGAATCCCTGCTCAGTGCTTGGAAAAAAAAATCTCTTGAATTTAACCCTTAAACCTCTCTTAAACTCTTCAGTTTAACTCTCAACTCTTCCACCTCTTTGAATTTCGCTCGTTGATGGCTTTAACTCGCTGCCACCGCTGTGTCCCCCGGCTGGGGTGGTGGCATGGCCACAGCCAGAGGCACTGGGGCTGTGCCCTTCCAGCGGGGCCGTGCCCCCGGGGCTGAAACGGGAGCTGCTCCGGGGGCAATGCCAGCGGGAGGAGAAGCCGGCACAGCACTTTCCCCAGCCCCATGTGGTGTCACCGGGGCATAAAATTAAGCGACTTCGGCGCAACATGAACCGGTGCATTGATTTTTCCTTCTGGTTTTTTTTTTTGGTTTTTTTTTTTTTTTTTCCCCTTTTTTTCCTCTTCCCGCTCCCGCCGGACCCCCAGGTGCCCTGGTGGGATGCAGGGAGTTTTTCGGTTCTTTGCCTCCCTCCCGCAGCCATCCCAAACCTCCCCTCCGCTCTTTGAGGGTCCCAGCTTTGGGGTGACTCCTCAGAGCTGCTGTGCCCCGAATGTCCCCCTGGGTGCTGGAGGAGGCTGACAGCGCCCATCCCTCTGCTGGGGTGCCTCGGAAAACCACTCCTGTTCCTCCCCCCGCTCCAGCCCGTTCCTTGCCAGATGATCCAAGAGCAAAACTATCCCGGCTGCTCCGTGTGAGCCTCTTGGCACGGGCCGCGGGAGCCTTGTGACCGTGCTCCCCGCGGGCACGGCGCCCGCTGGGTGCCACCAGCGAGATTCGCCCCCCCAAAAGCGCGAAGGTTTTGGGGCCAGCGGCTCGCGTGTTCCGTGGGAATTCACCCCGGGAGAGGCTCCGCATCCCGGCCCCGCTTCCAGCTTTCCTCGGGGAGCTGGGAACATCCCGTCCTGCCGCAGAGCCGGAGCGCTCTGGGGGCTGCACCCCGACCCCCGCAGCGCCGAGAACCGGGCCAGGGCCGGGCTCTGAGCGTGCGCCGGGCTCCGCGGTGCCTCTGCCGAGCTCCGGCCCCAGCTTTCGCTGCCCGCGGGGGAAAACGCTCGGAGCTTTTCTGCTTCTCTTCTGGGCGGCGTGGGACGCTCCGTGCCATGGTTACGGGCGCAAACAGGGCCGCTACAGCCCGGTTATTTATATCCCCCGGCCTCCTGCTCCACCTCTCCTGAAGGGCTGCGGGGCCGAGGGACGGGGATTTATGGGACGCGCTGTTTATACAGCTGCGCACGGAGCCGAACCTCGCGGCACGGTGAATCCCGGAGGGTGAAGCGCCGTCCCCATCGCCGCTGGGAAGTTTTGGTCCGAATCCCAAATTTCCAGCCGTGGCACAGCTGGAGGGTAGGGCCGAGGCGCTGTGGTGCCACCAGGGAAGGGATCCGTGCCTTCCCAGAGCTGTGAGCTGTTTATCCTGAGGCGGGAGGTGTTTTACTTCTGCTGAGTTATCGCTGCCCCGGCACCGCCTGTGACCCGGCCAGGGGCATCCCCACGGGGTTCGGGAAAAGCGGGACCGGGAGTGACTGCCAGTGTCACCCCTGTGCCAATCCTGGGAATTCGGGAATAGCAGGGATGGTACAGCCCTGCCAGTGTCACCCCTGTGCCAATCCTGGGAATTCGGGAATAGCGAGACCAGGACAGCCCTGTCAGTGTCACCTCTGTGCCAATCCTGGGAATTCGGGAATAGCAGGGCCAGGACAGCCCTGCCAGTGTCATCCCTGTGCCAATCCCAGGAATTCAGGCAAAGAACAGCCAGGACAGCCCTGCCAGTGTCATCCCTGTGCCAATCCCAGGAATTCAGGCAAAGAACAGCCAGGACAGCCCTGCCAGTGTCATCCCTGTGCCAATCCCGGGAATTCGGGCAAAGCAGGGCCAGGACAGCCCTGCCAGTGTCACCCTGTGCCAGTCCCAGGGGTTCATCAAAGCAGGGCCAGAAGAACCCTGCCACCCCCGTGCCAATCTCAAGGGACAGATCCTGGCAGGGCTGTGCTGTTCCATCCCCATCCCGCCCCATGAGCTCCGAGGATCCCGTTCCCCCGGCTGTTTTGGGGTGCAGCCGCTTTTCCCGGGGGTGTTTGTGGGGGCACTGGGAGCTGCCTTGGCCCTGCTTCCCCTGAGCTCAGCAGCTTTCCCGGCTCACCTGTTCCTCGGGCGGCAGCAGATGGCAAAGCCCACCCTAATGAAGATTAATTGAGGAGGTTTCGCCTTCCCCGCCGGGTTTTCATTACTGTTTTGGGGAGGTTTCATTACCGCCAGGACAGGGCTCTGCTCCTGCTGGGTCCTGTCCCCGCGTCCGTGCAGGGACACGTGCTGGAAAAGCAGCAGGAGGGATGGAGATGGGAATTTTATTCGGGAGAGGGGAAAGCACCGGCTCAGCCTCTGCTCCCTCCATCCCCCGGGATCCTGGAGCAGGGCACTGGAGCTCCTGTCCCGCTCTCTCTGCCCCTTCCCCATTTCCCTGCCAGAATTCCTCTGCTTTTCCGCTCCTCCTGCTGAGAGGGAAGAGCGGAGGATTGGGACGGGAGCCTGGCACCGCCGGTCCCCAGGGGCGTTCCGTGGAGGGCAGAGGCTGGGAACCCCTCTGGGTGCTTGGCCGAGCGGCTGCGAGCAGAATTCCTGCCCGGGAGGGATGGGGGGATGCTGGTTCCTGCCTCCCCTCGCTGCCTTCAGGCATCTGACCCTTCCCTAAGCCGCTTAAGCGCTGCCGCCGGCCGGGCCGGGGCGTTTGCCCAGGCTTTGCAAGTTAATTCCTAGCAGGTGATGCGTTCCCAGAAAGTTCCTTTCCCAGCCAGCCCCCTGGCACCTCTCCCGCCCGTATCCTTCCCCGGATCCTATGGGATGCCCGCTGGGAGGTTTCCCTCACGGTGGGTGAGTTTTGGGGAGCCAGGGCCACCCAGAGCGGGTCCTGCGTGCGCCCAGGCTCCGGGAATTCCCTCCTCGCCCTCTGGGTGAGGCGAGGGGCTCGAATCTTTTCAGACCGGGACATTTCTGCCTTCTCCTCCGCTTTGTGCTCCGCTGCCCGTGTAATTGCCTGCTAAATCCTGCTTGGATAATCTTTTCTTGCTGATGATGCGCGAAGCTCGGCCCCGGGCCGCGTTTTGCTGCTGGACCCCGGCGCTCCCCGCCCCGGGCGCCGCCGTTCCCGGCGGGGTTAATTCCAGAACTGCTGCGCCGGAGGGGAAAAAAACAACTCCGATTAATAATTCAGAGGGACGAGGAGCCGGCTCCAACCTTCTGCCTCGCGGGTGGGGAGTGCCCGGGAGGGCAGCGCCGTCCTCTGTGGCTGTCCAGGGCGGTGACACGGCTGTGACACCCCTGGCTCCAGCTCTCCCTCCTCCCTGCTCTGCATCCAGCCCTTCTCCCATTCCCTGGGATTTTATTGTTGTGGGTCCCACCTGCAGCAGCATTTTGGGGGGAAGAGGACCCACCTGTCCCCTTTAGGGGACCCACCTGTCCCCCTCGTGCCACGGCCGGGTTTGAGAGCCCCTGGCCCCGTGTGGGGCAGTGGGGGCAGTGGGGAGGGGCCCTGGATGGTGCCACTGAGGGACAGAGCGTTGTCCCCTCTCTGCTGCGTCCCCTGGAGCCTCCCCAGCGGCACTGCGACAGTTTGGGACGGCTGGGATGGCCCAGGCAGCTGGTCCTGCCCCAAAATTCCACCTCAACAACAGAAAGAGATGGGAATGTGCTCCCGAGGGCGCTGAACCCCCTGGATCACCCCTGACGGCCCCTGGGCATTGTCACCACGAGGACACAGCGCTGGGGGTGAGATGGGTGCCACCAGCTCGAGGGCAGGGTGCCACCAGCTCGAGGACAGGGTGCCACCAGCTCGAGGGCAGGGTGCCAGGGCCGCCAGAGCTCAGCCAGGCCGTGCCGGTGCCACCCAGCGCGGCGCGGCCAGAGCCCCCGGTGCCGCCGCGGAGCCGCGGTGACGGAGCAGCGAGTGGCCCTTGGCTCGCCGTCACGCGGGCCGGTGGCACAAGCCCTCCGCTTTCCTTTTTTAGAATCGCTGGATCAGGGGAAAAAAATGTATTTTTGGAGGTTTCATTTGCTTCAGCTTCAGAGTCGACTTTTTTTTTCTTTTTTTTTTCTTTTTTTCTTTTCTTCTTTTTTTCTTTTTTTTAATTCCCCTCTTTATTTTAAATGGGCCAAAGCCCCTCATGCCTGGGCCCTGCTCTGGCGGAGGAGTAGCTCCAGAGCGGCTCCTGGGGACTTTTCCCCTGGATTGGCACTTCCCCAGGTTGCTGGGGACAGTTCCCAACTCCTGTCGCTGGCAGGTCCCCGCGGTGGCAGCGATGCTGGGGACAGTCCGGAGGAGCTCTGGTCCCCTTCCTGCAGCGCCAGAACCCTCCACAGCGCAGGACCACCCGCCGCCTCCCTCCCTGCCTTTAATTAAGGAGCTGCAGCGCTGCGGCAGAGCTGGCACCGAGCCCCCGGAGGCTCCATGCCACCACCTAGGGGCAAAACCTGTCCCCAGCGTCTCCGCCACCACCTGCGGAGGACTTTGGGGGGCTCAGGCTGCGAGTGGGGGGTAACACTGCGGGCTGGGGTCCCCGGGCTGTGCACTGACACTTTTGTCCCTCCAGATTCCTCCTCGTCTTCAGCTGCCTGGTGCTGTCGGTCTTCTCCACCATCCAGGAGCACCAGAAATTGGCCAACCAGTGCCTCTTCATCCTGGTGAGTGCCGTGGGAGCAGGGCTGCTGCTCGAGTTCCCTCTCCCAGGCTTTATATCCTAAAAGAATCGTGCGGGATCACGGACAGAGCCCCCGTGACCCCATCCGCGGCCGGGATGTGGCTGGTGACCCCGCCGGGGGCGGCCTGGCCGTGGGTGTCACCGCGGCTCGGGGTGGCCCGTCCCACCATTGTCCCTGCGCGCATCCACCGCTGGAAGAGGCAGGGCACGAGGGGCTAAAAAAGGCAACTTTCCCCCAAACTGTCAGGAAGAGCTGACGCAGGGACTTCTCCCGAGTGACAGAGACTAAATCGGGAAGGTCCTTGTGACTTTCCCGCGAGTAAGCAGAACGGGGGCTTGTTTGCGCGGGAGGTAGGAGGACAATGCTGACGGCGGAGGAAAAGGACCCAGCTCGGGGCGAGGAGGAGAGCAGCCATTCTCAGGCAGCCCCGACGGCTGCGGCTCCCGTCTCACCGCCCCGATCCCCCGGCGCGGCTCTGGTGGCTTTTGGGGACAATCCGTTTTGAAGCCCAATTCATTTGGAGAGCTCGCTGTCCCCCTCCAATCTGAGCCCCTCCGCTCTCCCTGCCCCTCTCACCCCCTTTTCCCCCCCCCGCCCCGGGCAGGAATTCGTGATGATCGTGGTGTTCGGCATGGAGTACATCATCCGCGTCTGGGCCGCCGGCTGCTGCTGCCGCTACCGCGGCTGGCGCGGCCGCTTCCGCTTCGCCAGGAAACCCTTCTGCGTGATAGGTACGGCCGTGGGATCCGGGGCATTTGGGATCACCCACGCGCTCCCCCACCCCGGCCCTGAGCTCCGCTGCGCCCTCAGATTTCATCGTCTTCGTGGCCTCGGTGGCCGTCATCGCCGCGGGCACGCAGGGCAACATCTTCGCCACGTCGGCGCTGCGCAGCATGCGCTTCCTGCAGATCCTGCGCATGGTGCGCATGGACCGCCGCGGCGGCACCTGGAAGCTGCTGGGCTCCGTCGTCTACGCCCACAGCAAGGTGAGAGGAGGCACCCACCCAGGCGCGTCCCCACCCCACCCCTCACACACACACCCCACCCCGGCGCGTCCCCGAGCGCGTCCCAGCCGCCGTGCCCCGCAGGAGCTCATCACCGCCTGGTACATCGGCTTCCTGGTGCTCATCTTCGCCTCCTTCCTCGTGTACCTGGCCGAGAAGGACGCCAACGTCCAGTTCGCCACCTACGCCGATTCCCTCTGGTGGGGCACGGTAAGCCGGGCCCCCCGCGGCCCCCCGGCCCCGGGAGGGGAGCAGGAGGGCGGGACGGGGCCGTGGCGGGGGGAGCGCCCTCCAGGCTCCTCGCTGCTGTGTCCCCGGGCAGGTGACCCTGACCACCATCGGCTACGGGGACAAGGCGCCGCAGACGTGGCTGGGCAGGATGCTGGCGGCCGGATTCGCCCTGCTCGGCATCTCCTTCTTCGCCCTGCCCGCCGTGAGTAGGGCCGGGAGAGGATTCCCCCCCCCAGGCAAAAATCGGCGAGGGAAGGGGCAGAGCCGCCTCTGTGTGGGGCCCGGTGCGTGCCGGCACCCACGGCCCCGTCCCCTCCCGTCCCCAGGGGATCCTGGGCTCTGGCTTCGCCCTCAAAGTGCAGGAGCAGCATCGGCAGAAGCACTTTGAGAAGAGGAGGACCCCGGCGGCCAACCTGATCCAGGTTAGGTGGGGCTGGCCTGGCCTGCTCCCTTCCCTTCCCTTCCCTTCCCTTCCCTTCCCTTCCCTTCCCTTCCCTTCCCTTCCCTTCCCTTCCCTTCCCTTCCCTTCCCTTCCCTTCCCTTCCCTTCCCTTCCCTTCCCTTCCCGGGAACGCTCTGCTGTCCTTACATCTGCAAAACCACCCCAACACCCGGCCCCACACCCAGCACCGTGATCCTTTGGGTTGCTCAGATGGATGGAGGGGTCCGGGGAGGGTTCCCCCATCCCGATTGATCCCGATTCCCGGGAATCTCGCTGCCCTGCAGGCTGCCTGGCGCCTGTACTCCACGGATGTCAGCCGGGCGTACCTGACGGCCACGTGGTGTTACTACGACAGCCTGCTGCCCGCCTTCAGGTAGGCGGGAGGGGCTGAGGGCTGGGGGGTCCCGGGGGTCCCGGGGGGGATGAACAGCCTGGAAAACCAGGAGGAACCTCGTGGAACCCCCCGGGAGCTCGGTGGGGTCGAGCAGCGCCAACACCTTCCCAGCGTGGGAGTCTGCCGAAGGACCCCCTCCTTCATCCTCATCATCCTCACAGCGCCCAGCACCCATCCCACCCCCTCTCACCCCATCCATGCGTTCCTCCTGCACCACGGGGAGCGGGATGATGCCTCAGGAACCCCACGGCCGCGGCGCTGGAGCTGCAGCCCGACAGGAGCTGGTTCCAGGTGTGGACCCAGCTGGACACGGGGGGATCCAGTGGGAGCCCCACATCCCGTTCCTGCAGCGTGTCCCTCCCCTCATCCCTGGGATTTTGCCTCTGTGGGTGGATCAAAGGCTCCCCAGAAGTTTTCCAGACCTCTCTTCCGGATCCCGAGGGTTTGCCCTGGAGCATCCCTGCCCTGCCTGAGCATCCTGCTCTGCTCTGGCCCTGTGGCAAACTCATCCTTCTGTCCCATCCTTAATTTTTCCAAAGGCAGGGCTTTCAACAGCCCCAGCCCCGAGTCCCAATTTCCCGAGGATCCCGGGAATCCCTGGGGGCTCTGCTGCCCTTTCTGCTGTGCCAGGAGCCGTTTTTCCCTGCAGTGGAATTCACACAGAGGCAGATTCGATCTCTGCTGGATCTGAGCTTTCCCCTTCCGGCTGCTCCAGCAGGATCTGATGGTGACAGGTCCCCGTGTCCCCACCCCGCCCCAGGTTTGTCCTCGCCTGATCCACCCCTCTCAGCACGTCCAACCCTTCCTTCTGTGGAATCCTGTCCCAGGACCCTTCCCCAGCCCCATCACCCCCAGTTAAGAAGCCGTCTTTTGAACAGAAATGCTGAGTTTTGTTTTGTTTTGTTTTGTTTTGTTTTGCTCCGGTTTTGCTTTGGTTCACGCCCAGGAGGACCCAGCGCTGCTCAGCCTCGCTTCGCTGGTCTCGTTTGCTTCGGAAATTTTAAATTTCTCCCCGTTTTTTATTTCGCCCCGACCTCAGAGAGCTGGTCCTTATGTTTGAGCATTTGCACCGGGTGCGCAACGGAGGATTTAGGAATTCAGAGGTGAAAAAATGGCCTGACAGAGCCCCACCGCCCTATCACTCCTTCACCCCTGCCCAGAAAAGCTTCAGCCTGGCCGTGTGTGCAGGGGAAAGGTAGGAGGGGGCAGCCCCCGAGTTCTCCCTCCTCTCTGCTCTGTCTCCGCTCCTCTGTGCCCTCCTGAGCTGTCGCTGTCACTGTCACTGCCAGGCCAGGCCCCGAGGTGCCACCACCCCAAACTGGCCCTGCTCCCTCTCGTGCTGGGCATCCCTCCTGCTCCTGCTGCTCCCAGCCCTGTTCCAGCTCCAGAGGGGCCGGATTTGATCCCGAGGGACGCTCTGGGCTCTTGTGTCAGGTCACCTCGCTGCCCGTTTCATGTGGCCGTGACCCCGGGGGTGTGGCACGGGGTGACCGAGCGTGGCAGGAAATCCCTTGGCCGGGGCAGCGGTGCCGTCCCGGCGGGATGGAGCCGTGGGGCCGCGCTCCAGAGCTCGGGAAAGAGCAAATCCCAGAGCCTGGGGCTGGGAATGGCTCCCGGTGCCCGCGAGGAGAGGAGAGAGGGGTTGAGGCTGCCCTGCTGCTGGGGGCGGCTGCTCCGCGCCGTGTCCCTTGTCCCCTCTGCCTGAGGAGGAGATCCCAGCGTGCCACCAGCGCTGGCCACCCCGCCGGGACACGTGCCCAGCGCCAGGGTTAGGTGGGGAGAGGCCTCGTGCCTCAGTTTCCCCCGGGATGCCGCGTCGGCAGGGCTGAGGCTGCAGGCATGGGGCTGAGCGGCACCTGCTCCCCCAGGTGAGTTCGGGGCCTGGGGGGCTCCTCCCTGGCCTCGGTGACCAGCCAGGAACCAGCAGGGGAAGAACCGAACCCCCCTCGGGGCAGGGGGGGGAGCCGAGCCCGCCCATCTCCCCGCGAGCATCGCCTCTCATAACATCTCATCTTCTCTCTCTCCTCCCCTCTCCCGCTCACCCTCCTCCTCCTCTCCATCCCTCCACCCTCCCCTGAACCCCGCCGTGCCCCCCGCTCCCCCCAAGCTGGAATGAGGAGGACGCGCAGCCCCACAAGTGTTTACGCCTCAGGTAACGCTCTCCCCCCGGCCGCGGGGAGCCCCCCACCAGAGCCCGGCGGGGTTTGCGGGGCCACCACGCTCCCTCTGCTCGGGGGCCGTCCCCGAAAACCCTTGTGGCAGAGCCGAGGAAGCGCGCAGGTGTTGATGCAGGACCTACACAAACACCGGGGCTGTCGCGCTGCCCGCTGGCACTGCCGGGGACAGGAAGGCGCCGGCCCGGGACGCTGGGCTCCCTGCCGGCCCCGGCTGATTCTCTTTTCTCCTGTGTCTCTGCCCTGCCCCTCCAGCCCCATCTGTAGTGGTAAGAGGAGGCTCTTGCAGACCTGGGGCACGTGGAGACGGAGGTACCGTGTCCTGCCCGTGCTGCCGGACAGCGGCGCCGGGAACCTCGGGATGCACGGATGCGCTCCCTGCCTGGGCGCCTGCAGCACGGACACGGCTGGGGGCTGAGCTGCGGGTCCCTGTGCATGGCCTGGGCTGAGCTGGCTCTCCCCACTGCCCCTTGCTGCCTCAGTTTCCCCACTGCAACGCGGATGAGCACGGGCTGCTGGTGACAATCTCCGGCGCCTGGGTAAATCCCATAAATCCCATCCCACCTGTGTGCTGCAGCCTGATTCCCGGGATACAGCCCTTCTCACCCCCTGGATGTGGGACAGCCCCTCTGCCAGCACGAGGGAGGGCTGGGAGCCCTGTGCCCTGCCTGGATCCTGCCTGGACCCTGCCTGGATCCCTACTTAGATCCCTGCCTGGATCCCCCTGCCTGGATCCCCCTGCCTGGATCCCCCTGCCTGGATCTCCCTGCCTGGATCCCCCTGCCTGGATCCCCCTGCCTGGATCCCCCTGCCTGGATCTCCCTGCCTGGACCTCCCTGCCTGGATCCCCCTGCCTGGATCCCCCTGCCTGGATCCCCCTGCCTGGATCCCCCTGCCTGGATCTCCCTGCCTGGACCTCCCTGCCTGGATCCCCCTGCCTGGATCCCCCTGCCTGGATCCCCCTGCCTGGATCCCTGCCTTGCCCTTGCTGAGGAAATTCAGGAATGTCCCCAAATGCCTGGTTTTCATGGAGCCTGTCCTGCAGCAGGTGTGGGATTGTCCTGGTTTGGAAGGACAGGTGTCTGCCAGGGGAAAGCCGGAGCTTCCCTTGGGATGGAGAACGTAAACCCCCTCCTTCCGAACTGTTACGGTTTTGAAATTGAGGGGCTCTCAGGCAAAGATGTGGGAGTAGGAATAACAGCTCTTTACTAGGGAAATTAAAAATAAAAATGCGGTAGTACAAAAAATCAAACAAAAAAAGAAAACCCTGCCAGAGTCAGAGCAGGACCTGACCCCTGTTGCTCAGGGCGCTGGTCACAGCCCGATGCAGCCCTCCTGCAGTGCCAGGTGTGGTTCTGGTGGAGCAGAGATGATCCTGCAGAAGGCTCCAGCGGTGCTGAGATGGCTCCGGTGTCCCTCTGGCAATCCCGGGCACACAGGCTGTGCTGGTGCTCCGAATGCCAGGTTTGATCCCGTTGGGAATGCCGGGCTCCTCCCCTGGGTGCAGCATCTCCCAGTGGATGATGGAATTGTCTCGGTGAGCCTGGGTGGCCCATGAACAGCAGATATCCCCCGCAGGGAGGGTGGGTGAGGAGCGCTGCCACACCTGCTTTGGCAGCTGTCCATGAACAGGAGACACCGGCCCCTTCCCCCCGGAGTCACCAGGAATGGGTCACAGAAGAGAAAAACACCTCCCCAAGCAGTTGTAACAGATGACAATACAATACAACACACACTTTTGTTTACATTTCACACTGTGGCCCAAGACAGGGATTCACTCCGTGTCCTCCCCGGCTTTGGGGTCTCTCCCTGTGTGTCCCCCGAGCTGTGTTTGGGGTCTCTCATCACCCAGAACAAGGTGGGGTTTGTGTAGGTCCTGCATAAACAATGCCCGGTGTTTCCCCCCAACCCCAAATCGCAGCTGGGGTTGGGAGCAGAACTCGCGTTAGGGCAGGAGCGGAGCCTGGATTGGGAGGTGCAGCCTGGAGGAGGAGGATGAAGCAGCTTGGCCGGGTTTGGACGCCCCGTGCCAGCAGGGATGGAGCAGGAGCAGAGCTCTGGCCAACTCAGAAGTGTCTCTGCCGTGTGTCCCCTGCCGCCACGCCTGTCTGTCCCCTCTGTCCCTGTCTGTCACCTCCTTTCTCTGCTCTCGGGACCGCAAAAAACGTTTTAAAGGAGCAACCCCAGAGCCGCCCCTGCAGGAGCCGCCTGCTCCTGGCCTGGTTGGTGCCCATCACCTGTCTGGGGCTCTCTGTGAGCTCAGCACCCCCCACTTCACCCAGGGACCACCCCGTCCCCGTCCCCACGGCGCTGACACCTCCCTCCCGCTGTCCCCACGCAGCAACAAGATGGGCATCAAGGAGCGGATCCGGCTGGGCAGCTCCCAGCGCCAGGGCAGCCGCGGCCGGCAGCAGCACCTGGGGCCGCCGCTGCACCGCTCGCCCAGCACCGAGGACGTGGCCGAGGCCTCCAGCCCCACCAAGGTGCAGAAAAGCTGGAGCTTCAACGACCGCACGCGGTTCCGAGCGTCCCTGAGGCTCAAGCCGCGGACCCCGACCGAAGGTGAGGCCCAGGGCGGGGAGGGGTCTGGGGGACGCTGAGGGGCCGCGGGGTTGGGGATGTTCCTCGGGGGTCTGCAATCCACGCGCTCTGGACACCCGCAGCCGACTGCCCGCCGGAGGACAGCGGCGAGGAGAGGAGCTCCCCGTGCGACCTGACCTTTGAGGACATCATGCCCGCAGTGAAGACCCTCATCCGGGCCGTCAGGTGAGACTGTCCCCTCCCGTGTCCCCCGGCGTGCACAGAGCCCCCGGGCACCCCCCGTTCCTGCCTCCAGCCCGGCCGTCCCTGCAGGATCCTGAAGTTCCTGGTGGCCAAGAGGAAGTTCAAGGAGACCTTGCGTCCCTACGACGTCAAGGATGTCATCGAGCAGTACTCGGCCGGACACCTGGACATGCTGGGCAGGATCAAGAGCCTGCAGACGCGGTGAGGTGCCCCGCAGGCGACCCTGGGCCTTCTCCCACATTCCCAGAGCTCCATCCCCGGTGGGCTCCGGAGCCTTTGGGAATGACGGGTGGGCTCTGCCCCTTCCCTCCCTGCCAGCGTGGACCAGATCGTGGGCAGGGATCGGGCGCTCCCCGCGGACAAGAAGGTTCGGGAGAAGGGGGAGAAGCCGGCGCTGGAAGCGGAGCTGGTGGACGAGCTCAGCATGATGGGGCGCGTGGTCAAAGTGGAGCGGCAGGTCGGGAGGGGACACCGGGCACCGGCACCGGCCCTTTTCCCGGGAGGGCCGAGCCCTCCCCGGGCCCGGCTCACCCCGGCCCTGCGCCCCCGGCAGGTGCAGTCCATCGAGCACAAGCTGGACCTGCTGCTCGGCCTCTACTCGCAGTGCCTCCGCAAGGGCTCCACGAACTCCTTCGGCCTGGCCGCGGTGCGGGCGCCGCCCGGAGAGCCCGACATCACCTCCGACTACCACAGCCCCGTGGAGCACGAGGACATCTCCGTGTCCGCACAGACCCTCAACATCTCCAGGTCGGCCAGCGCCAACATGGACTGAGCGCAAGGCAGCGGGACGGACCCTGCCCGGCCGGGGTGGGCCACCGCCAGCGGCGTGGCATTGTCCCCTCGCTGTCCCTCGCTGTCCCTCGCCGTGTTACTTGAACCAGGCCCTTCCTTGGAGGGGACACGGCTGCAGCGGGGCGCCTGTGGCACGGCCAGCCCACGCTCCTGGGATGTCCTGGGATGTCCTGGGGTGCTTCTGGGATGTCCTGGGATGTTCATGGGGTGTTCCTGGGACGTCCTGGGGTATTCTTTAAGTGTTCCTGGGATGTTCCTGGGATGTCCTGGGAGGTTCCTGGGATGCTCGTGGGATGTTCCTGGGGTGTTCTTTAAATGTTCCTGGGATGTTCCTGGGGTGCTCCTTAGGTATTCCTGGGATGTCCTGGGAGGTTCCTGAGATGTTCCTGGGATGTCCTCGGATGTTCCTGGGATGTTCCTGGGATGCCCTGGGATGTTCCTGGGACACTCCTGAGATGTTCCTGGCTTCCTGCAGGATGACACCGCCCATCTCTGGGGTCCTGGGTGCTCCCCAGCTGTGGTGGAGCTGCTCCGGGCCAGCCCCATCTCCCGGGGTTTGGTTTGAACCCCAGCCCTCAGGACAGGTCCTGCCTGGTCCCCCAGGGCTGAGCCGGGGCCACCACCAGCTATGCAAGGCCCCACCTCCCTCTTGCTGCCAGTGCAGGGGCGTGGGGACATGACCCAGCGTGGTTTTACCCGCCTCACTCGGGGTCCCCAGCCTGGGGGAGCAGGGGACCGTCCCCCCTCACCGGGCTGCACCTCTCCAGAAGCACAGCAGAGCCTTCTGCCTGCCCGTGCATGCTCCCAGGGCAATATATATAGGAGACATATAGATAGATAGATATATTTATGCAATAATGTCTTAATATGCAACACCCCTGGGAAGAGCAACCCCAGGGGACACAGGCAATAAGCAACCCCCCGCCATCTCCCAGCGCTGGGCTGTGCTGCCCGGGAGGGCCCTGGAGGCCCTGAGGGGGAAAATCTCCACCCGAGGGTGGCCCTGGAGCCAGGGGGCTGAGCAGGGGCTGTGGCTTTGGGGCAGTGGGGTGCAGGCACAGGCGCTGTCCCCAAGGAGCGTCCCCTCCCGCTGTGTGCCGGCCCCTGCTCCTGCTCAGAGGATTCCGTCCCGGCTGGATCCCGCTGCGCTCCGTTTGTCCCTGCCCGCGTCCCTGTCCCCTCTGTGGTCCCGGGGAGCACGGGCCGGGCCTGGAGGGGGCCAGCCTGGTGGGGACAGGGCGGTGTCCTTGCATGTCACCTGCAGCAGAGCCACCACGCCAGCTCCCGCGCTGCGCTGCCCCTGCTCCCAGTCCCAGCGCTGCTTCCCAGCCCCGCAACACCGGGCTTGTGCCAAAGCCCCGGGCTGGGGCTGGGGCTGCAGCCGAGGCTCCGGGGGGGGCTCGGCAGTGACCCCACAGTGCCGGGATCTGTCCTGAGCCTCTCCCACCGCTCCCCTCGCTGCCAGCGCCGCTCCTCTCCGGGCTTTGCAACTCCTTTTCCCGTGCCTCTGCCCCGGGCACTGGGGACCCCCCGACCCTGCTCGTTCCCTCGCCCCGTGAGAGCATGGAATTAACCCTTAGGACCCCTCTGCCGGGGCTGGCTGGTCCCCGCAGCCCTCCCCCGGCCTCGTCCGAGCCAGCTGTAGTTACCTCACTCGATTAACTTATTTGTTTCATTAAAATTTGGAGTAGAGGCTGCCCGCCTGCTGCCGTCTGTCCGCCGGCGCTCCCGGGAGGTGGCACTGCAGCCCTGCCCAGCCGCGGCCAGGGGACACAAACGTCCCCTCAGGGGACACAAACGTCCCGTCAGGGGACACAAATGTCCGGTCAGGGGACACAAATGTCCGGTCAAGGGGCACAAATGTCCGGAAGCCTCCCTGACCCCTTAAGCTGCAGAAACACACCGAGATGGGATTGAGATCCCAGCTCCACCCCGTGTGTCGGGGGGTGCAGGGTTGATGTCGCTGCTTTTTTGGCACCTTACCGGGAAGGGCTGTGCCCCCCCGGCCCCTTCGGTGTGTCCCCCCCCCTCAAACGGCGACCAGGCTGCGATGTCCCCAAGGCCACCCCAGGGAGGTGAGGGTGGAGCCCCCTTCCCCAGAAGCCCCCCCGACCCCTCTGGGGCCAGCAAAGCTTCACCCCATGGCTGTGAGCCGGCATCCCCCGGGGACAACTCGTCCTCCAGCCTGCGACGTCGGGGGCTGGTGCGGCCCCTTCCCGTGCCGCTGGCCGCGGAGGAAGCCGCGGGTCGGTCCCTGCCTTTCCTGGCCGCCTCCTGCCAAGAAACTCGCTCCAGGATCGCCTCGGAGCCGAGCGCTGCGGGCTCCCCCCGCCCCGCTGCTCCCGGAGCTGCCCCGGCCCGGGGATGGGCTCTGGTGGGGGCTGCAGCACCCCGGGGCCCCCCAGTGCCGCATGTGTGGGGTGCGATCCCCCGGAGGTGAGGGTTTGGCTTCGAGGGGCATCCGGGACGCTGCAGCAGCACCCCAAAAACAATCGGGGCGCTGTACCGGCCTCTCCCGGCGCTCCCGGGTGGGTTTGGAGGATTCACCCCCCGCAGCAGCGGGACCCTCACCCTGCACCCCGCCGCGCACAGCCCGTGCGCGTTCATGGGGCACCCGGGGCCAGCCCAGCCGGGTGTGGGGTCATCCCGGGGTCCCGAGCGGCGGGGACCGGGTGCTGTCACCTCGTCCCTCCCCCAGGCCGGGCGGGGTGGTGGCACAGGCGGTGTGTGCCAGCCCTCCGCTCTGCCTGCCGCCGTCACATGCGCCCAAGGTGCCCCGGCAGGACTTTGTCCCCCTCCGCCCGGGCTGCCCCACGTGTGCCCAGGCTGCCGCTCCCCGCGCAGGGGGGACAGAGCCGGGGTGACGCCGAGGGAGCTGTGACCTCGCGGGGCCGGCTGGCCGCATCCCGGGGGAGCCCAGCCGCAGGAACGGGGTGAGGGGATGCTCCCAACACTCGGGGCTGCGGCCGCCGCCGCCTCCGCGCCGCGGCTCTTATCAGCTGGCAGGGGGACAGCGCAGTTACGGGAAGGGCCAGCTGTCCCCGCAGCACCCCACGGCGTCCTCTGTGCCGTCAGGGAGCTGGCAAGGACGCAGAGCAGTGGCCGGGGATGTCCTTTGTGCCAGTGGCTTTGCTTTGTTCTCCGGGGGTCTTGGGGGAATTCGTGACTCACTGTGGATTCCTACGAGTCCAGTCATGCTGGAGACAGTCGGACTCTGGGCTGGACTCAGTTCCTTCCTGCGGCGCTCCAGCCTCCAGCTCTGCGCTGCCCAAGGACGCGCTCACAGGAAAAGGCCCTTCCAAGAGCTCTCGAAAGTGGGGCTCGGTGCGGATGGGGCTGCACAGCACCCTGCTTCAGGCGCCCAGAGCACCCCGGGGTCCCGGGGAGCGGGCAGCCCCCGTGCCCGGCGGGGTTCCACTCACTCTCCCCGAGTGAAGCCCACCCTGGCAGAGGCATCCCCGCGTGGGCTCGGCCAGGAGCCCCTGGCCCGCGGCCGTCCGGGGAACTCCGCGGTGCTCCCGTGCTGGCGGCCGTGAGGCACCCTCGAGGAATCCTCTGGCAGCGCCGGCAGATGCTCCCGGCGAGGCAGGGACAGCAGGAGCCCCGAGTGGGCGGATGAGGTCCCGCAGCAGGTGCTGGAGCCGCTGGAGCCTGCGGGGTGGCCAAGAACCCCCCCGGCCCTGCTCCCTGAGCGAGTGCCTGGGGCTGGATCCCAGTGACACCAGCTCCATGCCCTGGGCTGGGGCTGGATCCCAGTGACACCAGCTCCATGCCCTGGGCTGGGGCTGGATCCCAGTGACACCAGCTCCATGCCCTGGGCTGGGACTGGATCCCAGTGACACCAGCTCCATGCCCTGGGCTGGGACTGGATCCCAGTGACACCAGCTCCATGCCCTGGGCTGTCCCAGTCTCAGCCGTACCCAGCTGCCCACACCCCTGGGAGGGGGAGGAATGCCGCCCCCTCCCCAGCCCCTCTTCCCCTTCTCTCCACACACCCGGGGAATGGGAAACCCCCCCCAGAACGGCTCCCCCCTGCACCACAGCCGGGACCCCCCATTTGGCGAGGGCAGTGCCGGGGGGGGGATCGGGAGCCGGGGACACCCCCGGCCCCGCGGGGACAGAGGTGTCGCGGGGGACTGCGGGACCACCAGGCCACCAGTTCGGGGCTCCTCTCCACAGCCCCAGGCCCGACCCCCGCCCCGCTGCGCTCCGCCCCGGGCCGGTGGCGGCTGCCCCGGCGCCTCCCCGCTCCCCCCCGGCCGGGGCGCGGCTATAAGGAGCGGCGGGGCCGGCGGAGGGCGCGGGGCGGCGGAGCGGCGGCAGCAGGTACGGGACCGGCTCGCGGTGGGGCTGGGAGGGTGCCAGGGGGGATTAGAGAGGGGGTCCCGCCCCATGAGTTCCGTCAGGGAGCTCAGCGCCGGACCCCCCGCTCCTCTCCCGGGGTCTCTGCGCGGCGGGCGCGGCAGGTACGGCCGGGAATGGGGAGGGGGTCCCACCCCGTGGGATCCCCGTGGGTTCAGCCTCTCCCCGCTTTACCGGGATCCCGGGAGTCCCCACGCTGCAGGTGGGGTGGGTACGGCCGAGGGAGGGACCCGGCAGGAGGGGGTCCTGCCCCGTGTGCCCCCCGGATTGTCCCCAGGAGCCTTTCCAGAGTCCCCATCACCCCCCTCGGCCCCGCGGGCTGAGACCTGGCAGCTCCTCGCTGCGACGGGGACTGGGGGCGGCGATGGGAACGGCACCCGGGCAGCCCCCCCCCGAGCGTCCCGGGGAGCCCCTTCCCGAGGCAGGGTGGTGTTGGGAGCCGGTGTACGAGGGGTGGGCGGGCACCGGGCCGCTGAGATGCCGAGGAGTGTTTTGGAGGTTGAGCTGCGCGGTCACAAGGGGAGTTACAAAACCGGAACGCTCGGAGGAGCCTGGGGAGGGCAGGGTGGGAGCAGCGCCCGCAGCGCCGCGGGGCTTGCGGAGAGCCCGCGACCTCACCGCCCTGCCTCTGCAGCTGTGCGGACATGGCCGGGGACATGCGGGCCCTGCTGTGCCTCTGGCTGGTGGCCCAGGTGGCCCCGGTGGCCGCGTCCTCCCGGGTCCGCACCCGCCGGGAGCTGGGCCCCGGGTTGTACCAGCACGGGGTCTACGACGCCGGGGGCTCCTACTGCCAGCGGGGGGACGTGTGCTGCCACGGCCGCGACGACGGCTGCACCGTGCCCTACCACGACACCCTCTGCTACTGCGACCTCTTCTGCAACCGCACCGTCTCCGACTGCTGCCCCGACTTCTGGGAATACTGCCTGGGCATCCCGGCGCCCTTCCCCAAAGCCTCAGGTGAGGGTGCCGCGGGTGCTGGCGCTCCCTGGGGTGGTGGCACCCCACGCTCCTGCCCTCGCCGCAGAGCTGTGGGACCCCTCAAAGCTGTGGGAAGTCCTGCAGGGTGTCCCGGGAATGGGGATGGACCCCCAGAAAAAGAGGTGTGGGAGCAGCCCGTGACCGCAGAGCCCGTTCAGCTCCAGCAGCGCCTGTGGGCAGAGCGGGGACGGGCGGGGACGTGCGGAGTCGTGCGGGGGACGGGCGGGGACGGGCGGGGGACGGGCGGGGATGTGCGGGGTCGGGCGGGGGACGGGAGGGGACGTGCGGGGATATGCGGGGATGTGCGGGGACGGGCGGGGATTCCACCCCGGCTCTCCCGGTCACGTCTGGGGCAGGCAGATGCTGGCCCTGGTTTAACCCTGCCGGCAGCTGGGGCGGCCGGGGGCGAGGAGGGGGCACGGGCAGCCCCCAGCTGGCAGCACAAGGCTCTCTCAGAAGTCCCTTCGGAGCAGGGCCAGCTCCCGGGCACAACCGGCCCCTTTATCCCTGTCCCGCCAGGCTGAGCGCGTTTAACCCTCCCGGCGCCGAGCCGGAGCCAGCCCCGCTCCCCCCCCCAGTGCCCCGTGGGGCACCCAGTGACCCCCAGCGTAACTTTGGGGGTGCCAAAGTGCAGCCGGGCTCCTGCCTGGATTGAAGAGCCGCGTTGATTTTCCCTCTGGTTTGCACCCCCGGGAAACTGGGGGTGCCGGTGGGACCCCCCGAGCGCTCACCAGGGGCTCTCCCATCCCCACCCAGGCTGTGCCCGTGCCGGACGCAATTTTCCCACCGGAGCCACGTACCGGGAGAACTGCAACCTGTGGTGAGTGAACGCCATGTGGGCACCTGGGGCATGTCACCAGCATGTCGCCAGAGGAAGGTGTCGCGGGCTCCTCTGTGAACCCCGGGGCCCGGCGGAGAGCGGGGCCCGAGCTGGGTGGTGGGAGCCGCTGCCAAAACGCCTTTGCTCCAACAAATTCGGAGCCAAGGGCCTGGAGCCGCTCCCAAGTTTCGACGCATGCCTGCGTGGGAGCCGCTCGCCCCGGCGGGACCCCGCGCTGGCCCAGAGGGGTTTCGTGGCCACGCTGGTCCCAGCCCAGCTTGCCCAAGCCTGACGGGACGCTCGGGCAGCCGCGGCGGTTCCGTGCCAGCGGCCGCAGAGCCTGCAGCGCCCGGAGCTCGCAGTTGGAGGTTATCTGGGAATGCTGGTATTGCTGGCATCCGGAGGTGGGGGATAGGGGAACCCGCCGGCGCGGAGCTGCCGGAGACGAGGATTAAACCCTGCGGGGCGATGCGGCAGATAAACGGGAATCAAAGGCAGCGTCTGGGGCGTGTGCGAGGGCAGGGGCACGTGTGTGAACATGAACATGTGTGTGCGTGCGGGTGAAAAGCCGGCCCGAGCCTCCCCACGGCGCTGGGGAGTTTCTGCGGGGTGGTGGCGCGGAGCGCTCAGCGGCGGAGGGTGTCCCCATGCCCGGGGAGTGTCGATGTCCCCAGGCAGGTGGATGTCTCTGCTGCTCCCACCAGCGCTGGGGAGAGGGAAAATCTTCTCTTCCAAACCCTCCTCCCCCGCGCTTGGCGCCCGGAGAACAGGAATTTCCGCAGCGCATCGTCCCCGCCCCTGCCCCTGCCGGGGTCCCGCGGTGGTTGGAGGGGGTGACAGGGGGCCAAAAACCTTGGCGGGGTGACACGGAGTGCTGGCACCCAGCTGGCGGCACCCCGAGGTGCGCCCAGGTGTCACCCAGAGCGCCGGGAGCGCTCGGGGATGGATGGGGGAACGCTGGAATCCAGGTGCTGCCGGGCGGGATTGGCACGAGGGCGTCCGGCGGGCCGCGGCTGCGGCCTCGCTCAGCTCCATAAAAGGGAAATGTGCCGGGATCTGGGCAGGAGGGAGCATGCCAAGCATTGCTCACTGCACGGGGGGAGCACAGCCCGGGGCTCCCCAGGGGACCCGCCACACCCCCACACCCCCCCCCCCCCGGCCCGGCTGTCCCCTGGAGGAGTGACCTGGTGACCGTGGGTGACTCATGGGGACACCCAGCCCCGACCCCCGGCCCCGGGCTGGTGTCCAAACCCCTCCGTGATGTCTGCAGCCCTGGCAGATTTCCAGCTGATCTTCTGTCTCATGGCCTTTCTGCCCCTCTGGGGGCTGGGACGTGGGGGGGGGACAGTTCCCAGGGACACCCAGAGGCCCCTCGGGGTCACCCAAAAGCCACTCGGGGTCACCCAAAGGCCGCTTGGGGTCACCCAGAGGGCTGCCCACCGTTCCGAGGTGCCGAGCCCTGGTGACCCCTGGCAGGAGCAGCCCCCAGCCCCTGGCTCCTGCCCGGTTGGGGAGGGGCAGCGCCCACTCAGGGTCCCCCCGGTCACCTCGGGGACATCATTTCTCTGTCCCCTGTGCAGCACCTGCGGCCCCGGCGGGCAGTGGCAGTGCGAGGAGCACGCCTGCCTGATGGACGGCGAGCTGATCGACGCCGTCAACAGAGGCAGTTACGGGTAAGGACCGGGCACGGCGGGGATGGGGCGGGGGGGTGATTTTTGGGGTGACCCCTGCCCCGCGTCCCCTCTTCCCGCGCAGCTGGAGGGCCGCCAACTACAGCCAGTTCTGGGGGATGACCCTGGAGGACGGCATCCGGCACCGCCTGGGCACCTTCCGACCCTCTCCCACCGTCATGAACATGAACGAGATGCACGTGAGTCCCCCACCCCGGGGCAGGGAAACTGAGGCACGCCAGCGGTTGTCCCTGCGATTCCCCGTCGCTGGGAAGGGGCTTCCATGGGCAGGGGCGGGGGGGAGGCAGGGAAAGGACTGCAGCGGGCAGCCCTTGTGTTTGGAGACAGCAGCTCAGCAAATTCCCCCGGACAATCCCCGGGCTGCCAGTGTTGTTTTTTCCCCCTCTCCTCCGCGTTCGTTTCCCATCGGAACGCTGCTGACTCAGCAGAGCCGCCTGCTCCAGTGCTTCGCCTCTGCCCGCACCCAAACCCGGGCCGGGCACCCAAACCCGGGGGTCCCTGGGGTGCTGGCAGAGCTTGGTGCACGCCCGGCCCCGCGCTCCGGAGCCTGAGGTTTAATTTTTAGATGCTCTTCCTGCGCTGGGAGAAAGCGGGGAGATGTGGCCGTGTCCTCCCCCAGGAAGGCCGGGGCGAGGGCGCTCGGTGCTCACGTTCTCTAAGGAGCTGCTGGGGCGGTGGAGCCCAAATTTTGGGAAAATTGAGGCGTGTGGCCTTTCTGGGATAAAGGGGGAACTCAAATCTTTGTCGCTCCTGGTGACATCCCTGTATTGAACCCAAACCTTTGTCACTTGTGGTGATGTCCCTGTCCTGAACCCAAACCTTTGGTGCACGTGGTGACGTCCCTGTCCTGAGGGGTCTCGTAGTGAGGTTGGGGGACACAAAACCTGGCTGGGGACCATCTCAGAGGACGGCTGGGGTGGCAGGAGGAGGACATGGGGTCATGTAGTGGGGCTGGGGGACACTAAAGCTATCTGGGGACCATCTGAGAGGACAGCTGGGGTGGCAGGAGGAGGACATGGGGTCATGTAGTGGGGCTGGGGGACATTAAAAGTGGCTGGGGATGCTGCTCAGAGGACGGCTGGCGTGGCAGGAAGAGGACATGGGGTCTGAGGGACACTGAAGCTGTCTGGGGACAATCTGAGAGGACGGCTGGGGTGGCAGGAGGAGCTGGGGGTGTTCCTGTGGGCTCAGCCCCCCCGGCTCTGCCCCGCAGATGAACATGGACTCCAACGAGGTGCTGCCGCGACACTTCGATGCCGCTGCCAAGTGGCCCGGGATGATCCACGAGCCCCTGGACCAGGGGAACTGCGCCGGCTCCTGGGCCTTCTCCACGGCCGGTGAGCGGGGACGGGGCAGGGACGGGGCAGGGACAGCGGGGACAGCGGGGACGGGGCAGGGACAGCGGGGACAGCGGGGACAGCGGGGACGGGGCAGGGACAGCGGGGACAGAGAGCAAATCCCTCCCCCTGACCTCCCGCCCCTGCCCAGCCGTGGCCTCGGACCGCATCTCCATCCACTCCATGGGACACATGACCCCCGCCCTGTCCCCCCAAAACCTCCTGTCCTGTGACACCCGCAACCAGCGCGGCTGCAGCGGCGGGCGCCTGGACGGAGCCTGGTGGTACCTGCGGAGGAGAGGGTGAGCGGGGTGGGATAACGGGATAACGGGATAATGGGATAATGGGATGGGGTGGAATAAAGGAGGGTTGAGCTTTTGGTCACCTGGGGAGAGCCCAAGAGATCCCTGTGCTCATCCTGCTCCTTGGACAAGTGAGCACTGAAGGCTGTCAGGGCAGGATGGGGAGTGGGGTTTGGGATTGAGATGGGAGTGGGGTTTGGGATTGGGATGGGAGTGGGGTTTGAGTTTGGGATGGACAGTGGGGTTTGGGATCGGGATGGGAGTGGGGTCTGGGTCTGGGATGGACAGTGGGATTTGGGATTGGAATGGGAGTGGGGTTTGGGTCTGGGATGGACAGTGGGGTCTGGGATGGACAGTGGGGTTTGGGATTGGAATGGGAGTGGGGTTTGGGATTGGGATGGGAGTGGGGGTCAGAGTGTAGATGGTAGTGGGGTTTGGGGAGAAGATGGAAGTGGGTTTTGTGATGGGGTTGACAGTGGGGTTTTGGATGGGGATGGAAGAGGGATTTGGTGTGGGGGTGGAGAGCAGCTCCAGTGTGGGGATAGGATTGGGGTTTGGGATGGGGCTGGAAGTTTGGCTTGGGATGGAGATAGGATTGGGGTTTGGGATGGGGCTGGAGCCGGGCGGTCCTTCCCCTCCTTCACCGCCGTCCCCGTGCTCAGGGTGGTGACAGACGAGTGCTACCCGTTCACGAGCCAGCAGAGCCAGCCGGCGGCCCCGCCCTGCATGATGCACAGCCGCTCCACGGGCCGGGGCAAGCGACAGGCGACAGCGCGGTGCCCCAACCCCCAGACCCATTCCAACGAGATCTACCAGTCCACCCCCGCCTACCGCCTCTCCTCCAGCGTGAGCGCCGGGCCCGGGGGCGGAGCGGGGAGCGGGGAGAGGGAAAGAGCTTGGCTCGGGCTGCCTTACCTGGGAAAACCGAGTTCGGGAATGCGGCTGGGAAAACCCCAGTGCGGAGCCCTGGGGGAGCAGCTCCTCCGCCCGGCATCTCCGCAGCAGCCGCCCGCGGGTGCCGGAGCAGCTCCGCTGCTTCCCTGCGGGTGGGGAGGGCAGTGCCGGGGGTCCCGGCCCCGCTGCCCCCCGCTGCCACCCGGTTCTGCGCTTGCAGGAGAAGGAGATCATGAAGGAGCTGCTGGAGAACGGCCCCGTGCAAGGTAAGGAGCTGGCGCGGAGGCACCCCAAAAAGCTGTGGGAGCAAGGTGGAGGGGAAAAACCCGCTGTGTCCGGGCTGCGGTGGGAGCCAGAACCCCCCTCGGCTGCTCCCTCTGCGTGCCCGGGCATCGCTGCCCCAGTGCCCGTCACGCTGCCCACCCCAGCGGGCACCGGGTTGCTCATTAACTCCTGAGATTTAATCACCCTCTTGGCAGCTGCGTTTGTTTAACCTTCTTTGAAACCTCCTCCGAGCGTTGTTGCACGGCCGCGGGGAGGACCCGGCTGCCGCCTTCCCTCCCGCCGTGCCCCCGCGCCCGCGTCCCCTTCCTCGGGGGCGGTGGCGATGTCCCCAACCCCCGTCCCGCTCCCCGCAGCCATCCTGGAGGTGCACGAGGATTTCTTCATGTACAAGAGCGGGATCTATCGGCACACGCCGGTGGCCGAGGGGAAGGGGCCCAAGCACCAGAGACACGGGACGCACTCGGTCAAAATCACCGGGTAGGTGCGGGGCTGGCCCGGGGGGGCTCCGGGGGGTGCAGAGAGGGTCGGTCTGGGTGGGAGAAGCGTTCCCTCGGGCCCCGGGGAGGGCAGCAGGGTGAGTGCCGGGGTTTCCTTCCTCCCGCCCTGGCTAAATATTCCTGCCCCTGTTCCGGGAGCGGATGTCAAAACCTCGGCCTGGCCCTGGGGGGGGGGTGCCGGGGGCAGGAAACGAGCAGGGTCAGCATCCCGCAATCCCACCAAGGGGCTGGGCGGGGGGATCCCACAGCCTGGCGGTGCCCCTCACTGTCTGTCCCGCTGCAGGTGGGGAGAGGAGCAGCTGCCTGATGGCCAGACCCAAAAATACTGGGTGAGTCTGAGTGCTCGGGGTGAGTTTGGACCCAAAAATACCGGGTGAGTGTGAGTGCTCGGGGTGAGTTTGGATCCAAAAATACTGGGTGAGTGTGAGTGTTTGGGGTGAGATTGGACCCAAAAATACCGGGTGAGTGTGAGTGTTTGGGGTGAGTTTGGATCCAAAAATACTGGGTGAGTGCTTGGGGTCAGTTTGGAATCCAAAAATACTGGGTGAGTGTGAGTGCTCAGGGTGAGATTGGACGCAAAAATATTGGGTGAGTGCTCAGGGTGAGTTTGGACCCAAAAATACTGGGTGAGTGCTCGGGGTGAGTTTGGGGCTGCCCACCCACGGGGTGCTGCCTCTCCCCTGCGCCCACGCGGGGTCCAGCTTGACTTTGGGGGAGGGGGTGGAGATGTCACCGCACTGAGAGTGTCCCCTGTCCCCTCTGCAGACGGCGGCCAACTCGTGGGGCACGGCGTGGGGCGAGGGCGGCCACTTTCGCATCGCCCGCGGCGTCAACGAGTGCGAGGTGGAGACTTTCGTGGTGGGCGTTTGGGGCCGCGTCAGCACGGAGGACATGACCCACAAGTGATGTCCCTGTCCCCTCCGCGGCCCCTCCGGAGCCGGCCGGCGCTGTCGCCGGTGTCCCCCCGGGCGGGGGCCGCGTGTCCCCGCTGTGCTGACGCAGCGGCTGGGTGCGGTGGGGCGTGCCTGGGGGGATGCTCCGGGGGCTGCTCCCGTCTCCCGTGGGATTTACCCGCTAATCCCCGCCATGCCCCGGGCTCGGCTGGGCGCTGCGGTGGCCCCGGGGGGCTCTTCAAAGGCAGCTGCATCCCCCCCCCGCCAAATCCCCTTGGGATTCCCCCTGGGTTTTCCTAGTGGATGGGGTTGGGAAGGGACCCCCCCCTCATATTCCTGCCCGTCCTGGCCCCCCCCCAGCAGGGCAGCGCTGGAGCTGGGGGTGTGAAATAAACCGGGGGGGGGGGGTCCCCTGAGCCCCCAGGGCTGGGTGTGGCCAGGATGGGGTCCCCACCGTCCCCCCCCCCAGCCCGTCCCTATGGTGCTATGGCCCTGCCACCCCCCCCTGGGGACAGCAGGGACAAGGGAGGGCTCAGCCCCGTGGTGTCCCCGTCCTGGGGGGGGCCACGGGTGGGGTCCACGCAGCCAGCACAGCCCGGGACCTCCCCCCCGCCCACCCCCGCCCCCCAACCCAAGGGCTGTACTTTTAAGACTTTTTTTTTTTTTTTTTTTTTTTTTTGTATTTATTTTGCTTTTTATTGTTTGTAAATAAAGTTATGGAAGGCTCAGAGGCCAGGGGGTGGACTCAGTGCTCCGAGGGGGACACGTGGCCCCTGTCACCCCCATCCGGGGGGGCCCAGCGTGGCCTCGGGAAGGGCTGGGGGGGTGAGATAAGGTCCCGCTCATTGTTCACCTTCCGGCCCCGCCGCTCCGGTCACCGCGGCCAGCGCTGGACACGCCGCGGGCACGCGCAGCCACTCGGGCCACCAGGGCCACCACCGCGGCCAGGGATGTCACCCGCGGGCCGGCCGTGCCACCACGGCCAGCTGTGCCACCGCAGCCGGGCGTTGCCACCGCAGCCGCCGTGCCCGCTGGGTGTGCCACCGCGGCCCGGCCGCGCCGCTGCAAGCGCCACCCCAGCGAGACGCGCCACCACACCCAGGCGTGTCACCAACAGCCCCCGTGTCCCCGCGGGCACCCCGTGGCGCGCCCGGGGTGGCGCTGGGGCTGCTGTCGCCTTTTCCTGGCGGGCCGTGTCCCTTCCCGTGTCCCTTCCCGTGTCCCTTCCCGTGTCCCTTCCCGTGTCCCTTCCCGTGTCCCCTCCCTGGGGTCACCCCCGGGACCCCCGCGGCGACACGGGCAGTGCGGGGGGCGATGCCACCTGGTGGCGGCGTCCTGCAACTGCAGGGATCTGTGTGTATATATATATTTTTTTTTATTGTTGTTGTTTTTTAAATGTGTTTATATGTATAGATGGAGATATAGGTGTGTATAGGTGTGTGTGTGTATATAATTTTATATATATAATTGGGGTTTTATATATATAATTATATAAATTTTTTATATATATATACACACACACACACAGGTGCCTGTGTTCAGACATGAACACTCCACCTAATATATATATATAAAATCTTTTTATATATATATATCAATATATATATACACATCTCTCTCTGTGTATATATATACCTGTATATTGATATATATGCAAAAAACACCCTGTATTTTTATATGTGTATAGATGTACATGCAACCATGCCCATTTAATACATATTATATATAACATATATAATATATAAAATAATACCTATCATATAAAAATGTTATATATATTATATGTGTGTTATATGCATTGTATGATATATATTATCTATAACATGCGTATATATTTGCATGTACTCATATATTTTATATTATATAAAATATAATATATAATATATATTATAAATATTATATATTATATAATGCATATTATGTATTTACATGTAATCATATATATAAACACACACCTTTATATATATTTACATGTGTGTATATACATGGAAACACAGTTTTATATTTATGCACGTGTATATATATAAACATACCTGTGTGTGTGTATATATATGTGTGTGTGTATTTTTGTATATATGGATTTTAGATGTTTTACAGATATGTATTTTATATATGTTTATATATATATAATATATATAAAAATATATTATATATATGCATGTATAAACTATCTCAAATACACCTATAAAGTACATTTCTATATATTTATAGATGTATTTACAGCCCCCAACCCCTCTGCCTCAAGCCCAAGCAGCGCTGAGCTCTGACTCAACAGAAATATTGGAAATGCTCAGGGGAGAAATATCCTCGGAATGCTCGGGGCTGGTTGGGAACAGCCAGTCCTGCCCGGGGCTGGAAAACACCGAGGTCACAGCAAACACCGAGGTTGGGCTCTTCCCTCTCATCTCAGACCTTTTAACCTTTTATTCCCGAAGAATCCCTTCAAATCTCCTGCAGATTCCTCAAGGCAAATTCCAGGTTCAGCCCCTGGACGTCACTCGGGAAGGAAACTTCGGCATTGGTCGGATCCTTCTGTGCCTCGGGAGCCCCCCAATCCTTCATTTTCCGTATTTCGACACAAAATTCCTCGGGATCGATTTTAGGGAATGGTGCCCAGCCCTGGGAGCAGGCAGAGAGGCACAGGACGTGTCCCCTGGTGCCACCGAGGGGGACAGGAGGCACCTGAGGTCCCCTGGAGCCCCCCCGGACACAGAGAGCGCAGAGCAGCTGGAGCACGACGCCTTTTATTCCATAGCTGGAAAAACTGAGCTCTAAACTTGGTCTGGATTTGGCTTCAGGATTGGCAACAGCGAGGGGACGATCCCGTGGGGCTGCAGCAGCACATCCCACTCCAGCAGCCCCCGGAAAACGGGGCTGAGACCCCCAGGAACGCAGGGATGCGATCCCAGGACACTCAGAGAGGGAAGCAAGGAGCTTTGCCCTCACTTTTCCCCTTCCCTGCTGCTTCCAAACCCAAATCTCAGCATTTTCCTCCCCGAAACGGGGATGTCCTGCTGCAGGCACCTCGGGATGAGGCTGGAATTCGGGGCTGGCACGGGCTCTAAGCTGGTTTGGCTGCCCCAGTTTGGCGCGGGGTTCATCCCGACCCCCACAGAACGGACGCGAGGAATCCAAGCCAGGAAAACCCCAGCAGGATTCGGGGTGGATCGAGCTGGAAATTCAGCCCCGAGCCGGGGAAACTCTGGGAGATGTGGTGGGGTGCTCAGCCACATCCCAGAGGGAAGATGAGGACGGCTGAAGCTCCCGGAGAGCTCCAGAATTCCCATCCTTTGGGGTCTGTCACAGCATGCGGGTCACCACCATGGTGAGGAAATCCTCGTAGCTGAGCCGGACGTTTCCCAGCAGCGCCGTGTCCTTCTCGCGGAAGGCGTCGGTCAGGCTCTGCAGCTGCATGCAGATGTGGATGAACCGGTCCAGCTGGATGCTGGGACTGGGGGAACGCTGGGAGTACCGGGCCAGCAGCAGCTGGCTGAACTGGGGGCTCAGGTTGTAGCCCATCTGGGAGAAAGCTGGGAGCAAGGAAAAACCGGGATTGAACCTTCCCGAAGGGAGGGGGAAGTGGCTGTGTCCTCCTCCCCCGTGTCCCACGCTCCCGCTCCCACATTTCCCACTCAGGGTGTGCACGGGGCAGGGCTCTCCAGAGGAATCAAACCACAAATTCCAGGCATTTTTCCTTTTACACACACCCCAAAGCTCCTCCCCCCCCCCCCCAAAAAAAAAATCCCCCAGCATCCCTGAGGTGGAATCCTGGGCTTCCTGAAGGAAGTCTGTGCCCCAACCCTGCTGCAGCTCAACACCTCCTGTCCCCTGGGAAGCTCCGTGCCAGCCTGCTTTACCCAGTGGACAATCCCCAAGCTGCTTTGGAAGCATCCCAAAGGATCCCAGAGCCCGGCTGCAGGGAGGAAATCCCAGTTTCCAGCTGGGAACGGAGCCAGGCAGCGGCTGTGGGTCAGGCCAGGCCAGGCCGGCGCCTCACGCACCTTGCTGGAGCTCGCCGAAGCTGATGGAGCCGGACTGATCCCGGTCGTACTGCTGGAAGAGGCTCCTCCACTGCTGGATGAAGCGCAGCAGGGCGGAGAAGCCGTGGACGTCGATGCGCCCCGACCGCGTCCTGTCGAACATGTCTGGGCGGGGAGGAGCGGAAAAGCTGCAGAAACTTCCAGGGAGCTCGGGAATCCGCGGCTCCCTGGAATCCTGCTCTGATCCCCAAAAAAATCCCCCCTCGCCGGGACGGCCATCGACTGGCACCAATCAGCCCCCAAGGCTGGTAAGAGACGGCACCAAAAGCTGAGGTTGGGGCAAGCTCTGGGGCAGTCTCGGCGTTTTCTGGGCTTTCCCTCCCTTCCCTCCCCGTCTTTCTGCGCTCTGGGGTTTGTGCAGAGCTGGGATTTCCTCTCCCAAGCAGGATTTCGGGCGCTTCACTCCTGGGAGCCGCTCGGTTTGCCCAGCTCCGGCTCCAGCCGGGAGCGACGCCCAGGGAAAAGAGGGAATTCTGCCGGGATGGGCTTCACCCCAAACCCAAAGAAACCAGGTTAACACCAGCAGCAGGGGAGGGAGACGCCAAACTCACTGATCATGAGCAGACAGGTCTCATCGTTGAACGAGGACCAGTTGTTGTTGACCAGCGCCTGCTTCAGCTCCTTGACGGAGATGAACCCGCTGTGATCCGTATCCACCGTCTGGAACCAGGAAAACGCCTCGGGATCCACCCCTGGGGGGACATTCCCTGCGCGGGGAGAGGCCATGGGAGCTGTCACCTTCCCCTGGGACAGGCCACGGGCTTGGGCTGGCTCCCAGGGCCGGGCAGAGCTTCTCCTCCTTTACAGCCCGGGAAAATCCCGGGAAAACGGGGCAGGAAGGGCTGGGATGGAGCGGCTGGAGCTGGGAACGGGCTGGGAATCAGGAGCTCTGGGATGGAGAGGGAGGCACGGCGCTGCCCCACAGACCCGGCAGCACCGGGAGACGGATGCCGGGTGTAAAGTTTTACGGCCGCCTGGCACTTCCTCTTCCTCCTCCTCTTTCTCCTCTCCCTCCTCCTCTTCCTTCTCCTTCTCCTCCTCCTCCAGGATTTCAAAATTATAAACTGGGACATTCGATTTCATTCTCGCGGTGGCTCCTGCTGAGCTGGGGACCCCCTCAACCCCCACCTCCCCCCCGGGCACCGGGCTGGGGACCCCGCAGCGGGCTGGGGACCCCATCGCTCCCCCTCTGCCCCGGGTACCCCGGACTCACCTCCCGGGGCTGCCCCGCCGTAGGGCCCGGGCTGGGGGCCGCCGTAGGGGGCTCCGTAGGGACCCCCGGGTGGGGGCTGCCCGTAGGGTCCCGGGGGTGGCCCCCCGCCGTAGGGACCCCCGGGGTAAGGGCCGACCGGGGGGGGCTGTCCTGCGCCGGGGAAGCCCTGGGGAGGGGACAGGGCCGGTGTGAGGCGGGCACCGGACACCGGGCACGGAGATGGGCACGGGGACGGACCTCGTGTCACTCACCTGGGACCCCCTGCGCGCGTCCCCCGGCCCCCACCCCCAGACCAGCCCCCGGTCATAGTCCCGGTCCCGGTCATAGTCCCGATCCTGATCCCGGTCACGGTCCCGGTCATAGTCCCGATCCCGGTCCCGGTCACAGTCCCGATCCCGGTCACGGTCCCGGTCATAGTCCCGATTCCGGTCCCGGTCACAGTCCCGATCCCGGTCCCTGGCCCCCGGCGCCGCTCCAGGTTCCGGTCCCGCTCCTCGCTGTCTCTCCGGTCCCGGTCCCGGTCCCGTTCCTCGGTCCCCAGTCTCCGCCCCTCGGCTCCGGTCGGGCTCCCCGCCGCGGCTCCCACTCCTCCGGTCCCGATCCCGATCCCGATCCCTGTCCCGGTCCCTGTCCCTGTCCCTGTCCCTGTCCCTGTCCCGGTCCCTGTCCCTGTCCCTGTCCCTGTCCCTGTCCCTGTCCCATTCCCGATCCCGATCCCGGTCCCGATCCCGGTCCCGGTCCCGGTCCCGGTCCCTTATCCTGCCCTGTTCCTGTCCCTGTCCCGATCCCGATCCCGGTCCCTGTCCCGGTCCCATTCCCGGTCCCTGTCCCGATCCCGATCCCGGTCCCTGTCCCGGTCCCATTCCCGGTCCCATTCCCGCACCTGCCCCGGATACGCCATAGCGGCTTTTCCGCCCCGGCCACGCCCTGATGACGTCACATAAACCACGCGTTTCCATTGGCTGCGCTGGACTGAGACCGCGCCCCCTTGAGCAGGGCGGAGGCAGAGCGGTGACGCGCCTGAAGCGCGCGCCCGAGGGGGGGGCCTTAAAGCGGCAACGGCGCCTGGGAGAGGTGGGGCCCACAGAGAGGGGATAGCGCCGGGAGCTGCCGGGAGCGGCGCTGGAATTCCCCGGGAGCGGGGCTGGAATTCCCCGAGAGCTCATCCGGGATCAGCCCGAGAGTGCGGCCTGCGTCAGCCTGGGAGTGGGGCTGGCGACCCCACAAAATGAGGGCTGGGGCTCGGCTGGCTGCAGGAGCGAGATCCCTGCAGGAGCAGGGCTGCCATGGCGGTCTGGGATTCCCAGGAATTCCAGGCGTGATCAGGCTCAGCCCAAGAGCAGGGCTGGGGTCAGGAGGCCGAGAATCTCCACAAGCTGAGAGCTGGGGATTAGCGTGGGATTCCTCCAGAGGCAGGGCTGGGATCCCTGGGATCCCTGGGAGCAGGGCTGGGATGAGAGCGGGATCTCCCCGGGAATGGGGCTGGGATATCCCCAAACCACGGCTGGGATTGCCCCTGAGACAGAGCCAGCATCCCCTGGCATCAGGACTGCGGTTCCCCATCATCCCCAGGCCCCCCGGCAGCTCGGGGTCCCCGTGTCCCCAAGCGGAGTGTCCTCATCACCGGCCCGAGCCGCATCCCTCGGTGACAGCGACAGGTCTGGGGGGGCAGGCAGCGACCCCCCCGTGCCCAGTCACGGAGCCGGGACGCTCGGGGCCACCAGCACAGGTGTATTTTTTTTGGGGGGGGGGGCAGGATCCACCCGCCCCCCGCGATTGGCACGCAGCTGTACAACCCCCGAGCCCCCCGCGGCCCCGGCACAGCGGGGAAACAATAATAACGATATTAACAGCAAACTGGGGGGGGGCGCGGGGGGCGCGGGGGCCCCTCAGCCGAAGGGACCCTTGACGTTCTTGGGCTGGAAGAGCGGCTGCTCCACGGGCACGGCCCCCAGGCACTCGGCGGGGCTGCAGTGCCCCGTCTTGCCCGGCTGCCCCGTGGCACCGGGGGGGCCCGGGACGCCGGGGATCCCCTGCTGCCCCACGGGGCCCGGGGGACCCATCTTTCCGTAGCCTGGTGGCCCTTGGGGACCTGCAAGAGATGGGGAGGAAGAGGGAGGGTGGGGTGACGGGGTGACAGGGTGAGGGGGTGGCAGCGAAGCCCAGCGTGGGGCCGGGAGGAGGGATGGGGCTCACCTGGGGGTCCCGGCGGGCCGCTGTCCCCCATCAGCCCCACGCCTTTCTCGCCTTTCTCCCCTTTGGCACCCGGCTCACCTGGGAGAGAGGTGGATGGAGAGCGGTGAGATCCCGGCACAGCCGGGGGCACCGGGAATGTCCCGGGGACACCGGGAATGTCCTGGGGACACCGGGAATGTCCTGAGGACACCGGGAAAGTCCTGGGGACACTGAGAATGCCCTGGGGACAGTGGGAATGTCCCAGGGACACCGGGAATGTCCTGGGGACACAGGGAACGTCCTGGGGACACCGAGAATGCCCCGGGGACACCGGGAATGTCCTGGGGACACTGAGAATGTCTTGAGGACACCGGGAATGCCCCGGGGACACCGGGAATGTCCTGGGAACACCAGGAATATCCCAGGCACAGTGGGAATGCCCCAGGGACACCGGGAGTGTCCTGGGAACACCGGGAATATCCCAGGCACAGTGGGAATGCCCCAGGGACACCGGGAATGTCCTGGGGACACTGAGAATGTCTTGAGGACACCGGGAATGCCCCGGGGACACCGGGAATGTCCCAGGGACACCGGGAATGTCCTGGGGACACTGAGAATGTCTTGAGGACACCGGGAATGCCCCGGGGACACCGGGAATGTCCCGGGGACACTGGGGATGTCCTGGGGACACTGGAAACATCCCGGGGACACCGGCAATGTCCTGGGGACAGTGGGAATGCCCCAGGGACACCGGGAATCTCCTGGGGACACTGAGAATGTCTTGAGGACACCGGGAATGTCCTGGGCATACCTGGAACATCCCGGGGATACTTGGAACATCTCAGGGACACCGGGGACACCCCAGGGATACCGGGAATGTCCTGGTGATACTGGGAATGTCCTGGGGGCATTGGGAATACCCCAGGGACACCGCGAATGCCCTCGGGACACCGGGAACGCTCTGGGAACACCCCCAGGACACGGGGAACGCTTCCGGAACCCCGGGAACGCCCCGGGGACACCGGGAACGCCCCGGGGAGCAGCACGTACCCCTCATGCCCGGCACGCCCTGCCGCCCCTCTCTGCCGATCTGCCCCGGCATCCCCGGGGAGCCGGGGGGTCCCGGCCGGCCGGGCAGCCCGTCCTTCCCGGGGGGACCGGGCCTGCCCGGGGACGCCACCATCTCCACCGGGAAGTGCAGGCGAGAGGTGTAATAGGCCATCCGCTCTGCGGGGACAGGGACGGAGCTCAGCGCCGGCGGGGGGCACACCGGCGCGACCCCCGGGGCCGGTCCCCGCCCAGCCCGGTTTACCGTCGAACATCTTGTTCAGCTCCTGCCGGATGAACCTCTTGACCTCGTCGTAGTTCACCACGTCTCCCTGCGGGGACACGAGGGGACACGCGAGAGGGGCCGCGGCCACCGCGCCCCGCCACGGGGCTACAGGGTGCTGTCCCTCCGCACGGACCCCCCCCCCCGTCCTTACCATCATCCCCGGGGGTCCCGGCAGGCCGGGGCTGCCCGCGGGGCCCGGAGAGCCCGGGGGTCCCCTCTCTCCCGCGGGTCCCCGGGGCCCCACGAGCCCCATGGAGCCGCTTTTCCCCGGCCCCCCCGGCATTCCGGCTCTGCCCTTCTCCCCGGGGTAGCCCCGCTCTCCGGGGGATCCAGCGTCACCCTGCGGACGGGAAAGGCTCGGCTCAGGGCTGCCGGCACAGCTCGGGGACACCGCGGTGGCTCTGGGGGGGGCACGGCCGGGCTCCCCTCACCTTCTGTCCGGCCGGTCCCGCGATTCCCGGTTTTCCCGGGGGTCCCTGGAAAACGGGAGCAGCGGTGACGGGGATGTCCCCAAGCTGGGGATGCCACCATCCCCTCCCCGCGTCCAGCGGGGCAGGAAAGCTCCAGGGAACGCCGCTCCTACCTCCTTCCCGACCGGTCCGTCCGGTCCCTGCTCTCCCTGCGAGGCCAAGGAGGGGCGGCGTGAGGTGGTGACACCACGGGGACGCCGCCAGTGTCGCCGCCGCTGCGGGGTGCGCGCCCCGCTGCACTCACCGGTGGTCCCGGGTGTCCCGGGGGTCCCGGCTGTCCTGGCATGCCCGGCAGACCCCGCTCCCCCGCGGAGCCGCGCTCGCCCTTCAGCCCCTGCCAGGAGGAGGAGGGAGTGCCGGGATGGGCGCGGGGTGAGAACGGGGACCCCAAAGCTGCTCACCCGCACCCCAAATCGCAGAGGGAGGGCTCCAGCCCTTACTCACCACTCCGGCCAGGCCGGCGGGACCCGGCTGGCCCGGGCTGCCCGGGGGACCCTGGGGACAGATGGGGGGGTCAGCGCGGGGGTGACAGCCGTGTCCCCGCTCCCTGCGGCAGCGGGAGTCCCCGCTGTGACCCAACTCACGATGAGCCCTGGGGGTCCCTGCCGGCCTTGGGGTCCCATGGGTCCGGGGTCACCCTGAGGAAGGCAAGGCGAGGAGGAGGAGGAGGTGACGAGGAAGGCAGGGTGGTGACGAGGGGCTGCGCAGTGGCCAGCCCACCCGGGGGTCACCCACCCCTCGCTCACCTCCGCTCCCGGCCGGCCCGTGCTCCCCGGGGGGCCGGGTTTGCCGCAGTCACCCTAAAAGGAAGAGCAGTGGGTGATTCCCGAGCTCCTTGGGGATGTCACCGCCCAGTGTCACCAGTGCTCACCTTCGGTCCCGGGAGCCCTGGGTGTCCTGTCTTGCCCTTGAAGCCCTGGAGAGAGAAAAGAGCCGGGTGGGGGTCCCAGGGTGCTGCCAGCAGAGCGCAGCAGGTGACCCTGACCCTGCAGGGTCGGTCCAGGGCCACCACCCCCAGCTCAGCGTCCCCAGGGACGCATGTGGGGACAGTCCCGGCTCAGGGGACCCCGGTGCCAGGCACGGGGCACTGGGGAGGGGTGACGCTGTCACTCACCGGAGGACCCATCATCCCTGGTGGCCCGGGGGGACCAGGGTCACCCTGGGGAGAAAGAGAAATGGGTTTGGGGTGTCCCGGGGGGGGGTTGTGGGGTGGCTGCTCCCCCACCCAAACCCGGAGAGCTCCGGAGCCTCACCCTCAGCCCCGGCTTCCCATCCTTGCCGTCCAGTCCTTCCAAGCCAGCCGGGCCCTGCGGGGACAAGGGACGGTGTCACGGGGAGGTCTGCACTGGGGGGGCCCTGAGGGGCTTGATCTGGGCACCCCTGGGAGTGGGAACAGATCCATGGGGATGGGAACAGATCCTCAGGGATGGGAACAGATCCATGGGGATGGGAACAGATCCATGGGGATGGGAAAAGAACCCTGGGGATGGGAACAGAACCCTGGGAATGGGAAAAGAACCCTGGGAATGGGAACAGATCCATGGGGATGGGAACAGATCCTCGGGGATGGGAACAGATCCATGGGGATGGGAACAGATCCATGGGGATGGGAACAGATCCTCGGGGATGGGAACAGATCCATGGGGATGGGAACAGAACCCTGGGGATGGAACAGATCCTTGGGAATGGGAACAGATCCATGGGGATGGGAAAAGAACCCTGGGGATGGGAACAGATCCATGGGGATGGGAACAGAACCCTGGGGATGGGAAAAGAACCCTGGGGATGGGAACAGAACCCTGGGGATGGAACAGATCCTTGGGAATGGGAACAGATCCTCGGGGATGGGAACGGATCCTGGGAATGGGAACGGATCCTGGGGATGGGAACAGATCCCTGGGGATAGGAACAGCCAGTGGTGCTCCCAGGAGCACCCAAGGGTGACACTTAGGGGGGTCTCACCTGTATTCCCGGGGGTCCGGGGGGCCCGGGGGGTCCGGGCATGCCCGTGGGGCCTCGTGCGCCCTCGCTGCCCTGCGGGAGCCACAGGAGGTGATGGGCGCAGCAGGGACGGGCACAGCCCGAGGGACAAGGGTGACACCGCAGAGCCATTGCCGGTGGCACCCGTCCCTGGCACTCACCTTCTCGGCCACGGGCCCTGGCGGCCCGGCTGGACCAACCTTTCCCGGGAAACCAGGGGGACCCTAAAGGGAAGAGGGGTGTCGAGTGAAGGGAGGGGATCCCACAAATCCCACAAATCCCATAAATCCCGCTCTTTCCCGGCTTATTTTAATGGGATGGATCTGGGGCTGCTGCCTGCAGCTCATCCCACTTGTGTCCCCCTTGCAGAACCCCCTGTCCCCATCCCTGGCACTGTGGGGACACGGGGACACACAGCCAGGCATGGGCACCATCTCCCAGGTGCTGGAATTCCCACTGGGATTCACTCAAAATTCCCAGTGGTATTTACTCAAAAATCCAGACGGGATTCACTCAAAATTCCTGGTGGTATTCACTCAAAATTCTCGGTGGGATTCACTCAAAATTCTCAGTGGGATTCACTCAAAATTCCTAGTGGGATTCACTCAAAACTCCCGGCGGTATTTACTCAAAATTCCAGTGGGATTCACTCAAAACTCCCGGTGGGATTCACTCAAAACTCCCGGTGGGATTCACTCAAAATTCCCGGTGGGATTCACTCAAAACTCCCGGTGGGATTCACTCAAAACTCCCAGTGGGATTCACTCAAGATTCCCAGCGGGATTCACTCAAAACTCCCGGTGGGATTCACTCAAAATTCCCAGTGGGATTTACTCAAAACTCCCGGTGGGATTCACTCACGATTCCCGTCGGGATTCACTCACCGGAGGTCCCGGGAAGCCAGGCTGGCCCTGGAAGCCCTGTGGAGAGGCAGGAGCTGAGCGGGAGCCCAGAGCCGCCCCCGGCCCCGCGGGGTCCCTGGGGGCTCCTGCCCCCTTTCTTTGGGGTCACTCACCTGCTCCCCCTTCTCCCCGGCGCTTCCCGGGAGCCCGCGCTCGCCCCTGGGACCCTGCGGAGAGACGGGATGAGGTGGGGGGACACCCCACAGCACCCACAGCACCCCACAGCACCCACAGCACCCCATAGCACCCACAGCACTCCATAGCACCCATAGCACCCCATAACACCCCACAGCACCCCATAGCACCCATAGCACCCCATAACACCCCACAGCACCCACAGCACCCCATAGCACCCACAGCACCCCATAACATCCCATAGCACCCCATAACACCCACAACACCCCATAGCACCCACAGCACCCCATAGCACCCCACAGCACCCACAGAACTCCATAGCACCCACAGCTCCCCACAACACCCCATAACACCCATAGCACTCCACAGCACCCCACAGCACCCCATAGCACCCATAGCACCCATAGCACTCACAGCACTCCATAGCACCCCATAGCACCCCGCAGCACCCACAGCACCCCATAACACCCATAGCACTCCACAGCACCCCACAGCACCCCATAGCACCCCATAACACCCCATAGCACCCCACAGCACCCCACAGCACCCATAGCACCCCATAGCACCCATAGCACCCACAGCACCCATAGCACCCACAGCAGCCCCCAGCCCCCAGGGTGGGCACCTACCACTGGCCCCACAGGCCCGGGCAGCCCATCCACGCCTGGGGGTCCCTGGGAAGGACGGGAATAGGATCAGAGGGATGTGGCTGGAGGGACCCCAGCCCCACGGAGAGGGGGCAGCCCCCGGCCCCACGGCCCCTGCAGGGGGGGACTCACCAGCTCCCCTTTCTCTCCGGGGGGACCCACGTAACCTCGCTCGCCTTTGATGCCCTGGGGAAGGGAGGGGACGAGGTGGGACATGGGGCAGGGATGGGGTTTGGGGCAGGGATGGGGTTTGGGGCAGGGATGGGATTTGGGGCAGGGATGGGATTGGATAGGACACGGCACAGGGATGGGATTTGGGGCAGGGATGTGACTTGGGGCATGGATGGGATTTGGGGCATGGATGTGATTTGGGGCATGGATGGGATTTGGGGCATGGATGTGATTTGGGGCACAGATGTTATTTGGGGCATGGATGTGATTTGGGGCAGAGAAAAGAGACACGGAGACACAGAACACAGTCAGGGTGCAGATGGCAGTGGCATGGATGAGCAGGGCACTGGGAATGTGTGGGATGGGATGGGATGGGATGGGATGGGATGGGATGGGATGGGATGGGATGGGATGGGATGGGATGGGATGGGATGGGGTGGGATGGGATGGGATGGGATGATGGGATGCACAGGACAGGGATGAGCCCTGCAGGAACACAGCACTCTGTGCCCACCAGGGTCCCCCACACGGGGGGGTCTCAGTGAGCCCCAGGAGGGACATGGGGACCCCCGAGGGGACAGGGGGGCGGCAGGGGCTGCCTGGTCCCCCCAGTACTCACGGGAAGGCCGGGGGGCCCCGTGGCCCCGGGGTAGCCGGGTTGTCCTGGAGGTCCCTGTGTGTGAGGACGGTGACACTGAGCCACCCGCGGTGCCCCGGCCAGGTGCCACCCCCCCCGGGCCACCAGTGTCCCCGCGGTGCCACAGCACTCACCGGCTCCCCTTTGGCTCCGGCGAGCCCGGCGGGGCCGCGTTCCCCTTGGAGACCCTTTGTGGGGAGAAGAGAGGAGATGCAGGGGGGTCTCCTACAGCCTCTCCCGGGGGCTGTGCCCACCTGGCAGCGGGACCTGGGCACAGCCCCTGGGCTCTGTGACCCCTGCCAGCCTGCTGGGACCCTGCTGGGACCCTGCTGGGGCCCTGCTGGGACCAGGATCGGCGCCCAGGCGTTTTGGGGACGCTCAAACCCCGGCGCTGTGACCCCGGCTCAGCCCTGGGTGGGCTGCGTGGGGTGCCCAGATCCGGCTCCAGCCCTCAGCTCCAGCCCGGTGCCCCCTGTCCTGCCAGGGCGGCACGGGGACGGCCGGGAGCGGCACGGGGACATCCCTGCGGGGTGGGTTAGTGGGGTGAGGCGGTGCCGAGGTGACAGAGAACGACAGGACGCGCTGGCACACCGCAGAGCACGGCCCACAGAGAGCCCCGGAGAGCCCCGGAGGGGCCGCGGGGTGACGGTGACATTAGCGGCCCGGGGGACGCGAGCAGGAGCGCGGGATCCTCCGAGAGGCACCGGCGCAGCCCCACCGCCCGCTCCTGCGGGGAGCCAGCAGGGCGGGAGCAGCAGGATGGAGATGGAGGCGGAGATGAGGATGAGGATGGAGATGAAGATGGACGCGGTGGTGGAGGCTGAGCGACCACAGAGGAGTGACCGGAGGAGGAGGAGGAGGAGGATGATGATGAGCCACTGGCCACACACGGGATCCTCAGGTGCCCCTGGTGCCCCGTCAGGGAGCTGTGACATGTCACCCGAGCTGGCAGGTCCCTGGCACGCCTGGAGCCGCGCGGTGCCGAGGCAGCTGCCGGCACCACGTCCCCTGAGCTGAGGACGATCATCCGCAAACCCCGGGTCCGCCGGGACCCCCTGCTTCGGGAAGGGAGGAGTGGGAATGGCGGGATGGAGATGGAGCGGAAGGGCGGGGGCAGCTGTGCTGCGGCTGCTCCCGGCGGGGACAGGGACACGGGACACAGCCAAACCAAGCGGCAGCGACACGGGGCACACAGCGGGGTTCTTACGGGCAGTCCGGGTGCGCCCGGCGTTCCGGGAAAGCCTGGGGGGCCCTGAGGGGAGAAACAGGGAGGTCACAGCCGGGAAAAAAAAAAAAAATAAAAAATAAAAAATAAAAGGCTGTGGGGATCCTGGGCTGAGCCCTGGGCGTGCCACCGAGCTCCCGCTCCACCTCCGGGCTGGCAGCGCCTTCACCTCCTCCTCCTCCTCCAGCCTCCGTGGGGACATCCTCGCCGTGCCGCGTCACACCTGCGCCCTCGCCACGGCCTCAGGGCAGCGTGCCAGGCCCCTTTGGCGACCTGCTCCTCGGGGCTCCGAGCCCCCCGCGACCCCCCCACCCCGGGCTGGGGTACTTACGATGGGCCCGGGCGGTCCTGGAGGTCCGCGCAGTCCCGGCGAGCCCTGCGGAGGGATTGGGGGTGCCGGGTGTGACCAGGGAGGTGGGGACAGCCCCGAGGGGCGCCGCGGGACGTGCCGCAGCCCCCGGGAAGGGCCGGGATGGCGGGAGAGGGTCCCGGGATGGGTCGGAGCTCCCCCACCTGCTCTCCTCTCTCTCCTGGGATTCCAGGCGCGCCCGGCAGGCCCGGGTGACCCGCGCAGTCGGGGCTGTCACCCTGCGGGGCGTGGGGACACGTCAGGGGTGGCACAGCCCACCGCAGAGCCTCCCCAAAGCCCCCCACAACTGGGGGACACTCCTGGGTGCCCGGCTGGGGACCGGGGGACACCGCGGTCACTCACCCGAGCCTCCTCCGCCCGCGGGAACTGAGCAAAGCACTGGAAGAGAGCCCCGGAGTCACCGGGCTGCCACAGAGGACGAGCCCGTGCCCCGTGGGCATCCCCGCTGGGGCCGTGCCCGCACTCCCAGAGCCGCCAGAGCGCGGAGCTTCCCCCAAATCCCACAAAATCCAACCCCCCGGGACCCGGCAGCGCCTCTCCCACCTCACCCCCGCCGCGCCGGGGGAGGCCGGGCAGAGGAATTCCGTGGGGATGCTCACCCGGGCACAGCTCTCGCTGCCGGGGACACCTGGCATGGCCCCGTCCTCCTTCTCCGGTCCCTCGGGAGCTTCCAGGGCTGCCTGCAGCTGGGCACAGTCCCCGCAGAGAGTCTGGGCAGGGGGAAAAGGGGAGTCAGGGGAGCCCCGGGGGGTCCCCCGGGACAGGAGGGTGACCCCAAGGACACCCTCTCACCTTCAGCACCTCGATGTTCCTCTCGGCCACGACGGCCAGAGGTCCCTGGAGAAGAGGGAGGGATGGAGGGATGGAGCGGAGGGAGGGATTGTCCCCGCCGCGGGGGAGCAGGACGGGCGACATCGGGAGTTGTCACCACCCACCAGGTCTCCAGCCGGTCCGGGCAGTCCGGGCAAGCCGTTGTGTCCCGGCATTCCCTAAAATCCGACGGGGAAATCCTCAAAGCCTGCCCTAAAGGATGAGGATCGGCCCCGCTCTCTCTCCCACGGCTCACCTGGCGGCCGGGGGCACCGGGTGGGCCGGGGGGGGCCGGGAGCTCCGGGGGGGCCCTGCAGGACCCCAAAAAAACAATCAGAGAGAGGCCAGGGGTGACGGGGGGTGTGGGTGAGGAGGGCACGGAGGGGTTGGCACCGACCTGCGGGCCGGGCTGGGGCTGCCAGGACATCCCTGTCCACAGTCCTGGGGCTCCCTGGGGGCGAGAGGAGGGGAGGAGAATTGGGGAGGGTGAAACAGGGGCCGGGAGGGTGGCACAGAGCCGGGCAGGGGGTGACACTCACCGGCATGCCGCTGTAGCTGGGGTCCTGGCGGGGGCTGGAGGGGCAGGAGCACTCGCCGGGGTCTCCCTGTGGGCAGGGGGGGGTGAGGGCAGGGCGGGCAGGGGGCTGCACGGGGGGGTGGGGGGCACGGCTCCACCCGGACCCCCACTCACCTTCTCTCCCTGGGCTCCCTTCTGCCCCTGCCAGAGGACGAACGGAGACGGGCGTTAGGGCGGCCCCCGGTGCCCCCCACCCGCCACGACCCCGGCGCAGCCCCCCCTGCCCCGGGCACCCCCCAACACCTACCGGCTGCCCGCTGGAGCCGGGGAGCCCCCGCTGCCCCTCGGGGCCCTGCGAGGAAGAGGAGGGTGAGGTTTGACCGGGATCAAGGTGCCGGCGGGGTGGCACCGCCCGTGCCGGAGGCCAGGACGTACCGGTGGTCCCGCCACGCTGCTCCCCGGTGGTCCAGGGGGTCCCGTGGCACCTTTGGGACCCGGAGCTCCCTGCGGAAGAAGGACGGCGGGAATGGGGAGCGCGGGGCACGCCCGGGGCTGGGGGACGCTCCCTTACCTTGGCACCTTTCTCTGCCGCCGTCCCCGGGGGTCCCTGAGGTCCGGGGGGGCCCTGGGGGCAGGACAGGGCGGTGGTTGCCCTCAGTGAGGGGACAACACTGTCCCCAGAGCCGCCACCACCCGCACGGGGGGCTGGCAGGGGTGGCTGCCCCCTCACCCAGGGGTGGGCGCCCCAAATACCCCACCCCAAAACTCACAGGGGGTCCGGGGGGTCCGGTGCTCCCGGGGTCACCCTGGGAAAAGCAGAGTGTGTGAAAGCCACCGGAGCCAGGCGGCATGGGGCAGCAGGGGACAACACAGGCACCCCAAAACCCACCTGCGGTCCCGGCTGGCCGATCCCTCGCGGTCCTGGCTCACCCTGGGGACACAGAGGGACAGTGGGGTGTCCCCGGGACCCCAAATCCACATCCTGCACCCCACTATGGACACAGAGGTGTCCCCAGGACCCCAAACCCACACCCTGCACCTCACTATGGACACAGAGGGGCAGAGGGGTATCCCTGGGACCCCAAACCCACACCCTGCACCTCACTATGGACACAGAGGGGCAGAGGGGTATCCCCAGGACCCCAAACCCCACTATGGACAGTGAGCTGTCCCCAGGACCCCAAACCCCAGCAATGACACCGAGGTGTCCCCAGGACCCCAAACCCTGCACCCCACTATGGACAGTGAGCTGTCCCCAGGACCCCAAACCCCAGTATGGACACAGAGGTGTCCCCGGGACCCCAGAGCCACACCCTGCACCCCACTATGGACACAGAGGTGTCCCTGGGACCCCAAATCCACATCCTGCACCCCACTACAGACACAGAGGTGTCCCCAGGACCCCAAACCCACACCCTGCACCTCACTATGGACACAGAGGGGCAGAGGGGTGTCCCTGGGACCCCAAACCCCACTGTAGACACAGAGGGGCAGTGGGTGTCCCCAGGACCCCAAACCCACACCCTGCACCCCACTATGGACAGTGAGCTGTCCCCAGAACCCCAAACTCCAGTATCAACACAGAGGTGTCCCCAGGACCCCAAACCCTGCACCCCACTATGGACAGTGAGCTGTCCCCAGGACCCCAAACCCCAGCAATGACACCGAGGTGTCCCCAGGACCCCAAACCCACACCCTGCACCCCACTACAGACACCGAGGTGTCCCCAGGACCCCACACCCTGCACCCCACTCACCTGCAGCCCCTTGGGCCCGGCGGGGCCCCGCACCCCCGGCAGCCCCGGCTTCCCCTAAAACACAGCAGGGTCACCCCGAGGACACGATGCCAGCAGGCGCTGTGGCCGTGGGGAGGGGACACTCACGGGTCTGCCCGGCTGGCCGATGCCCGGCGGGCCCTGGTCCCCTTTGTCCCCGGGTTTTCCCGGGATGCCCACCACGTCCGAGAGGTCCCCGGGCACGGCGGGGCCGGGCTGGCACGCGTCTCCCTGCGGGGAGGGGACACGAGAGGCGTGGGTGCCACCGCGGGGTGACGGGGCGACAGCTCCCCGAAATGTTGGGGCCTCACCTTGTCGCCTTTAGGGCCGGCTGGTCCCCTGATGCCGGGCTCACCCGACAGCCCTGGGACGCCGGCCGTGCCCGGGGTGCCCGGGTCCCCGGGGCTGCCGGCGTCGCCCTGGCCAAGAGAGGGGACAAGGCTGGCACGGGGACACGGCGCACGGGGGTCACAGCTCCCTCTGCCCCCGCCGGCCCCACCGGGAGCCACCCCCAGCCCCTCTCACCTTCTGCCCCTTCTCGCCAGCGTCGCCGGGTCTGCCCTGGGGGAAGGCAGGAATGGGTCAGGGCGGGGCATCCCCCCCAAAAAACGGGCACGGGGGGCACGGGGGGCACTCACCGCTCTGCCCGGGGGGCCACCAGGACCCCTTTCTCCCGGTGGCCCCGGCAGTGCCACCACTGTGGCTGTCCCTTGGAGGGATTGCGGGGTGGGAGGGCACTGCCCGCACTGCTCGCCCTGCGGAGGGACAGCGCGGCTGGGAGGTGGCTTTGGGGACCGTGACACGGCGGGAGCCAGGGGGGACACACGGCCCCCTGCCCTCCCCACCTGGGCGCTGTCCCACGGCCAGGTGGCAGGGACAGGGCAGGGACAGGGGTGTCCCCAGTGCTGGCCTCACCTTCTCTCCCTTGAGCCCCCTCACGCCTGGATCTCCCTTCTCTCCCGGGATTCCCTGCGCCGAGAACCCACAGCAGAGGTGACACCGCGGTCCCCAACACTCGGCTGAGCCCCTGGAGCCCTCCTGCACCCCTGGGCTCCCCACCCTGGCTCCCCGCAGTGTCCCCACTCACCGGCCTGCCCGTGGGTCCCGCGTGGCCGCTGTCCCCCTGAAACGGAGCGGGGACAGGGGCAGGGACAGGGGCAGGGACAGGATCAGGATCAGGACCAGGATCAGGGACAGGGACAGGGACAGGGACAGGGACAGGGACAGGGACAGGATCAGGGACAGGGACAGGGACAGGGGCAGGGACAGGGACAGGGACAGGGACAGGGACAGGGACAGGGACAGGGGCAGGGACAGGGACAGGGACAGGGACAGGGGCAGGGACAGGGACAGGGGCAGGGACAGGGACAGGGACAGGGATAGGGACAGGATCAGGGACAGGGACAAGGACAGTGACAGGATCAGGGACAGGGACAGGGGCAGGATCAGGGGCAGGATCAGGATCAGGATCAGGATCAGGGACAGGGACAGGGACAGGGGCAGGGACAGGATCAGGGGCAGGAACGGGATCAGGATCACGATCACGATCACGATCAGGGACAGGATCATCCAAGCCTGCCCCGACCCCACAGGATGATCCAGCCATTCCTGCTCTTTCCAGGGACGTGAAAAGCATGCGGGGAGGGGTCACTCACCTTCTCGCCCTTGACCCCAGCCAGCCCGGACAGCCCCGTTTCACCCTGCTGGACACGCACACGGTCACAGCACCCCGGGTGTCACCCCGGCACGGGGGAGAGGGGCTCACCCCCCGGCACTCACCGGCAGCCCCGGCTCCCCCTCGAGCCCCTCGGCGGGGCCGCGACGCAGCGCAGCGAGCAGCCGGAGATCGCAGGGCTGGCACGAGTCCCCCTGGGGTGACAGGAGGGGACATCAGAGCGATCACTCGAGGATTCATCCACTGGGGACGGCTCAGGGGCTGCAGTGGCCGAGCTGGGGGGTGGCAGGGAGGGTCACGCACTCACCTTCTCCCCTTTCATCCCCTGGATGCCCGGATCTCCCTGGGAAGGAAAAGCAGGAGCTGAACGGTGCTCGGTGACCCCCGGCTCCAGCCGGGGACAACCCAGCCCGCCGCGTGTCACCTACCCTGTCCCCTTTGGGTCCCGCGGGGCCGGGGGTGTCCTGAGGAGGAGGAAACAGAGGGAACATCAGGGGTGCGGAGGTGACACCGCTCTGCCCACGAATGCCCGCGGTTCGGACTCACCGAGGCCCCGTCCCTGCCGGGCGCTCCGGGCTCTCCCCGCGGTCCTGGCTTGCCGGGAATTCCGAGGGCGCCGAGCGTCCCCTCGGGGACAGTGGGACACGCCTCGCACGGCTCGCCCTGCCCGGTGGGAACGGCGAGACAGGCTGGGCGGGGAGCCCCAGGCGGCCCCAAGGCCGGCGGCTGTGCCCGTGGCCACCCCAGGCCACCCTGTCCCCGCACCCTGTCCCTGTCCCCGCACCCACCTTGTCTCCTTTCGGCCCCAGCACTCCGGGGAGCCCCTGCGGGAGAAAAGCGGGGACGGGGCTGCTGATGGGTGTCCCATCGGTGCCACCCCTCAGCTGGCCACCGGCCGCGTCACGGGACGCTCCTGGCCCTGGGAGTGGCTTTTCCCAAAGCCCTCTCGGCTCCCAGGCTCGGATCCCGTCCCCTCTCCGGCCAAACAGCCCCGAGCCAAGAAACCCGGCCCTGACCCCGGGTTTTGGCTGCAGGCTCCCGCTACTCACGGGAGTCCCAGGCGATCCTCCGGGTCCAGGAGCTCCCGGGCTGCCCTGGAGCCAGAGATGGGAAAACCCGAGCTCAGCAAGGGAAAACTCCTCAGCCCTGGGCCCCCCGTGTCACCCCTGTCCCCCCGGGGGGGTTCCTGCCCCCCAGGCCGGGTCCTTGGGACACCCAGAGGGAGCTTGAGCAGCTGATGGCTCCAGCTCAGCCTGGTGGCTCCGGCTCTGGGTGGGTCTGGCATGGGGACAGCTGGGACCCCCTTCCCTCCACTCACCTTCTCTCCCTTCGGACCTGGGGGGCCACCGGGGTCACCCTGAGAGGGACAAAGGGGGGGCGTTAGCCCTGCTGGGGTGTCACCTGGGCGCTCCCACGGCCGTGCCCGCCGTGGGGACGCCCCCATGGCACGGGGCTCCTCACCGGCTTCCCCGGCAGGCCGATCCCTGGAGAGCCTGGCTTGCCCGGGGGTCCTGGTTCACCGGCCAGCCCCTCAGGTCCCACGAGGCCGGGGTCACCCTGGAGGACAGCAGAGGGGTGCCAGCGCTGGCAGTGCCACCGGGTGCCCCGTCTCCCACCCGCCACCCCCAAACCCGCCCAGGTACCTTCTGGCCCTTGGGCCCCACCACGCAGATCTCTCCAGGCCGGCCCTGCCGGGAGGGGAGCGAGAGGTGAAGGCTCCAGGGGCCGGACCCCCCTGCCTGGGGGTGCCCAGGGGGTGCCCAGGGGGTGCCCAGGTACCGCCCAGCACTACTCACATCACGCCCGGGGCGCCCCGGCTTGCCCTGCAGTCCCCCGTCACCCTTGTCACCCTTCTGGCCCTGCAGGACAGACAGATGTCACCCGTGGTGTCACCCGTGGTGTCACCCAAGCCACCCAGGTCGGTACTGGCAGGTCCTGGCACCTCTGCCACCATCCCGGGTGTCCCTGTGGGCCGGACTCACCTTCTGCCCCTCAGCGCCAGCCGGCCCCGGGAGCCCCTGCACGGCAAAAACGGGACACAGTGGGTGCCCAGGGGGCTCCTGCAGCGCCCAGGTGGGCACATCCCGCTCCTTTCATGCCCACAAGGGGCTGGGCCCCCCTCCCCAGCCCAGCCCGGCGCAGGGGGACCCCCGCAGTGTCCCCACAGCTGAGTGTCACTTACCACCTGCCCTCGCTGCCCCTTCTCACCCCGCGGCCCCTCGGCACACTGCGAGGAGGAGGAGGAGGAGGAGGAGGAGGTGAGGGGGGAGGCAGAGATGGGATGAGGAGTTTGGGGGGGTTTAGGGGGGTTTGGGGAGGGTTTGGGGAGGGTTTGGGGGGGGTCTCACCTGCACGGGGCCGCCGGGGTGGGTGCGCACACAGTCCATGCCCTGCGGAGGGGGGATGAATGTTGGGGGGTTTGGGGGGGACAGGAGCACCCCCAGGGCAGCGGAAACCCCCCCAAAGCGTGTGCTGGGGACCCCGCAGGGAGCGGCCCCCCAGCAGGAGGGGACAGGGACAGCAGGGACTGGGACACTCACACGGTCACCCTTCTCCCCTTTGCCACCGGCCGTGCCAGGGAGGCCCCGCTCGCCCTTGGTGCCCTGCAAGAGAGGGAGCGAGGGTGACAAAAGGGCACAGGGAGGGTGACAAAAGGGCACAGGGTGGGTGACAAAAGGGCACAGGGAGGGTGACAAACGGGTGCAGGGAGGGTGACAAAGGGGCACAGGGTGGGTGACAAAAGGGCACAGGGAGGGTGACAAATGGGTGCAGGGAGGGTGACAAAAGGGCACAAAGTTGGATGACAAACGGGCACAAGTGAAGGTGACAAATGGGCACAGGAAGGGTGACAAACGGGCACAAAGTTGGGTGACAAATGGACACCAGTGAGGGTGACAAACAGACAAAAGTTCGGGTGACAAATGGGCACAGGGTGGGTGACAAAGAGGCAAAAGGGCGGGTGACAAACGGGTACAGGGTGGGTGACAAACGGGCACAAGGGAAGGTGACACATGGGCACAGGGAGGGTGACAAACGGGCACAATGGAAGGTGACAAACGGGCACAGGGTGTCCCCACGTCCCCATGTGCGCCCCCAGCTCCAGCCCGGGATGCTCCAGCACATTCCCACATTCCCGCCCCGGGTGTCCCAGGGGGTGACAATCCTACCTTTGGGCCTGGGGGACCGACGGTGACCTGTGGAGACAGCACAGAGGTGTCCCCGAGGGCACAGGGGCTTCGAATGACAGCAGCAGAGCCCTGAGCCCCCCACGGTCCCCATCCTCCCAAAACTGTCCCCAAGCGCCACCACGGGGCACGAGGGGTCCCAAACAGCTGCCACCCCCGTGCCATCCCCCCACACCCCCGCCAGCGGCGGCTGTAGGAATGGGGCCACATCTGGAAAGGATCAGGAACCTTCCAGATGTCGCAGGGCCCCGGGCCAGGAGGAGCTGTGGGGTCGTGGGGGGCTGGTGACAGCGCCCTGGTGGCTTTTGTCACCCCCAGCTCACAGCCCAGCCTGGGCAGCTCGGGGTGCCCGCGGCCAGCGCCACACTCACATTTCCTGATGCCGTCTGGGGCGAGCACGGAGGGCACTGGAACAGACAGGGGTGGAAGCTTGGAGCAGCCTGTGGCACCCCAATACCACAGCACCCCAAAATCCACAGCACCCAAACCCCATAGAACCCCAAACCCACAGCGCCCCAAAATCCACACCACCCAAACCCCATAGAACCCCAAACCCACAGCGCCCCAAAATCCACAGCACCCAAACCCCATAGAACCCCAAACCCACAGCACCCCAAAATCCACACCACCCAAACCCCATAGAACCCCAAACCCACAGCACCCCCAGAATCTACAGCACCCAAAACCCCTAGCACCCCAAAATCCACAGCACCCAAACCCCGTATCACCCAAAACCCTACAGCACTGCAGACCCCACAGCACCCCAAAATCTACAGCACTCAAAACCCATAGCACCCCAAACCCATTGCACCCCAAAACTCACAGCTCTCCAAACCCTGCAGCACCCAAAAATCCACAGCACCCAAAACTCACAGTACCCCCAACCCCACAGCACCCCAAAACTCACAGCACCCAAAACCCTGCAGCACTGCAGACCCCACAGCGCCCCAAAACCCAAAACTCTCCAAACCCCACAGCACTCCAAACCCCACAGCCGCTGCCCCGCTCCCCTGGGGGGTGCCCACAGCCGTGGGGATCCCCCAGCAGCCTCTCCCGAGCCCCGGGGCTCCCTGGGCACGGGGAATTCCCAGCTGGAGAAGGGAACAGCCGCTGCTTTCCTCCCTGGGGCGGTGACGGGCGCTGGCCCGGCTCCCCCTGACCGCGGCTCTGCCCCGCGGCACCGGGGACGGGCAGGACACGGCGGTGTCCCCACGGTCCCCAGCCCTGATCCGCATTCCCGGCAGGATCCCACCCCTGGGACCCCGCAATGGGATCCCACCCTTGGGACACTACAGTGGGATCCAACCCCTGGGACACTACAGTGGGATCCAACCCCTGGGACACTACAGTGGGATCCAACCCCTGGGACCTTGCAATGGGATCCCACCCCTGGGACCCTGCAATGGGATCCCACCCCTGGGACCTTGCAATGGGATCCCACCCCTGGGACCCTGCAATGGGATCCCACCCCTGGGACACTGCAATGGGATCCCACCCCTGGGACCTTGCAATGGGATCCCACCCCTGGGACCCTGCAATGGGATCCCACCCCTGGGACCCTGCAGTGGGATCCAACCCCTGGGACACTACAGTGGGATCCCACCCCTGGGACCCCGCAATGGGATCCCACCCTTGGGACCCTGCAATGGGATCCCACCCCTGGGACCTTGCAATGGGATCCCACCCCTGGGACCCTGCAATGGGATCCCACCCCTGGGACCCTGCAATGGGATCCCACCCTTGGGACACTACAATGGGATCCCACCCCTGGGACCCTGCAGTGGGATTCCACCCCTGGGACACTACAGTGGGATCCCACCCCTGGGACACTACAGTGGGATCTCACCCCTGGGACCCTGCAATGGGATCCCATCCCTGGGACCCCGCAATGGGATCCCACCCTTGGGACACTACAATGGGATCCCAGAGACGTTCAGGGATGAGGAACGGGAGCGCTGGAGACGTTCCCCAGCTCTGGCAGCGCTCCGGAGGCGCTCGGAGGGAACAAAGAGGCCCTTGGCCGTAGCTGGGATGGCTCCAGCAGCGGCACGGAGCGAGAGGGGCCTCGATTCCTGCTCGGGGGAGAGGAGCAGCCGCTCTTCCCGGCGTCCCTGCAGCGCTGGCAGCAGCCAGGAGTCCCCAAATGTGGCAGGGACAGAGCCAGCCCGGGGCTGGGACAGTGGGTGACACCCTGGGATGGCACTGGAGCAGAGCTGGGTGTGCCCAGGTGGGACAGTGGGTGACACTCTGGGATGGCACTGGAGCAGAGCTGGGTGTACTGGGACAGTTGGTGACACCCTGGGATGGCACTGGAGCAGAGCTGGGTGTGCCCAGGTGGGACAGTGGGTGACACTCTGGGATGGCACTGGAGCAGAGCTGGGTGTGCCCAGGTGGGACAGTGGGTGACACCCTGGGATGGCACTGGAGCAGATGGGACAGTGGGTGACACTCTGGGATGGCACTGGAGCAGATGGGACAATGGGTGACACTTTGGGATGGCACTGGAGCAGATGGGACAATGGGTGACACTCTGGGATGGCACTGGAGCAGATGGGACAGTTGGTGACACCCTGGGATGGCACTGGAGCAGAGCTGGCCGTGCCAGGATGGCACAGCCGGGCTGGGACGCACCCACCTTTTCCTTGGGATCATCCCTCAGGCTGGTCCTTCCCGAGGGTCTCCCCGGCTCCTGTTGGGAGGGAAGAGCACGGGGTGGCACCTGCCTGGATTGTGCCACCCCCGGGTGCTCCCTCTCCGTGAATCCCGGGTTATCCCGCTGGGTGGGACCACGGGAGCTTTCCCTTCCCTCCGGGCACCCACACCTCCCTCCCGAGCCTCCAGCGGGTGGAAAAAGTCAGGCAGGGATTTTCCGGGGGCTGGATCGACGTGGATGTACCGGGGCAGGCATGGGATGGGAACAGGGATGGGAACAGGGATGGGAACAGGGATGGGAACAGGGATGGGAACAGGGACAGGGATGGGAACAGGGATGGGAACAGGGATGGGGACAGGGATCAGGACAGGGATGGGAACAGGGATGGGAACAGGGATGGGGACAGGGATCAGGACAGGGATGGGAACAGGGATGGGAACAGGGATGGGAACAGGGACAGGGATGGGGACAGGGATGGGGACAGGGATGGGAACAGGGATGGGAACAGGGACAGGGATGGGGACAGGGATGGGAACAGGGATGGGAACAGGGATGGGGACAGGGATGGGGACAGGGATGGGGACAGGGATGGGAACAGGGATGGGGACAGGGATCAGGACAGGGATGGGAACAGGGATGGGAACAGGGATGGGAACAGGGACAGGGATGGGGACAGGGATGGGGACAGGGATGGGAACAGGGATGGGAACAGGGATGGGGACAGGGATCAGGACAGGGATGGGAACAGGGATGGGAACAGGGATGGGAACAGGGACAGGGATGGGGACAGGGATGGGGACAGGGATGGGAACAGGGATGGGAACAGGGACAGGGATGGGGACAGGGATGGGAACAGGGATGGGAACAGGGATGGGAACAGGGATGGGGACAGGGATGGGGACAGGGATGGGGACAGGGATGGGGACAGGGATGGGAACAGGGACAGGGATGGGAACAGGGACAGGGATGGGAACAGGGATGGGAACAGGGACAGGGATGGGAACAGGGACAGGGATGGGAACAGGGACAGGGATGGGAACAGGGATGGGAACAGGGATGGGAACAGGGATGGGAACAGGGGACAGGGATGGGGACAGGGATGGGAACAGGGATGGGAACAGGGATGGGGACAGGGATGGGGACAGGGATGGGGACAGGGATGGGGACAGGGATGGGAACAGGGACAGGGATGGGAACAGGGATGGGGACAGGGATCAGGACAGGGATGGGAACAGGGACAGGGATGGGAACAGGGATGGGAACAGGGATGGGGACAGGGATGGGGACAGGGATGGAGATGGGAACAGGGATCGGGACAGGGATGGGGACGGGGATGAGGTTGGGGACAGGGACAGAATGGGAACCCAGGATGGGGATGGAGATGGGGACAGGGTCCAGGATGGGCCCGGAGTGAGGATGGGGATGGAGACCAGGATGAGGTCAGAGCCAGGGATGGGGTCCAGGATGGGACCAGGGATGGTTATGGGGTTGAAGACTGGGATGGGACCAGGACGGGGTCAGAGCCAGGGCCGGGGCCGGGGCGGCGCTGCCGGAGCTCACAGTGCCCAGCGGCTCCTCCAGGCAGAAGCAGCGGGTGAACACCCGGCCCTCGGGCTGCGGCACCATCTCGATGAGGTTGCTGCTCTGCATCAGCTCCGCTTGCCGGCGAGTCTTGGGCGCTTCCGTCTGGCACTGCAGGGACACGGCGCGGTCACGGGGAGGCTGCCGGGGGACAGCCGTGGGGACAGGCGGCACGGGGTGGTGACACAAGGGGGACGGACCCGTGCCTCGGTTTTCCCTGTGGGGAAAACCCTGAGCGTGCATTGGGCAGTTCCAGGGTCCGGCTGGGATTGGGGTGGGGGCTCAGGGGCACCCAGGGGTGCTCAGGGACACCCAAGGATTCTTGAGGGCTCTCAGGGACACCCAAGGGCTCTCAGGGACTCTCAGGGACACCCAGGGACACCCAGAGGTACCCAAGGGCTCTCAGGGACACTCAGGGGCACCCAGGGACATGCAGGGACACCCAGGGACACCCTGGGACACCCAGGGGCACCCAAGAGCACCCAGGGACACCCAAGGGCTCTCAGGGACACTCAGGGACATCCAAGGGCTCTCAGGGACACCCAGGGGCACCCAGGATCTCCCAAGGGCTCTCAAGGACACTCAGGGACACTCAGGGACACGCAGAGGCACCCAGGGTCTCCCAAGGGCTCTCAAGGACACTCAGGGACACTCAGGGACATGCAGAGGCACCCAGGGGCACCCAGGGGCGCTCACCCCTCTGGCCGAGATCTCGCAGCACCCCTCCTGCCTGGCCAGCTCGGCGTCGCAGTAGATCTGAGCTTGCTGGAGGTCAAACTGCGGCGGGAGGCGGGCGGCAGGTCAGGGCCGTCCCGGACACCGCGGCCGCGGCCGCCCCGACCCGGCGGGCACTCACCCGCACCGGGGTGCCGCGCGCGGCGTCCAGCCCCAGCAAGGCGTTGCCCTCGGGGGCCAGCGCCCGCCGCGGCGCCAGCGGCTTGGAGGAGATGGAGGCGCAGTCCAGGTGCACGGACACGGCGTGGTCCTGCACGGCCACCACCACCTTGTGCCACCGCCCGTCGAACAGCGTCGCCACGGCCTTGCCCGCGAAGACGGCGCCGACGAAGGCGGATCCCGGGGCCCTGGCCTGGAACTCCAGGCTTTTCTCGGGGCCGTGCACGGACAGGGAGAGCTGGGCGGGCAGGGGAGAGCGCGGCGCTCAGGGAACGGCTCCCGGCCGCTCCCCGGTGCGCCCCGCCGCGCTGCCGGGCTGTACCTGGGGGTATCCCTGCCGGTCGGTGACCTGGAGCAGGTACCAGTGCTCCCCGGTGCTGTTCTTCTTCAGCAGCAAGGTGAGGACCAGCGTGAAGGCGGGGGGCAGCCCCCGGGGGAACACTCGCCTGCGGGGACAGGCGTCGGGGTGCTCTGGGGGTGGTGGCACTCCCAGGTCCCAAGAACCCCCCGCGGGTCCTGCCGGGGTCTGTCCCCCACTGGTGGCACCCCAGACGCCACCACAGTGGGTTCTGCCCCGCACTGTGCACCCCAAAGACGCTCCTGATGGAGCAGCTGCAGCACCCAGGGCCGTGCTCTCATCCCAGAGATTCGTCCCTGGGAAGCCGGGAAATGCATCCAGATCCCCAAGGCAGCTGTGGCAGCCTTTCCCCAGCTCGCCCACGGCCCATTAAAGCACTGGAAATATTTGCTCCAGGCTCTGCTCCGCTCCCGGCCTTGGCTCCACACCCCCGACTTTCCAAGCCACCGCTCTGGAGCTGGGCCAAGGGACGGGGACTGGGACAAGGCCAGCGGTGCCCTCTGCTCTCCATGGGCCACGGGGACACCCTGATGGGGCACTGAGGTGGGTGGGCACCCACAGCATTTCACAGGCGCTGTCCCCACGTCCGGACTCCCCAAGTCCGGATCTGAGATTCCAGGAGCCCCCAGCCAAGAGCAACAGCAGCCTGGAGCATCCACCCTCCACCCCGAAGCCATCCGAGGATTTGGCTGCCCGGGCTGGATTTCCCGGCCCTCCGGAGAGCCCCGTGCCCGGCACAGCTCCGTGCCAGCCCCGGGGCGAGGTGGGGACAAACCGCAGCAGGAACAGCTCCAAAGGACGTGGATCCGCTCCCACCCTGCCACGCTGCAGCGTCCCTGCCAGCCCTGGCACTGTGGGCACCAGAGATGGAGGGGACAAGGGCCAGTCCCCCTGTGCCCCCCCGGCAGCCTCTGGAGCTCGTCCGGAGCCCGCGGGCTCTGCCAGGAGCAGCCACAGAGCCCTGCTTGCGCAAGGCTTGGCCAGCAGCCAGCGGGACCGTGGCAGCCCCGGGTTTGCTTTCGAGGAGGAGGAAGATGCTGGGGCAGCCCTGAGGTCCCCTCGGTGTCCCCAGGGGTGACACGGAGCTGCCTGGCGTCCCTGGCATGGGCTGAGGGCAAAACTTCACGCAGACCCAGCCTCACCCAGACCCCAACCTCACAACACCCGGGGATGCGGCCTGGAGGAGTTTTGGGTCACCTGAGGGTCACTGAGGGCCACCCCACGGGTCACCCGAGGCCACCCCACGGGGCCCCCGAGGTCACTCACTGCGTGGGCTGGACCAGGGGCACGCTGCCCAGGCGCAGCACCGCCGGCCCCCGGGCGCTGTGGATCTTCTTGACGGACGAGATCTTCAGCAGGTCGAACCTTTTAATCAGGTTAAAACCTGCAGGACAGAGCCGGGCGGGCGTGAGGCCTGGGACAGGTGACAGTCCCCGGGCAGGTCACAGAGCCCACCCCGGGAGTGTCAGGGGACCCCTGAGAGGGTCTCTCCTTACCCGTGACATTCTCATACTTGTCCCCAGCCAGATCCTCGTCCCAGAGCCGCGGGCACAGCTCCCCTGTGAGGCAAAGCAGCACATGGCTGTCACCGCGCTGTCCCCGGTGGGACGAGCAGGCTGCGGCCACGCAGAGCTCCCCGAGCCCAGGAGAGTCTGGGGGTGCTGCCAGGAGCTGGCCCCAGCCCCCCGAGGCTGCACAGCCCAAGCAAACCCCGCTCCCACGGCAGCGCCGGCTCCCGGGATCCGGCAGGAGCGAAGCTGGAGCGCTCCAGGAGCAGCTGGAAGGGGACAGAGCTGGCCCTGCTGCCTCCCACGGGTGAAATGCTTCCCCCAGCGCTGGCGTGCTCTGCCTCCAGACAGCCCCGCGGCTGGAATCAGCGCCGGGAGGCTCGGACGGGTGCCAGGGACACCCACAGTGCCATCGGGAGCTGTCCTGCCCCGCGCCGGGGACAGCTCAGGGAGTGAGGGTCCAGCCGGAGGCTGAGGCGCAGGAAATGCCGTGTCAGGGGGTGCCGCTGCTGCCTGCAGGGATAAATCACGGCAGCACCGGCCCACCTCCAGATGCGCCAGATGTTGGGAGGTGCGAGATAAAGGAGTCAACAAAAGGGGGAGAGGCGGAGAGAGGGATTTGTTTTGTCTCCACGCAAACCGGCCCTGGAGTGGGATGGGCACCAAGGATTCTCCCACCTCTTCCTTGCGTGCTCCTGGGGGGTCCCTGACCGCCCCCCCCAGCCCCTGCCCACCCCTGTCCAAGAGCCTGGCACCACCCAGGGCCAGCAGCGGTGTGGGGACATGCGGTGGCCCCGGGGACGCCAGACACAGGCTCAGCAGCGGGAGGTGTGAATGTCACAGCCGGCGGCACAGAAATCACCGCAGCGCGACCCCTTTGAAGCCTCTCGCAGCCCTGCTGCTGATCCCGAGGGAGAATCTCGCCTGTCCAAGCCCCTGTCTCTCAGGGGAGGCCGGGACACGGGAGACCGCGCCGTGCCGGGCAGCAGGAGCGGGTGACAGTGACGGTGACAGTGACGGTGACAGTGACGGTGACAGTGACCGCGTCCCCCCCCGGACAAACCCGGGCCCCCCCGGGCAGAGCCGCCGCTCCACCCCCACCGAGCCTGATGCAACCACGGCGTCGCTTCCAGCGGCTCCTCCCCCGGATCCCACCCCTCACGCCGGCCGGGAACACCGGCGGAGCTGGGCGCAGCCACCCTCCCCTGTCCCCAGCTGCACGTGGACACCCTCCACCATCGTCTGGATCATGGAAAAATCTCCTCCTGACCCGCAGACGGAGGCCAAACCTCCCTCGGGAGCCCTGAGCATCCTCGCCCTGCCCGGAGCGCTCCTGGCTCACCTGCCCGGCCCGGGCCCGGCTCCACCCGCGCTGCCAGCGGGCACCGAGCGTCCCCTGGCCGGAGAGCGGCCCAACCCCATCGCTCCCAGGGCTGTCGGGGTGTCCCCGGCTGGCTCCCCGCAGCCGGGCTCGCTCGGCTCGGCTCTCCCTGGCCCCCTGCCCGCACGGGATGCTGAGCAAAGCCCCGGCGCTCGGTCCTGGCACGTGGGGACCTGGCACAGCTCACGGCGTGTCCGGGCACCTCTACCCTGCCACCCCTGGGGCTGACCCAGCCGTTCCCTCCCGGGAGGTGGCTCCCAAGCCCTGGCTCCCGGTGCTCCTCACCTTCCGCTGGCAGCGGCTCCTTCCCCTGGCAGGCGCTGAGGAGCCCGGCGAGCGCCAGGGCCCAGAGACCCCTCATGGTGCCCGTGGCAGAGGCTGGGGGCTGCCTGCAAGAGAGAGACCCCGGGCAGCGGAGGGACGGGCGCCTGGTGGCCACCAGGTTGCCCACACCAGGAAATCCACCAGCGTGACCCGCCCTGGGCCGTGGCACGGTGATGTTTTGGGGGTCCAAGCGTGGCCCCCCCCATGCGTCCCAGCATCCCTGCGTGCCAATCCCGGATTCACTCCGAGCGTTCGGAAAGGCGATGGCTGAGCGGAGCCGAACCGGGCACCTCCTGCTGGCACCCAGGAAGGCCTGGGCGCCTCCCGCTTTATCTCCCGGCCCCGTGTGGATCCCGGGGTGTCCCTGCAGGTCACCCCGACCTCCCCCCCCTGCTTCCTGCCACGAGGCAAGCTCGGGCTGCAGGCAGCCGGGACAGACCGGACACGCTCGGCTCCAGGGGCTGCTGCCAGAGCGGGACGTGCATCCCTGTTCTCCATCCCACGCACAGCCCCCGGCGGCAGCGGGGTCTGCCCTGCCCGCTCGGGGCTCTCTCGCCCCTCCAGCTCTTCCCCGGCTCCCAGCCTTCCTGTCCCGAGCCGCAACCCCTTCACCGCTTGTCCCCTGCGCCTCCACCCGGCCCGGCACTGCCTGCGGCCAGCCCTGCTCCCACCCTCCACCCTCCACCCTCCGCGCCGCCACTCCGCTCCCCAGCTCCCCCCGCCCGCTCCCCGCCTTCCCCGCGCCGCACCCTCCGCACCGGCGGGTCCCCGCGGCCCCGGGGTGTGATTAGCTCCGGTGATTAACGGGGAATTCCCCCCTAGTCTCGTCTGGTCCCGTCCCGTCCCGTCCCTCCGCAGGGCCGGGCTCCGGTGCGGGGCTGCCCGGGGCTCACCTGCGCGGGGCTCGGCGGGGTCGGGGCTGCGGGACACCGGCGACTCCGCCGCGGGACACCGGGAGCCGCCGCGCCGCCCCCGCCGCCTTCCCCGCCTCCCTCCGGGGGGGGCCCGAGCCGCCCCCCAAGAGCTGCCCGCCCTCCGCACCATCCCCCCCAGCCCGGGGGGGCCCGGGCCGCCGTCCGCTTTCGCATCCCCGCCCTTCTCTTCCTCCTCCTCCTCCTCCTCCACCCCCGGGCGCCTCCCCCGGCAGCGCCTCTCCTCCCTCCCCACCCTCCTTCCCCCCCTCCGGGCGCTGGATCCCGGCCCGGAAGAGGGGAACCCCAATCCCGGGGCTGGGGCGTAGCCCATTCCCTGGCTCCATTCCCTGTGGAGCGGCTCTCCCTCCCCGCGGGGCGCCACGGGTGGTGGCACTGTCGGCCAGGATGTGTGTCCCCAGGGAAGGAGCGTGTCCCACAGGGATGCTCCTGCGCTGGCACGACCCCAGGAGCAGCTCCGGGCCGAGCCCGAGGCGCGGGGGCAGCCAGAGCGCTGTGTGACACGGAGCCGCTGTCCCCTGGCTGCGCCTCGGGGTGGCTTGGGGACAGCCTGGCTCGGGGCGAGGTGCCCGGGGTCAGAGCGCTGGGACGGGACCGCTGCCACCAACCCTGCCACTGCCACCATCTCTGCTGCTGCCACCATCCCTGCCACTGCCACCAACCCTGCCACTGCCACCATCTCTGCTGCTGCCACCAACCCTGCCGCTGGCACCATCCCTGCCGCTGCCACCAACCCTGCCACTGCCACCAACCCTGCCGCTGCCACCATCCCTGCCGCTGCCACCAACCCTGCCACTCCCACCAACCCTGCCGCTGCCACCATCCCTGCCGCTGCCACCAACCCTGCCACTGCCACCAACCCTGCCGCTGGCACCAACCCTGCCGCTGCCACCATCCCTGCCGCTGGCACCATCCCTGCAGCTGGCACCAACCCTGCAGCTGCCGCCGCCGCTGCCCCCGTGTCCCCCGCAGCGGCAGCAGCGCCGCTGATTTCCCAGAGCCCTGCCAAGCCCTGGAGGGATCCGGCGCCCATCCCGGCTCCCAGCGCTCCCGCACAGCAGCGTCCAGCCCCGGGACGTGCCAGCCTGGAACGCTGCCCGGCTCTGCTCCATCCTCCCATTCCCAGGCCTGCCAGGCCGCCCTGATCCCCCCAAAAACACAGGCAGGGAAGGAGCCCGGCTCATGGGAGTTAGGGTCTGAGGGGTGCAAAGCATCCTCTGGCTGGGGATGGTGGCACAGGACCCTCAGCTGCCTTTTCTCCCAAATTGCGATGGATCTGCTCGGGCTGCAGCTTTAGGGACGTGTGGATCTCCATAAAGTCGCTAATTAACAACTGCTGGTTAGGCAGAGGCAGTAAATATAAGCTGTCGTGGGCAACCCCAGCGGCTCGGCTCTGCCAGTCCCGGCGACGCGGTGACAACGCTCCCGCGAGGTGCCCGCTGAGGTAATTAATGGTAATTAAAGCAAATGGGAACGCAGACACAGCGAAATTTCCCTCGTTGCTGCGTTCGGGGTGATTGTTCACCCCGAGCTGCTCTTTGGGGTCACCCAGCAGCGATGAGCCCGCAGTGGGTGTGGGTTTGGGGGTTTGTGCGCCCTGTGGGTGCGGGGCACAGCCCCAAAACCGGCCCCACATCCCATCCCAACCCCACAGCCGAGCAGGGATGAAGGGAGGCCTCATCCCATCCCCTCCAGCTCCCAGGATCCTCCATCCATCTGCACAAGCGCTTTGGAGGGATCACGATCGAGGCGCCCTTCCCCGTGCCTCAGTTTCCCTCACTTTCCCAGGGCTGGTTGTCCCCAGCCCAGTGGCACAAAGCGACCCCGACAGCCCCAGGGGTGGCAGCGGCGCGGAAAACTCGGCTCCGTGCAGCCCCTGCTTCCCGTCGCCGTTCCAGCGCACGGGATCGGCGTCTCCAGAGGGAAGAAGAAGCCGGATCCCGCCTCCCCAGAACTCTCGCTTGGAGCGGAGCCCAGCTGGGGGATGGAAAGCAGGATCCTGGAGCCCCTGCCCGCCATCCCAGCATGGAAAAAGCAGAGGCACGCCGCGCTTCCAAGAAACTGCCGCGCCGCCTGCCAAGAAACACGAGCCGGAGCAGAGCCCCGCAATTTTCGGGCTGGAGACAATTTTTCCTCGGGGCCCGGAGCGTCGCCGCGGCGGCTGCGTCACCCTGGGGCTCCCCGCTTCTCACACCGAGCCCAGGCTCCCCCCCTCAAAGGCTCCCCAAATCCAGGGAGCGAGGGTTGGGATGACGCCGTCCGGACCACGCTGGCTCAGAGGCAGCTGCCGGCCTGGATCGAGGCGCAGGAGGGAATTCCTGCGGCGAGGATTTCAGCGGTTCAGCATTAATTTCTGCACCAATCCAGGCATAAATTCTACCCCCCCTCCCTCTCACCCCGCCTAATTCCATCCAGGAAGGAGAGCGCCTGCAGGAATTCTTTCCAGCCTCGCTGCGCCGTTTGTATCCGCGGTGCTAGAACAGCACTTTTGCCTCTTTTTGGTGAAATTTCTTTCCCCGGAGCTCCCGCGGCTGCGCAGCCTCAGAGACGTTTCTCCATCGTTTCCGCCCCCCCAAAACTGCACATTTTTGGCACTGGGGGGACACGGCCTGGCTGCGGTGGGGGCTGCAGATGGAAAGATGGCTCCAGAGCTCTGGGATGTGCTGTGACCCCGCTGTAGCGTCCCGCAGGACTGGCGGCTGTCCCTTGTGTCCCCTGATGCTGGGACGCACCACGAGCCTGTGCCTCTCGCCCGGGCTCCGTTCCCTCGCCCCATCTGGCGTCTCCGTGAGTAATAAGAGCTGCTAATTGCCAACAGATGCCCCAGGAAACCCTGACGCTGCCTCTCACGGCTGTGTTTGGCTGGGAAGGAGAGGAGGGGAGCTGGAGCAGGCCCCGGATCCCCCAAAACTGGAGGCAGGGGGATCCCAGTGCGTGGCGGCTCCCAGAAATCAGAGCCGGAGGATGTGGCTGCCTCTACCAGCAGAATTAGGGACCAGCACGGGGACACCGCAACGAGGGGACGGTGCCCCTGAGCCTCCATGGGGCTGGGAGCCACGGCCGAGCCCCACGGCAGCCCCTGGCTGTGGTACCCCAGCCAAAGTCCTCGTGGCTCGTCCCCGCACAGCCGGATCCCCCTTAGGAGGTGGCAGTGGAATAATTTGGCTCCTTCCACCCGCTCCTCTTGGCTCCCATCGCCACCTTGGAACCCCCACGTGGCTCCTTCCCGTGCCCCAAAGCCGAACCGGGATGAACTGGGTTGTGAAATTGGTGCTTCCATCCTCAGTGGAAGTGCCACGGTGGGGAGGGGGAGAGGCTCCAGCACTCCAAGGGTGACATCCTGTCCCAGTGTCCCCAGCACAGGCACAGTGGGGCTGGGAGCAGCATCTCCTGTCCCATCCCTGTCCCAAACCGGGCAGTGGCCACCGACCCGAGCTGGGCACTGCCCTTTGCCCTTTCCAAGCCTGTCCTGTCCAAGGGAAGCCCTCAGGAAGCTCGGGAAGCTTTTCCCAGAGGGAAGGCACAGCCGTGAGCAGGATCTGCTCCCTCCATGGCACACCCTCGTGGCGGGAGGGTTTTGGTGCCAAAATCTCTCATCCCGGGCGTGCTGAGAGCCACCGAGCAGGGACATCCCGACACAGCTCCTGCTCCGAGCGTTCCCACCCACAGCTGCTGGTCCTGCTGCCCCAGCTCCACCTCCAGATGCTGGGATGCTCCCGGAGCGGTGTCACGGGGCAATGGCCTCCAAAGTCCCTAACTTCCCCACAGATTAATTACTGTATAATTACCGCTCCCGGCTCCCGTGATCGGATGCTCATTTGCAGGATCAGCCCCGCTCGTTGCAGGGGGGATTTTTTTGGGCAGACAGAGCATGGGGGGGGGGGTCCCCACCGGGTGACAGCGACATCCACCCCCCGGCGAAGCACGAGGCGGCGGCCGCGGCCCCACGGCACCACAGAGAGTGAACTTTTATTTCCAACAACGACAGCACCTGCCCCGTGGGGTGGGGACGGTGGGGAGGGCTGGGAGGGGGGGGGGGGGGCGGCCGCGGGGGTCCCGGGGTTTTGGGCGGGGGGGGGGAAGTCCCGGGGGGCGGCCGCTCGCGTGCACACGGTGCACGGCGTGAAGAAACATCCCGGTAGAAAAGAACGAAGGTCTGAGGGGCCTCGACGGCCGGTCCTGCCCCGGGGGGAGGGCGCAGGCGTGAGCGTGGGCGAGCATTTTGGGGTGGGGGGCGAGGGCGCGGGTCCCCTCCACACCCGCGTCCTGGAGAGGGGTTTGGCAGGAGGAGGAACCGCGTGAGGACGAGCTCGGGAGGCTGCTCTCCCAGGACGGGGGGAAAACGGCTCCGGCCGGGCAGGGACCCCCCCCGGCTGCCCCGGAGCGCAGAGCAACCCCGGCGTGTCGGCCGCGGGGCCGCGCACGGGGCGGAGGCGGCGGCCGTGGGCCCGGGGCTCACACCTCCGTCTGGAAGTCGCCGTCGGCCCCGTCCAGGCCGGCGCAGGGGCTGTCCCAGTCTGCCCGGCACAGCTCCAGCCGGTCCCGCTGGGCGCTGGGCAGCGAGCCCAGCGTCATCGCCTTGAACGTGCTCCACGGCTTGGGCGGCGCGGCCGGAGCCTTCGGCCGCTGCTCCTCGGGGCTGGTCACGTCCTGCGGGGTTGAGGGGCGGCTGTGGCCGGCGAGGCCTGGCTCTGTCCCACGGCCCCGGGGCACAGCCGCCTCCAGCCCCCTCCAGGACGGGACAACCCCCAGGAGGGGCTCAGGACTTACGTTGCCCGTGCTCTTGTCCCCGCCGCCCGACGAGACGCTCCACCGTTTTTCTCGCTGCGGAAAAGCCCCAGAGCTCAGCCCCGGCAGCGCCCCTGGGTGCCCCCAATCCCCCCCGGGCTGCCACAGTCCATGCAGGAGGGGGTAGAGGGTTGCAGGGTGCAGACCAGGGCAGGATGGGGCGTCCAGGACCTCACCTTGGAGGAGCCGGTGGACGGAGCCCGGTACCGGTCCAGCGTGTGGAATTTCTGGTTGAGCTCGTGGTAGAGCTCGGAGTGGCGTTTCCGTGTGTGCATCACCTTCTGCGGGGGGCAGAGCAGGGCCTGTGGCCGCGGGCGCTGCCCGCTGTCCCTCGGCACTGTCCCCGTCCCTGTCCCCATCCCTGCCTTCCTGGGGCACCCCAGACTGGCGGCAGAGCCCGCTCCACGCTCGTCATCGGCGTTTTAATCCAGAGCCAACGCTCGTTGCTGCCTGCGCTAAACCCCTCAGAGCTCAGGGGCTGCCAGCGGCGTAAAGGGAGCGGGGACAAACTGGGTCGGACCCCCACGGTGGCACCGGTGACACCTCCAGGGCAGGGCTTACCTCGAAGTCCAGGTCAGAGTACCGCAACCTCTTCCTCTGGCAGGGGGACAGGCAGGAGCAGGGGGAGGAGATGGAGAAGAAAAGGGAAAGGTCTTTGCAGATCCGGGAGCAGGGGGAGCAGGGTTTAGGGGCTCATGCCGGCCCCAATCCACGCCCGGCTGGGGACACGGAGCTCATCCCGCCGAGGGTGGGATGGCCGGGGGTGGGGAGCACGGGGGGAATTCATGCAACTCGCGTCCCGGCGCGCTCGTCCCTCCCCACACGCGTCCCCACGCGGGCTCCAGCCCCCCCGCTCACCTCCAGAGACCCCACTTTCATGGCAGAGCCGGGCACGGTGCGGGGCATGGTGCGGCTGCGCTCCGACAGCTCCGAGGCCAGGATCTGCCTGACCGTGGGATGCTGCTTGAACTGCAGGCCGTAGGGAGCCTTCACCGTGGCGTAGGGCTGGTTCAGGCTCACGTTGACGTGATCCACGGCCACAAAACCGGCGTAGGCGTCGCCCTCGGCCGCCGGGCGCCCCGTCCCGCCGGACGCCGCCTCCTCTGCGCCTCCGCCTCCGAGCGTCCCCTCGTCCCGGGGGAAGGGTTTGAGGCTGCCGGTGCGGCGGGGCAGCATCATGTAATCGCTCTCTCGGGGGGGCTCGGGGGCCCGGATCCAGCCGTACTCCAGGGGCCGCAGGCTGCTCTCCGTGCACAGGTAAACGGGACCCGGCGCCTCCAGGCCCAGCTGCTGCGCCGGCGGCTCGCCCAGCTCGGTCAGACCCGCCACCACGTTGGGCGTCATCTTGGGCACCTGCACCAGGATGCTGGCGGGGGGGATGTTCCCGGGCAGGCTGGAGAAGCCCAGGCCGCCCTCCGAGGTGGTGTTGAGCTTGGGGTCTTCGTCCCCGTCCAGGGAGATGCGGGACAAGGTGCCGGTGATGGTGGCGGGGTTGCAGGTGTTCACCTCTTTGAACAGCACTGCGGGCAGGGAGCGGGGTCACGGCCAGCCCCGAGGGTCCCGCGGAGGGAGGGGGACGCAGGAGGGACCCCCTGGCTCGCGCCGCCCGTCCCTCCCCAGGCGCGGCAGGGAGGAGAGCTCACCTGTCTGACACGCCAGGTCAACGTCCTTTTCAAAGTCTGTCTATAAAAATCCAGAAGGAGGGGAGAGAGCGAGAGAGAGAGGAGAGAAAGAGAGGGAGAGAGAGACGGGGAAATGAAGCACCACGGCCGGCACGGGCAGCGGCGGGGTCTCCGGAGGCGGGGGACCCACTCACCAGGATCTGCACCTGCCCGTTCTTGCAGGAGTCGGGCGAGTTTTCATTCTCCTCGCTCCTGCACCCCCCCATCTGACACTTCACCACGTCCTGGACCTGCGGGGACAGAGCCGGTCACGGCCCCGCGGCCAGGGCTGTCCCCCGGCACCCCTCCGGCGCCGCCCCACCTCTCGGCGCAGGAAGCCGTGCACGGTGATGATGACGAAGCCCTGGACGGAGTTGAAGACGGCGAAGAGGACCTGGAAGAGGATGGAGCGCCGGTCGGTCATGGCGAGCACGGCCGACATCCAGGTCAGCGCCAGCAGAGGCAGGACCACGCAGGAGCTCCACAGCGATGCCCTGGCGCAGGGAGAGAGGGGTCGGGGGTGAGCCCGAGGGGCGCGGCTGCCCCGGGAGAGCCCCCCAACCCGAGCATCGCCCCCCTGCCCCGCGGCAGCCCCCCCGAGCCCTGCCCCGCGCCCCACAAGCACGGCCGGGGCGGTGTGACACAGCTGTCCCCTCCGCCTCGGTGTCCCCAAGCCAGCGCCGGCTGGGAGCTGAGGGCGGAGGGGACCTGCGGGCTCCAGCCCCGCGGGCGTGCGTGTCCCTGTCCCCACACAGCCACGGGGTGCCGGGGGGACGCGGGGCCACCGCCACCCTCCCACGGCCACCAGAGCAGAGGGCAGGGGTTTGGGTTTGTTTTGGGGTTTTTTTCCCCTCATTTTTTTTTTAGCGGCGAATTTTGGGGCCGCCTCTGTTGCGACTAAAACCCCCGAGAGCGGAGGCTTCGGCCGCCTCTGGAGCTCACGCGCCCGGGAAGAGGGTCCCGGGAACAGCCCCGAGCCCGTGCCCCCCAACCCCCGGGCCAGCAGAGCCCCCCCAAAAAAAACCCCAGCGATGAGGTGACGGGCCATGGGAAGCCATGCCATGCAGACGTGCGATGGGACGCGCGCACCCCGCCCCGAGCACACAGCGTCACCCTTTCCTTTCCTTTCCTTTCCTTCCCCTCGTGGGGACCCCCCCGGACCCGGCCCCCCCCCAAAAAAACCCTTCGGGGAGATGCGCAGAGCCCCCTCCCCGCGCTGTGCTCGGGGCGGGGGGCGCGGGACGGGCACTAACATGGCACTGCTGGCGGTGGCGGAGGTCATGGCCGCGCTGGACACCACGCCGCACTTGGTGCATTTCAGCAGCAGGCTGCCGCACGGGGGGGGCTCGGAGCTAGCGGCCCACCACCCCCCCGGCGCCCCGCGGCCAGGACCGGGCCACGCGGGGTGGGGGGGGATGCGGGGAAAAGGGGAGGGGAGGGGGAACGGGGAGCAAGGCGGGACGGCGGGGAGGTGGGATGGACGGGTGGATGGACAGATGGATGGAGGGATGGATGGACGGACACAGGCAAGAAGCGAATGGGAGGAGGAGAAGAAAGAGAGAGAGAGAGAGAGAGAGAGAAAGAGAGCGCCGGGTTAGTCGAGGGCGGCAGCTGTTAATGGAGGGGGGGGGTGGCCAAGCGGCAGGGGAGGGGGCGGGCACGGAGGGGGGGGCTGCGGCCTGCGGGCTCCCCTTCCCCGAGGGAAGGAGCTGGGGCAGGGCGGGGGGCTGCCCCCCAAATTCTGCCCCTGCGGCAGCCCCCGACAAGGGGCTGCGCTCACCCCGGGCTCGGCCCCCGCCGCCCGCTCGACGCGGTGAAACCTGCCCCACCCTCAGCACCCCCACGCCCGGCCCCCCGGCAGGGTGCAGAGGGGCGGGGGGCAGCCCCAGGGACCCCCCCCCTCTCCCCTCTCCCCTCCCGCGGGGCGCAGGGCACTTACCCAGCTCGCTGCTTTTTGGACTTATCTGAAATGCCGTCGCGGGACATGAGCTTGTTGAAGACGATGATGCCCACCAGCATGTTCACCTGCGGGAGGGAGGGAGGGAGGGAGGGAGGGCTCAGGGCTGGCACCGACCCCGCTGCCCGCGGCTGCCACCAGCCCTCCCCACCCCACCCCGGGTGGGTTTTTTGGGGGGGTGGGGCTCCAAAGCTCTCTCACCAGCACGATGACAGCAGCGGGTCCCACGAAGGCGTAGAGCAAACCGCCCTCCAGCGAGAGCCAGCAGCTGCAGGGGACCGTGGGGTGGCGTGTCAGGGGACAGCCCTGCGGCCCCGCCCTGCTCCCAGCCAGCCCCCGTGCCCCCTGGCCCCACGTACTAGCTCGCTGTCCCGTAGCCTTTGGTCCGCGTGAAGCCCACGGAGACGGCGACCACGAGGGCTGGCAACCCTGGAGAGGGGACACCGGGCTGGAGGAGCCGCAGGACGGCGGCGTTGTCCCCGCACCGCCGCGCCACTCCCAGGGCTGGGGACACGGGCGGCTCCTCTGACGGCTCCCCACGGCCCGTGACACCTTGCTCTCCTCCGCCGTGCCTCAGTTTCCCCTGCGATGAGCCTGGGGGGGCAGCAGGGACGGGCGAGGGGTGCCCACCTCCCGCCCACGCCGGGATCTTACCCCATCCCAAGCACAGGAAGCGCTTCCTGACCAGGCGTGTCCGGATCCGGCCGATCACCGCCAGGTAGGACTGCCAGGCCTCGGTCAGCACCCAGCAGAAGGACGAGAGGAAGAAGAAGTGGAGGAAGGCGGCGGTCATGGTGCACACGCCCTGCGGGGTGGGGACGCGGGGACATCAGGGGGGACACGGCAGCAGTTAAACCCCCACGCCCGGCGAGGTTTGTGTCAAAGCCACCGGCGCGGGGGATTTAATCCCGGGATCGAGTTAATCCAAATCCAATCTGCCGCTGGGAGCCAGCAGGGGACGAGGCCAGCGGCCTGGGACCCCGCCGAGGGTGGCGGTGGCAGGGTGGCGGTGGCAGGGTGGTGGCACCCACCTTGCTGAGCATCTGGGACTGGCCCACGAGGATGAGGATGTTGGAAGCCAGGATGGAGACGCAGAAGTTGAGCAGGATGATGGAGCGCTCCGACTTGATGAACCTGCGGCAGGAGCGGCGTGGGGCCGGGGGGCCAGCCTGTCCCTGTCCCTGTCCCTGTCCCTGTCCCCTGTCACCTATCCCCTGTCCCCTGTCTGTGTCCCTGTCCCTGTCCCCTGCCCCATGTCCCTTGTCCTCATCCCTGTCCCTGTCCCTGCCCCTGTCCCCTGTCCCCTTCCCATGTCCCTGTCCCATGTCCCATATCCCTGTCCCATGTCCCTGTCCCTGTCCCATGTTCCTGTCCCTGTCCCTTGCCCCATGTCCCATGTCCCTTGTCCCCATCCCTGTCCCTGTCCCTGCCCCTGTCCCCTTCCCATGTCCCTGTCCCATGTCCCATGTCCCTGTCCCATGTCCCTGTCCCTGTCCCTGTCCCTGTCCCCTGTCTCCTGTCTGTGTCCCTGTCCCATATCCCTGTCCCATATCCCTGTCCCATGTCCCTGTCCCCTGTCCCTGTCCCCTGTCCCCTTCCCATGTCCCTGTCCCTGTCCCTGTCCCATGTCCCTGTCCCTGTCCCTGTCCCCTGTCTCCTGTCTGTGTCCCTGTCCCATATCCCTGTCCCTCTCCCATGTCCCATGTCCCTGTCCCTGTCCCATATCCCTGTCCCATATCCCTGTCCCATGTCCCATGTCCCATGTCCCTGTCCCTTGTCCCCCACTGCCACAGGGTGGGCGCTGTCCTGGGGCATGGGCAGTGCCAGGCATCTTCTCCCAGCCAGCTTTTCCCTTCCCATTGATCCCATCCATGCTGAGCCTTCCCCGGTGCCGTGTCCCCCTTTTGTCACCCCCTCCCCAGGCCCCAGGTGTCCCCCGTGTCCCCGCGTCCCCTCGGGTCACCTCCAGAAGGCCGCGTAGATCACCAGCAGGGTCAGCAGGGCCATGCAGGACACGGCGCAGCCGATCATCAGCGGCACCGACGGCGTCCCCGAGGGGTCCATGGCCTGGGGGGGACACCGGGGGGGGACCGGCTCAGCCCACCCCACCCTCACACTGCTCCCTGCCGGCCCCCTGCCCCCTCTGGGCCCTCCAGAGGGGGTCGGTGACAGTGGTGGCACAGCCAAAGCACCTTCAGCTCTAGGGACCACGGCAGTCCCTGCCCGCACAAACCCACCCTGCTGGGGGTGCTGGGGGGTGCTGGGGGGTGCTGGGGGTGCTGGGACCCTTCCCCTGGCTGCTGGGGGACACTCCCACCCTCCTGCGCCCACCTGGTCCTAGCAGGAAATGCTCCGTGCCCATCCCCACCCTCCCTCAGGACCCCTCTCCACCCAGCCCGGGCTTCATCCCCCACCCACGCCCCGTGTCCCCGGCAGGCCGGTGGCCGTCCCCACCCTGTCCCCTACCAGGTCTTTGGGCAGCTGGGCGAGGACGGCGAAGGTGGCGAGCTGGCGGCACTGGCATTTGGTGTGCGCCGGGAGGGTCTCCAGGGTTTGGCAGCTCTCCGTGTCCCAGTTTCCCAAGCCAGCATCCCTGATTAATGGGAAGAGAGCGAGGGAGAGCAATTTGAAACGATCGAGCACACGGGCAGCCCCTCGCGCCTCTCCAGAGTTAACCCGTTCCTGGCCCTGCCCAAGGAGGGGCACGGAGGGGGCACTGCCGGGGGACCCCCCGAGCTCGGGGCGGGGGTGAAGCCATCCCTGCCCCGGGCGGATCCTGCCGGGAGCGGTGCGGCGGAAAGGCTTCGGGTTCAATCAAACCACCCGGGTTTGGGGCGGGGGGCAAGAAACACCGCGGGGAGGAGCGGGGACAGTGCCAGGAGCAGCCCCAGGAGCCCCCCGGCACCTGTGTCCCCCTCCCCAGGGGTGAGGATTCCCTGTGTCCATGAGGATCGCTCCTTCCATGGGGATCCCCCATTATGGGGACCCCGCTGCTACAGGGACTCCTCTGCCATGGGGACCTGTCCCACCCTTGGGGACCCTTCTGTGGTGGGGACCTCTCCTGTTAGAGGGATCTCTCCACCATGGTCACCCCTCCTTTTATGGGAGCCCCTCCTTTTATGGGCACCCCTCCTTTTATGGGAGCCCCTCCTTTTATAGGCACCCCTCCTTTTATGGGCACCCCTCCTGCCATGGGGACCCCCCCAGTGAGGGAGCAGGCAGCGGGGTGACACCGCCATGCCCAGGGGGAGCAGCCACAGCTCTCAGCACGTCAGGAACACCGGGAACTGGGTCTGTGGGACAGCTGGGGACTGTCCCTGGGGCCGGGCTGGGACCTGCCACGCTCATCACAGCCAGCACCTCCCCACCGCTTTGGGGGACGAGCCGGAACCAGGGACCCCGAGCTGCGGGTACCTGGGCAGGGGGGCTGGCAGTGCCCTCCCCCGGCCCGCAGCGCTGCCCGCCCCCCTCCCTGCCCTACTTTCCCTCATTCCTGCCAGCACTAACAAATCACATCTGGCAGCCTGGCGCGGGCGGCCCCGCGGCTCCGGGGCCACATCGATCCCGCGGGAGCTCGATTCACCCGCACCAGTGGGGCTGGGATACGGGAAGGGATGGTCCTGGCTCCTCATCCCATGTCCTCATCACTGCTCTCCCATGCCTGTTCCTCCGTCCCTGCTCCCACCCTTGTTCCCATCCCTGTTCCCCCTTCCCTGCTCCCATTCCTGCTCTCCCATCCCTTCTCCCATCTCTGCTCCCATCCCTTTTCCTATCTCTGCTCCCATACCTGTTCCCATGCCTGCTCCAATCCCTGTTCCCCCATCCCTGCTCCCATCCCTGCTCCAATCTGGGCTCCCATCCCTGGCCCAATTCCTGCTCCAATCCCTGTTCCAATCCCTGTTCCCATCCCTGTTCCCATCCCAGTTCCCATCCCTGTTCCTATCCCTGTTCCCTGTTTCCTGTTCCCACCCCTGCTCCCATCCCAGTTCCCATCCCAGTTCCCATCCCTGTTCCCATCCCTGTTCCCTGTTCCCTGCTCCCATCCCTTCTCCCATCCTTGTTCCCACATTCCTGTTCCCTGTCCCTTTTCCCATCCCTGTTCTCACCCCTCTTCCCACCCTTGCTCTCATCCCTGTTCCCCCATCCCTGTTCCCTGTCCCTATCCCTGCTCCCACCCCTGCTCTCATCCCTGTCCTTATCCCTGTTCCCATCCCTGTTCCCATCCCTGCTCCCCTCCCTCCCAGCGCTGCCAGCCCCTCCCTGTCCCCAGCGTGTCCCTGTGTCCCCATGCCCCTGCCCCTCACTCACGTCCTCGAGTAGTCCCAGGTGACGCACTGCGGGTGGGACGTGCCCTGCGGGACAGAGGGACAGGTTAGGGCTCCCCCCAGCCCTGTCCCCACCCCATGTGGCCCCTGGGGACATTCCCAGGGCTGGCATGTCCCCACCCTGGGCACGGGGACCGTGCCACAAATTGGGAAGCGCTGGTCCCTGCCCGGCTCTCAGTGCCTGCGGGTGACAGGGACCCACGTGGGGCTGGTGGCACAGCGATGGGACAGGAGGGTGGCACATGGACGGCGTGGGAGGGGAAGGGGACACTCACGGTGGCGGTGAAGGAACCCGGTGATGGCACAGGAGCGCTGATGATGAGGAAGGGCAGCGCCGTGGGAGGGGACACTCACGATGACAACGCGGGACGAGGGACACTTGCGCGGATGACACAGAGGGGGACACTCGCAGTGACGTGGGAAGGGGACACTCAGTGATGACGAGGGACACGAATGCGTTGATGTGGAAAGGAGGACACAGGCTGATGGCGTGGGGAGGGGGACACACACTGGTGACATGGGAGGGGGACACATGTTGATGTCATGGGAGGAGACACACTGGTGGTGTGGGAAGGGACATCCATGGTGACATGGGAGGGGACACTCACAGGTGACATGGGAGGGGGACACTTACGTTGATGTCATGGGAGGAGACACACTGGTGGTGTGAGAAGGGACATCCATGGTGACATGGGAGGGGACATTCACACTGGTGACAGGGGAAGGGACATCCATGGTGACATGGGAGAGGGACACTCACAGGTGACATGGGAGAGGGACACTCACACTGGTGGTGTGGGAAGGGACATCCACGGTGACATGGGAGGGGACACTCACACTGGTGAGATGGGGACATTCCCGATGCCAAAGGAGGGGACACTCACGTTGATGTGGGGACATTCCTGATGCCCAGGGAAGGGACACTCACGCTGGGAGGGGACACTCACACTGGGAGGGGACACTCACACTGGGAGGGGACACTCACGCTGGGAGGGGACACTCACGTTGATGATGTGGGGACATTCCCGATGTCCAGGGAGGGGACACTCACGCTGGGAGGGGACACTCACGCTGGGAGGGGACACTCACGTTGATGATGTGGGACAGCTCCACCAGCACGAGCGGCTCCGCGGGCCGGGTCGGCGGGCGCACCGTCACCGTCAGCACCTTGGAGGTGACGGCCAGGGGACCCCTGCGGGAAGGGACACGGGCTGTGACGGGCCGGGGGACAGCGGGGGACACCGCGGGCGGCGCCACTCACCTGGGCGGGGGCAGGATCAGCCCCAGCGTGCGGTACAGCACCGCCCCGATGACGAAGTGCGACAACTCCTCGGCTTCTGCAGAGAGAGCCACGGGCTGGGTGACGGCGCGGGGGCTGCCAGATGTGCGCCCAGATGTGCGCTGGCACGCCCGCACGGCCCCGGAGAGCACGCCCAGGGACGCAGCTCACGTGTGTGCGCGTGTGAACGGGAGCCAGATGTGAGCCCACATCTGCAGCAGACGTGCACGCCCGTGTGTGCGGGCACGCGCGCCTCCGGATGTGCGCGCTCGTGCCTGCGCGCTCCCAGATGTGCGCGAACGCGCGTGCCCAGGCTCGCACGTGCGTGCACATCCAGGTGTGCGGGAGCGCCTGCATGCTCACACCCGCGTGCACACCTGCAGCGGGCCCAGGTGTGCGCACTCACGGCGTGCACCCCTCCAGATGTGCAGGCTCACACACGCGTGCACTCCCAGATGTGCAGGAGCGCCTGCATGCTCACACCTGTGTGCTCACACCTGCGTGCGCACCTGCAACGGGCCCAGGTGTGCGCACTCACGGCATGGACCCTTCCAGATGTGCAGGCTCACACACGCGTGCACTCCCAGATGTGCAGGAGCACGTGCGTGTTCACACCTGCAGCGCACCCAGGTGTGCGCACTCACAGCATGCACCCCTCCAGATGTGCAGGCTTACACACCTGTGCACCACCCCAGATGTGCAGGAGCGCCTGCATGCTCACACCTGCATGCTCACACCTGCGTGCTCACACCTGCGTGCGCACCTGCAGCGCACCCAGATGTGCGCACTCACGGCATGCACCCCTCCAGATGTGCAGGCCCACACGTGCATGCAATCCCAGATGTGCGGGAACACTCGAGCGTTCACACACAGCCCCCTCCAGATGTGCCCACAGCTGGGCGCCCCTGCTCACCTGCCGAGGCCAGGCTCAGCACCTCCCTGGGGATGAAGAGCTTGTCCTCGGAGCTGCGGGCCCAGTCCTTCATCCCCCGCCGCCCCTTCATGGGGAAGTTGATGTCGCTGGACACGGCGGACACGGGCTCCCGCTGGATGCTGGTCACTGTCAGGGGACACGGCGGGTCACCTCCCGCTCCTCTGTCCCCTCATGAGCGTCCCGGGGGTGACTCTTTTTCAGGCCGGTACCCCCGGCCCTCTGTTTTGTTTTCTCCCAAATTTCCCGCCCAAAACCGGGACACCGCGCCCGCCCCGCCGCTCACCCAGGTTGTCGGTGACAATGAGGGAGCTCTGGAAAGCCTTCAGCGCGTTCCCCACCAGGTGGATGAAATCCTCCACCACCTTCATCAGGTGCACCGAGCCCGGAGAGACCTGCGGGAGACGGGAGCGGCTGCGGAACCGCCGGGGACGCGTCCCCGCCGCGGGGACACCGCCCTCGGCCTGGGGACGTCCCGGCCGCCCCGAGCCGCTCACCTGCTGCGCGTCCTCCCACTTGTCGCGGTTCTCCGCGTCCACCATGAAGCTCACCACCTGGAAGAAGCGCTGCGGGGACGGGGCTCAGCGGGGCTGGGGACGGAGCGACCGGCCGGCCGCCGCCTCCCCCGGGGAGGGGACCCTCGCTGTCCCCCTGCCCGCTACCTGCACGTCCTCGGAGGACGGGATGTAGGTGGCCCTCTTGAAGGTGTCGGTGACGTTGCGCAGGATGTCCACGGAGAAGAGCAGGTCCCCGCTGTAGTAGGTCTTGCGGGCCATGAGCTCCAGCAGGCTCCGCACCACCTGGGACATGCCCTCGCCTGCCAGCACCCGCTGGCCCTTCGCCAGGTGCTCCCGCAGCTGGGACAGGCGGGGGACAGCGGTGTCACCCTGCTGCCGCCACCCCCCAGGCCGTGCTGAGTGTCCCCTGTCGTCCCCGGAGCCCGGGGGACGCTGCTGAGTTAATTGTGTTAATTAAGGCAGCTGCAGGATGAGCAGGATGAGGGTGTCCACAGGGGTCTGGGGACAGCCAGGGTGGTGTGGGGGCATTTGCAGGGGTTTGGGGACATCCGTGGGGTCTGGGGGTCAGCTCCCTATCCCAACAGCCTTTTCCCAACCACATGGGAACACAACCCAAGCACTCCAGCTCTGGGATTGGGATATTATTCCAAGCCCACAGAGGCCTGTGGATGGTCACAGGGGTCAGGGGACATCCAGGGGGGTCTGGGGCCATCCAGGGGGGTCTGGGGCCATCCAGGGGGGTCAGGGGACATCCAGGGGGGTCTGGGGCCATCCTCCCCATCCCAACAGCCTTTTCCCAAGGACATAGGAACAGAACCCGCCTCCAGCTCCGGGATGGGATCCCTACTCCCACCCCACGGGGGCGGTCCAAGGGAACCTTCCCATCCCCAGAACCATTTCTCATGGACACAGCCTGGATGTGATCCCCTTTCCCAGCCCACCCAGGGAGCCCTGCCTCAGTTTCCCCACTCCAGAGAGCTGAGGTGACTCTTGGGGTGCCGGGGATGGGACAGAGCCCCGGGGACAGGGAGAGGGGACAGAAGGGGCCGTGCCAGAGCGGGCACCTACTGAGAGATGCAAGTATCTGTACTCGTGGGAGACGCAGCGGGCGAAGCTGGGCACACCCCAATAGGCCACCCCGTGGGGGCTCAGCAGGCACCGGCGGCTGGCAGTCCCTGTGACGGAGATTTGGGATCGGGGCTGGCACCGGAATGACGTCCTGGCACCCCGATGCCACCCACAGCCCCCTGCGCAGCTCCAGGGGATTTAGGGGTGCGACATCACCCACCACCCTCTGTTCTGCTCCAGCTGACTTGACCCCAATGCCACCCCTGCCCATGGGGTTTAGGGGTGCTCGACCCCAATGCCACCCCTGCCCATGGAGTTTGGGGGTGCTTGACCCCAATGCCACCCCCTGCCCATGGGGTTTAGCGGTGCTCGACCCCAATGCCACCCCCTGCCCATGGGGTTTAGGGGTGCTTGACCCCAATGCCACCCCTGCCCATGGAGTTTAGGGGTGCTTGACCCCAATGCCACCCCCTGCCCATGGGGCTTTGGGGGTGCTTGACCCCAATGCCGCCCCTGCCCATGGGGTTTGGGGGTGCTTGACCCCAATGCCGCCCCTGCCCATGGGGTTTGGGGGTGCCTGTCCCTGGTGTCACCCCTCACCCCTGTCCTGCTCCTGGTGGCTCAACCCCAATGCCACCCTCTGCTCCCGGGGTTTGGGGGTGCTGGACCCCGATACCCCCCACCACCCCCTGCCCTACTCCAGCCCTGGGGTCACCTGTGGCATTGGGGGGACATTTGTTGTAGATGATCTCCCCGGCAGCCGTCTTCTTCCAGGTCATCAGCATCACGTACTCGTCCTTGCACATCTCGTGGTAGGCTGGCGGGGGGAAGCGGGGGATCAGCACTGCCCAGGTGTGGGGTGGGGGGCTCCGGGGTGAGGGGTACCCCGTACCTGGGCACTTCTTCTCGTTGCAGGTCTTCACCTCCTCGCCGGTGCCCTCGCAGGGGTAGCCCTGCATGCCCGTGCCCTCGCACATGCGGAAGCGCCGCTGCCAGCCGGTGTCGCAGGTCTTGGAGCAGAGGCTCCAGTGGTTCCAAGGACCCCACTTGCTGTCTGCTGTGGGGATGGGGACGCTGTGGGACGCCCGGCCCCCCTCACGGAGAGTGGCACCCGCGGGGACCGGGACAGGAGCAGGGATAGGGCCGGGGCGCCATCGACACCGCCCCACGCGCCGTGAGCCGAAATCCCGCGGGGCGTGAAATCCACGGATCAGTCACTCAAATCTCTTTAGGGCATCCTGCTGCAGATGCCCGTCCTGCTGCAGACGCCCGTCCTGCTGCAGACGCCCCTCATTCCCTGTCACCATCCACGGGCGCCACGGCACGGCCACCGCCTCCCTCCGCGGCTGCCGCTGATGCCGCGGCCTCTCCCACGCGGCTCGAGGGACAGGATGAGGACCCCGCGGTCCATCCTCGGCCCGGCGTCCCCCCACGCCCAGTGCCGTCCCCCAGCCCCGCGTGCGCACGCGACGGCTCCCTCGCGCTTTCGCGCCCAAAGCGCGGCGGGACCCGCCGCCGCCTGGCACCGACGGGTCCCCAGCGCGACCCGGGGACGAGGGCGGCAAGGACAGTGCCAGCCTCCTCCAGGCCGAGACGCGCCCGGTGACCCCCGGCGTCGCCCTCGGGGAGCCCCGCAGCGGAGGGGGCTGCCAGCGCTCCGGGCGTCACCGGCGGTGACACCGCGGCCGTCCCCCCGCTCCCCCCCTCAGCGCGCGGGGCCTTACTGGGACAGGCGGGGTTGGAGCACTCCCGGGCGTCGGCGTGGGCCCCCCCGGCACTCGGCCCAGCCGTGGGCCGAGACGCTGCACTTGCGCGTCCGCTGCTGGGTGCCGTTGGCGCAGGTGACGGAGCAGCGGCTCCAGGCGCCCCACTCCAGCCACTGCCCTTCCACTGCGGGGACAAGGAGAGCGGCGTCAGCTCCCGCCGGACAGCGGCCGCCCGGGCTCGCTGGGCAACGGGTCCCACCTACGGGTGTGCCGGCTCGTCCTGCGCCCGGCCGGACGGGCAGCGCTGGGAGTGGGGACTGGCCGCCGCGCCGGCTGCGACGCGAGGGATGCGCTCGGGGCGGGGAGCCGGGTGGTGCTGGCACCAAAGCGAGCATTTCTGGCCTCCCTGGCATCGCTTCCAGTCAAATCCGGCATCGCTGGCATTGCTTCCCAACAAATCCAGCATCCCTGGTATCAATTCTGGGCAAATCCAGCATCCCTGGCATCGCTTCCAATCAAATCCAGCATCACTGATACCGCTTCCCAACAAATCCAGCATCTCTGGCACGGCTTCCATCCAAAGCCGGAATCACTGGTATCAATTCTGGCCAAATCCAGCATCCCTGGCATTGCTTCCAATCAAATCCAGCATCCCTGGCACGGCTTCCATCCAAAGCCGGAATCACTGGTATCAATTCTGTCCAAATCCAGCATCCCTGGCATTGCTTCCAATCAAATCCAGCATCTCTGATACCGCTTCCCAACAAATCCAGCATCCTTGGTATCAATTCTGTCCAAATTCAGTGTTCCTGGCATTGCTTCCAATCAAATCAAGAATTCCTGTCATCGGTCCTGCCAAATCCAGCATGCCTGGCGTTGCTTTTGACCGAATCCAGCATCCCCAGCATCGCTTCCAACCAAACCCAGCATCTCTGGCATTGCTTCCAATCAAACCTAGAATCCCTGGTATCAAATCTGTCCAAAACCAGCATCCCTGGGATTGCTTTTGACCAAATCCAGAATCCCTGGCATCGGTCCTGCCAAATCCAGCATCCCTGGAATCCTTCCAACCAAACCCAGCACCTCTGCACTGCTTCCGATCAAACCCAGAATCCCTGGTATCAATTCTGGACAAACCCAGCATCCCTGACATAATTTCCGACCAAATCCGGCATCCCTGGCATCATCCCCACGGGACTGCCGTGGCCAAAGCTGCGTGCCACGGGTGCCACGTCCCTGCCAGGAGCAGCTCCCGCGCTCCCCCCTGCTCTGACCTCGCTGCCAGCTGCCCCACGTCACACGTGGGGTCCCCGTGGGGACACCGTCCAAGACACGGCACCTCTGCACCACAGAGACCCCACAGCCGCCGCCACGGCCGCTCCTGGCACGCAGGAGGAAGGGACAGAGGTGGCACCGCCACCTCTGCGCAGACAGACCTGGCAGCTGGCCTTCTTTGTCCCCTCCCTGAACCCCACAATGTCCCAGTGCCAGACACAGCGGTTGGGTGGGGAAGGGTCTCAGGCTGGACCCCTGCCCGTGCTGGTGTCTCGAGACCCCCAGCAGCACCGATTTTCCACTCGGATTTCCAGCGGGGACGGGATGGGGCACCCAGCGCCGCAGCACCCCTGCGTTGAGGTGCCACCCGTCCCTGGCAGCGCCAGGAGCGTGGCCCTGGCGCTCTCCTGGCATTCCCGGCGGGAAGAAGGAAGCGTGGGGAGAGGGAGGTACTGACCCGGGCAGATCGCGATATTGCAGGGCTTGGCCTGCAGCTCGGGGCCCTCGCAGGCCTTCCCTCCGCGCCGCGAGGCCGCGCAGCGCCGCGTCCTGGTCCTGGCCCCTCGCCCGCAGGTCACCGAGCACAGGCTCCACGGGGACCACTCCTCCCACGCGCCGGGAACTGCAACACAGCACAGCCCAGGGCTCCAGCTGCCTCCTCCTCCTCCTCCTCCTCCTCCTGGCACCCAGGGGTCCCGGCGTGGCAGACCCCTCGTGCCCTGCCCAGGGCTCAGCCGGGCACGGCTCTCAGCGCTGCCCGCCCTGTGATCGCCCCAAATCCCTGAGCTGGCACCGGCGCCGCGCTGCTCCAGCCTCTCCTTTTGGGGTCCCGGCACTGGCGGCGCACGTCCCCCCCAAAGCCACACGCGGGTCACCCCAATCCACGTCAGCACACGGAGCACGATCCGCCCCTCGCATCCGCGGGAACTCAGCGCTCCCAGGAGAGGGTCAGGGACCATCCCAAGGGATGCTCCTCCTTGAGCTCCGATGTCCTCGGAGTGCCAGGACAGGGCTGCGCTCCCCGGTACGGAGGAGAGCGGACGCTGCCTGCCCTGGAGGTGGAAATCCCTCGAAACGCCCCAGGTTTGGACAGGGCAGAGCGGCTGCCACTGCGGCACCCCGAGGTCCCTCCGACTCCCGTGTCCCACATGAGACGCATGGACACCACCGCGGACAGACAGATCCTCATCACCCTGCCTGTCGAGGCTCTGAGCAGCTCGGCCAGGGGGATGCCAGGCTCCAAATCCCCCGGGCTCCAGCACAAAACCTCGGGGACATCCAGGAGGAGCTCACAGTTTGCCAGAAGAGAGGATGGAAAGGAGCTCCCGAGGCAAATCCCCAGCAGCAGCAGAGATGACGGGGCTCAGGGTGCTGGGCACCCATCCCAGACCTCTCCCCTGTGGCACCTGGGACCCCACACCCGCACAATGCCAGTGCTATCATTCAATTCCGGGAGCCTTTCCCAAGGCCTCGGGTCAAACGCAGTGTTTTCTTGGGGGTCAGTGCCCTTCAGCAAAGTCTAAACCTCTCGGCGCCCAGGGTTCCAACACCTCCCCTGCGGTTTTCCAAGATGGGCTCCAGAGGATGGAGGCATTCCAACAGCACCCGGAGCATCCCGGTGCAGGGCGGGCACCACCACAACCACACCAAGACACCCTCCTCATCCACCACAGCACCGCGAGGAGACCCCAGAGACGCCTCGGCAACGCGTTCCCTCCGTCCCCCCGCTCCCGCTCAGCCCTGCGGGGGCCGGCAGCGCAGCCCCGCGGTGTCCCCGGTGTCCCCGGTGTCCCCGGTGTCCCCCGTACCTGGGCAGGTGGCGGTGTTGTTGCAGGCGCGGGTCTCCCGGAGCAGCCCGCTGCACAGCGTCCCGTAGGGAGAGGAGACGCAGGAGCGCGTCCGCACCTGGGAGCCCTGGCCGCACGTCAGGGAGCACACGCTCCACTGCGACCACTCCTCCGCCGCGGGGTCCCCTGCGGGAGACACGGAGCCTGAGAGCCGGCGGGGGACAGGGGACAGCCACCAGGGCGGGGGGTGGGTGACACCGGGGAGGATCAGGGGGTGTGGGTGGCAGGGGAGGCACGGAGGGTGGCAGGGAGGTGAGACCTCACTGGGCTGGGCACCAGATGGAGATGGAGAAGGGATTGGGGCATGGGATGGCAGCTGGGGTGAGGGACAGGATCCATCCCGGGAGGTGCTGGCAGCGCGGGCAGGGTGAGCAGCACAGACACGGTGGGTAGGGTGAGCAGCACGGGCTGGGTGAGCAGGGTGGGCAGACGAGCAAGGCGGGCAGCACGGGCAGCACAGGCAGGGTGTGCGGGGTGAGTAGGGTGGGCAGTGAACAGCAGGGACAGGGTGGGCAGGATTGGCAGTGGGCAGCACGGGCAGCACGGACAGGGTGGACAGCGGGCAGCACGAGCTGGGTGAGCAGCACGGGCAGCACGGGCAGGGTGGGTAGGGTGAGCAGGGTGGGCAGTGAGCAGCATGGACAGTGTGGTCAGGATGGACAGTGGACAGGGTGGGCAGCACGGACAGGGTGGACAGCGGGCAGCACGAGCTGGGTGAGCAGCACGGGCAGCACAGGCAGGGTGGCCAGGGTGAGCAGGGTGAGCAGGGTAGACAGTGAACAGCATGGACAGTGTAGTCGGGATGGACAGTGGACAGGGTGGGCATCACGGACAGGGTGGACAGCGGGCAGCAGGGACAGGGTGGTCAGGGTGAGCGGTATTGGCAGTGGGCAGCACAGGCAGGGTGTGCGGGGTGAGTAGGGTGGGCAGTGAGCAGCGTGGACAGTGTGGTCAGGATGGACTCTGGACAGGGTGAGCAGCACGGACAGAGTGGGCAGTGGGCAGCACAGGCAGGGTGGGCAGGGTGAGCAGCACGGGCAGGGTGTGCAGGATGAGCAAGGTGGGCAGCACAGGAAGCACAGGCAGGGTGGCCAGGGTGAGTGGGGTGAGCAGGGTGGGCAATGAGCAGCATGGACAGTGTAGTCGGGATGGACAGTGGACAGGGTGGGCATCACAGACAGGGTGGGCTGTGGGCAGCAGGGACAGGGTGGACAGCGGGCAGCAGGGACAGGGTGGGCAGGGTGAGCAGCACAGGCAGGGTGGGCAGGGTGGGCAGGGTGAGTAGGGTGGGCAGTGAGCAGCGTGGACAGTGTGGACAGGGTGGACATTGGGCAGGGTGGTCAGCACGGACAGGGTGGGCAGAACAGGCAGCATGGACAGGGTGGACAGTGGGCAGCAGGGACAGGGTGGACAGTGGGCAGCACGGACAGGGTGGGCAGGATGGACAGTGGACAGAGTGGGCAGCACGAGCTGGGTGAGCAGCACAGGCAGCACGGACTGGGTGAGCAGCACGGGCAGCACAGACAGGGTGGGCAGTGGGCAGCACAGGCAGCACGGGCAGGGTGAGCAGCACGGGCAGGGTGAGCATCACGGGCAGCACGGGCAGCACGGGCAGCACGGGCAGCCCCTCCCACGGCTCCCTCTCCCCACGCCGTCACACTGTGACATTTACAACAACCGGCTCTTATTAAGGTTGATGATGTCTCTGAGGCTCTTGGACAGCCCAGCAGCAGAGCCCATCTGTTTAAATTAAACAGGGATATATGGGGGAGCGCTCCAAAGGGGACCATTTGTCCTGGAGACAGGCAGGGCACGGGCCCCGTGTCACCTGCGGCGGTGACAACGCGCTGGGGTTGCTCTGTGTCACGCAGGGACCCCGAGACAGGACAGGGGCACCCCTGGGGTCACCCAGGAGCTCCCAGTGGGGCAGAACCCCCGTGAGCAGCCGAGTGTGGCCGGGAATTCTGCACGCCAGGCACACGGAGCGGAGCCGGGGCCCATCCATCTCCCGCTCGCCTCCGAGCCCTCCGACCATAAATCAGGGAGGCTGGAGAGGGGGGGGAACAGCACGCTCAAATTACCCAGATGGATTTGCCAAATAAATACATTTGAACGAAACAATTAATGGATTTTTTTTTTCCTTTTTTTTTTTTTTTTTTTTTTGCTTTACAACCCTCGGAGGAAAGTGCAGAGGGGAAAAAAAAATATATAAATGGAGCAAATTAGGGCAGTCCGTCGAGCAGGAAGATGAAGGGAGCCGCTCCATCTCCGTCACCCCTGCTCAGGTGCACAAGCCCGGTGTCACCAGTGTCCCCCTGCCCGTTCCTGGTACCTGTCTGGGCCATGTAGACCCCGGGTTCATCCGCTGACCGTGGCCACTGGGTCTTCACCTTCTGGTTCTCCTCGACCGCATTGCCTGGGAGAGAGAAATGCCCAAATGAGAGCGGGCAGGGGACAGGGATGGGGACAGCGATGGGGACAGGCCAGTCCAGGACGTTTCATGGGGATACTGGGATGTCTGGCCCCATGCTGAGCACCCACGGCAGCCCTGAGAGCAAGACCCGGTCGAGCATCACTGAGCACACCCCCCCAAAGGTGTCACAGCTCCCCCAAAAAGCATCACAGGGGTGGCAGCTGGAGCCCAGCCCGGGGTGTCCCCAGTGTGCCGGGCAGAGGTGCTCTCCCGTCCCCACTTATCAGCTCGCCGCAGCGAGGTGGCACGAATTTATGGCTCGGCTCACCAAAAATAACAAGTGATCCATCAAGAGCACTTGGCGTGAAATTAACCGGCACGTGCGGGGCTCGGCGGGGGACGCAGGCGCGGGGGGACGCCTCCCTCCGCCACCTCCCTGTCCTCTCGTCCCCAAATCTGTGCCCCGGAGTTCCCGTGGATCCGTCCCCGCTGTCCCTGCCGGATGCGCCTTAGAGGACACACGGCACCATCGGTGCCACCCCGGGGGTGTCACCCCCGAAAATGCCGTGGTGTCGCCGCTGCTGTGACAGCCAGGAGAGCAGCCGGGGATGGCACAGGCACAGCCATGTCCCCAAGGGATGGAGGGGAGGTGGCACGGGGACACCTGGCACTGGCAGGGTGCTTGGGGCACACGGCGGCTCCCACTGGGGACACCCAGCCCCAGGCAGGGAGCACAGCCTGCGCTGGCACTGGCCCTGCTGTCAAAAAGCCCCAAATCTCCCGAGTTTTGCCTTAAGTCAGGGTAACCCTTCACAGCTCCCCGCTGGCACCCTCAGATCCATCCCACTCCGGGGCACGGAATTCCCGGTGGCACGGGAGACACAGAGGGGAGCCGGGGACACTGCGGGGACACCCCGGAGGGGGTCCGTGGGGCTGAATTCCCCACAGGGCCACCCCCGCCCCGGGAGCGCCACGGCAGAGTTACGCACGGCACGGCGAGAGCCCGGGGAGAGCCATAAATCCCGAGGATATACGAGGGCGTTCTCTCCGGCTGTGTTCGACAGAGACACCAAATTCAATTTCTTTGGGAGAGCACTAAATCCTCGGCTGTCACCGCCGGGAGGCTGCGGCCAACCCCGGCACCGCACCCGGCCCCGCCCGGGGGTCCCCCAGCACCCCAGCACGGCGCAGCCGGCGGGTGCAAGGCCAGGAGGCGATTTTGGGGACGCCAGGGGCGTTCCTTTGGGGATCCCAAGGCTGGCGGTGGCCTCTTCCAAGCAGCACCTCACAGGGATGGATTTGGGGCGAGGGAAACCCAAAATTGGATCCGCTTGGCCTCGGCGCAGCGGGGTCACACCCAGAGGCCGTCGGAAAGAGGGGCGTCACCCCTTTGGGGGGGGGGGGTCTTTAGAGGGGCTGAACGCGCCCAAAGCCACCCCGCAAAGCCCCAACCCCGCCGCGCTCTGCTCCCACGCGCCTCCCAGCGCGCCCGCGGGTCCCCCCGGGAGAGCCTCCCGCGGCGGGGATGACGCGGGCGCCGGGGACCCCGGGGTCAGCGCGGTGGGGAGGCTCTGGGCGGGCGCCAGCCCCACGTCGCTGCGGCGGAGGAGCCGCTGAGATCAGCGCTGGGCGCCCGCCAAGCCTCGGCTCACAGGCGCCATTCAGCCCCCCGGCCCCGCGCGCCGCCGTCCCCCTGAAAGGGGGCCATTCTCCACCCCGGGGGGCCGGGGGGAGGCCAGGTGGGAGCCTGGGACCCCCCCCTCGCCGCATGAAGGGCGCTCTGTGCCGCGGCTCGGCGCGGCGACACCCGGGGGGGACGGCGGCAGAGCAGAGCCCCCCGTGGCTCCGGCGCCGCGGTAACGCCGAGCCTCCGGGCGCTCCGGCCTTTAATCGAATGTCAAATGTAATTTGGAGAAGGAGCCGGAGTTTGCGCTGCGGCCGTCGCAGCCCGAGGGGAGGAATGTGGCGCGGAGCCCGCAGGCCAGCTCCGCAGGGACCACCCTGGCCAGCGCCCTGTGCCGGGCTCGGGGGGAATAATCCCACTGAGCCACCCCTGGGGATGTGCTGGATCCCCTGGAGGAGCATCCTGCTTCTCCATCCCATCCTGGATCCTGCTCCTCCAGCCCATCCTGGATCTCATTTCTCCATCCCATCCTGGATCTCATTTCTCCATCCCGTCCTGGATCTCCCTTCTCCATCCCATCCTGGATCCTGCTCCTCCATCCCATCCTGGATCTCATTTCTCCATCCCATCCTGGATCTCCCTTCTCCAGCCCATCCTGGATCCTGCTTCTCCAGCCCATCCTAGATCTCCCTTCTCCATCCCATCCTGGATCTCCCTTCTCCAGCCCATCCTGGATCTCATTTCTCCAGCCCATCCTGGATCTCCTTCTCCATTCCATCCTGGATCCTGCTTCTCCATCCCATCCTATATCTCGGTTTTCCATCCCATCCTGTATCCCAGTTTTCCATCCCATCCTGTATCCCAGTTTTCCATCCCATCCTGTATCCCAGTTTTCCATCCCATCCTGGATCCTGTTTCTCCATCCCATCCCAGATCCCGTTTCTCCATCCTGGATCCCGTTTCCCCCCCGAGTCCCCGTGGCCATGGCAGGTGTCACCCCTCGGGGACCCTGGGGCTGGCGCCTGCCCCCGGTGCTGGGCTCTTCATCACCCCCGGGGAGTGGGGTTTAAAGGGGGGGAAAAAACCGGGAAAAAAGCCCCCGTGAGATGAAATCAGCTCCAGCAGCTCCCCTCGGGATGAGGCGATTTAGAGCCGTAACGGACCGCGGATTTAGTGGGGGATCTGCCCGTAATGACATTTAGCTCCTGAAATAAATGCCGAAGCCCAATGAAATTATCTCCACACCCCCGGCCCGGCCTCTCCACCCAATCTGCCGGATAAAAACCCCGCGCAGCCCAGCTGGGGATTGCTCCTGCCCGCGCATCACCCCGAGGCTGCTGACGGGAACATCTGGCCAGCTGCATCCCAAAATCCCCGTATCGCCTCGCCGGGCAGCACCGGGGCGAGGCGGCCCCGCCGCCGGCAGCCCGATCCCGGTGCCGGCTGCTTTTTATCCCCGGCCGTTCCTACAATCCCGGAACGAGCAAATGGCCTCATTCCGCCTGGTTAATAGCCCGGCCGCCGTGCCGTGACATCCTGCCTGGAATAACAAGCGCCGGGGCTGCAGCAGTCAAGGGTAATTTGCCACGGGAAAGGGTCATTTTACCTGCAAATTGTTTTCCGCCTCTCCGCCGAGGCAGAGCGCGTCGGCTCCTGCTCCTGCTCCATGCCTGGGAGCCACGTGGGATGTGCCAGAGCAGCCGTGGACTCGGCCCTTGGCAGCCGTGGGGTCACTCTGGCATCCCCAGGCACGGCTGAGCCGCCCGAGCTGCGGCTCCGCGGATTTGAACTTTGTATGGATTCCCTGCTCCATGCACAGAGCCCCATCGGAAACTTCCAGCCCTGAGGGAGCGTGCTCAGGCAGGATTCACTCATCCCATGGATTCCCTGCTCCATGCCCAGTGCTCAGTTGGCACCATCCTGCCCTGAGGGAGCGTGCTCAGGCAGGATTCACCCATCCCATGGATTCCCTGCTCCATGCCCAGTGCTCAGTTGGCACCATCCTGCCCTGAGGAGTGAGCACAGGCAGGATTCTCCCATCCCATGGATTCCCTGCTCCATGCACAGCACCATCCTGCTCCATGCAGAGCAGGAGTGTGGAGCCCTCCAGCCCTGTGGAATGAGCTGGGAAGGATTCATCCACGGCATGAGTCTCTGCTCCCTGCCCAGCACTCAGCTGGCACCAATCCTACCCCAGGAGTGCACACAGGATCCATCAGATTTTTTTTGGCACATATTCCCTGCTCCATGCCCAGTGCTCTATTAACACCCTCCAGCCCCAGGATCCATCCATTTCTCAGTGTCCTGCTCCATGCACAATTCCCATTTGGCACTTTCCAGTTCCACAGAGCTTACACAAGCAGGTTCCATCCACTGCACAATTCCCTGCTCCATTCCCAGTACCCCCTTGGCACTCTCCAGCCCCAGGATCCATCTGCTGCACAATTCCCTGCTCCATTCCCAGTGCCCCCTTGGCACTCTCCAGCCCCAGGATCCATCCACTGCACAATTCCCTGCTCCATTCCCAGTGCTCCATTGGCGCTCTCCTGCCCCAGGATCCATCCACTGCACATTCCCTGCTCCATTCCCAGTGCTCCCTTGGCACTCTCCAGCCCCAGGATCCATCCACTGCACATTCCCTACTCCATTCCCAGTGCTCCCTTGGCACTCTCCAGCCCCAGGATCCATCCACTGCACATTCCCTACTCCATTCCCAGTGCTCCATTGGCACTCTCCTGCCCCGGGACTCATCCATTGCACAATTCCCTGCTCCATTCCCAGCGTTCCATTGGCACTCTCCTGCCCCGGGATCCATCCACTGCACATTCCCTGCTCCATGCCCAGTGCTCCATTGGCACTCTCCTGCCCCGGGATCCATCCACTGCACATTCCCTGCTCCATTCCCAGTGCTCCCTTGGCACTCTCCTGCCCCAGGATCTATCCACTGCACAATTCCCTGCTCCATTCCCAGTGCCCCATTGGCACTCTCCTGCCCTGGGATCCATCCACTGCACATTCCCTGCTCCGTGCCCAGTGCTCCCTTGTCACTCTCCAGCCCCAGGATCCATCCACTGCACATTCCCTGCTCCGTGCCCAGTGCTCCCTTGTCACTCTCCAGCCCCAGGATCCATCCGCTGCACATTCCCTGCTCCATGCCCAGTGCCCCACTGGCACTCTCCAGCCCCAGGACTCATCCACTGCACAATTCCCTGCTCCATGCCCAGTGCTCCATTGGCACTCTCCAGCCCCGGGACTCATCCATTGCACAATTCCCTGCTCCGTGCCCAGTGCTCCATTGGCACTCTCCTGCCCCAGGATCCATCCACTGCACAATTCCCTGCTCCATTCCCAGTGCCCCATTCGCACCCTCCAGCCCCACAACCCATCCCCTACGCAATTCCCTACCCCGCGCACAACTCCCAACACCCCCACTCCCCACACGCAGGCAGAACCCACCCTCCCCACCACCACGGGCGGCCCCCGGGGCTCCATCCCCGCTCACCGTGCGGCACCTCGGGCAGGTCCAGCCCGTTGGCACTCGCAGAATGCAGCTCGGTGGGGCAGCAGCCGGGCTCGGCGGGCGCCGGGGTGGGCGCGGGGGCCGGGGGCCGGGTGCCGTTGCGCCGTGGGGCCGGAGGGCTCTCGGCCTGGCAGCTGCAGCCGGCGTGGGTGAAGCCGCAGCGGCGGGCGCCGGGAGCCTGCAGGCACTCCTCCAGCCAGCGGCACAGCACGCTGCAGGTGAACTGGCTGGAGTTGTTGTTGTTGATGAGCAGCACCTCCACGAAGCGGAATTCCAGCGCCTGCGGCTCCAGCAGCCGCGGGGCCGCCTCGGGCTCGGCCGCCAGGCACAGCTGCACGAAGTTCTTGTCGAAGTGCAGGAAGGTGAAGGGCCCCGCGTCCTCGCACAGCTCCAGCTCGGCTTCCTCGTCCTCCTCCTCCTCCTGCTGCTGCTGCTGCTGCTGCGGGCGCTGGCGGGGCGGCGCGGGGCTGGCCTCGCCCCGGGGGTCGCAGGTGTAGTTGGCCAGGTAGTGGTCGAGCGGCAGCACCATGGGCGAGAAGTGCGTGCAGACCTGCTCCTCCCGGTTGAAGCGGAGGTAGAGCGAGTACTTGGTGGGGTCGGGGTTCTCCAGGGTCCAGGAGCAGCCGGAGGAGATGGTGGGGAACAGGTCCTTGAGGGAGAAGGAGCCGTAGAGGACGCCGGAGGCCAGGGCGGAGCAGGCGCTGGGAGCCGGGTCGAAGCCCCGCGTGAGCCACAGGACAGACGAAATCACAGCCAGTAAGAGGGGACCAGCAGCGGTCATCCTATGGCATTTGCCCTGCGGACAGACAGACGGACGCATGGACAGAGGCCTGGCTGGGGGTCGGCACCCCGCCCTGAGCCCGGCTGCTGTGGGAGCAGCACCCCGGTTTACCCCACGTCCCCTCCCGGTCCGTGTCCCCTCCTGGTCCGTGTGCCCATCTGCCACCTTTTGGGGTCTACAGGACCCTCCCTGCTGCGCCAGTGAGACCCCAGGCTGGGGACAGAGCAGCACAGAGCGAGGACTTCACCCCAAAACCACCCCAACAGAGACCCAGCCCCACAGGTCCCCACTGCAGTGACCCCCCACTCACCTTCGGCTCACCGCCCCAAGCACAGCCTGGGCAAGGAGCCACCACACAACATCAGACAGGGCTCCAAAACCCCTTGGAGCTGATCCTGGTGCCCTGGAGCTTGGTGGGGACAGGCTGGCAGCTCGGGGGTGACGTGCTGGGGGTGCACGGTGACGCCCCAGCAGCGTGGTGCCCCCACAGCTGTCCTAAGAGCCGGGCACAGCGTGAGCAGCCACAGCTCGGTACAGATTTCTTGGATACCTCTCCGGGAATGCAGAGCATGGCCGCGAAAAGCTTTTTAATACCTCATTAATAAAATAATGCACGCGGTGGCCTTATTAAGTGAGCCCGGAGCACGGCTCTACAGAGGCCGAGGCCACCGCGCACGTGTCAGCATCGCTCAGCCCGTGCCCGGGGGCAGCGGCGGCAAGGGGAGAGCCCTGGGGACAGCGGGGGACATTCAGGAGGTGGCCACGGGGCCAGGTGCCGTGGCAGAGGTGGATTCCGAAATCGCTGAGGTCGCCGCTCGCCTCCGCCCAGCCGTGTGCCGGGGATGCTCCTCCCCAACCCCAGAGAGCAAATCCTGCTCCCCAACCACCCCCGGCCCGGCTGGGGACACCGGGGCATCCCGCGGCTCATCGGGAGGGACACGGAGCCTCGGCCGAGCCTGAGCTGGAGCCGCTCCGGGGACATTAGAGAGCTAAAAATATCCCGATTCTCACGCAACAGGCTGGCGCTGGCTCCCGCCGCCCGGGCAGCGCGGGGCGGGGGCTCGGTGCTGGCGTTGCCCCCCTCCAGGGCACGGGGGAGAGGGGATGGGATGGAGCCAGAGGGAGCAGACCGGGCTGGAGCTCCCCAGCGCAAGCAGGGGGGTCTGGGGAAGAAGAAACCCCCAATTCCCGGGAGTAACTCCGTCCAGCCGGAGACCCCGGGAAACGCAACAGGAGAGACCCGAAAGCGCCGAATTCCAAGCGCAGCCGGAGCGGGGAGCACCGCGGGCATCCCCGCACGGGCGCTGCTCCAGCGGCCACCAAGGAGCTGCGGTCCCCCAGAGAGTCGCAGCTCCCTCCGCTGCTCCGGGAGAGCCGGGGCTGGGGGGACGGAGGAGGAGGGAGAAGAGGAGGAGGAGGAGGGAGAGGAGGAGGAGGTCAGGCAGGGACACGCTGCTGCTCTGCAGCGAGCTCCTGGGGCTCCCGCAGCCTGGCAGGGACACAAGATGGTGCTTGCTTCCCTCGCCCAGGAGCAGCGAGCAGGGACGCTCCGGCACCACCATCAGTCCGTCCGTCCGTCCATCCACCCATCCATCCATCCACCCATCCATCCATCCATCCATCCATCCATCCATCCATCCATCCCACCCGCTGCCCAGCCGGCCGCTGGAAGGCTCGGGGCTGGACACAGCCCACGCCTCACCTCTCCAGGCACGCATGATCCAGGTGTTCTGGGATAAAACGGGGAGCTTCCTCCCAGCCCCAAAACCCGCCGGGGCTGCGGCTGCTCGGAGCTGAACCGAAGCTGCCAGAGCTCCCCCGGCACCAGCCCCGCTCCCCGCAGCGCTCCAGCCGCCGCCGCCGCCGCCGCCGCCGCCGCTGCTGCTGCAGTGAAAATATTTCACCGAGCCGCGAGCCGGGCCGAGGAGATATTTAACATCTGGGCCACCCCGTCACCCGGCGGTGGCACCACGAGGGGGTCACCGTCACCCGCCCCCGGCAGCGCGGCGGGGACCCGGAGCCCTGCAGCGTCACCGCTTGCGTTCTCCGGCTCGGGGGAGCCCGGCCCGGCCTCGGTGCCGGGGCACGGCCGCGCTGGCATCGCCCCCGCCGCCTCCCGAACCACCCGGCAGCGCCGCCGGGTCCCTGGGGGCAGCTGGAGACCACCCAGGGACCCCGAACCCCGCTGCGGGGGCGGCTGGTGCTCCCCGGGGACGGCGATGTCACCCGGGGCACGGCGGGCACAGCCTGGCGCCCGCTCCAGCCCCTTCCATCCGCCTTTGTTCCCGCCCGGGAGCGGGGAAGGGGGTGGGTTTAAAGCTTTAATTAAAGCTTTTAAAGAGCCATCACAGAGCCGGGAAGAGGCCGGGCGGGAGGAAGCGGCGGCCCGGGTTTCCCCCGTCCTCGGAGCGCCGTCGCTCTCCCATCCCTGCTGGAATATCGCTCCGGGAAGAGCAGGATCCGGCCCGGGCTCGGCTCCCCCTGGCCGCGGCACGGCACTGCTCCCGACGCACAAACAGGTTGTTTCCCTGAGGGTGTTTTGCCCGGATTTTGGCCGGATCCCGCTCCAGCTCCATCATCCCGGCACGGCAGGAGCCCAGATCGCGACCGTCTCCAGCCAGGAAAAGCCGGGGACAACCAACCAACCCCCCAAAAGAAGCGATAAATGGGCAGCGCTAAACCCCTCGGCATCAGTAATCTGAGAAACGATTAACGGCAGAGCAAAGGAGATTTGGGGGTGGAGGGATGTGGGTTTTAACCCAACTGTTCTTTTAACAGCCTGTAGAAAACACGAAATCCGTAGAGGAAAAAAAAAAAAAAAACAACTGATGCATGAAAATTCCTAACATGAACACGGCTTAGGATAAAGGAATAAAAAGTCAGGAAGGGCTGGGGCGTCCTGGGTGGAACAGCCTCGTTTCCCTGCCAAAAGGAACAGGCAGAGCCCTGGGGCTCCGTCCCTGCGAGAACCTCCCACCCTGCAACCCCCAGGATCTTCCCCGGCTCTTCAGCGGCACCCGGGGGCTCCAGAGCACCCCCGTGGGTTCCCCCAGCACTGAGCCGCGGCGTCCTGAGCCCTTCCCAGCCCCTCCACCGACAGATCAGCGCCACTCCTGGGAAAAACTCCCCGCAATCCCAGCCTCCAGCCCGAGGACGCGGATCCCCGCAGGGCACACGCGGGGACGGTGAAATCCGAGCGGCTCCCACCCGCTCTGGCACGATTCCCCCAGCGTCCAGCACCACGTTTTCCCTCCCTTCCGTGACTCCACGTCTCTCCCTTCTCCCTCTGGCTCCCCGGCGTGCTGCCACGGCCTCTCCTGGAGCCGGCAGGCTGGCAGCGGTGCCGAGCTGTAATTAATGGTGCCGCTTTGCCAATCCCTGGCGCGGCCTCGCGAGCACTGGCAAGCGCAGGCCTCTTTATTTATTTTACTTAACTGCTGTTGGTAAAACTCCACTCCAAAAGCAAGGCCGGGAGACGGCGCAGAGAAAACCTCGGCCGGGATTAGGGATTTGCTCCGCCAGGGAACGGCGCGTGCCGCCTCCCCCCGGCCCTGCACGGCTCGGGGGTCCCTGGGGGAAAAGCCCCCCACTCGGGCTGTAGGGGCTGCAGCAGCCACGGCGCTCTCACGGCCTCTTCCGAGGAATTCCATCCACATCCTTGGGATGCGGGTCCTTCTTTTCCGTCAGCTCCGTTCTGGAGGGCTGGGAAACACAGGAAGGCTCCAAAGGGGGGTTCTGAGTGCCGGTGCCGGCAGCAGGATCTGTGCTCAACCCAAAAGGGGATTTCTTTTTTCTTGTACCCACCGTCGCATCCAGACCCAGCCTCCGAGGTGCTCCGGGGGGGAGCAGGGGCCCGGCTCCATCCTGCTCCTGGAAGACAGCGAGAAGGAGCAGGCCGGAGCAGCGCAGGGGGGACACGATGGCCCTGGCGAGCGCCGAGGAGCTACAGAGCTTCTGACGTTCGGCAGCCCAGCCAGGTGGCCCCGAGCCAGCCCTGTCCCCATTAGGGGACGGGCCCGTGGTAGGAAATGAGCTTGCAGGGCCTCGGTCCAAATTCCCATGGAGAAGCCTTGAGGCATCGCAGCAGCCCAGGGCTGGAGCGGGGCTGGAGCATCATCTTCCTCCAGGCACCGGGAAGTGGGGAATCCATCCTGCAGCCCCCATCCCATCTGGAAAGCACGGGATGTGGGGTTTGGCAGCAATGGGGACACCCTGGCCGTGGAAGTCCCGTCCATTCCCACGGCGGCGAGCGGGAGCTTGGCACCGGGGCAGAGCTCTCCACCAGCCGTGAGCGCCCCGGGAAGAGCCGGGCACCCCCGGTGCCACCTCCAGCACGGCAGGGAGAGACTCCAGGCAGAAGATTCCATTGCCAAAGATCCTCGGAGGGGTTGAGAAGAACCAGAGGGGAGCTGGTTCTGCCAGCTGGTTCTGCTGGTTCTCCCGGTCGGAGCGCGAGCGCCCGCTGTGCCGGCTCCGTGTCCATTTTCTCTCCAGCACAGCCAGAATTTGTGGGATCCTGGCTCCTTGGATCAAAGCAGGGGCCGGTGACAAGGCTTGACAAGCCACCGGGCAGGCCAGGGAGAGGAGCCGCTGCCAGGACCTGAGCTCTGGCACGGCGGGGCTGGCGCTGCCACGCTGCCAGCTCCACATCCACCGCCACCGCGCCACGGCCGAGGAGCCCTGCCGGCAGTGGGGAGCGCGCCCTCCCCGCCGAGGGCGGCCAGGTGACGGTGACGGTGACAGTGACAGCAGCTGCGCCACCCCGCTCCTCCCCGCGTGAGCCCACGGAGCCGGGTGCCTCCCCACGACCCCCCTGAGCTGAGCCACGGCCTTGGAGGCAGTGACAGTTCTGTCCCCCACCACTGGGAACAATCCCAGTGCCGCAGCTCCAGAGCCAGCCCAGCGCCACGTGCGCCCCGGACAGAACCCCGGGCCAGGCGCTCTGTCACCCCGGGGCCACCTCCCCGCCTCACCGGCGGCCCCGGGCGCCAGCCAGCGCAGCTCGCAGTGCCATGACCTAGAAAAGCCAAGGGTTGTTCGCACGCCGAGAGCCCCCCGCGCTGCCCCCGCCCGCGGGGAAAAAAAAAAACCATCCCCATCCTCAACAAGTGACCGGCGCGGCCGCACGCCTGGGGCACAGCTGGCACCGTCAGTGCCACCAACCCCAAGGCTGGCGGGGTCCCCCCCTTGCAGGTCCCCCCGAGCCCCGGCTGCCACCTGCCTGCCGCACGTGCCCGCGGTGGCACACGCCGGGCGCCCACGTGTGCCCTCCCGCACGCCCACGGGCCCCGGGGTGCCGTGGCACGGAGGGTCCCCCCCCCTCTCCCCGCGCCGGCACCGAACAAAGCCCCAGCACGCAGGGGAGGGCGGCAAAGCCACCCACGAACCCACCCGCCGCACAAGCCACCGCCCCCGGTGCGTGCCAGAGTCCCCAGGGTGTCACCCCCCGAGGTGACAACGCGCGGTGACCGAGCCCACGCTGGCCGGGCTGGCGCGATCCACGCGTGTGCCCGCAGCGGGGAGCCCCGCACCCGCCCGTGGCCTGGCTGCGCGGCGCACCGCGGTGCCACACGCGCGCCCGGGAACACGCGTGTGCCCGCCGACACGCGTGCGGCCCCTCCGCCGTGGGGCTGCCGGAGCCTGGCGCGGCTTTCGAGGGAGGGATCGGCGCCCCGCGGGAGGGAGCGGCGGGTGAGGGGGGACCGGGACCCCCGGGGGAACCGGCAGAGGGGGGAAGAACCGGCAAAGCAGCGGGGAGGGAGCACCGGAGGAGCGGGAGGGGGCACCGGCAGCTCCGGGCACGCCGCGGCTCCAAGCCAGCCCCGGAGCCGAGCTCTCCGCGCCGCCGCAGCCCCGCGCAACTTCCCGGCAGGGCCGGGGCCGCCCCGGAGACGCCGCTGCCGGCCCCGAGCACCGGGAGCGGGGCGCCCGCGGTGCCGCGGCGCGGCTGCAACTCCCGTTCCCGCAGCCCCGCCGCCGGAGCAGGAAAGTTGGCCGCGGTTGGGGTGGGGGAGCCGGTGCTGCTGGCGGGGAGGGTTCCCCGGTGGAACCGGGGCTCTGCCAACCGGCAGCACCGGCCGCCGCAGCCCGCATCGGCGGCGAGCTGCCGCCCCCGCTGCGCCGCGCCCGGGGGGGGGGAAGCGGAGCCGCCGCACCGGGAATGAGCTGGGGGGGGGGGGTTCACCGGTAACGGGGGAGTGCCGGTGCACCGGGGAGCGGGGAGATACCGGCCCGCGGGCCAAGGGGGTCGCGGCCGCCCTTACCTGCGCTCCGTTAGCAGCGCGTGTAGCCCCGGCGCGGCGCGGCGAGCAGCGGGCTGGCCATCCCCGAGCGGCGGCGGCGGCGGCAGCCGGTGCCCGGGCGCGCCCGGGGGAGCTCGGCAGCGGCGGCGGCGGCAGCGCTCGGGGCCGGGAGCGGGCGCGGGGCCGGGAGCGGGCGCGCAGCGCGCCGGGCCCCGGTGGCGGCGGCGGCGGCGGATGCGGTGGGGAGGGGAAGGGAAGGGAAGGGAGAAGGGGGGGGCTGGGGGAGCGGGGGGCGCGGGGGCGGCGGCGGCGCGCGCCGCTCGGGCACTTGCTGCATGCGCCGGGAGCGGGGCGGTGTGACAGCGCCGGGCACGGGGCGGTGTGACAGCACCGGGCACGGAGGGGGGACACCCCCCCCGCCCCACACACACACACACACACACGCACACTCCTCCTCCTCCTCCTCCTCCTCCTCCTCCCCTCTCCCCGCTCCTCCGCTCCCGCCCCCGCCGTGTGTGCGGGGAGGAGGTGACCCCCGGGCCGCTGCTGCAGCGCTGGGGGGGCGGCGGGGGGCGGGGGGCGAGCGGTGCACACGCACACGGGGTGGGGGGGGTCGCGCTCCGGGGTGTGTGTGGGGGTGTGTGCATGTGTCCCCCACCCCCGCTCCCCGCCCGTGTCACACGCGTGGAGTGGGGCGCGCAGGGGCACGGGGGGCGTTTCGGGGATTTAGGGGGGTTTTGGGTTCGTGTTCACGGCTGCGGGGGGGGGGTGTGGAGGGTGGATGTGGTGCGGGGGGCGGTGCGGGTTTGCACACGCGTGTGAGCCCCGTGTGTGCCCCCACGCGCGTGCAGGCCTCGGTGGGTCCTGCAGAGGAGCGCGGGGGCGCTGAGGGACGCGGGTGTCACACGCACGGGCGCGGCACGAGTCGGGGGGACACGGAGCCTGCCGGACCCCCCCAGCACCTCGGGGGGCTGCAGAGCCGCGGTTTCGCACCGGGAGGGGAAGCACAGACAGGGTAAACTCCAGGATCCTGGCGGTCCGTGGGCCACCGAGCCGCTGGCACCGAGGCTCGTGCTGCTCTCCGGGAGCCCTGGCTCGCAGGGGATGGGGTGTCAGGGCCACCGAGCCCCGGGCGTGCAGGAGGAGCTCAGCAGGATGCGGCACGGCCTGGCTGCCACGCTGCGGGAGCAGCGCAGCTGGAAATGCAGCACGTTCCCGCTGCTGCCCGTCCACCTCTGCCGGACACATCCTGCCCAGCGCTGCGCTGGGCCTGGGGGGTGCTCAGGGCTGTCCCTTGTCCCCTCCATCCGGGCTGGATGCGAGGGATGGAGAGGGCAGGGGGCAGCTCTAGGACAAGCGCTCCGCACCCTGGGGATCTGTGGCTCAGCACCAGCTCTGATCCAGCCGCTGGAAGCGCAGGATCGCGTCCACCCCAGACCTTCCCGCAGCTCAGCTCCTTCCCTTCCTGGCATTCCCTTTTCCCAGCGCTTCCCTGCAGTCCTGCCTGACCCGGCGTCCCCAGACAGACACTCATCCCCTGCGGGTCAAGACTGGGAGAAAGCAAACCGGCTTTTCAGGCTGGTCTTTATCCCGAGGAGAAAAGCAGCATTAGCTCCGCCGGAGCTGGAGGATATTCCCGAGCCCGGCTCTGTAAATACAGCTCAGAGCAGCTCCGTGGATGAGCAACCCCAAAAACAACCACAGCTCCCTGGGTCATTCCCGGCCTCCCACGAGGTGTTTGCTCCTTCAGCCGAGCAGCCCGGCAAGGTCGAGGGGGTTGGGAATTTCCAGAGGGATCTCTCACGCCGGCTGCTCCCGCCCTGCGAGGAACGTGGGATGTGGTGTGGGATGCAGGATGCAACGTGGGATTGATGCGGGATGCAAAGTGGAATTGATGCAGGATGCAACGTGGGATTGATGCGGGATGCAGGATGCAAAGTGGGATTGATGCGGGATGCAGGATGCAAAGTGGGATTGATGCGGGATGCAGGATGCAACGTGGGATTGATGTGGGATGCAGGATGCAATGTGGGATTGATGTGGGATGCAATGTGGGATTGATGCGGGATGCAACCTGGGATTGATGCAGCATGCAGCATGGGATTGATGTGGGATGCAGGATGCAATGTGGGATTGATGTAGGATGCAAAGTGGGATTGATGCGGGATGCAATGTGGGATTGATGCGGGATGCAGGATGCAAAGTGGGATTGATGCGGGATGCAGGATGCAAAGTGGGATTGATGTGGGATGCAGGATGCAAAGTGGGATTGATGCAGGATTCAAAGTGGGATTGATGCGGGATGCAGGATGCAAAGTGGGATTGATGCAGGATTCAAAGTGGGATTGATGTGGGATGCAGGATGCAACAGGGGATGCAACACACGTTGTGGTGCGGGATGCAGTGCGGGATGCGATTCCTGCAGGCTCTTCCCTGAAGCTGTGGCACATCCTGGCTCCTGTCACTGTGTCCCACAAGGCCACCATCCTCCTGCTGCTGCCCGTCCATCCCGGGAGCCACCCCCGTCCTCCGCGTCCCCTCCCTGCCGAGCCCCCGCTGCCCCAGGCGGGCAGGGAGGAGCTGGGGGGGCTCCGGCTCTGGGGGGGCTGAGCTGTGGGAGCGGGAGGCACCCACTGTTACCAGGACAACTGGGTGCTCTCCGGAGCCGCTTGTTGCTGCTGCCGCATCCCTGCAAACCTCCCCCGACACCGCTGCCGCCAAATCCTCAACCGGGGGGGAGCTCATCCCCCCGAGCCCCCCTAGGCACAGCTTGGAAAAGCACCGGAGACCCCCCCCCGGGGTGTCATCGGCTGTCCCGGGCGAGGGCTCTGAGCCCCCATCCTCCTCCTCCTCACGGGAGAACACCGCTCGGGGCCTGCCGGGGGTTCGGGGGCTGGGCGGGAGCGGAGCTCCTCGCAGGGCGCAATTAGAGCAGCGCGCGGGGGTGGTGACACCGGGGCCTCGCTGGGAATGAGAGCCGTCCATCAGGGCCGGAACAACCCGCCGGGCTGACACCGGGTCCCCGGTGCCACCACCGTCGTTACCGGCCTCCAGCGCCGCGGGGACCGGGCACAGCGGGCCGGCCGAGGGCTCCCCGGGCAGCCGGCGCCGCCGCTCCCAGCGCGGAGCTCTGGTTTCCCCTTGGTCTGGCACAGAAATCAGCCACGGGCAGAGTCACCGAGGCGGCAGCTGCTCTGCGCCCACCGAGGATTCGGGGAAGGGTTGAGTCCAGCTCCTGGCCGGCGGTGTGGGGATGCTCACGCAGCCCCAGGGATCGTCTCTGCCGAGCAGGGCAGGATTCTCAGGAAGGTTTGTTCAGGGGCACCTCGGCTGGAAGAAGGGACGGCAGCCGCTTGTCTGAGTCACTTTGCTGTAAACTTGGCGGAGAATTGCCAAAAACTGGCCGAAAACAGGGGAGTTTGGGGATAATCGGCTCTGATGGGAGAGCCTCCGCCGGGATGGAGGGATCTGCCCTGCCCGAGGCCACCACCGCTCCCTCCCAGGGACCTCCACGTGGAGATTCCTCCCGCTGGTGGCAGGGAGAAATCCCAGGATAAATCCCAGGGATCTGCCCTGCCCGAGGCCACCACCGCTCCCTCCCAGGGACCTCCACGTGGAGATTCCTCCCGCTGGTGGCAGGGAGAAATCCCAGGATAAATCCCAGGGATCTGCCCTGCCCGAGGCCACCACCGCTCCCTTCCAGGGAGCTCCACGTGGAGATTCCTCCCGCTGGTGGCAGGGAGAAATCCCAGGATAAAAGGAGTGAGGGAAGCGCAGGAGGGACGTGAGCGAGCCATGGAATAAATTTCACTCTGCGGTTTGTTCTGGATTGAGGGCACAGCCAAAAGCCCATCCCAAGAGGCTCCCGGGCCTCTGGATGCGGTCCTGGAGGATGGATTTCAGTCCAACATCCCCGTTTTGGTATTGCCAGGCTCTCTGTGCAGCCAGGGATGGGTCGGGGCTGATCCTCGTCCATCTGTGCCAGGGCAGAGGGCAGGGCAGCACGAAGGACCACAGGTGCCAAGCCAGGCACGCTGGGGAGAGCTTTTGGGGGAAAACTGGAGGAATTTCTGCCGGGTGAGGTGCTGGGCCCGTGGAACTGAGGGAAGAGCACGGCACCAGTGGGACAACCGCGGGATTTTCACCTCCGGGTGCTTCCTGGGAGATCCTCGCTGATCCAGAGCGGCCTGGCAAGGAGCAATCCCGCCCTCAGCCGCTTTTCCAGCTCCATCCCCCGGAGCCATCTCGCTGCCCAGCCCGGCAGCAGTGGCCAGATCACGCCTGCACTCGAGCAGCCGCTCCAGAAGCGAGGAACTTGGCATAAATATTCATCTCGATTAATAAACATGAGGGCTGCAGAAAGCCCGGCTGCAGCGGCAGGCGGCGGGGTGTCAGCGCCTGCTCAGCCTTGCGGGAAGGAGCTCAACCCCGACACCTGACGGGTTTTGCTCAGCAGGAAATCCCGGAGGTTGGATGTTGGGAAAGCGCTCAGCCGCGTCCTTTGTCCCCTTGTTGGCCGGGCTGAGATCTCCCCAGGGGGCTGGAGCCCCGGTGCTTCCCAGTTAGACCTAAACTGGGACAGAGTGGGAGGCAGGGGAAGCTGCTCTGGTCACTTTTGCACCGCCTGTGACAACCCCACGGAGGCACGGGGACAGCAGCCAGTCCCAGTGTCCCCTTTGGGTGTGGCTGCAGCGGGATGGGGGCTCTGGAATAACCCCAAACCCCGCCGTGGCTCCTCGAGCAGTGCCAGCCCTGCACAAAGCCACGGCGGCGGGGACAGCGACGTGCCCAGCGCCGGGGACAGCTGGCAGGGGGGTGGATCCAGGTATTCCCAGCTCCTGTGGGGCAAACTGAGGCAAAGGAACAGCGCCAGGCCTGCGGGAGGGAGGCGGCGGCGGCTCGGAGCCGGCGGGGCCAAGGTGACGAGCGGTGGCACCTGCGGGACGCTGCCTTTGTCACTCCGCCAGCAACCCGGGGCATAAACAAGCGCCTGACATTTCCACACCGCCGCCAGGCCCTCGGATTAAAGCAGAACATAATTAGCAAATTAATCAGGAGGCAATAGCCGGGGACCCGAGGCTGCCGAGCTGTCACCGGCTCCGCGCGGAGCTGACCCCAGGCGTGTTCGGGGACGGCCACTAGTTGTTGTCCCCGTGTCCCCTTCCCTGGGATTTTCCCGGCGGGGCAGGGGTTAAGCGGGATTCCCTGCCCCGTCAGGAGGCTGGGAATGAAACCTCCAAAGGGCAGCGCCTTCCTCGCGCTTACCCTGGAAAAAAACCCCGCGGATCGGGGTGGATTTGCATTCCGCTTATTAGACGCCCGGCAAACACGGGCGAAGCTCATTCAAACACATTTCGGTGATAAAATGATATTGACTCTGAGTAATTAAAAATCATTTCCATATTCAAATACGCCTGATTGAGGAGAAATGGCTTCCCTTTAATTGCCTGGAGGGCAGCGGAGCGACTTCGGGAGCGGCGCAGCCCGGGAAATGCATCTTTGCTTGGCAGCGTGCGAAAGGCCCAGGGAGGAGGAGGAGGAGGAAAAGGAGGAGGAGGAGGAGGAGGAAGAGGAGGAACGGGGTGAGGATGTGACCCTGCCACCTGCCAGTTCTTCCCTCTCTGGTCCCCAAGGATCACTCCCGGAACGAGGCACTCCTTCCTCCCCCTCATCCAAGGGTATTCCCAGGAAATCGCCCCCGTGGCAGCAGGATTTCGTGCTCGGCGCGGCAGGAGCAGCCCCCCCAAAATCCCCGTGGTTCAGGAGGGGGTGCTCTGGGCGATGCCGGTGACGGCAGGGACACGCCAGCACCCACCGGTGACACCCGCACAGCCCCGCCGCACCCCGGCTCGGTCCCCTGGGAGCTCCAGGAATGTTTCGCTCCCGAATCCCCCCTCTGCGCCCCGCAGCTGCCACCAGCACCTCCCCGGCCACCGGAGTGCCGCCAGGAGGTGAGCGCACGGCTGGGCCAGCGAGGCTGCCGCGGGCGCGGAGCTCCTCCAGCCGCCTCCTGGAGCCCCTCCAGCGCTTCCCGGCGGGATTTTGGGCTCCGCTCGGTTTCCTAGGGAAACCAAGCTGCAGCTCAGCTCAGCCTCCGCGCGCGTGGGTGTGCAGGGAGGGACGTGGGTGTGCAGGGGAAACGTGGGCGCCCCGCACCCTCTGTCTCCTTCTCCCAGCTCTCCTCGGAGCATCCCAAACCTCCCGGGAAGGGACCGGAGCAGAGTCCCCGCTCCTGGCTGTGCCCTGAGCCGGGATCCCTGGGACTGACCGGGTCCCGCGTCCCTGGGGACGCTCCGGTGTCACCCAAGGGTGCTCAGAAGCGGGCCCGGCCTTGCCGGGGCTCGGAGGGAGGGAGGAGGGGGCTGAGCCCGGGCTGGCCCCGCCGGCACGGCCGTTTCCATGCTCCATTTCCCTTGGAGCAGATGGGAAAGTGCCTCCGCTTTGCTCCCATCGATCCGTCCCCTCTGGCCCCGCGCCAGCGCTCGCTCCCTGGGGACGCGGGTGGCGCTGTCCCGTGTCACCAGCTGCAGGGGACACCGGGACACGTCCCCAGTGCCAGGACCTGCAACACCTCCGAGCGCCGCGATGAGGGCTCAGGATGGCTCAGGAAGAGAGGAACGCGGGGTAGGGGTCAGGGGAAAAGGGAGAAAGGTCAGCCCTGCACAGCCTTGGAGCAGCCCCATTCCCATCTGGAAAAGCCTCCTGCTCTTCCAGGTGAGCTCACAGCCCCAGGACAGCCCCATTCCCACCTGGAAAAGCCTCCTGCTCTTCACGGGAGCTCACAGCCCCAGGACAGCCCCATTCCTGTCTGGAAAAGCCTCCTGCTCTTCACGGGAGCTCACAGCCATGGAACAGCCCCATTCCCACCTGGAAAAGCCTCCTGCTCTTCACGGGAGCTCACAGCCCCAGGACAGCCCCATTCCCATCTGGAAAAGCCTCCTGCTCTTCGGGTGAGCTCACAGCCCTGGAACAGCCCCATTCCCATCTGGAAAAGCCTCCTGCTCTTCGGGTGAGCTCACAGCCCCAGGACAGCCCCATTCCCATCTGGAAAAGCCTCCTGCTCTTCACGGGAGCTCACAGCTCCAGGACAGCCCCATTCCCATCTGGAAAAGCCTCCTGCTCTTCGGGTGAGCTCACAGCCCCAGGACAGCCCCATTCCCATCTGGAAAAGCCTCCTGCTCTTCGGGTGAGCTCACAGCCCCAGGACAGCCCCATTCCCATCTGGAAAAGCCTCCTGCTCTTCGGGTGAGCTCACAGCCCCAGGACAGCCCCATTCCTGTCTGGAAAAGCCTCCTGCCCTCCAGGTGAGCTCACAGCTCCAGGACAGCCCCATTCCCATCTGGAAAAGCCTCCTGCTCTTCGGGTGAGCTCACAGCCCTGGGTTTGGGAAGGGCTGAGGTGCCACCGCCATCAGCACCGAGCAGTCAGGGCAGCCTGGCCAAACTCTGCCCCTCAGGGTCCTGTCAGCAGCCAGATCTCCCTCTGTGCCCAGAGGACGGAGGAACAGCCAGGAAAAGTCTCCATGGGCCCAGGCTGGGCTCCCATGGGCCTGGAGGAGGAGGAGGCAGGGACAGGACACCGGGATGGGCACAGGGACAGGACACCGGGATGGGCACAGGGACACCGGAGTGGCTCAAGAGCAGCTCCCAGGCCGGCCTGGGCTCAGGCCTGGAGCTGACAGGGATGAGTTTTCCTGCCAGGATTTCCCTGGTGGACCCAAGGTCCTTCCCTCTGAACCTCATTCCTGCTCGCAGACACAAGTGACACCATGAAGACTTCAAGAGTGTTGGGGTTTTCTGTAAATGCCTTTAAAAAAAATAAAATAAAATAAAATAAAATAAAATAAAATAAAATAAAATAAAATAAAATAAAATAAAATAAAATAAAATAAAATAAAATAAATCCAGGTTTTTGTGCTCCCAAAGCTCCAGGAGTCCACATGGGGGAATTGGGATAACTCCCAGGAATCGCCAGTTCCTTCCAACTCTCTCATCCACGTGCTACAATCCCAGATCTCCATCCAGGCACTCCATCCTGGGAATGGGATGGGGAACGGGATGCAAAGCCCAAGGGAAAAAAAAAGTTCCACCCATTCCTGAGGCCATCCCGTGGGAGATCTTTCCATGGGCTGGGGACAGCAGTGCGGCCTGTCCTCCTCACTCAACCCCAAATGGGAGGGCATAACCCCCAAAATGGGGATTTAACCCTTGGGTTAACCACAAATAAGATGGGATAACCCCAAAAATGAGGATTTAACCCTTGGGTTAACCACAAATAAGATGGGATAACCCCAAAAATGAGGATTTAACCCTTGGGTTAGCCCCAAACAGGAGGGGATAACCCCAAAAATGAGGATTTAACCCTTGGGTTAACCACAAACAGGAGAGGATAACCCCCAAAATGGGGTTTTAACCCTTGGATTAACCCCAAATGGAGGGGTTTTAACCCACAGGACCCCCCCCACCCCGGGGCCATCCCGCTCTCCCAGGCTGCCTCCGCTCGCCAGGGAAAAGCGCGGAATCCGAAGCGCTGGAGCGACGGGAATTAAAGCGCCGTAATTAAAGGGAAAATTTTCCAGCACGCCGAAGGCAGAAGAGGATCATTGTGTTTGCCTCCCACATCCCAGATGGATGCACGAGGGCTGCAGACAACGCCGGGGAGCGCGTGGAGAGGAGGAGAGGAAGGGTGTGAGCGAGACCGGGACGTGTGTGAGCAGAAATTGAATTTTTATCGGTTCCTATGTAGATTGTGTTTATTCATCTGTCTCCTCTCCATCTCCCCCTGCATCTCCCTATTTCTTTGACAAAATTACTTTCCTCCTTTGGCCTAATTTTGTTTGTACAGATAGCAGCTGCTTCCTCCCGTTCCGGCAGAAGAAATATCCCGATAAATGAGGTGTTCCATATCCCCGGCACGGCTTGGAGCGGCTCCCTGGAGCGCAACAGCCCCTGGCTGCTGCAGGGACGCAGCTCCATCCCAAAAATCCCCACTTCCCGCGGCTTTCCCAGGCTCCTGCCACCTCTCCCGGGGAGTGGCAGGGGATGGGTGAGGCGCTCCCCAGTTTTCCCAGGTCCCCAGGTGCCGCCATCCTGCTGCACCCAGGGGGGCTGCATCCGTAGGGAAGCTCTGCTGATCCATGTTAAGTGTCCTGCCACGGGAGATGAATGGAGCTGGGATGGTCTGGAATAACAATAAAGGCATTTTCCCCCTACCCCCCAAAAAAACCCCATTCTCGGCAGGACCTGTGTCTCTCCCTCTGCCTGGCTGAGCTGGATTCTCCATGAGTCTTGAGGAGCTGGATGATCCCAAAAACCCGCAGGGAAGTGCGAATCCCAGGCGTGATCCCATCAAGAGCCACAGCCCCAACTCCAGAGAGGACAACACCGAGCTGAGCACGTTTCTTTCCGTGCCCAAAACCACCCCAAAAACAGCCCAAAAAACCTTCCCGGACCCAGCCAGGGCCTCCAGGGCTTTGCCAAGGGGAAGGGAGCTCGGGAGAGGAAAAGGAACCTCTGGAGCTCTGCCTTCTCCACCCAAATCTCTCTGTGCTCCCGGGCATGAGGGAAACTCGACGCCGTGATGGATTTTCCCCCAGGGCCCGCCGTTAAAATTGCGCGGAATTACTCATGCACGGTCCCGCTCGCACGCGGGGCTTTTGTGAGGACGCGAAAAGCGTCCTTTTGTCACCGGGTGAGGACGCGAAAAGCGTCCTTTTGTCACCGGGTGAGGACGCGAAAAGCGCCGCGTTTGTCACCGGGTGAGGACGAGAAAAGCGCCGCGTTTGTCACCGGCTTCCCCCCGATTTGCTCCCGTTCCTTTTCGGCACCGAACCGCCGGGGGTTCTGCTGTTTGCCCGAGCTTTTCCGGGGCTCCTGGTGAGCGGGATCAGCGCGGGGAGGACCCCCGTGGCAAAGGGGTGACACGGGGCGGTGCCACCTCCAGCAGCAGAACCCCCAAACTTCAAATCCTGCCCGAATTTGGGATGGCACAGGGGGGCAGCCGAGGCCGTGGGGCTCCGTCAGGGATGGTTTGGGGACACAGAGGGGCACGGGGTGGTGTCACCTCCCCTGCAGCCGGAACCCCCGAACCCTCTGTGCCATAAATCCTCTGCTTTTCCTGCTCTTTTAGGGGTGATTTGGGACACGGGCGGCTCCTCCTCGTGTCCCCCCATGCCCTGGGGGCTCTGCCTGTGCCCCCAAACCATCCCTGACAGAGCCCCACAGCCTCTGCTGCCCTCCTGTGCCATCCCAAATCCCAAATCCGGCTCTTCCAGGGCTCCTGGTGAGCGGGATCAGCACGGGGAGAACCCCCACGGCAAAGGGGTGACACGGGATGGTGCCACCCCCTGCCCCAAACCCCCTCCCCAAAACTGAGGATTTGGGGGGTCTGGATGCGGGGAGAGGATGGGAAAAGCTGGGTTTGGCCTCGGGGGTGACAAGGTGTGACACAGCCAGCTCAGCTCAGCTCGGCCCGGCGCCCTCAGGGGTGTCACAGGGGTGTCACAGGGGTGTCACAGGGTGTCATAGGGTGTCACCGGGGTGTCACCGGGGTGTCACAGGGGTGTCACAGGGGTGTCACAGGGGTGTCAGTGTTGTCACCGGGCTCTGCCGGGGCCGGATCCCGGCGGGAGCGCGCTCCAGCCCCGCGGGCGCCACGCGTTCCACAACATTGCCCGGTAATTGCGTTTCCCAAAAAAGCAATTACCGACGCCGGCGGCCCCGCGGCGGCGGAGGCGACGCGTTATTCATTCACCCGGCGACGAGGTGACAGCCCCGGGATGCCGCTGGCACTGGGGACAGGGCGCTGAATGCCGCCTCCATCGAGTGGCCGTGACGGTGACACCGGGCCCGAGGGCAGGGACATCAAATTCCGCTGCCCGTGCCTCAGTTTCCCTCTCCTCGCGACGATCCCAGCTCGTGTCGCCTCCCTGGATGCGAAGTTCAAGGGGAAAGAAGTTCCACCCATTCCTGAGGCCATCCCGTGGGAGATTTTTCCATGGATTTGGGACAGCAGTGGGGTCTGTCCTCCTCACTCGACCCCAAACAAGAGAGGATAACCCCAAAAATGGGGGACTAACCCTTGGATTACCCCCAGCTAGGGGAGGTTTAACCCAAATATGGACTTTTAACCCCAGGCTTAACCCTAAACAGAGGGGATAACCCCAAATATGGGGGTTTACCCTTAGGTTAATCCCAAATATCGGGTTGTACCTCAAATATGGGCTTTAACCCTTGGGTTACCCAAAAGAGGGAAATTTTAACCCCAAATAAGGGGTGTAACCCTTGGGTTAACCCCAAACAGGGGGGTTTAACCCCAAGTAGAGGTGGTCTAACCCCTGACAGAGTGATTTAAGCCCAAGCACTTCTCCTGAAGTTTTCCTGCCGGTGACAAAACACCAGCTGGGGTTTGAGAGGGTGGCGAAGCGGGGGAAAAAAAACCAAAAACAAAACCAAAAACAAAGGCGAGGAAAACCAGCAGAACAAGGCAAAAGCCAACATTTCCCTCCCGGAGCGCGGCGAGCGGCGGTGTCGGAATGAGGGATGTCACTCGGCCCCGGCGGCTCCGGAGGATTTCTGTTCATTTCCACTCCCGCCGTCAGGGCAAACCCAAACATTCCGCAGAAATCCCGCCGAAATCCCGGCGTGGGAGCTCTGCCTTCCATGAGCTGGACACGGGAGGGGTCTGGATGGGTTTGGGGAGGGAGGGGAAAAACCTCTGTCCTCCCTCCATCGACATTCCCAGCCTGCAGGAGGGATGAGGATCCAGTTCAGAGCGGGTTTGGGGGCACGGGAATGCAGCGGCAAACCCCGCGCTGGCACCAGGAAAAACTCATTTATCCACCGGGATAAAGGCAGAAAAAGGTTGTTTTTTTGGTTTGGGGTTTTTTTTTTTTCCCCCTAAAATGACGGACCAGCTTTGAAACCTCTGTGGTGAGACGGAGGATGGAGGTGACACGTTCGGTCAGCTGGCGGAGAGACGGGTGGCGCTGGGGGCACCCAGCCTCGCCCACCACCCCCTGCATCCCATCCCCTTCCCTCCACCCCAATTCCCCACTCCCAGGAGAGCCGCGGCCTCCTCAGGGAACAACCCAGGGCTCCATCCCTGCCCAGGGAAGGATTTGGGAATTTTCTCTTTTTTTTTTTTTCCGGGGTTTGGCACCGCCGGCCGCCGAGCTGGCCCGGAGAGCGGCGCGGCGAAGCGGCGCGCGCAATTAGTAAATTAATTATCGAGCGGTAACGGAGATTTCATAGCTCGGAGCTGTCACATCACCAGTGTTTTGTCAAGCGAGATGACGACTGGCGGAATTATTACTGCGGTGCCGGGGCTGGGGAAAAAAGAGGAGAGAGAGAGAGAGAGAGAGAGACTCGAAGGGAGAGGGGAGGATAAAAATATAAAGGGAAGAGATAGGGGAAGAACAAGATAAGTGGGTTTTGTTGCTAATGGAAGCTGGCACAGGGACAGAATCGCAACTATTAGAAGACAACAACACTACACTACGAGTGGCTCTGAATGATCCTCTTAATTAACGCCGCGCACAAAAGGAGCCCCTGCCCACCTCCGAACCCGCCGGGCGCTGCTGGAAGAGCAGCCACAGCTCCGTGAGGACGCCCACGGATCCAGGCCGTGCCCGGCAGCGACGCGAAAAGAGCTGGAGAGCGGGGAACGATCAGAGCCGAGGGCGCAGAGGCGGTGGGGACACGAAGAGGAGCAGGAGCAGCTCCCTGTCCCCTCCCGCCGCCTCATGCAGGCCCGGGCAGCGCAGGGACGCGGCGTGGGGCTGGCAGCGATGGCAGCGCTGCGGGATGCAGGGATTGCAGAGCCCAGATGCAGAAGGGACCCGGTTCTCCTTCCCCACCCGCCCCGTTCCCCCTCCATCTTCCAGGGCCAGATTTAAGCTGCGTATCCAGCGCGATATAAAAATAACACCCCGCCCTCCCACTTGGGAAATCGATTCCTTCACTTCCCACCCGGCTCCGGCTTTAAATATCCCCATTTACATGCGGATTGCGCTGCCTCCCTGCACCGCCTGCCTGGTGCCGAGCCCCGTGGGCGGCTTCGCGGCCGTGCCGGGACCTCATCCTGCTGCTCCACCCCATCCCCGGGGCAGCCAGAGAGGTCCCAGCGGCGCCCTGATTGCTCTTTCCAGAGCTGGGAGGTGACACAGAGCGGTGGCAGTGCCAGGGAGCGCCGCGTTTTCCCGGGAACGGAGCCGCTCTTGGGTCCGGTCCCAAATCCAACTCCCCTAATCCCATCCCTCCGGTGGGCCTTGGCTGCGCCCCCGTCCCCAGCACGAGGAGCAGCAGATGCCAGGGACGGGGAGGGGCGTGAGGAGAACGTGGGCAGCCGTGGCTGCGCCCTACTTTTCCAGGGCAAAATCTGGAGAGGGGAAGCGGAGCTGCGGGGTGAGCGAATCCAGCATCTGCGCCGGCTGGCAGAGCCCGCGGCCCCCGAGCGCTCCCAGCCTGCCCAGCACGACCCACGGCCTCAAACCAGGCCGGGGAAAGGGGGGCAAGAGGCGTCAGCGGGAATTTAGGGGTGTCCCAGATCTCCCCGATGGGCGCAGGGATGGGATAAATCCCCATGGGGCCGGGGGATGCGGGGCAGGAGCGGAGCTGGGATGGGAGCTGGCAGCGCGCTGTAACTTCCGAGGGGAAGGAGGGAAGGGATGGGTTTGAAGAAGCCGCCGCAGGGCTCCCAGAGGGATTTTTGCCAGCTTTCTCAAAGTGTTTAATTCCTTCCCCTCGGCAGCCGCGGGAGCAGCCGAGATTCATGGCAGCGCTCCCGCGTTATCCCTCCCTCGCCGCGTCAGGAGGGATCAAGGGAGACGCGGAGCTTCTGCCTCCGCCAGAATCCAACCCCTGCCTGATCCTCCCCAAATTCCTGCCGGGAACACGCTGAGTGCAAAGCCTCCCCCCAGCCTGGGACGCTGAGATCCCCGCCGGGAGCTGGTGACGGCGCTTGGCCAAATTTGGGTGGAAACCCCCAGGATTTAGAGGAGCTTCTGGGAAAAGGGTCATGGGTGCCAAGGGGAGTTCACAAATCCGTCCTCAGCCCCCGGCGAAGCCGCGTGTCCCAGCGTTCCCCGATCCCAGAACGCCTCCCCGGGCTGGGGTTGGCAGGAAAATCATCATTCCTGCTGAAAAGAAGGAGGCAACAGGGCGAGCACAAACAGCATTTACATATCCTTAATTCTATTTTAGCACCTCTCGGGCTATTTTTGTCGCGGCAGAAACACACCAGGAGAGAAAGGCCAGAGAAAGGGCAAGGAACGGGGCTCGGAATGTGGGACAGAGGGAGAGAAAATAAATCCTGGGCGTAGCTGGAACGGCTGAGACCTGTCCCGCTCGTCACAGCCTCTGTGCCTTGGTTTGCTCCTCAGGCTGGGCAGCACAAAGGGACACAAATGCCACCAAACGCCCCGGTCCCGTGTACAGCGCGGGAGCGAGGAGGGGACAGTCACCACGTCACCGCACCCCAGCTTCCCCTCGCTGCCCGGCTGGGAAAAGCAGCGGGAAAGATCCCGGAGCAGGGGTGGGGGGACATTCCCGGAGCTGGAGGGGACAGGCCCGGCCCTGCTCCGCAGCATCCTCCCTCGTTGCCAGGACAACGGGATGCGATGGAGGCTGGCTCCAGGATGTTGGGATGAGGGGGCAAGTTTGTGGTGCTGGGGGAGCTCCCGCAAATCTCGAGCCCATGGGAGAACCCCCAGAGCCACCCACAGCCAGCGGGCACGGGCAGGGATGCGGCCACGAGGCACAGCGGGAAAAACGGGATGGAACCCACTGGGACAACCTCAGATCCCAGTGGATCAGACAAGGCACGGCCCCGGGGCCCTGCCGCCGCATCCCAGTGCTTCTGAGGCTCCACGGACACGGGGCAGGGCCCAGGGGCTGTCACGGTCCCCTGTGCCCCACGGGCAGGGGGCTGGGAGCGCCCGGGGGCTCGGGAGCAGCCGGAAAGGTGCAGCTTCCTCGCTTTGCTGTTGGTGCCATGGCAACCTTTCCCACTTGGCTTAATTACAGAGCCGGCTGTGCCTCCGCGGGGGGGCCGGGGGTCTGCTCCCTCCTGATCCCATTCCTGCTCCATCCCTGATGCCATCCGTGCTCCCTCCCTGATCCCATCCCTGCTCCCTCCTGATCCCATCCCTGCTCCATCTCTGATGCCATCCGTGCTCCATCCCTGATCCCATCCCTTATCCCATCCCTGCTCCCTGCCTGATCCCACCCCTGCTCCCTCCCTACTCCTTTTCTGCTCCTCTGCTCCATCCCTAAATCCATCCCTGTTCCATCCCTGCTCCTTCCCTGATCCCTCCCTGGTCCCCAGACTCAGGGATAAAGGACAGGAGGCGGAATCCACAAACTCCCGTGGGAGGAGAGTCCTTGCCCAGCCCCAAAGGAGCATCCTCATGGAGCAATCCTGGAATGCTGCCCCTGCTGGGATCCACCTGGATGCCAGGACAAAGCCAGCGGCGCTGGTTCCTTGGTGGGAAGGACCTTTTCCACCTCGTGTCCTGACTCTTTCCTGCCCTTGTCCTCCTCCTCATGCCCTAGATTTCCTGCCCTTGCTGCTCCTCACACCCTGCCCTCGGCACTGGGGTGTCCCATTCCTGCATTCATCCATCCATTCATCCCACATCCATCCTTCCCTCCATCCATCCATCTATCCATCCATCCATCCATCCATCCATCCATCCATCCATCCCACATCCATCCATCCATTCATCCCACATCCATCCTTCCCTCCCTCCATCCATCCATCCATCCATCCATCCATCCATCCATCCCACATCCATCCATCCATCCATCCCTCCATCCCACATCCCTCCTTCCCTCCATCCCACATCCATCCATCCATTCATCCCACATCCATCCATCCCTCCATCCCACATCCCTCCATCCCACATACATCTATCCATCCATCCATCCCTCCATCCCTCCATCCCTCCATCCCTCCATCCCTCCATCCCTCCATCCCTCCATCCCAACTGGAATTCAAAGCAAGGATTCACAAGGAACCGGGATTCCCCCGGCTCAGCCAGCGCTGCCTGCACCTGGATCCCTTCCCAGCTCAACATCTCCTCCCTCTTCCCAGAGGAAACCCGTTTGGGGCTGGATTCTCCATGAGGGGGGGGGGACACGGGAAAACTCCATCCCGCCAGGCACGAGGATCCCAGAGCGAATCCCATCAGCTCCGTGAGTACCAAAGGCGCAGGGATGAGACATCCCCACGGGGATGCCACGGGAAGTTCCCCGCTCGGGGCCGGGCGAATCTCTCTGTAATTAATCACAAACAATTATCCTCCCGCCGCAGCCGACCCTGACCCCGAGCGGGCAGATGGAGCCGGGCCCCCGCGGGCTGGTGGGGATTTAATGACCTCATTGATCCCGGAGAAATCCCAGCCCTGTGGAGCAGCCGGCCCAGCTCCCTCTCCAGCGGCAGATTCGGGGCTGGGGACATCCGGGACTGGAAAGGCGACGGCTGCGGGAGGCAGAGAATCCCTGGAGGAATGCAATTTATGGCAATTAAAAAAAAAAATAAAGGAGAGAGAGGGAAAGGAGGTGGAAAGGAACCCTCTGGAGCTGAGGAGAGCGTGAGAAGAAAAAGGAGAGAGAGAGAGAGAGAGAAGGGAAAACATAAAAACCCAGCCCAAGCCAGCAGCAGCGCTGGGTTTCAAAGGTCACCTCTGGGCATGAATTTTAATTTCACACAGGAGTTTTGTTCATTTGTTAATTATTTTCAGATGAAAAGGGAGATATTCCTGCGGAGGGTGAGGAAAGGGCCACGGCAACATTTGAATTTCAAAGGCGAGGCTGTTTGCAAGGAAAACACAAGGGGAGAGAAGGGAGGGAGAACCTGGGGAGGAGAGAGAGGCTGGAGATGTCCCTCCCCTGCCACGGCCTCGCTGGGGACGCGCCGAGGGCACTGGGGCTCCAAAGAAACCCCTGGAATTGCATCCTGACCTCCCCTTTTCCAGGGAATATCGTGCGCACCATGGGAACACACCACGGATTGGCGCATCCTGTGCCTCCTCTGTCCCCAAGGAACGGGAACACCCGGGGTGAGCCCTGACCCCAGGATGTTGGGAACCTCAGGAATGATCCCCAAAAAACCCCACAAAAACCAACTCCAAGAGGGATCTTATATATATAATTTTTTAATTTATTTTTCTTCTTCTTTTTTACCTCTCTGTAGGTTTTTCAACCCCGGGAGGAGGAGAGAGAAGAGAAGAAGCTGTAAAAAGCTGTTGGAAAGATCCAGGCAGGAGGAGAGGGCAGGGAATAAACCGAGGAATGCTTTTCCTCCTTTTAGCTTTTAGGGCAGCCGTTTGCTTTTTATGGAGCCGGAGGAGCCGAGGGAGCCGCGCATAAAACACAACCGGGTAAATTAAACCTCCCCACAGCCCCGAGCGCAGCCGTGCCGGGGATGCAGCCGGAATTCCCAGCACTTCCCAGCATCCTGCACCCCAAAACTGCTCCTTCTGGGATGGGACAGATCCCTGGAAACCCCCCCTGGATGGAAGGGGTTCACAAACTCCCAGCCGGGAAAATCCCTCCTGGAATTTCTCCTTCCCAGTTTTCCTTTTTGCAGCAGAGCCGTGAATTCCCAGGAAATCAGCCCTCGGGAAGGGCCCTGCCCGCTGTGGGAGAGCCCCAGGATGGGAGAAACCGGGTTACTGTTCCATGGATAAAGCAGATATTTCCCTTCTCCCGATGGAAACACTTATCCCGCAAGGAGGGGTGGAAGGGAGGAATCCAAGGGGTCAGGGAGAGCCTGAACCCCCGGGAAATATTCCCTCAAAGCCCCAAATCCTTCCCACTGGCCCGTGCCTCAGTTTCCCCACCCAGCTGGGCACGAGGAGCTGGGAGTGATCCTGAGGAAGAGGAAGATCAGAGCGAGGATTCATCCTCATTGCTCCTCTTCATTTCCCACGGAAACCACCGGCAGGGAATTCCGCTCTCAGCTCCTCAGCTCTGCCAAATCCGGGGAAAAGTCCAATTTCCACAGTTCTGAGCCCTTCCTGATCTCCTAAAACCGAGCGATTTTCTGCCTGATCGGGAATTAAATCACGGCAGCCGCCATGGAGGAGAGGACGGGGGTCCAGGGCCAGGGGATGATCCCAAATCCCTGCAGCGCTCCCACATCATCCCTCCGTTGGGATTCCAGTGGGATAGAAAGGCAGGAGAGGGGCCCCGTGACCCCAAACCCCCTCATCTGCTCACCCACAGACACCAGGAAGCAGCAGAGGACGCCCCAAAATCCTCACCCCTCATTATGGGACCATTCCCAGAGCTTCCCCATCCCAGGGGATCCTTGTCCCACTCCATAAATCCATGGGTTTTACCCTTCCCTGTGGGGTCCGGCTAACGAGGCAGCGATAAAACAAAGGGTAAAATTATTAATGAAGAGAAGCAGCGCGGCTTCCCTTGCAGGGAATGGGTTCGGAGATTCCCAGCTGAATTCCTGCTGGAATTCCAACTCCCGGTGGCACCCGGGGCTGGCAGTGCCACCCGCTGTCCCCACCCCCGGCACCTGCGGCTGGAACCGCTCCGTATTTTCATGCGGAGTTTGCAAAGATGGGGCGCATTTAAATGCAAATAGCGTTATTTCTGTCTCGGGAGAAAAAAAAAAAAAAAAATTAAAATAAAGCGTCATTAATACATTTTCTGCAATTTGGAGAAATCAGTGGCAATTATATATATTTTTTTTTCGCGATGAGCCATTAGCCAACTTTCATTCGAAGCGGGGCCAGGGGGAGAGAGGGGGGGGAAAAAAAAAGAAATATCACAAGGAAATCATCGTGTGACTGACACATTTCCTCCCAGGTCTTCGAGCTGCCTGCTCATCCCGGGAATAATTACAAAGGGAAGGAGCTAAAAGTACTTCCAGGAGGCGGGTGTGCGCGAAGCCAAGTGTTTTTCCAAGGGGATGATCCAGCACGTGTGTGCTCGGATCAACAGGATGGGATTTTGGGGGGCTCTTCAGGGATAATTTTGGGCTGGGAGGAGCCTTAAAACCCATCCGGTTTCAGCTCCCGATATCCCAGATTGCTCCAAGCCCCATCCAACCCGGCCTTGGGCACTTCCAAGGATGGAACATCCGGGATTTTTCCTGGAGCTGCCAATACTGAGGGTCCAGAAGCTTCTCCAGCGTTTCCTGATGCTCGTGCCCGGGTGCTGAGGGGTTTGGGGAGGGATTTAGGGGATCAGGACCGAGGAAAAGGCCTGGCGTGGGGGGGGGTCTCAGGTATCCAGGTGGTGCCTGCCTCTGGAATGTGCAGATCCCCGCTGGAATTGTGATCTCCCGCCTGCTTTGCTGCTAAATGAAAGGGAGCAGGGAGGAGAAAAGAAAAGAGAGATCCGTGGCGAGATTAAAGGGAAAAGGAACAAAAAAAAAAAATAAAGGCTCCCGCTCTTGTTCCTTTTCCTGGGGGTGAAGAGTGAAGAGCGAATTTCCATAGCGCTGGAAGCGCTCATTAAGCGCTGTTAATGACAGTCCCCACCCCCGGAGCGCCGCAGGGGTGGCTCTTTCCCCACCAGGAATGCACATCCCAGGCTCTCCGGGGTGGGATTTGGGATAAACCCGAGGTGCCAGGCTGCCAGCGCGACTTGGGGACAATCCCGGCACCGATTTGGGGACAATCCCTGCACCGTTCCCAGCTGATTTTCCTCGTCCTCCCTCCCTGCTCACCCTACCGCAGGTGAAGCAAAGAGCCCCAGAACTCCCCAAAAACAGGAGGGGAGGGACAAAGTCGGAGCCACCAAGCTCTGGGGGACATCCCGAGTGGCATCAGAGCTCTTGCAGTGCCGCCTTTCTGCTGGATAATTCAGGGGAATCCCTGAATCCCCCTCCCTGGGCACCCAGGAGCGGAGCCAGCAGCGCCCCACCCTCAGCTCCCAGGGGCTGGTGGGGTCCTGGGGGTCACCTGTCCCAGATTCCCAGTGGCCTCCATCCATTGATATCCATCAATATCCATTGATATCTGTCACCGAGACACACAAAGAAATCACACGCAGACAAGAGATTTTCGCAGAGGTTCCTCTGATCCAGCTCTCAACTGAAAGAGCGGAGAGAAGAGACCCCTTTGTTTATTCTTTTACTTTTTATACATCTGTGGGTCCAGCAGAAGATTGGCTTTTTGGGGTTTCCACCCCTCAGCCTCAGTGGCCAGACCAATTGTCAGTTACAATTGTTTTCAGGTTAGAAATATGCAAACAAAGGACAAAGAATGAAAAACAAAAGATTTGTTTATATCACTTCTGTAAGAAAGGTAGAAAAACTGCTCTGATATTCTACAGTAACTAAAAGATCTGACTCCATTTATGAAAATCAAAAGGCTAATAAAGAAACTCAAAAAAACCAGGGTAACAGGTATCCATCAGTATCCATTGATATCCACTGATATCCATCAGTATCCATTGGCATCCATTGATATCCATTGACATCCATTGATATCCATTGATACTCATCGATATCCATCAATATCCATTGACATGCATCAATATCGATGGATATCCATCAATATCCATCATTATCCATTGACATGCATCAATATCCATGGATATCCATCGATATCCATCCATATCCATGAACATCCATTGATATCCAACGATATCTATGAACATCCATCGATATCCATCAAGGTCCATCGATATCCATCAATATCCACCAATATCAATCAATATTCATTGACATTCATCGACATCCATCAACATCCATTGATATCCATTGACAGCCATTGACATCCATCAACGTCCATTGATATCCATTGATATCCATGAACATCCGTCGATATCCATCAACATCCATCAATATCCATAGATATCCATCAATATCCACCAATATCAATCAATATCCATTGACATCCATCGACACCCATCAACATCCATTGATATCCATTGACATCCATCAACGTCCATTGATATCCATTGACAGCCATTGACATCCATCAGCGTCCATTGATATCCATTGATATCCACGAATATCCATCGATATCCTTTGATATCCATGAACATCCATCGATATCCATCGACATCTATCAATATCCATAGATATCCATCAATATCCACCGATATCAATCAATATCCATTGACATCCATCGACATCCATCAACATCCATTGATATCCATTGACATCCATCAACGTCCATTGATATCCATTGATATCCATGAACATCCATCGATATCCATCGACATCCATCAATATCCATAGATATCCATCGATATCCACCGATACCCGGGAATCACACACCCCGCCCCGCCCCGCACGCCCCGTCCCGAGCGGCAGGACTGCAGCTGCCTGGGAGCCTGTCCCGCGCCATTCCCGCCAATCCCAAATCTCCATCCTCCCCTCCCGCGTCCCTCCCAAGGCCGCGCTCCGTCCTTCCCATAAATCTCTGTCTGCTCACCCCCGGCCCTGCCGCCGCCCCCTCGGCCGGGTGACAAATGGCCAGGGCGGCCGGGGGGTGACCAAACCCCCCCTTTCCCAGGAGGATGGCGCTCCAGGGTCCTTTTCCCGGGATAATCCTGGGTGATGGATGGGCGCTGCCATCCCCGCTGGCCCTTTCCTATTGACTTTTTTTTTTTTTTTTTAATTTTTAATACACATCATAACCCCGGCGCAGCGGCTTCTCCCGCAGGATGGCAAACACCTGGATCAGCACGGGGGATGGATGAGGAGCATAAAACACCCCCGGGATAAACGGCCCCTCGGAAAAGGGATGCTGAGGGTTCCAGCAATCTTGGACAGCAGCCCTAAAGCCACCCTGGGCACCCCAAAACATGCCCAGGTGGGGCTCAGGGGGGTGACAGCACCCCCACAGTGACAGGACACGGATCCTGCCCTCAGTGGGACTTCCAGGAATCAAATCCCAGCTCCTGGAATTCTCCTCTGTCGCTGCCTCTCTTTGCTCTCCGTTGTCACCTTCCATCCCAGCACGACCAAATCGTTTCTCGCCCTCCCAGAACCCCAATCCTGAGGTTGTGAGGGGTTTTTAGGGATCCCCGGGGGTGTCCCCGCTCTCCATGACGCCAATCCCGGGCTCTCCAAAGGATCCAGCTCCCGGCTCCGGGTGAAACACATTTTAAGGGCCATAAATTCCGTCTGGGTTACCTGCGGACGCTTAATCAAAGGCCCGTATTTCAGCGTGAGTGATCTCCTCTGTGCTTTTAGGAGCTTTTTTCATGTCCTCCTTCGCTCCGATATGGATCCAACATCTCCCGCAGCGGCCAAGGCCGTAAAGATAAAAAATGGGATAATTGCGGCGGGAGTTTTATCGGTGGGAAAATACCAGGAAGCACGAAGCAGCCCTGACAACTGTTTTTTGGGGATGCTGGGAGAGGGTCTCCTGCATGGATCCAGCCATCCCAGCTCCTGCCAAAGCTCCCAGATCCCGTGGAGGCATCAGTTCTGGAATATTGGGAGGTCTTGGATGAGAGAGGGGCATTCAGAGCACCCTGAGAGCGGCCAAAAAAACACTGAGAGAAGAATCTGGGCTGGAAAAACTTCCAGAAAGGGGGAGCAGCCCCTCCATTCCTGATATTTGGGCTGGAAAAACTTTGGACGGAGAGGCTCAGCCCCTCCATTCCCAATATTTAGGGTGGAAATTGTGGAGGAAAAGGGGTGAAAGCTCGATTTTCAGGAAAGAAGGCATTCGGGGTGGAAAAACTTTGGATAAGGTGGATCAGCCTCCCCATTCCCACTGCTTGGGGTGGAAATTGAGAAGGAGAAAGGGTCGAAGTGGGATTTTGAGGGAAGGAGCCTTTTGGGCTGGAAAAACTTTGGATGAAGAAGATCAAGCTCTCCATCCCCATTATTTGGGGTGGAAATTGTGGAGGAGAAAGGGTGAAAGTGGGATTTTGAGGGAAGGAGCCTTTTGGGCTCTTCTGACACTGACGGATGTCCTTGGTCCCAAGGTCATGGCTGGAGCATCCCAGGGAAAACGCCGCCCGCTGGGATCACCCCGCTCCAGGGCAGAAGGATTTTGGCTTTCCCAAGGCTCACCACTGATAATAAATCTATATCCCACGAGTCAGGAATAGCCCAGAGGGTGGCAAGAGAGGGAAAAGAGGAATGGGAGGGGTGGGAGCCTGATCTATAAACACGGCATTTCATGGAAGTGGGAAATGGAGAGAAAACGCCGGGATGGGCTCGGCGCAGAGCAGCAATTCCAAGGGTATTCAGGATAAAAACCCAATAAATTCCGAGCCGCCAGGCAGCTCCATGGAGCTGAGCAGAGCAAAGGGATCCCCTCGGGTTCCTCCCCTGCTGCCATCATTTTGGGAATGGGATCAACGTCTCACAGCAATCCCAGGATTAACCCTCTCCACAGTCGAGACCCAGCAGAAGAACCTCTCTCCCCCTTGCTCATTCCAAGGCTTTCCCGTGAGAATTCCTTGCACTCTCCATCCCTGAGGAGTGCCAGCTCCGCCCCACATGATCCCGTCTCCATCCCCGAGCGCCTCGCGTGCCCCGCACGGATCCCGGGAGCTCCGGTGAGCCGCTCCCCGGATGAGGCACAGCGCTAATTGAGGCACCCCTGACTACAGCTCCATTACAATTAACAGACAATTAGCAGCACAAGCTGGCGTGCGGAGCGACAAGCACGAGCTGGCAGCGAGACAAACTCCCTGTTCCTTCCCGGCGGGATGGCTGCTCCCGATGGGGCTCTGGAGATCCTTGGGCTGGGAAATTCCAGCTGCTCTCCCGGCACCAAAACAGAGCTGGAACTGCTCCACCACATCCTTCCCTTCTTCCTTTTTTCCCCTTCCCTTCCTTTTTTTCTCCATTCCTTCCATTCTCTTTCATTTCTTTCCTTTTTTGATCTTCCTTTCCCTTTCTTTTTCTCTTCCCTTCCCTTCCCTTCCCTTCCCTTCCCTTCCCTTCCCTTCCCTTCCCTTCCCTTCCCTTCCCTTCCCTTCCCTTCCCTTCCCTTCCCTTCCCTTCCCTTCCCTTCCCTTCCCTTCCCTTCCCTTCCCTTCCCTTCCCTTCCCTTCCCTTCCCTTCCCTTCCCTTCCCTTCCCTTCCCTTCCCTCTGAACTTCACCCAATCCCACTCTCCACCCCTCCCTTCACGCCCAACCCCTGTTTGTTTTTCCACTCTTAATTCCTGAATTCCCAATGAGCGAGTTGTTAGGCCTGCAATATCCCGGTAAATTGTCCATGTCCTTCCTCTGGATGCCATCCAGGGCCAGCCGGGCTCGGTGACATGGTGCCAGGGTGGTGGCGGACGAGAGGGAGCCCAGATTTCCTGGGAAATCCACTTTTCCAGAGACGGATTTAAGCTTGGGGATGGATTGGGACACAAACCGGGATTGAGGATGGCTCTGGACGCGTTGGACCTCGCCCCAGCACCTCCTCCAGCAGCACCATGCCGCCATTCCCACCCCCAATCCCGACAAAACGCTCGCCGAAGCTCTGGGATTCGGGATTCCTCCTTTCCCTGCCTCAGCTCCTTGAGCCGCCACGATTACCAACAATTTGCCAAAACCCGCAACTCGCCGAGCCCTTTCCCCCGCCGCGCTCTGGCGGGTTCCAGCAGCGCCGCTGGATCGGGCGGGAATCGCTCGGCTTTCCTTGGATCTTCCCGCCAGAGCCTCACGCTAATTCGGTTTGATCCCGGCTCGCCGGGGTCCCGGCGGAGCTGGGGCTGCCGGAGACAGGCTGGGAATGCCGCCGGGATGCTCCCGGAGAGCGATGCGAGCTGACAGCGCGGCTCCCGAGGGATGCGGGCACCCGCGCCGGGGAGGAGAAAACCGGGATTAAAGGCTGGGAATGAGAGCCCATCCCGGCAGGGCATTAATCCCTAAACGCAACCAGCGCCGGCATTAGCGAGGATCCCACTGGGGCTGTTGTGGGGCTTTATTCGATGGCTTTAATTAATTTATCGCTGCGCTCACAGCTCGGTGCTCCGCCCACGTGTGTGCCCGGGGCTCCTGGGACCTCTTGGGAGCCCAGGGGTGACCCCAAGCTGTCCCTGTCCCCCACTCACTGTCCCCTCTCTCCCCTCTGTCCCTGCTGTCCCCACTGTTCTCACTGTCCCCTTGACCATCACTGTCCCCGCTATCATCACTGTCCCCTCGATCGTCACTCTCCCCTCGATCGTCACTGTCCCCACTGTCCCTGCTGTTCTTACTGTCCCCTCTACCATCACTGTCCCCTCTTTCCCCACTGTCCCCTCTCTCCCTGCTGTCCCCACTGTCCCCGCTGTTCTCACTGTCCCCTCTATCATCAATGTCCCCAGTGTCCCCTCAACCCTCACTGTCCCCACTGTTCTCAATGTCCCCAATGTCCCCAGTGTCCCCTCTGTCCCCACTGTCCCTTCTCTCCCCGCTGTCCCTGCCACCTCCACCCCCTGTTCCCGTCCCGGGAGCGCCAGCAGGAGGCTGCAGGGCCGGGATCCGGTGATCCATGGGCTGAGGGAAGCCGAAGCTCCCGGCCTTGTCCCTGTGCCAGCGCCAGGAGCATCCCTGAGCACATTCATGGCTCCCATCCCTCCCTTACACGCCCCAAAGCGTTCCCTGCAGCCTCACACAGCTTTTGGAGGGCAATAAACCCCCAATTCCCACGGGATTGGTGGTGGGCACTGGATTTGGCCATCCCAAACCCCACCCCGAGCCTCTGGATGTGACAGCCCCCCTCGGCCCATCCCAAATCCCGTCCCCCAGGGGCTGCGCACCCTCACGTGAGCATCCCAAAACACAGCCCCGGGTTTTCCTTGCTTCATCCTCCTTCCCATCAGCGCTCCGGAGGAAAACGGGATCGGCCCCTCTCCCTCCTGTCTCCCCCGGGCTCCCTGAGGAGCAGCAGGCAGATGTTTGCTCGGTGCCAATCTGCATCCTGCTGGATTCCATAATAATATCAATTATCCCAAGCTTTCATCCACGGAGCTCTGTGTTCCCTGGGAAATAGAGATGGATGGAGCCGCTTTGCCGCCAGCTGGAGCGGTCCTGGGGACACGGGCCTTGGGGACAGATGGGGGCCAGCCGGAACGGTCCTGGGGACACGGGCCTTGGGGACAGATGGGGATGTCACCGTGGTGGAAAAGGGCAGGGAGGGCCCAGGGCTGGATTCCCTTCGGGAACTGGGAAAACGCTGCGAAACTCCTTTGCAGCCTCAGCTGGAGCTGAGCTCTGGGAAGAGCAGAGATTCCTGGGGACATCCCGGCTCCAGGCTCGGGATAGCTGGTGGATGGAGGCTGGCACCTCCTCGGCAGGGCATTGTCACCGCGTGTCACCTGGCTGGAGAATCCCTGCTCCCACCGCTCCCTGGGGCTTCCCTCTCCCTCAGGGCCGCTTCGGAGTCGGGAGCAAGGGCTGATGTGGGATGAAGGTGGCAGCACCCCCAGATTTCCCCTGGAAAGCCGGATCTTTCCCAGGGGATCGTGCTGTCCCTGCCTCCCGGGCTGCCCGACCAGGGAGGGGATCCCTTTATTTTTTTCCCCACTCCTGTTCCTATTTTGGCAGCGCTGGAGTCGAGTAGCTCAATTAAGCAATAACTGCCTCTGTACAGCTGCCCACACAGCCTGCGGTAAATAATTAAACGCTGAAATAATCCAGCAGATGGGAAGCAGCGTGGAGAGGGATCCGAGAGGAATCCTCCCTCCTGCCCTCCTCATCCCTGGCCCCGCCACAGCGCCGGGACCCCGAGCCACAGAAACATAGGGAAACACCTGGAAGGGGAAATCCCAACCCCCACCACGTGTCCCCACCCCCGGGGCGGCGGCGGGAGAAGAAGAACTTGGGAAAAACATCATGGAAAATTTTACCCGAGCCCTGGTATTGATCTGGAGGCGAAGCACATCCCCGAGCCAGCCCGTGGCTCCTCTCGCGCATCACCCGCCTTTTCTCTGCTCCAACGCCGAGCAGGAGCATCGCTGAGAGGCCTAATTAGCAGCCACTGATAGTTAAATATTAATTCCAAACCCTGAGGGTTGAGGATCCAGCTTGGAGCTGGGAGGGTTTGGCACTGGAGCCCGTCCCGAGCGTGGCGCAGCGGCTCTGCTGTCCCGGCGATTCCTGGCACGGAATCGGCGCCATCCCCGTGCCGCATTCCCTGCCTGCTCCCAGGGATCACCAGAGCCGAGCAAACACAGCGAGAGCCATTCCAAGGCTCCCCAAAAAGTGAAGGGAACCCCCCCCCAGAGAGTTCAACGATCCCTAAAACCAGCTCCTGCCGTTCCAAAGGGCAGGCACACGGAGCTGGCGGGGGCAGCGGGATGTTGTTCCACGGCGATCCCGGCTCCCAGCAGGCAGCCGGAGCCTCCTCTCCATATTCACATTTCCATCACATCCTCCTCAGACAGCTCCTCTCCACTCCTCCATCTGCTCAAATGCCACCTCCGAGAGGGATTGGCTCGAAACAGCTTCTCCCCTCGTCGTTAGCTCCCCGTTCTCCTCCTCAGGGTTCGCGTGCTTGATCCCGGGAATTCGCCAGGGCTTCGGATTTTGTGGGGCCCTGGGAGACAGGCGAAGCGTGTCGGCCTGGGGATGGGGCAGGGGATGGCCTCAAAACCTGAATTTCTTTGTGGAAACAGCGGATTTTGGGGTACAGGACAGCCCCGGGAAAAGCTGATGTGTCCGAGCCCGATGTCACCCGCTTGGGGACACCCCTGGGGAGGGTCCTGCTGCAGGCCAGGGGTGATTTATGTTCCGAGTGTGAACTGAATCCCAGCTGGGAACTGATTCTGCTGCCAGATCCACCCACCCAGCAGCTGGGTGGGTGAATCAGCTGGGGAAAGTGATCCCGGGAATCAGATCAGGAAAACGATCCCAGGAATCAGATCAGGAAAATGACCCCTGGAGACACCTTCCAGATCCTTCTATCTGTTATCAGCTCCCGGCCAATTCCGGAACAGCCCTGAGCTCAACCCCACACTCAGCCCAGCCCTGTGGGGCAAAATGCAATCCTGGGATGGACCTGGATGAGCTGGGATGAGCTGGGATGAGCTGGGATGAACTGGGATGAACTGGGACGCTCTGGACCTCCCCCCATCCTGCCACACGAGCTCAGCGCACGCGTCATCCACGGATCTGCCGTCGCCTCCCACAGCCCCGGCCGCTCCATCCTTTGGCCAAACCCCCTTTTGTCACCTCCCAGCCTCGCCTCTGGGGACCCCCGGGCCTGTCCCCACCTCTCTTTGTGCCGGGAGGGACAGCGCAGGGTGTGACAGGGTGTCCGTGCCCCTTCCCTCCCCGCGGCACGCGCTGTCACCGCGCCTTTTCCCCGGGAGCTGCTGCATCCTTCTCATCCGCGGCCACGCAGCTTCTGGGCCGCGTTTGTCAAAGTCGGCCTGTCACCCTGGTTCTTCTGAGTTTTTTTAAAGCCTTTTGATTGTTCATAAAAATGGAGTCAGACCTCTTAGCTACTGCACAATATTAGGAGCAGTTTCTACCTTTTTTCCCACAGATGTAACATAAACAAATCCTTTGTTTTTCATTCTCTGTCCTTTGTTTGCGTGTTTCTAACCTGAAAACAATTGTAACTGATGGCTGGTCTGGCCACTGAGGCTAAGGGGTGAAAACTCCAGAAGCCAATCCACAGCCAGACCCACAAATGGATAAAAAGTAAGAAATAAACAGGCAGAGGGCTCTCCGCTTTGTTCTCCGCCTTGGCTCAGCTTGAGCTCAGGGAGGTGCCCAGGGAGCCCCGCGGGCACAGCCGGGGTGGCCCTGGAACCTTCCCCCGGGGCTGGAAAATCTTGGGAAGCAGCGGGGAAAGAGCCACCGGCTTGTGGGTGACGCCAGGACAAGGTGTCACTGTGTCCCCTCGTCGCTGGGATGAGCCACGGTGCTCCAAAGGGATCAAACACCAGTGCAGCAGCATCACCCCAGATTCCAGCGTCAGCCCCCATTTCGCTCCACCCTGAGATTCCAGTTCTTGGGAGGCAGGAGGGAAGGAGCCGGTGAAGGAAGGAGCCACCGGCTTGTGGGTGACACCGGGACAAGGTGTCACTGTGTCCCCTCATCCCTGGGACGAGCTGAGGTGCTCCAAGGGGATTGAGCACCAGCGCAGGAGCATCACCTCCAATTCCAGCATCAGCTCACATCTCCCTGATTCCCAGGGATGGAAATCCTTGGGAAAAAGGCAGGAAAGAGCCACCGGCTTGTGGGTGACACCAGGACAGAGGTGCCCCTTGGGGACATCCCTGGGATGAGCCACAGTGCTCCAAAGAGATCAAACACCAACACAGGATCATCGCCCCAAATTCCACCCTCAGCCCCCATCTCTTTTCACCCAGAGATCCCAGTTCTTGGGAAGCAGAAAGGAAGGAGCCCCTGGCTTGTGGGTGACACCAGGACAAAGGTGTCCCTTGGGGACATCCCTGGGAGGAGCCACGGTGCTCCGAAGGGATCAAACACCAGCGCAGGAGCGTCAGCCCAGGCTGCAGCCTCAGCCCAGGCTGCTGTCAGCGGCTGGGGGGGCTCAGCCCCGCCTCGTCCCCGTCCCTGTCACCGTGGGAAGGGGCCAGCGCCCGCTCCGGGTGTTCCCCGGGTGACAGCCGTGGATCCTGCCGTCGCCCCGTGCTCCCCGGGAGCCTGGCTTTGTTCCCCGCACAACGGGAGCTGCCAGGGAGCGGTGACAGCCCCGGCACGGAGGGACCGGCCCTGGCTGCCAGCCGGGGGGAGGACGGCGTCGGTCACAGCCCTGCCAGCTGCGGTGGCACCGGACGGAAGAGCCAGGGGTCTTCCAAAGGGGCTCAGCATCATCCCTGCTCCTCACTGATCCCCCTGAGCCCAAAAACGCCCCAAAATCCCTCTATGGGGTGTGCCCGCCCATGTTCCGGCAGATCCCTGACCGTGAGAGATGAGGGGACAGGTGTGACAGTGGGGACACGTGGGGGTGGTGACGGCGCTGCCACAGCCCCGGTGGGGTGCAGCCAGAGCTTTTCCAGCTCTCCCAGGACCCTGCAGGCTCCGTGGCACAGCCGGAGGAGCCCAAAGCGGGGGCAGAAGGCGCTGTGACCCCCAGGGCGCTGTGACCCCGCTGTCCCCGTCCCCTCAGGGCGGGACACGCCGCCGTCCCCTCCCTCAGCTCCATCCAGCTCCGATTCCTCCGCGACCCCCGGGATCCCCTCACTCACCTTCCTGCCGGCTCTCCCAAACCCCAGCGAGCCTCTCCCGGGCTCTGCCGTGAGCCGGCCTCCCCCGGGAGCTCCATCCACGGCCTCCCCTCCGCTTCCAAACTTCCCAGTTCCAGGGGAGTGGGGGCTGTTCTCGCTTTCCTGCGCTATCTATAGCCCCCTCTATACCTCTATATATAGATCCTATAGCTCCCAGCTAATCCCTCCGCAATCGTAAAGCCATTAAATTAATTAACCGAGGGAAAGAGAAGGGGAAAGGGCTGGAGAAGAGCAGGGGAGCGTTTTCGAGGTTTATTTACACCCCGATTCAAGGCAGGTCAGCACCGGGGGCTGCCGGCCCAGCTCGCTCCGGCCACGAGGAGCAGATCCAGGAGCCGCCATCCCGACCTGGTGTTCCAGGTGGGGAATGAGGCAGGAGGCGCCGGGAATCTGCATTTCCACGCTGGATCCGTGGCTGGCAGGGAGGGAGGGCGGTGCTGAACCCCACACCCATCCCTGTTTTCCCGGCTGAGAATTCCAGGGGCGGGCAGGGAGGGTGTGAAGCGGTGACGATCCAGGAGCGCTGCCAGGAGCTGCAGGCGCCAGCGGGAGCAGCCGCAGGCTCTGGATGAGCCCCTGGATTGGAGGGGAGAGCTCGGCGTGGGCCGATCCCGGCGGGTTTGCCACCAAATCCAAACCCCGGCTCGTCTGCTGTCACCCCGAGCTGGGCGTCCTTGGAGCCTTCCCAGGGAATCTGGGATAAATTTGGGGCTGGAGGCAGTGGGGGAAGGAGCACCCAGCTGGAGAGGTGGGAATGCTGCGGATCCGCCTCGCCTCCGTTGTCACCACGTGTCCCCATTGTCACGTTTGTCCCCTGTGGGTCAGGGGCTGGGGGAACACGGGCAGGTGAATCCCATCAAAGGTTCTTTGGGGCATTTTTGGGCTCATGGATGACACTTTGGAGAGCCTCTGGCTCTTCCCTCTTTCCATCCGTGCTCCCAGCTCAGCCCGGCACCACCGTGGAGAGACAGAGACCAGGGAACAGCCGGGAATGCCAGGATTGGGAATGCCAGGATTGGGAATGCCAGGATTGGGAATGCCAGGACTGGGAATGCCTCCCTCTGATCCCCCATGCTGCCATCCCCGGCCGTCACTCAGCCTCTAATCCGCAGCCCTGGCGCATTCTCCTCGCCGACAAGGAGCTGACACGGTTTTCATGGCACTTAATCAGCTCTTTAAATTTAATGCCCCGATCGCTCGCATCTGCGGCGGCCACTCCGCCCCGGCCGGGCCCTGCGGAGGTGGAGGGCGGCAGGAGGGGGGAAATTCCCCGCTGGAATTTCAAGGATGGAGCTCATCGTGGCAGGCAGATGCTCCCAAAAAAATTTAAAAAAATCCCAGCTCGGCTCCTCTGGAGGAGTGTTTTCCTCTCCTTCCACGGGAACAGCCCAGAAATCAGACAGGAGTGGAGGCCTCGGGGCTGCCCCGCACAATCCGGGATATTCCAAACCTCTGGATCCCCAGGAATTCCCCCACATTCCCCCCAGCCGAACACCTCCTGGCAGCCAAAGGCGAGCGCTGTGGGAATCCAGGAGTGATGGGCTTCATTCCACCCAAAAAACATGGAAAACCTTGGGAATGGAGAGCCAGGGGAGGCTCCAGAGGTGGGCACAGGGAATGGGGATGAGCAGAGGGATAGGCACAGGAAATGGGATGGGCACAGGGAATGGGGTAAGAAGGAGAATGGAATGTGATGAATGCAGGCATGGGCACAGGAAATGGGATGAGCACAGGGATGGGGATGAACACAGGGAATGGGATGAACACAGGGAATGGGATGAGCACAGGGATGGGGATGAACACAGGGAATGGGATGAGCACAGGGATGGGGATGAACGCAGGGAATGGGATGAACACAGGGAATGGGGATGGACACAGGGAATGGGATGAGCACAGGGAATGGGATGAACACAGGGAATGGGGATGAGCACAGGGAATGGGGATGAACACAGAGATGCAGACAAGGCCGGAGCAGCTCCCCAGAGATCTGGGAGCTGCTGGAATGCAGCCAAGGGCTCCCGCCGTGCCCAGCCGAGGGCAGCGTGTCCATGCGGAGCGCCCAGGACTGGGGCCGGCAGGGCGGCACCTCCTGATCCCCTGGCTGAGCTGGAATTCCTCCCTCCCCAGCTCCTCCCGGGTGCCAAATCCTTCCTGACCCCGGCGCTGGCACCTCCCTCCCGCCGCCAGCTCCGCTCTCCACGCTGCAGAGATCCAGGGAATTGGGGGGACATGAGCGGATTTTTCTGCCTTCACCTTCCTTTGTACTCCCATGCTAATGCCAACAATGGGAATTAAACATCTCCCGAGCAGCGGAACGAAGGCCGGAGAGGAGACCAGCCTGACCGAGCTGGATAAAAAACCCTGGAGCAGGAATGAGGGAGGGGGAAGAGCAGAGCTGGGGGCTCACCACGGGCACATTGTCACCCTTCATCCACGGGGAAAAATCCTGGGGAAGGAACCTCGGAGCCCTGGGCCGGCTGGAGCCGGAGCCGGAGCCGGAGCCGGAGCCGGAGCGTGCGGCGCACAGGGACGGGCAGCAGCACCCTGGGGCCTCACATGCCGCGCTCCGTGCGGGGAGGCGATGGCCTGGGATGCTCCAGCCTGCCCTACATTCCTCCTAAAGATAGCAGCCAGGTGCTGCCGCTGCAGCCGGCTCGGGAGGGGCGCGGGGGTCCAGCCTGGGATGCTGGGATGATCCTGGAAGGATCCCGGGATGATCCCGGGATGCTGAGCCCACCGCTCCCGGCACCGCCATCCCCATCCTTGTGTCGCCTCTCCCGCTCGTGACAAGCAGTGCCGAGGGGCTGGTGGCACCCTGGGGACACAGCCAGACGTCCAGATGGACCCTCGCCATCCCAAAAATAACCGGGAACAGCTTCCCGTGCCCCGGCGCTGACTGGGCAGCACAGGAGGAGGAGGAGGAGGAGGGGAGGCAGCTCTCACCTCCTGCTCCCCAAAATTCCAGGGAATGCGGAGTGCCAGGGCTGGGAGAAAGGGGAGAAGGGTCAGCCCCGGCCGGGTGCTGGGTGCTGCAGTGGTGCAGAGGATTCCTGCCTGGATTTGGGGACTTTTCCTGCCTGCAGGACGTCATCTGCTGCCAGCCCTGGTGCACAGCTTGGTGCCTTTCTGCTCCTCGCTGGCTTTGCTCAGGACTCTGCCCGCTCCGGGTCTGGTGATTCCGGTAAAAACCTCCCTGCCCTGTGTCGGTGCTGGATCCCAGCTCCCAACACTGCTCCCATCCCGGATTTCAGCTCATCCTCCCCCTTTGTCCCTACATCCCACAGAGAACAGCCTCTCTGGGCTCTGGGCATCCCCGAGGGGCTCACAGAGCCCAGCCCCTGATGCTCCCACGAAAGGATTTCACTCCTCCATCCCATTTTGCACCCCCAGCAGAAACCCCCGTTCCCCACCAGCCCTTCCCTTCCCCAGCACTGCCTTCATCCCTTCCCAGGATCACGGAGCGGCCAGAAAATCCGGAGTTTTGCCTGGAATCCGGAGGTGAAACCTCTCAGGAAGCTCCCAGGGCAGGGTCCGAGCCCCAGCCGGGCACCAACACCCACACGGGGCGCTGGGAGCGGCGCTGGGATCGCTTGTGTGGCCACGCAGGGGATAATTGGGCACTTGTGCGTGAGCCCGGGGCCGCTGATGCAGAAACCATCGGGCGCTCCCCACAGCCCCCCCCGCGCCCTGCCCGGGGCGGCCGGCTCGCTTCCCGCGGAGACACCGGGAATGGGATGAGGCCGCTGCCCGGAGGGGACCGAGGAAGAGGCACCGATGTCACCGTCACCGCCGACGCCAGCGCTTCGTCCCTGCCAGCCTTTCCTCCCTCCATCCTTTCCTCCTCTCTGTTGGAGTCCAGGGCATTCCTTTGGCTGCCCTGGAGGGTCAGGGACCTGGGCAGGGGGGGTCTGGGACCCCAGCCCAGAGCCCAGAGCTCAGAGAGACACTGGATTTGATTCCAGTCCATGGGAGAGGCTTCTTGCACTGCAGGAAGCATTGCAGGCCACAGGAGTGTGAAAGATTGTAGTTTAGTATATCACAGGGTGAAAAAACGGTGAGTTTGGGATTTTTGGCATTGGAGTGAATGGGACAAGATGGAGAATTTGGGGCGTTGTCTCCTTCTTCTTCCTTCTTGTTCCCTCACTCCATTTCTGCAGTGACGTTGGCACAAAGTAGTTAGTGAGGATTGGGTCAGAGTAAAGATGATAGACATTGGTAAGAAATAGTAAATAACAAATAAGTAGGAATTAGTATAAAAGGTAACGACAGCCCTGGGAGGAGGAGAGTCTTCAGATGTCCGAGCCGCGGCAAACATCTTTTGGACACTGAGAAAATTGTAAAATAACAAATAATAAACGAAGCACGTAACCTTGAAGACTCCCTCTTTTCCTGTGTTTGGCACAGAGCTTTGCAGAGGGCCAGGACTCTGAAACCACCTGAATGCCGGGGAATTTAAACTCCTGAAAAGGAGCCCCGACACCTCTCCACCCTTTCTTCCCTTCCATCCTTTCCTCTATCAGCTTTTCCTCTTTTCCATCCTTTCCTCCTTTCCATCCTTTCCATCCTTTCCTCCTCTCCACCCTTTCCTCCTTTCCATCCTTTCCTCCTCTCCAGCTTTTCCTCCCTCCAGCGCTCGCTGCCCTTTTGATCTCCTCGTTCTCGCCTCTGCTCCTCCGACTCCCGCCGTCCTTGGCCTCACAGGACTCCCCTAGGGCCTGGGGACACTCCTGTCCCCCAGGAGCGATTCCCCTCCCTCCCAGCTCTCCAAACCCCTCTTTTCCCTGGAGCCGGGGTCCTGCGCCACCTCCCTGCGCAGCTCCACAGCGTGGGTCACACCCTCAGCACCTTCCCTGCTCCTGCCCCTCTCCTCCCATTCCCTCCCCTGGGGTTTTTCCCCCTTTTCCCGGGTTTTGCACCGCGGGGCGCTGATCCCTCCGAGGGACTGCAGCTGCCGCCGCAGCCGAATGAAAGCCTCTCTTTGAAAAGCTCCCAAAAGCTCTGGCTCTGGCGGAAAGCTGATGTTCACCTTGAAAAAGCCATTTGCTGAAGGCCAGAGAGGCGATCCCCGCTCCAGTCAAAAGCTGCTCCGGGAATGGATGTGCAGACAAAAGCGTCGGCTCGGCAGCCCGGGGATGGGGAGTGCTCCCTGCTCCCCTCTCCCTGATCCCTGCTCCCTGCTCCCCTCTCCCTGCTCCCCTCTCCCTGCTCCCTGTTCCCTGCTCCCTGCTCCTCGCTCCCTGCTCCGTGCTCCCCTCTCCCTGCTCCCTGCTCCCCGCTCCCCGTTCCCCTCTCCCCTCTCCCCGTTCCCCTCTCCCCGTTCCCCTCTCCCCTCTCCCTGCTCCCCTCTCCCCTCTCTCCCCTCTCCCCGTTTCCCCTCTCCCCTCTCCCCTCTCCCCCTCTCCCCGCTCCCCTCTCCCCACTCCCCGTTCCCCTCTCCCCTCTCCCTGCTCCCCGCTCCCCTCTCCCCTCTTCCCCGTTCCCCTCTCCCTCTCCCCTCTCCCCTCTCCCCACTCCCCTCTCCTCTCTCCCCTCTCCCCTCTCCCCTCTCCCCTCTCCCCACTCCCCTCTCCCTGTTCCCCTCTTCCCCTCTCCTCTCCCTCTCCCTCTCCCCTCTCCCCTCTCCCCTACTCCCCTCTCCCCATCCCTTCTCCCCATTCCCCCTCTCCCCTCTCCCCTCTCCCCTCTCCCCACTCCCCTCTCCCTGTTCCCCTCTCCCCTCTCCCCTCTCCCTGCTCCCTCTCCCCTCTCCCCCCCCCACTCCCTCTCCCCTCTCCCCTCTCCCCTCTCCCTCTCCCCTCTCCCATCTCCCCGCTCCCCGCGGCCCCGGTGGCACTGCCAGGGCACGCGGCTGGCAGCGGCCGTCCCCTCCCGGGCCATGGATGTGTCCCCTGGCCCTGCTCGTTCTCCTCTGCCTCTTGGGATGCCATCTGCTGCCCCCAGGTCGCATCCCATAATATCCACACGCCTCATCGCACCGCTTCATCCCCATCCTTGTAATTCCCCCATCAAATCCCCCATCAAATTCCCCCATCAAATCCCCTCTTTGCTCGCCCCCATCTGATCCCACAACCCCACCTCATCCTGCCATGGCACCCCCTCGTATTCCCTCATCACATCCCAAAACATCCCCACGCCTCATCCCCCATCCCATCCCATAACATCACATCCCATCACATCCCAAAACATCCCCACGCCTCGTCCCCCATCCCATCCCATCCCATTCCATCCCATCCCATCCCATCCCATCCCATAACATCCCCCATCACATTCCCCCTTTGGATCCTGTCCTATCCCATAACATCCCCCCTTTTAATCCCCATTTTTTATCATCCCATCCCATCCCATCCCAAAACATCTCCACACCTCATCCCTCATCACATCCCCACCCCACCCCATCTCATCCCATCCCATCACATCCCCACCCCATCCCATCCCATCCCATCCCATCCCATCCCATCCCATCCCATCCCATCCCATCCCATCCCATCCCATCCCATCCTCCCTTTTTATCCCTTTTTTTATCCCCCATCCCATCCCCATCATTCCGGAATTCTGGACATTTTCCCAGCCCCACATCCCCGCCGCAGCCCCACCCCGGCCCCCGCAGGCACCATCATCCCTGGAATGCCGAAACATTCCCCTGGAATGCTGAAACATTCCCCTGGAATTTCCTCAGCCCCTCGAGGCTTTGTCCCAGCCCCGTTTATGTCCCACAGGACCCCCCCGGGAGCAATTCCCACCCTTCTTCCCTGGAATTACTTGGCATTTCCAGCGTGACAAAACACAGAGGCCTTTTAAAGATAGGAAATAACCCATAAATCCAAATATTTCGGAACACAATCTCCTTTTTTTTTTTTTTCCTTTTCCGCCCCAATCCGTCCAACCTCATAAATATGCATTTTCCCCTTCTCACTTCCTACAAATCTATTATTGTTTTTGCCGGCTGCGGGAGGCCGCGGCCGGCATCGGGAGCGCGTAATTTATCATTAAAATGCAATTTATAACGTCGGGAGCGGAGCGTAATGGAGTCTGGACGAGGTGATGGATGGCCGGGAAGCGCGCGTTTAAAGGGAATCATCGCGTTTACATCCTCGGAAAAGGGAATTGGGACGGTCGGGAAATGATTGCCGGAGCGCCGGGAGTTATTGTGGGCTCCTGCAGATCCCGGGAGAGCGACCAGGGAAAAGGAGAGGGTCCAGGGAAAGGTGGGGATCAGGGGAAGGAGAGGATCCAGGGAAGCGTGAGGATCCAGGGAAAGGTGAGGATCCAGGGAAAGGAGAGGATCCAGGGAAAGGTGGGGATCCAGGGAAAGGAGAGGATCCAGGGAAAGGTGGGGATCAGGGGAAGGAGAGGATCCAGGGAAGCGTGAAGATCCAGGGAAGTGTGAGGATCCAGGGAAAGGTGGGGATCCAGGGAAAGGTGGGGATCCAGGGAAAGGTGGGGATCCAGGGAAAGGAAAGGATCCAGGGAAAGATGAGGATCCAGGGAAAGATGAGGATCTAGGGAAAGGTGGGGATCAGGGGAAGGAGAGGATCCAGGGAAGCGTGAGGATCCAGGGAAGGGAGAGGATCCAGGGAAGGGAGAGGATCCAGGGAAGAGTGAGGATCCAGGGAAGAGTGAGGATCCAGGGAAGAGTGAGGATCCAGGGAAAGATAAGATAAGGATCTAGGGAAAAGGCGGGGATGCAGGGGGAGGAGAGGATCCGGGGGAAGGTGAGGATCCGGGAGAAGGATGAGGATCCAGGGAAAAATGAGCAGCCAGGGAATGGTGAGGATCTGGGGGAGGAGGAGAGAATCCTGGGAAGGGAGAGAATCCAGGGAAGGGAGAGAATCCTGGGAAGGGAGAGAATCCTGGGAAGGGAGAGAATCCTGGGAAGGAACAGCTTCCAAAGAAGGGAGAGAATTCAGGGAAAGAGTGAGCGCCCATGGAAGGAGGAACATCCAAGGAAGAGAGAGAATCCAGGGAAGGGAAAGTGGCCTGGGAAAGGTGAGAACTCAGGGAAAAGAGAACATCCAGGGAAGGGAGAGAATCCAGGGAATGCTGAGCACCGAGGAAAGGTGAACAGGCAGGGAGAAGAACATCCAGGGAAGGGAAAGTAGCCTGGAAAAGGTGAGCAGCCAGGAGAGGAGAAGCATTCCTGGAAGAGGGAGCATCCAGGCCGTGCCTCCACCAGGAAGGTGCTGCAAGAAGAAATTTAGGAATTCTGTAGAGGATTCCCACTGGAACAGGCTCCCCAGGGAATGCTCAGGGTGGGAATTTTGGGGTTGGCCACGCAGGGACGAGGAGCTGGGCTCCACGATCCATGTGGTTCCCTTCCAAGCGGGAATTCCCAGCAGGACATTTCCTCCCTGCGGGCCGGGGCATCCCCCGGGAGCCGCCTTTGGACGCGATTCCCGGCGCCGCTCCGCTCTCCCTGCGCGGGTTGGGAATGCCGCAGGGCCCAGCTGATCCCGCCGGGATCCTGGCGTCATTCCTGAGCCGGATCCGGCCCATTGTTTTCCATCCGTCTGCCTCCAAATTGCTCCTAAATAGCACAGTTTATCTTTGGCTGATTGAGCCGAAGGATTTTGCAATTACCGACAAACAAGGACATTCAGCAGCCCATGTCATTTGCATTTTTAAGGACCGAGGAATTCTCTTTTTTTTTTTTTTTTTAATTTTTTTTTCCTCTCTCCCTCTCCACGGGATTTTTAGTTAACGATGATTTGGGCCGGAGCTGAGCATTTCGAACATTTCCCACGTGGATTTGATCACCTGCGCCGCTCCTCTGCCTCACACCCCAAAACCCCCTCCAGCCCCATCCCTCAGGCAGCTGGGAAAAGCCGATTTCATCCCAAATTCTCCCTTTTTTTGGCCCTTTCACCCCCTCTTTCCGCCTCCAAACCGCATCCAGGAGGGAACAGCGCAGCCCTGGAGCATCTTTGGGCCCGGCAATGCTGAAACTCCACGTGCACTCAGGCAGGGGTCAGCGGCCGCGTTCGTTTCGGCTTTTATTCCTTTTTTTTTTTTTAATTCCCTTTTTTCTCCCGCCCGGCTGCTCCATTAGGCCGGGCTGCCTCCTCCAGGCCCCTTTTTTCTGCTCTAATTCCCTCCGCCCTGGGCGCTTCCCCCTCCCCGCCGCCCTCATCGATCACCTCGTCAAAACTTTTCGCCCCCCCCGCGCTGAGGCGGCGAGGAAGAGGAGCTGGAGAGGTGGGAGAGGAGCTGGAGAGGAGCCGGAGAGGTTTAATTACTCCCCGCCATCGCTGCCGGGGGTCCCAGAGCTGTATAAATGATTAATTACAGCCCCGGCTGCGTGCGAGGAGCGGGAGGCGCAGCTAATGCACGCTGAGTGCTCTCCCCTGCCGAAATACCTGCTCGGAGCCCGCGGGGGAATCGCGGGGAAAACGCCTGGCACGGAGCCGGCCCTGCCTCGATCCCAACTTTTCAGGAGTTGGGGAAGCTCTCAGCCGGCCCAGACCCCTCGGGAAAGCGCCTGGATGTCGATTCTCCCGCCAGGAATGCGCGGCGCGCACGCGATGCTTTTCCTCGCTCCGTTTCCAGGGATTTCTCCCATCCCGGATTGGGGAAAAGGAGGCGAATTCCCGGATTTTTTGGGGGACAGGGCCTGTCCAAAGCGGTGTTTGGGATTCGGCTGCGTGAGTGGGTGCCAGCAGGGATCAGGGAAGGGATGCTCCGGATCCGTGCGGTGCCAGGGAGGGGTTGGTGACGGTTCCTGTGCCACCTGGGCTGTCACACCCTGTCCCCGGTGCCCCCCCAAAAGCCGCCGCTCACCTTTCATCCTCCTCATTTCCGTTTTTATCCTCTTCATTTCCGTTTTTATCCTCTTGATCTCCATTTTATCTCCATTCTATCGGGTTGTTTCTGAGCCTGAGTGCAATTAATTCCCGATGGGAGCACAGCGGAGGCGAGGAGGGGACAGCACCCAGCAGAGGGGACAAAGGGCTCGGTGTCACCTCCTCCTGCCACCGCCCTGAGGCCTCAGGTTTTATCTTTGCTGCGTTTCAGGTTCTGCGCTGCCCAGGTGCAGCTCTGAGCTCACACTCAGGGTCACTCAGCTCTCTGCACACAGCAGCGACACAAAACAAATCCTGCTCCTGCTGCACACCAAGGACAGCTGGGACAAGTGTTCAGCCCAAAAGCACAAACAGCGGTGGCTGAGGGGAGAAAACAAGGATGGCACTGCACAACCTGGAGCTGGAATTGGACAATGAAACCCCAATGTGCAAATGGACCAAAACTTATAAAAGTGTGAGACCTCGTGACGGTTTGTCCATTTTGTGCCCATTTTGGATTCATTTTGGGTCCACCTTGGGTGCAGCCCTGCCCAGGCTCTTGTCCTGCCCAAGCTGTACCCTAAAAGCCTTTCAATAAATATCCACTTTGTTTTCTGTCCAGTCCCTGTTCCAGCTCAGCCCTCCCAAGGCATCACCCCAAACACCAGAACCACCCGAATTTCGCTTCCCAGGGCATCTCTCCCCCCCTCAAAGCTGCTCCAGCGCCTCCTGCCAATCCCAGCTCCCGATGAACCCACCTGGAAGTTCACGATCCCACGGATCCGCGCTGTCACGGAAGAAGAACCCAATTAAAAAGGGAAACGAGGATGACATCATAAAACCGTTCAATTAAGCCGATCTCATTACGGTTCACACTCCAGGAGAGCTCCGCGGCCTTTTTGCTTTTAATTTTATTTTTAATTTTACTCCAAGTTTGGAGCTGGATTCGAGGGAGAGGACGAAGGGAGGGAGTGACGGAAGGGGGAAAAGAGGATTTCATTAAAACATCCAACCTCGTAACTGCCGTGACAGCGCGGAGCAGCGCCGGGGGGCTGCGGTGACACTCGCGTCCCCGCTGGTGCCACCGCTGTCCCCGCACCTGGCAGCTGGCGGCGGCAGCCAGGGAACAAAGGCGCCGCCGCGTTTTGATCCAATTAACCGTAATTTATTTCACGCTCGTCAGCGCTTCCCCGCCGCGGGGGTCCGCGGTTTTCGCCGGGAACGCGCGAGCTCCGCTGGGAGATCCCAGCGGGAACGTTTCCCCGTCTCCCACCCGTTCTCCGTCTCCTGAGGGATGCAGGAATTTCGGGATGAGGGGATCTACCCCGGCGGGTTTTATCCGGGGTTTTATCAGGTTTTATCGGAGCCCTCGTAAATTCCCCACCAGCGAAGGCGCCGTGGGCGTTCAGGTTTTAAATCCTGTGTTTTTTCAGGGAATAAAACTGGGCATTTCTCCTTCGGTGGGAATTGTCCCTTCTCCATCCCCGCCTGGAGAGGGGAAACCACGCTGGGGATGGATTTTTCCCTGGGGATAAATAAAAGAAATAACGCAGTCAGGCGCCTCCTCGCTCCCTCTCCCCTGGTGCCGCGCGTCCCAGGAGCGCGAGCAGATGTCGTTTTCCTCGCGGAGGTTCTGAATTTACGGCCGCGCCCTCGCTGGGAGGGAGAACGAGCGGGAGAAGGTGAGGAAGAGGAAGAGGAAGAATCGGGGCTGTCTCGAAGGAATCATTGGATTTCATTCCCGGGGATCGCGGCAGCCACGGGGAATTGGGGTGAACCCTCACGGCTGGGCTGAGCCCGGGGTGCGACAGGCTGGGATCGGAAGCCAGAGTGGGACTGGGGAAGTTGTGGGGCTGATGGGCATCCCTGGCACTGATCCCTGGCACTGATCCCGGCGGGATTTGGGGCTGGACACTGATCCCGGGGGGTCTGACTGAGGTTAGGAGCAGCTTCCAGCCCCAAATCCCACCGGGATCAGTCAGGGATGCCCATCAGCCCCACAACTTCCCCTGTTCCCTCCTGGCTTCTCCCTGGCTGATCCCAGTGGGATTTGGGGCTGGATTCTGACCCCAGGGGGACTGAATGAGACCGGGAGCAGCTTCCAACCCCAAATCCTGCCAGGGAGAAGCCAGAGTGGGATTGGGGAAGCTGTGAGGCTGATGGGCATCCCTGGCTGTTCCCTGGCTGTTTCTCTCTGGATGATCCCGGTGGGATTTGGGGCTGGAAGCTGCTCCCAGTCGCATTCACACCCCCCGGGATCAGTGTCCAGCCCCAAATCCCGCCGGGATCATCCAGAGAGAAACAGGGCATGCTGTGGGGCTGATGGGCATCCCTGGCACTGATCCTGGCGGGATTTGGGTCTGGGCATTCATCCCGGGATCTGACTGAGGTCGGGAGCAGCAGCTCCCAGGCCCAGATCCCGCCGGGATCATCCAGAGGGAAGCCAGCAGGGACAGGGGAGGTTGTGGGGCTGATGGGCATCCCTGGCTGATCCCTGACTGATCCCGGCGGGATTTGGGGCTGGACGCTGATCCCGGGGGGTCTGACTGAGGTCGGGAGCAGCAGCTCCCAGCCCCAGATCCCGCCGGGATCATCCAGAGGGAAGCCAGCAGGGGCAGGGGATGCTGTGGGGGTGTGGGGCAGGGCTGGCTCCGTTTCCCCCCGCAGGGAACGGGGATTTCAGGGCGTGTTTGATCCCTCGCCTGTGGAGGAGATTCCTTTGATGCGGGAGAGGCTCCGAAGCGCTTTAATGCAGAAAATGGAGTTAAGGAATGAAAGAAGGGGAAAATCTCCTCCGTCTGCGCCGCCCGGGGCTGCGCAGCGCTCCCCAGAATCCTCCCCCCGGCCCCTCCATCCCAAATCTCCCGATGGAAAGGGATCCCACAGGATGGGACCTGCATCCTGTCACCCTGGTCATGCTCAGGGGACGGCAGGGGTGAGGAAAAAACACCTCAACCACCCAGGGACCCCTCAAAAACCCCCCTGCCCTCTCCTCAGTCAGGGCAGCTGCGGCATCGAGACAGCCCCTGTGTTCCCAAAACCCCCTCAAATCCCCCCAAAACCCCCTCAAACCACGCACAAATCCCCCCAAAACCCCCCCAAATCCCATTGCCTTTTCCTCAGTCCAGGCAGCTGCAGCATCGAGAGAACCCCTGTGTTCCCAAAACCCCACAAAAACCATCAAACCCCTCCAAAACCCCTCAAATCTCTCCCAAAACCCCTCAAAACCCCCCAACCCCCCGCAAAATCCCCTTGCCCTCTCCTCAGTCCAGGCAGCTGCAGCATTGAGAGAGACGCTTTGTTCCCAAAACCCCTCAAAAACACTCAAACTCCCCAAAACCCCCCAAAACCCCTCAAAACCCCTCAAAACCACCCTAAATCCCCCAAACCCCCCAAAACCCCCCTAAATCCCCCAAACCACCCCCCCCCAAAAACCCCAAACCCCCTTCCCCAGCCGCCTCCTCCTTCCATCTTCCCCTCGGCTGAACTTCCCTTCCTCCTAATCAAGGCCTGCTATTAACGACGCTTCCAATTAGCCCTGATTAAAAGAACCTTTCCCAGCAGCGGCGGCTCGGGGGCGGGCGATTTTGGGGGGGATTTTTGGGGTCATTCGGGGATCGATGGCTCCGCCCGACCGAATCTTTGCAGAATTTTCCCGGGCCGGGAATTTGGGATCATCCCGAAGCTCGGGGGCAGCGGGGATGGAGCCCGGAAGGGGACAGGAGGGCGTCACCACCCGTCCTTTTAGGGGAAAAAAATTATCATTTTTTAGGGGAAAAATGAGGTTTTTGGTGCGTTTTTTGGGGGGTTTCAAGCGATGAACGGTGCGGGTAAGGGAGGGAAAAGGAATCCCAAGGAATTTGGGAATCCCAAACAATGTGGGGATCCCAAGGAATTTGGGGAATCCCATGGAATTTGGGAATCCCAAAGAATGTGGGGATCCCAAGGAATTTGGGGAATCCCAAGGAATTTGGGAATCCCAAGGAATTTGGGAATCCCAAAGAATGTGGGGATCCCAAGGAATTTGGGGATCCCAAGGAATGTGAGGAATCCCAAGGAATTTGGGAATCCCAAGGAATTTGGGGATCCCAAGGAATTTGGGAATCCCAAGGAATTTGGGGAATCCCATGGAATTTGGGAATCCCAAAGAATGTGGGGAACCCAAGGAATGAAGGAATCCCAAGGAATGTGGGGATCCTTAGGAATTTGGGAATCCCAAGGAATTTGGGAATTCCAAACAATGTGGGGATCCCAAGGAATTTGGGAATCCCAAGGAATTTGAGGAATCCCAAGGAATGTGGGGATCCCAAGGAATGTGAGGAATCCCAAGGAATTTGGGGAATCCCAAGGAATTTGGGAATCCCAAGGAATCTGGGGATCCCAAGGAATGTGAGGAATCCCAAGGAATTTGGGAATCCCAAGGAATTTGGGGGATCCCAAGGAATGTGAGGATCCCAAGGAATTTGGGAATCCCAAGGAATTTGGGGGATCCCAAGGAATGTGAGGATCCCAAGGAATTTGGGAATCCCAAGGAATTTGGGGGATCCCAAGGAATGTGAGGATCCCAAGGAATTTGGGGATCCCAAGGAATGTGAGGATCCCAAGGAATTTGGGAATCCCAAGGAATTTGGGGGATCCCAAGGAATTTGGGAATCCCAAGGAATTTGGGGAATCCCATGGAATTTGGGGAATCCCAAGGAATTTGGGGAATCCCAAGGAATTTGGGGGATCCCAAGGAATTTGGGGGATCCCAAGGAATTTGGGGGATCCCAAGGAACCCGGGAATCCCGCCCAGATCCAACACGACTCCAACCCCAAATCCCAATTTTCCCCCCCAAATCCAGGCAGGGTCGCGTCCCCTCCTCTCCCTCGCGGGTGAAAGGATTTGGGAGAATCCCGGGAAGGAAAAAAAGATAAAAAACGGGGAATCGCCGGGGCCGGGATTAATCGTCGTTATCCCCGTTGAGCGCCGCGGCCGGCGGGCGGGAATTCGTCTCCGGATGAAAAATTCCCTCATTTTTCAAGGGAACGGGAGGGGAAAAAAACCCGCGGCGGCCTCGATTAAAAACCAGCCCCGTTTTATTAAAACCAAACCTAATTCATCTCTTCCCTTCCCCGCCGGCGTTCCTGGCGGGATTCCCGCTTTTCCGGGGATTTTCTGCCCGGGTGTTTTCCCCGCGGGTGCTGGGGGATTTTTTGGGATGGGGAGATCCAGGGGGTGTTTTTTGGGGTTTTTTTCCAAAAAAATTCCCTTTTCCAGGCCCCTCGTGGATGCAGATGGAAGAGGGAAAGGGGGAATATTGAGAATATTGCGGGCTGGGAGGCAGCGAGGGCTCTGGGAAAAGCGGGAAAAATTAAAAATGTTAAAGGTATTTAAAATAGTAAAAGTAGTAAAAATAATATTAAAAATATAAAAATAGCAAAAAAATATTTAAAATATTAAAATGTCAAAAATATTCCCGTCTAGGAAGAAGTGAGGGCTCTGGGAAAAGCGGGAAAAATTAAAAATGTTAAAGGTATTTAAAATAGTAAAAATGGTAAAAACAATATTAAAAATATAAAAATAGCAAAAAATATTTAAAAAGTTAAAATGTCAAAAATATTCCCATCTAGGAAGAAGTGAGGGCTCTGGGAAAAGCGGGAAAAGCGGGAAAAATTAAAAATATTAAAGGTATTTAAAATATTAAAGATATTAAAAATAGTAAAAATAGTAAAAATGTTCTAGTCTGGGAAAAGCAGGAAATTTTAAAAATATTAAAAATATTCCAGTCTGGGAAGAAGTGAGGGCTCTGGGAAAAGCGGGAAAAGCAGGAAAGGCGGAAATATTAAAAATATTCCGGTCCGGGAGATAACGCAGGGTCTGGAAAAAGCAGGAAAAACAGGAATATTAAAAATATTCCAGTCTGGGAGGCCACAAGGGGTCTGGGAAAAGCAGGAAAAAGCAGGAAAAAGCAGGAAAAAGCAGGAAAAAGCGGGAACAGGACTCAGCTCTGTGCTCAGTCCGTTCCAGGATCCGGCTCCGCTCTCGCACCAAGATTTTGGGTTAAAAAAATCAATTTTCTGTTAATGACACAGCAGATGGGGAGAGAAAAAAATCTTCCGGGGGCTGAGAGCCGGGAATTCCCATCCCAGCCTCGAAATGCAGGAGACGGCTCCCGTTTTATCAGCGGAGCCTACAATCCCATTAATTAATTAACATTTTCGTTTTATTAATTAATAAATATTTGAATACCGAGCCGTCATTTTATTATTTATTAATTTTATTGTTTAGTATCATTTTTAACGCTTGTTTTATCAATCAATAACTATTTGACTGGTGCGTTCATTGTTATTTTTTTAATGATTTTTAAATTATTGCTATTGAAATGCTTATTTTCATTAATTAATAAGTATTTAAATAGCTGTTTATCACCCAGCCTGGCACGGGGAGGGGGCAGCTGGAGCATCCCGGGTTCAACCTGAACCAAAATCCCACAAATCTTCAATTTTCCGGCAGATCAGAGCGGCGTAGGATTAAAAAAAAATTTAAAAAAAAAAAAAAAATTAAAAAAAGCGAGCTCGGAAATGAATATTTTTAATATTTTTTTCCCCAGGTTTCTAAAAATAAATCTAAAAATCAAATAATAATTGTCCAGGTTTGGAAGCGACCGTTTGGCTCCGAGCTTTTGGGGCTGGGTTTTTGTTCTCTTTCCGCCGCCGGCAGCGAGCGCTCGTCCTGCCTCCGGAGAATATTCCATTGTAACCGGCGAAACATTCCAGGGATTTATTATTATTATTATTATTTTTTTTACTATTATTATTCCCATTGAAATCCTGCCAGGGGAAAACGCTCCTGCTGCATATTCAGAGATATCAGCGCTGCCTTCTCCGAGGGGATGGAAGGGAGTGAAAAGTAATGATAATAATAATAATTAAAAAAAAAAAAAAATTAAAAAGGAGAAAAGAAATTGAATGAGGATAAAAAGCCGAGGTCGAAAGAGCTGCTGGGAAATCCAAGCCCTGGGATCCAGATCCTGGAAAGGGGCAAAATGCTGGAAAATTGGGATCCAGGCCCTGAAACTGGGAAAAATGCTGGTAAATCGGGATCCAGGCCCTGAAACTGGGAAAGATGCTGGGAAATTGGGATCCAGGCTCTGAAACCGGCCGTTCCCATCACTCTGGGATGTCCCAAAGGAACCCGGCCTGGGTGAGTCCCCGGGACCCCAATCCCGAGGGACACAGAGGGCTTTGGAGGAGGAGGAGGAGGAGGAGGAAGGGGATGAGGATGAGGAAGGGGATGAGGAAGGGAATGAGGAAAGGAATGAGGAAGGGAATGAGGATGGGGATGAGGATGAGGATGAGGATGAGGATGAGGAAGAGGATGGGGATGAGGATGAGGATGGGGATGGGGATGGGGATGAGAATGAGGAAGGGGATGAGGATGGGGATGATGAAGAAGGGGATGAGGATGGGGATGAGGCAGGAGATGAGGATGAGGAAGGGGATGGGGATGAGGAAGGGGGTGAGGAAGCGGATGAGGATGAGGAGGATGAGAATGGGGATGGGGATGTGGAAGGGGAGGAGGAAGGAGATGAGGAAGGGGACGAGGAAGGGGGTGAGGATGAGGATGAGGAGAATGAGGATGAGGAGGATGAAGATGGGGATGGGGATGAAGAAGGAGATGAGGATGAGGAAGGGGACGAGGAAGGGGATGAGGATGGGGATGAGGATGAGGAAGAGGATGTGGATGGGGATGAAGATGAGGATGAGGATGGGGATGAAGATGAGGATGAGGAAGGGGACGAGGAAGGCGATGAGGATGGGGATGGGGATGAAGATGAGGATGAGGAAGGGGATGATGATGAGGATGAGGAACCACCCCGGCTCTTTCCCACGCTCCCTGCTCCCCGCTCACCTCTCCCGGCACGCTCGATCCCGGAGAAGCCTGGGAGCGATTCCCTCCTCCCTTCCCTCAGTTTAAACACACGGACGCGTGAAAAATAAATGTTGCCGAGGAAAGGCAGCGGCGGAGGGCTGGGAAGCAATTAGCATCCAAAGAGGCGTAATTAGTGCTCAGAATGCGAGCGGCGGAGAAGAAATAAAAGCGGCGCTCGGATGCGATCGGGGTCGTGCCTGAATTGCGAACCGTTAACTGAATCGCTAATTAAGCGCGGGGTGTGAATCACGGCTTAATAAGGGCTCGGCGCGGGCTCTGCCAGCGGGACCGGGAGGGGACAGCGAGGGGACAGAGAGGGGACAGCGAGGGGACAGAGATGGGACAGTGAGGGGACAGAGAGGGGACAGTGAGGGGACAGAGAGGGGACAGAGAGGGGACAGCGAGGGGACAGCGAGGGGACAGAGAGGGGACAGCGAGGGGACAGAGACGGGACAGTGAGGGGACAGCGAGGGGACAGCGAGGGGACAGTGAGGGGACAGAGAGGGGACAGAGATGGGACAGAGAGGGGACAGCGAGGGGACAGTGAGGGGACAGAGAGGGGACCGAGAGGGGACAGCGAGGGGACAGAGAGGGGACAGAGAGGGGACAGTGAGGGGACAGAGATGGGACCGAGAGGGGACAGCGAGGGGACAGAGAGGGGACAGAGAGGGGACAGCGAGGGGACAGAGATGGGACAGTGAGGGGACAGCGAGGGGACAGCGAGGGGACAGCGAGGGGACAGCGAGGGGACAGTGAGGGGAGAGTGAGGGGACAGTGGGGGGACAGTGAGGGGACAGAGAGGGGACAGCGAGGGGACAGTGAGGGGACAGAGAGGGGACAGAGAGGGGACAGTGGGGGGACAGTGAGGGGACAGTGAGGGGACAGAGGGACGGCAATGGGACAGAGATGGGACAGGGGGACAATGAAGGGATGGAGGGACAGTGAGGGGACAATGATGGGACAGGGGCACCTTGAGGGGACAGGGAGACAATGACGGGACAGGGGGACAGTGAAGGGACAGAGGGACAAGGGCGGGACAAAGGAATGTGGTGGGCTGGAGGGACAATGGTGGGACAGGAGAATCTGCTGGGACAGAAGGTCCACGATGGGACAGAGGATGTGACATCCCTGGTGGCATGGCATGATCCTCGGTGACGTTGTGCCACCCTCGGTGACACTCTGTGACCCTCAGTGACACCGTGTGACCCTCGGTGGCACGGTGCCACCCTCAGTGTGGTGCTGTGGTCCCCAGTGCCACCCTCGGTGACACACCGTGGTTCCCAGCGGCACAGGGTCACCCTGGGTGGCACGGCGTGGTCCTTGGGGACATGGTGCCACCCTCGGTGACACTGTGTGACCCTCGGTGACACTGTGTGACCCTCGGTGGCACTGTGTGACCCTCGGTGGCACGGCACCACTGCTGGTCACCCCAGGGGACAGATGCCACCGGGCTTTGGGGACAGTCAAAGCGGGGACAGAGTGCGCCCTGCCGCTGGCACGCGGGGTGTTAATTAGCCCTAATTAGCAGGGTTGGCCTCACTTTAACAGCCGGGGCCGGTGTTTGCTGAGGGATGGAGAGCCGGGCTGGCTCCCGCGGGGATGGGAAGGGCAGGAGCCGCTTCCAGGAGATCCACGTGCTGCCCTCGGTGTCCCCTGGTGCCCCCGGCCCCGCTGCCACCGCCAAGCGTCCTCTCAGCACCAGGGCAGCTCCTGAAGTGGGGACACTTCCCTTGGGAAACCCTCCTGGAGCACCTCCAGCCCTGCATCCCACAGCCCTGCATTCCCAAATCCCTGTGTCCTGCATCCCACAGCCCTGCATCCCTGATCCCTGTGTCCTGCATCCCACAGCCCTGCATTCCTGATCCCTGTGTCCTGCATCCCACAGCCCTGCATTCCCTAATCCCTGTGTCCTGCATCCCACAGCCCTGCATCCCTGATCCCTGTGTCCTGCATCCCACAGCCCTGCATCCCTGATCCCTGTGTCCTGCATCCCTGCATCTCACAGCCCTGCATTCCTGCATGCCACAGCCCTGCATTCCCAAATCCCTGTGTCCTGCATCCCACAGCTCTGCATCCCTCATCCCTGCATTCCTGCATCCCTCAGCCCTGCATTCCCAAATCCCTGTGTCCTGCATCCCTGCATCTCACAGCCCTGCATTCCTGCATCCCTCAGCCCGGTATCCCAAATCCCTGGGTCCTGCATCCCTGCGTTCCCACTCCCTGCATCCGTGTCCCACATCCCTGTATCCCTGCACCCTCACCCCCCAGCCCCCAGCCCCAATTCCCCTTCCCAGCCCAGCTCCCGCCCCAATTTGCATCCCCATTCCCATCCCTAATTCCCAATTCCCATTCCCAGCCCCATTTCCCATTCCCAGCCCCATTTCCCATTCTCAGCCCCATGTCCCATCCCCTTTCCCATCCCAATTTCCATTCCCAGCCCCATTTCCCATCCCAATTCCCAGCCCCATTTCCCATCCCATTTCCCATTCCCACCCCAATTCCCATTCCCAGCCCCATGTCCCATCCCCTTTCCCATCCCAGTTTCCATTCCCATTCCCTCTCGGAGCAGGAGCGCCCTGAGCCCAGCGCAGGGGTGGGAATGTCGCCAGGATTAACGAATTCCTCCACGTTTATCCACCCCAGGCACGTCGCTCCAAAGGCCTGACGAGTTTTCCCAGAGGGATCAGCCGTCCTTGGCCTCCTCCTCCTCCTCCTTTACTTCTCAACCTTTTCCTTTTTTTCTCCCCGGGATCGTTTTCATCTCCACTTTTCCCTTTTTTCCCTTTTTTCCCTTTTTTCCCAAGAGTTCCAGCACGGCCTCTGCCTGCCCTTGCCGAGCTCCCCAAAATCCCTCCGGCTTTTCCACCTCTCCCTGACGGCTGCTGAGCTTCCATCCCCAAGGACCGGGATCCCCCAGCTTTTCCCGGGAATGTGAGGAGTTTCCCGGGAGTGTGAGGAGTTTCCCGGGAATGTGAGGAGTTTCCCGGGAACGTGAGGTCTCCAGCTCCGAGCAGGGATGGAAGGGAAACGGCTGCAGCTGGGAAAGGTCCTGGGCGATCAAAGGGAGCCTCATTTATTTTAACGAGGCTCCTCCGAGCATTCCAGAGGGTTTGGAAAAGGGAAGGGGCTGTGCGGAGATCAAAGCCCTGCGTGAGGAGCTGAGCGGGGCTGGGGAGGGAGAGGAAGGAGGGGAGGAAAGGGGGAGAGGGCTGGGAATAAAAAGATGGAGAGGCCGGAGATGAGGATCCGTCTGGAGCTTCCCGATGCCTGGGAAGGAGCTGAGCGTGGAGGGACGCGGCCAGGGCCCGGCAGAGCCACCGAGGAATGTCCCTGTCACCAAATCCCGTCCCTTTCCCTCCGTGCCGCTCCCAAATGTGGGAACAGAGGGCTGGGGAAGGACGGGAGCACGGGCTGATGTCCCCACGTGTCACTCGGGATCAGCCTTTGGGATGATCCCGGGATGGGACGACCCTGCCCCATCCCACAGATCCCGAAGATCCAGCCCCAGATCCCAGCTGGGGTGGGGGCTCCAAAGCACGGCCTTGGGAATGCTCCCCAGGCTGGGGTTTGTCCAGCAGCAGGGAAAATTCCTGCGGGAACGGGAGCGAACGGGGGAGAATCCGGGAGCAAATGAAGACGTGCGGCTCCGGAGCCGTTCTCCCTCCCCGGACGCTGCGGAGATGAAATCCCTGCCTCTTTTATGAAGGATTTATGGAGTTTGGTTTGAAATCACCCAGGAAGATTCCCTGTTTGGATAAGCCTCTGCCTTGCGCTGGATCAACGTCCCGAGCTGGGAACTGGCGGATGCTTGGGAACGTCAGGATGAGGAACAGCAAACAGGAATGAGGAGAAGTGATCCCGACGCTTTTCCAGGGCCAGAAATTCCGCAGTGATGCCTGGCAGGGAATCCTGGAGCCCTGGCTGTCCCCTGGGGTGCAGGAAAATCCCAGGGACCTCTGGAATTATGAGGATTCCTCGAGCTTTTGTAACTTTGCTGTTTTCTTTGGGATTTTTTTTTCCAAGAGGAGGGAAAACGGGAGGAATGCCAGCAGTGCTGCAGGGCAGACACCTGGAGCTGCAGCAGCTCCGGGCCAAGGATTAATATGGAACAAAGCAGTGGATGGATCCCTGAGGCCAAGGATTGCCATGGAATAAAGCAATGGATGGATCCCTGAGGCCAAGGATTGCCATGGAATAAAGCAGTGGATGGATCCCTGAGGCCAAGGATTAACATGGAATAAAGCAGTGGATGGATCCCTGAGGCCAAGGATTTCCATAGAATAAAGCAGTGGATGGATCCCTCACACCAAGGATTGCCATGGAATAAAGCAGTGGATGGATCCCTGAGGCCAAGGATTGCCATGGAATAAAGCAGTGGATGGATCCATGAGGCCAAGGATTGCCATGGAATAAAGCAGTGGATGGATCCCTCACACCAAGGATTGCCATGGAATAAAGCAGTGGATGGAACGCTCACACCAAGGATTGCCATGGAATAAAGCAGTGGGTGGATCCCTCACACCAAGGATTGCCATGGAATAAAGCAGTGGATGGAACGCTCACACCAAGGATTGCCATGGAATAAAGCAGTGGATGGATCCCTCACACCAAGGATTGCCATGGAATGCTGCTCCAAGCCCCCAAATCTGCTGTGTCCATGCACGGGAATATCCCAGGGGGTCTCTGGGAATTCCAGGGCTTCATTGTAGAGCCTTGGGATGGTTTGGGTTGGAAAGGACCCTAAATCCCATCTCATTCCAGGGGCAGGGACACCTCCCACCGCCCCAGCGTGCTCCAAGCTGGCCTTGGACACTTCCAGGGATGTGACAGCTCTGGGAATTCCAGCCCAGCCCCTCCCCACCCTCACAGCCAGGAATTCCTTCCCAATATCCCCAGATCTCCCTTTTCCAGCGGGAAGAAGCCATTCCCTGTGTCCTGTCCCTCTCCAGCTCTCCTGGAGCTCCGAGCTCTCCCTGGATCCTTCCCTTCTCCAGGGGAACATTCCCACCTCTCCCTGGCTCCAGAGCAGCTCCGAGGCCTCCTCTGGATTTGCTCCAGCAATTCCACATCCTCCTTTCTCCAGGGAGGAGCCAGCGGGACCCTCAAATTCCGGGGCTGTTCCCGTCACTCCTGGAAGTGCCTCCTCCTCCTCCTCCTCCTCGCTCCGTTATCCGCATCCCTCCGGCGCTGCCCGAGGATCCTGCAATCAGCGCCGGCCTCTGGATCCTGGGGGAAAAAAAAAAAAAATACAATAAAAAATAAATAAAGATTAATCCCGGTTTCTGCGAGCGAGGCACGGAGCGCTTGTAACGGCGGCGCGTTAATTACGGCGCCGTAATTGGATACAGCGCTGCCGGTAAATCCAATTACCTGGGATTAGAGCCGTGCCAGGGCACCGCGTGTGGGATCCCTAAAAACTTCATCCCGGCCCTTTTCTGGAGAGGGAAGCTGGGGAGGATCTCCAGCTCCTTATCACAGCCCCAAAATCCTTCTCCACATCCCTTTTCTCCTGCTGAGCTGGGGAAGTCTCCAGCTCCTTATCACAGCCCCAAATTCCCCCAAAAATCCTTCTCCCAATCCCTCCTCCCATTCCAAGGAGGCTGCCAGAGCTGCCCGGATCCATAAAGATTAAATAATATTAAAGATTAAACAATATTTTAAAAAAAAGGAAAATATTGAACTACACGGAACAATCATCCCCCTTTTAATATCGGCAGATAAAACCTGGAGTTGTTTTCCAAGAAGAGCGAGGTGATTCCAGCTCCGTTTTTATGGAGTTTTTGGGCTATAAAGTTGCCAGTCTGGATTCTCCAGGAAGGAAAAGGAAAAGGGAAAGGAAAGGGAAAAGGAAAGGGAAAAGGAAAGGGAAAAGGAAAGGGAAAAGGAAAGGGAAAAGGAAAGGAAAGGAAAAAGGAAAGGGAAAAGGAAAGGGAAAGGGAAAAGGAAAGGGAAAAGGAAAGGGAAAAGGAACACATCCTGCTGTGCCCACACCTCTCCTGGGACAGGAGGGGACGGATCCAAGCCCAGGGAAGCTCAGCCCCCGTTCCGCTGCAGGCGCTGAATTATCCTCCTGCCACAAATCCCCCGGGAAGCGCTTCGGGAATCCAAAGGCTCACCCGGGGCGCTGATCCCGTGTCCCAGAGCCCCCGAGGGCCGCGGCAGCGCCGGTGCCCGGGCGCGCTCCGGGGCCGCCGTGCCCGGCCTGCTGCTGCCCTCTGCCGCGGGGAAGCTGCTGCCAGGGAATTCCTCCTCCCGGGAGAGAGAGAGCCGTTCCCCCGGGAAAAGCTGCTGCCAGGGAATTCCTCCTCCCGGGAGAGAGAGAGCCGCTCCCCCGGGAAAAGCTCCTGCCGGGATGGAGCTGCTCACCCCGAGGGCTCGGCCTGCCCGGATCGGCCGGGAGGGCTCTGCATCCCAAAGGAAGGTGCTCTGGATCCCAGGACAAGGGGGCTGCGGGATCCAAGGGCCAGGATGCTCTGGATCCAAGGGTCAGGATGCTCTGGGATCCATGGTTAGGATGCTCTGGATCCCAGGACAAGGGGGCTGCAGGATCCAAGGGTCAGGATGCTCTGGATCCAAGGGCTAGGGATGCTCCAGACCCCAGGACAAGGAGGCTCTGGAATTCAGGGTCAGGGATGCTCTGGATCCCAGGACAAGGAAGATGTAGGAGCCAGGGTCAGGCTGCTCTGGATCCCAAGGAAAGGAAACTCTGGGATTCAGGGTCAGGATCCTCTGGATCCATGGTCACGATGCTCTGGGATCCAGGACAAGGCTGCTCTGGATCCCAGGATGGGGCTGCTCTGGATCCATGGTCACAGTGTTCTGGGATCCACGGTGAGACTGCTCCAGATCCCAAGGAAAGGATCCTCTGGGATCCATGGCCAGGGATGCCTGGCAGGAGCCCGGGAGCCGTGCACGGGCCCATGAGGGGTGAAAGTCCCGGGAGAGGCAGAACCGGAGCAGGGAGCGCACGGAGGGCTCCGGGGCTGGGGGCGCAACCGGAGGAGAGCCCAAAGCCCCTGGGGAGGGAAAACTCCATTCCTTGGGAAGGGACGAGGGGAAAGGAAACTCCATTCCTTGGGAAGGGGACGAGGGGAAAGGAAACTCCATTCCTTGGGAAGGGACGAGAGGAGGGAAAACTCCATTCCTTGGGAGAGGATATGGGAAGGAAATTCCATTCCTTGGGAGGGGATGAGGGGAGGGAAAACTCCATTCTTTGGGAAGGGATAAGGAGAAAGGAAACTCCATTCCTTGGGAGAGGATATGGGAAAGGGAAACTCCATTCCTTGGGAGAGGATATGGGAAAGGGAAACTCCATTCCTTGGGAGGGGATGAGGGGAAAGGGAAACTCCATTCCTTGGGAGAGGATATGGGAAAGGGAAACTCCATTCCTTGGGAGAGGATATGGGAAAGGGAAACTCCATTCCTTGGGAGGGGATGAGGAGAAAGGAAACTCCATTCCTTGGGAGGGGACGAGCCCCATTCCATGGGGAGAGGGGCGCTGGTCCCCACAGCAGGGCCAGGGCGGGGTCACAGCCCCCAGCACCCCCAATTCCCCCCGATCCCATCCCGCACCCGCTGCGCCCACCCCTGCGCGTCTCCCCAGGCCCTATCAACGTTAATTAATTAAGCCAGGGGGGGCCTGCGGATGATCTAATTATCGACGAGCCTAGATTGGATTTGCCTTTTAATTAATTTGTATTCTTTAGACGCAGCGGCCGCCCGGGCACAGTCACGGGGGGGAAACGTCTGCTCGGCAAAGGGCGCAGCCCGAGGGACGGGAGGTGGCACCTTGGTGACACCTTGGTGGCACTTTGGTGGCACCGAGACAAGGCAGGGACGCAGGGGGGGCGTGGGAAGGGGGACAGGGTTGGTTTGGGCTCCAGGCTGGTGGCTCTGGTGCTGCAGGGGGACACGGAGGGACCGTCACCGAGTGCCACCACCCCTTGGGGACGCCATGTCCCCAAGGGAGGAGCGGGCGCCCTGGGGACCCCCAAGGGACGCGTGGGGACCCCGAAGGGTCCCGGCTGCCAGACCTCACTAGAGGGCAGCAAAATGCTGCCGAACCCGGGGCTGGTGGCACCGGGCCACCCCTGGGGACATGGGGGACATGGGGGGTGGCCGCTCCCAGAACTCCTGGAAGCGCCGGGCCCTGCGGAAGTCATTCACCTGGAACGAGACAAACTGGGATCGCCTGGAACAAAACACTCCGGGGTCACCTGGAACGAAACAATTGTCAGCTGGAATAACCAGGGACCACCTGGAATAAAACAACTGTCACCTGGAATAAAACAATTGTCACCTGGAACAAAACTGGGAGCACCTGGAACAAAACTGGGAGCACCTGGAACAAAACAAACTGGGAGCACCTGGAACAAAACTGGGAGCACCTGGAGGATGGCACGGGACAGCCAGGGGGTGGCACAGGACCATCAGGGGGTGGCACAGGACAGCCACAGCCCTGTCCCTCACCCTGAGGCCGCCGCTGCCCCGCACAGGGATCAGGATCCCTTTCCCGAGGGATGGGTCCGTGCCCATGGATTGGCACAGATCCCATCCAGCCAGGAGCTGCCCTGCAGGGACACCCCCCGTGGGGACACCCCCCGTGGGGACACCTCCCGTGGGGACACCCCCCGTGGGGGCACCCCCCGTGGTGTCCCCCTATCCAGGGGAATCCCAAAGCTGCCCAGATCCCACAGCTGCCGGAATTTCCCTTGGAATAATCCTGCTGGGATTTCCCTAATCCCTGAGTCATTTATCCCCCTGCCTGGGTGCCCCGCCCTGATTACTGCAGCCCTCCTCAGCCTCTGCTCTCTCCCTGCCGGGCCCCGTTTTCCAGAAGAAAATTCCAGACTTTTCCTGCTTTCTTCAGACCTCAGAACACCCCCTAACTCCCAAGAACCTCCACAAAAAAAAATCCCCATTTTCCAGCAGGAAATTCCAGAGTTTTCCTACTTCCCTAGATCTGGGAATACTCCCTGTTTCCCATTATTACCTCCCCAAAATCCTTATTTTCCAGGAGAATATTCCAGAGTTTTCCTGCTTCCCTAGATCTGGATTCCCGTTATTGCCTCCCCAAAATCCTTATTTTCCAGCAGAAAAATCCCGGGAATTAAGTTATTCCCGAGGCAGGAGCTGGATGTGGAGCTCCAGCCCCGATTTCCCTGGAGCTGAACCCTCACAAAGCTCGAACACGAAACAAAACGAGGCCAAACTCCCGGGAGAAGCTCCCGGAGCCAAGAAATCCAAGAATCCGAGGAGAAACAGATGTCCACAGGCAGAACAGGGAATCAGCGGGAAGAATATCCTCAATTTTTCCTGTTTTGGGGAAAACTCTCTGAGGGATGTGAAATCTGGGGTCTGGGATGTGGAATTAGGGCCTGGCTAGGGAAGGACAGCTTCTCCTGGAGTTTGGGGTTGTTTTTTTTTTGGTGGGAATAATTGGAGGTTGAACTCCTGATGGATCAATCCGTCCACATCAAAGCCACAAAACCCAATCCAAGGGTTCCAGATTAAAGACCGTGGGGATTTGTTTTTCCAAACAAATGGCTCTGAGCTGGCTGGGATTGAATCCCAGGCCCTGCCTCTTCCCCAAATCCTGCTTCCAACGGTGCATTCCCAACCTGATCCCTTCCCTGGCAAATCCAGGTCACCATCTGCTCTGCCTCCAGCCTCTGGCTGTGACAGCTCCCGCCTCTGCGGGAGATCCCAGAGCTTTTCCCAGATCCCCACTCCAGCCCTGCTAATCAGCAAGGACACGAGAGCAGGGATGCAGGCAGGCTGTGGAAAAACCAGGAATATCCATCACGGCCCCCAGGAGATTCCCAGCTTCCAGCTCCTGGATGAGTTCTCCCTGCTCTGAGTCCCAGATTTGTTTTCCATGCTCCAGCCCTCAGCGAAAGGGACACGGAGCAGGCACAGAGGAGACCCCCAGCTCTTTCCAAAGTTCTGCAATTCCAGCCTCTGGAGGAAAATTTCCAAGAATTTTCCAGCCTTTTTAACACGGGGCAGGGGGGAAAGGCTGGAAAAAAACAAGAGCCAGGGAAAAGCTGCTTCCCTCTCAGGGAGCCTCCCGGGCCTGGAGCAGCTCCAGGCTGGCTCCTTTCCCATCTCCTGCTGCTTCCTGACAGCCATTCCCGGGGGAAAAAAAGCTGTTCCTGGATGTTTTACCTGCTGGACAAGGCCACTCCTGAGCGGCTCCCTGTTCCCATCCCGGCACGGCCCCGCTGGCAGCAGGGAGCGGGACGCACATCCCAGCAGATCCTGGATCCCGGGCTCACGGGAGGAGGTTGGACAGAGCTGGGTTTGACCCCGAAGCTGCTCCCAGGGGTGGGGAAAGGGAACGGGCGCGGATCCCGAGGGACAGCGGGCGCAGGAAGCGCCGGGAGCGGGAGCAGGGACGGGCACCGCTCTCCTGCAAGGTGCCCTGCAGCTGGAATTCTTTATGGCAGCTGGAGCCCCTCGATTGCAGCTGGAATCCTTCCTGGGACATCCTCATTCCAGATGGAATTCTTTAATTTCCTGCTGGAGCCCCATTATTGCACCTGGAACCCCTTTACTCCACCTGTAACCCCTTTATTCCATGTGGAGTCCTTTTATTGTACCTGGAACCCCTTTATTCCGGCCGGAATCCTTCCTGGAACACCCTCATTCCAGACGGGATTATTTCATTTCCTGCTGGAACCCCTCAATTTTACCCGTAACCCCTCTATTGCATCTGGAACCCCATTATTCCACCGGTTACCCCTTTATTCCAGCTGAAATCCTTTTATTTCCTGCTGGAACCCCTCAATTCCACCTGTAACCCCATTATTCCAGCTGAAACCCCATTATTCCAGCTGGATCCCTTTTATTCCACCTGTAACCCCTTTATCCCAACTGTAACCCCATTATCCCACCTGTAACCCTTTATTCCAGCTGAAATCTTTTATTCCAGCTGGATCCCCTTTATTCCAGCTGGATCCCCTTTATTCCAGCTGGATCCCTTTTATTCCAGCTGGATCCCCTTTATTCCAGCTGGATCCCTTTTATTCCAGCTGGGTCCCTTTTATTCCCACTTTATTGTGTAACCCCTTTATTCCACCTGTAACCCCATTATTCCATCTGGATCCTTTCTATTCCAGCTGGATCCTTTTCATTCCAGCTGGATCCTCTTTATTCCACCTGGATCCCCTTTATTCCAGCTGTAACTCCATTATTCCAGCTGTAACCCCTTTATTCCACCCATTACTCCTTTATTCCAGCTGAAATCCTTTATTCCACCCGTTACCCCTTTATTCCAGCTGAAATCCTTTATTCCAGCTGTAATTCCCTTTATTCCACCCAGATCCCCTTTATTCCAGCTGAAATCTTTTATTCCAGCTGTAATTCCCTTTATTCCAGCCAGATCCCCTTTATTCCAGCTGTAATTCCCTTTATTCCAGCCAGATCCCCTTTATTCCAGCTGAAATCCTTTATTCCAGCTGTAATTCCCTTTATTCCAGCCAGATCCCCTTTATTCCAGCTGAAATCCTTTATTCCAGCTGTAATTCCCTTTATTCCAGCCAGATCCCTTTATTCCAGCTGTAATTCCCTTTATTCCAGCCGGATCCCCTTTATTCCAGCTGCTTCCCCCGGTGCCAGGTGCCCCCCAGGCAGCAGCTGTCCCCGCTCTCTCCTCAAGGGTGACACTTCCCATCCATCCCCGCATCCCGCCGGTTGCCGTGGCAACGCTTTGGGAAGAAGGGAGCTTCATTATCAGTTTCTCTACGGAATCCAAAATAAAAAAGAAAAGCCAAAAAACCCCCCCTCGGATGGAATTTCGTTTTCTCCCCGCTGCCGTGAAATGTCACGGGTTTGTTCCTGACCCTTCCGTGCTCGGGGATGAGCCAGGGCGACTTCTCAAAGTGAATTTTCCAGCGGTTCTGGGAGAATCCCCCGGGATCAGCTCATCCCAGCCTCGGGAATAAAGCACAGAGAGCAGCATCCTAAAAAAAATTAAAATAAAAAGCTCCTCTGGGCAATTCCCAAGCCTCAAGGAAGTCGTGGGGAAAAAGGGGAAGGGGAAAAAAAACCCCTTCCCTGAGGAGCAGGGATGCCCTGGGATCAATCCCGCTGAGCAATTCCAGGGAGGCTGCAGAGCTCCAGGATGAATCCCAGAAATGCAGAGAGCAGCAGGTTTATGAGTCAGGCGGAGGAAGGTGAGAAAACCGGGAAGGAAACGGCAAACAAATCACAGATTCCCTTTTTTTTTTTTTCCCGGGTTTTTGTGGAGCTGCCAAGGCCCCTTCCCACGCAGGCCAATCCCCCTCTTTCCCCCGGCATCCAGAGATTTTTGGGATCTGTTCCCACCCCGCTCGCGGGCTGACGTGTTCCCTGCAGGATGTGACTCCAGGAACGCTCCAGAGCTTTTTAAAAATCACTCAGGAATGGGAGAGTTGGGAAAACGGGAGAGCTGGAGCATCACCGAACCCTTCTCTCCCAGGGCAGGAGATTCCTAAAAAAAACCACCCTGGAAATTCCATCCCAGGCCAAAAAACCCTTCCTGGAAAAGCTGGGCCGGGGTGGGGTTTGGGAAGGGTGGGTGTTCCCAGATCCCTGCAAATCCCGGGAGCGTGGTGGGGTTGGAGAGGGATCCCAGGAATTCCAGGTGGGACTGGGGACAAGGGGACAGGGAAGGGACAGGGAGCAGGGTTTGGAAGCAGGGAGGGGACAGAGAATGGAAAGGGACAAGTTGGGAAGTTTGGAAGGGACAGAGTTTGGATGCAGGGAGGGGACAGGGAGCAGAGTCTGGAAGCACAGGGAACGAGGCTGGGAAAGCAGGGAGGGGACTGGGAGCAAAATTTGGAAGCAGGGAAGGGACAGGGAGCGAGATTTGGAAGCAGAGAGGGGAGAGGGAACAGTTGGGAAGCAGAGAGAGGACAGGGAGTGGAGCTGGAAAACTGCGGGGGGACAGGGAACAGAGAGGGGACAGGGAACAGAGAGGGGACAGGGAACAGAGGGGACAGGGAACAGAGAGGGGACAGGGAACAGAGAAGGGACAGGGAACAGAGAGGGGACAGGGAACAGAGGGGACAGGGAACAGAGGGGGGACAGGGAACAGAGGGGACAGGGAACAGAGGGGACAGGGAACAGAGAAGGGACAGGGAACAGAGGGGACAGGGAACAGAGGGGACAGGGCCCTGTCCAGCCTGGCCTTGGGCACTTCCAGGGATCCAGGGACAGCCACAGCTGCTCTGGGATCAGGAGATTCCCAAATCTTGGAATCAGGAGGCCCAGCCAGAACAGAGCTGCTCCCGATCGCAAACTGTGCGGATCCCAAGGGCAACACCCCAATTTAGAAAGCCCCCGCCCTGAGCACCCCTGTTTGCCATGGAAACATCCTCATGGAGCCAGCAGGGATCGATTCCCACCTGGATTCCATCTGGAATCCTTCCTTCGCCTCTCGCCAATGAACGAAACCAACGCCCCCGGTGTTTTGAGATCCTTTTTCTGCCCGGATTCCGGGCGAGCAGGGAGCATCCCCTCAGCCTTTCTTGGGTGGCCATTCCCAGCCCTCTGCTGCCACAAGCGCCAGGGAGACTGGGATAACGTGGGGTTTGCGGCCAATGCCGGTTTTATGGAGCCGGGAACGCCGGGACGGCGCTGAGCAGGCAGAGCCCCGCACCCCGCCAGCCCCCAGCCAGGAAATCACCTCAGGACGCTCCAAATCCATTCCTCCCCCTTCTCCCGGGAGGCGCTGGATTTAATTCCGCCCCCGGATCGATCGGCTGCCGGATTTGGGGAGCGGCAGAGAGCCCCCATCCATTAGGGAGAGGCTCCTGCTGCGTTAAAGCCCCGTGGGCACGGCCAAGAGCTCTCCAGGAGCAATTCCCGGCTGTGTTGCTGCATTTCCAGCAGGAGATTGATCCCCGGGAGGTCACATCTATTTCCCAGCACCCCAAATTGGATGAGCGCGAGGGCTCTGCAGGGATCTCTGCCGAAATCCCGGGGAAAGGGGATGGAGCAGCACGGAGCCTGTTGGTTTTCCACAGGGACAGGAGGGATGAGGCTCCTCTCCCGAGTCGCAGAGCGCAGGATAAAAGCACAGATGATTCCTGATGAGGTGGGAAGAGAAAAAGAAGGAGCAGCTCCCATCAAAGCCGGGGCCGGTTTTGGGGAATTGTGAGTTTTGTCCCAGACCTGGGGAGGTTGGTTCTGGCAGTGGAAATGCAAAGGGATTCACCATCCAAGGCCTCCACCTGCCTGGAATGGTGATTCCGCATCGCCTGGGATTCTGCAGGGAGTAAAACTACCGAAAAAAGGAGGAATTCCAGGGAAGGGAATTCGGATGTGAGGAAGAGCAGGATGGCGCCTTTGCAGAGAGAAAGGTCCTGAGACAGGGCAGGAATTCCAGACTTTGGGAAGGGTTAAAGGCAATAATTCAGCTCCTTTAAAAAACTCTGTGCCCAGATCCCGATCCAGCTCCAGAGGAGAGGTTCCCTGCTTCCACAGGAACGCGTTCCCAGAGCTCACAGAGCAGGGAGGAGCAGGAGGCAGCAGCGCAGGGTTTCCCCCCAAAACAAGGAATCGATTTCAACAATTCCAAGGCGAAACCAGCCTCCCGTTATCCCAGAGATCTCCAGCACGCCGGGAATCACCTCTGAGTGAATTTCGGGCCAAGGAGGAGTGGCAGCAGCGGGAATGTGGCCAGGCTGGGAATGCTGAGGCCAGGCTGGGTGTGAATTGTCCTGCAGCCCGGATCCATTTGCGCTCCGCAGGATCCATTCCCAGGGACAACGGCGTTCCCTGGAGCATGAGGCTCCTGCTCAGCAGGAATCCCTGCTCTCCTGGAGCTCTGGATCCATCCCGAGGAGGCGCAGGAGCGTCACTCCCTGAGGATGCCAAGGCTGTGGATCGGGAATCTCCGGGAGGCGGTGATGAGGGACGGCGCTGAGCAGGCAGAGCTCCGCACCCCGCCAGCCCCCAGCCAGGAAATCACCTCAGGACGCTCCAAATCCATTCCTCCCCCTTCTCCCGGGAGGCGCTGGATTTAATTCCGCCCCCGGATCGATCGGCTGCCGGATTTGGGGAGCGGCAGAGAGCCCCCATCCATTAGGGAGAGGCTCCTGCTGCGTTAAAGCCCCGTGGGCACGGCCAGGAGCTCTCCAGGAGGAATCGGGGTGACAGCGTCCCACCTGCACCCCGCGGCGGAGCCCGGCTGGCAGCAGCTCCTCACCCCCCGAAAATCCGGGCAGAAAAACCCCCAAAATCGGCTTTTTAACCCCTCTGTCTCCGAGCTGATCCTGGTTTTTTAACCCCGCGCCACGCAGGGCCGGTGGGGTTTGCTCTCGGGTTGCTCAGCATTCCCCGCGGAGCAGAGCACTGCAGAATTCCCGGATTCCCGCCAGCGGGAGCGCCTGAGATCCCGGGGAAGCCGCTGCCCTCGGCTCTCGCCTCTGCCGGGCCAAAACCTCTCCTGAAAAAGAGCAGAAAAACCCATCGCGTGGCAGGCTTGGAGACCAGGGCCAGGGATAACTGATAACGGGGGGAACCTTTCCTCCTCCTCCTCCTCCTCCCCGAGGCTCCCCGTGCCTGCGGCTCCCAGAGCTGGGCGGACTCTGACCTTGAGATCTGCGCGAATGCTGGAGCAGGGATGGAGCGGGGATGGATTTAGGGATGGATTTAGGGATGGAGCGGGGAGGGAGCAGGGATTTGGGGAGGGAGCAGGGATGGAGCAGGGATGGAGCGGGGATGGATTTAGGGATGGAGCAGGGATGGAGCAGCAACGGAACAGGGAGGGAGCAGCAAGGGAGCAGGGATGGATTTAGGGATGGATTTAGGGATGGAGCAGCAATGGAACAGGGATGGAACAGGGAGGGAGCAGGGATGGAGCAGGGATGGATTTAGGGATGAGGTAGGGGTGGAACAGGGATGGATTTAGGGATGGAGCAGGGACGGATTTAGGGATGGAACAGGGATGGATTTAGGGATGAACAGGGGTGAGCAGGGATGGATTTAGGGATGGAACACAGAGGGAGCAGGGATGGATTTAGGGATGGAGCAGGGACGGATTTAGGGATGGAACACAGAGGGAGCAGGGATGGATTTAGGGATGAGGTAGGGGTGGAACAGGGATGGAGCAGGGATGGATTTAGGGATGGAGCAGGGGTGGAATACGGATGGAACAGGTGTGTAGCAGGGATGGAACAGGGACGGATTTAGGGATGGAACAGGTGTGAGCAGGGATGGATTTAGGGATGGAACACGGAGGGAGCAGGGATGGATTTAGGGATGGAACACGGAGGGAGCAGGGATGGATTTAGGGATGGAACACGGAGGGAGCAGGGATGGATTTAGGGATGGAACACGGAGGGAGCAGGGATGGATTTAGGGATGAGGTAGGGGTGGAACAGGGATGGAGCAGGGATGGATTTAGGGATGGAGCAGGGATGGAACAGGGATGGATTTAGGGATGGAGCAGGGATGGATTTAGGGATGGAGCAGGGATGGATTTAGGGATGAACAGGGGTGAGCAGGGATGGATTTAGGGATGGAGCAGGGGTGGAATACGGATGGAACAGGTGTGTAGCAGGGGTGGAACAGGGAGGGAGCAGGGAAAGCTTTCAGCTGAGAACATTTCCTGTTCCACCCACGCCCAGGCAGGAATCTCTGAGATTTCCACTCTGAGGGGTCCCAGGATCATTTGTGACCCCCCCCAAAATCCAGTACACCAAAACCGTGGGAATCATTGATTAATTCACCCCAGAGCTGGGCTGCAAGAGTTTAAAATTAAATTCAATTCTTTATTATCTTTTATTCTAGCACATCCTGGGAGGATGATGAGAGGAACTGGCCAGGTTGGAACGAGCTGATCCTGAAGGTTCCCCTCCAGTTCCAGCCTGGAATTCTCTGAAGTGATTCCTGCAGCTCATCAGCCTTAATTGCTCCAAAAACAGCATTTTAAGAGAGAGAAATTCAAGTGTTACCCCAGTTCCAGCACCAGCAGCTGCCTGGATTTTGGTGGAGAAAAAAAGAAATGATCCAGAGGAAAAAAAGTGACTCCTGTCACCCAGGAACATCTCAGCCCCAATTAAGGGCCTGCTAATTTTTTCTCCTAAATAGCCTTTAATTAGCAGGACATTTCACTTTTAGGCATTGTAATTAAAAACAAACCAACCAACAAACAAAAAAAACGACCAAACAAACAAAACCCAGAAAATTTGAAGAGTTTGGTGTAAAAAAAAAACAGAAAAAAAATCCTGAAAAAAGAGGAGCTGGAACTTCCAGTCTCCATTCCCAAGGGTTTTATTCTCTCACGGCCAACAGGGATTAGAATTTTGTTCAGGGAGTGGGAAAAATCTGATAAATGTTGGAAACACAAGACCCATTTGCAAGGAGGAGGCTTCTGTGATGGCAGCAGAGCAAAGCTGATCGTTATCAGTGAAAACCCAGGGGGAAAAAAAAGAAAGAAAAAAAGAAAAAAAGCACCTGAAATTAATTTAAATAAATTAAACAGATCAACTTCTGTGAAAAATCCAGGAGGGGGGGAAAAAAGGAAAAAAAAGGCACCTGAAATTATTCAGATGAATTAAACAGATCAACAGCATTCCAAGGCTAAGGAAAGAGAAAATCTTGTTATTCAGGACCCCAAAATTCCCCTGTTTTCACCCCAAAACAATGCTCCCCTTTCAGGTGCTGCCAGGCCAAGCCTTGGGCAGAGAAGTTTTGGCAACAGCCCTTGGGAAAGGTCAGAGCCGTTGTTTGGGTTGTTTCAAGGTAACTTTCCACCTTTTCTCCTTTAATTTTTTTTTTAAAGAGATAAAGGGAGAGGATTGTTCCTGTTTCCCCGTTAAAAAACCAGCTTTTCCCAGCAGCAAGCCCAAAGCACGAGCTCTCGGAGATAATTAAACCCAATTAAAGGCGATTATTTCCCATTTAATGAGCTGCAATGAACGCACGGAGAGGCGGAGGAGAAAAAAAAGGGAATTTTTTTACTGCGAGAACTTTATTGCACCACGTTCAAGTGCTGAGCCGGGAGCTGCGCCTGTGGGACACCCCCAGCTCGTGGGGACACCGGGACAATCCACATTTCCCTACTGCTTCCCCCTCAAATTAAGGCTGGGCACGTTAATTAGGACATCACAAATCAAGAGGGGGATTAGGGGGAAGAGCGTGAAGTTGTACACGGAGCGTTTAAAATTTGGTTTATTCAGGAGGAGTTGGGGTTTTCATCCCGGAGCTCAGCACCTTCCCCTCCGGTGCTGCTTCCAGGATTTGTCAAATTGGTTTTAAAACCGGGATACTTTTGGCTAAAAAAAAAAATAAAAGAATTAATTCCATTTTTCCCTTGCGGCCAGGTCCGGTTTTTATTCGCTCAGCAGGCTCGGAGTGTGGGAGGGGAAGGCAAAGGCCAGAATTCCATGATTTCAGCACCATTTCCCTCCCACCCCGGGCATCTCCACCTCCAGCTCTCCTGGATCCACGGGGAAAACTCGGGAATATTCCCCAGGGAATTCAGCACAAGCACAGGCAGGCGGAGGCAGGGAGAGCCCGGGCTTTGGGGAGCTCACCTGAGGGGATGGACAAGCACCAACATTTTCGGGTGGAATCCATAAAAATATCTCCCAAAGGGGTTGGAATTCCAAAAGCCCGTTTATCCTGCGTTCTGGAAAGGCTCCTGCAGGAGTGGGGAAGAGGGGAGAAATGCTGGGAAAAGGGAGGATGAGGGGTTGGGAAGGGACGGAGATGAGGCGTCACCTGCTGCAGGTACAGAACAGCAGCTTTTGGTGATCCAGAGCAAAAATATCCTGAGGGAACAGGGCCCTGAACCTGAATCCAAAATATCCTGAGGGAACACAGCCCTAAACCTGCATCCAAAATATCCCGAGGGAACACAGCCCTAAACCTGCACCCAAATCCAAAATGTCCTGAGGGAACACAGCCCTAAATCTGCACCCAAATCCAAAATATCCCGAGGGAACACAGCCCTAAATCTGCATCCAAAATATCCCGAGGGAACACGGCCCTAAACCTGCACCCAAAATATCCCAAAGGAAGAGGGCTCTAAACCTGCACCCAAATCCAAAATATCCTGAGGGAACAGGGCCCTAAACCTAAATCCAAAATGTCCTGAGGGAACACAGCCCTAAACCTGCACCCAAAATATCCTGAGGGAACAGGGCCCTAACCTGCACCCAAATCCAAAATATCCCAAAGGAACACGGCCCTAAACCTGCATCCAAATCCAAAATATCTCAAGGGAACACGGCCCTAAACCTGCACCCAAAATATCCCAAAGGAAGAGGGCTCTAAACCTGCACCCAAATCCAAAATATCCCGAGGGAACACAGCCCTAAATCTGCACCCAAATCCAAAATATCCTGAGGGAACACAGCCCTAAATCTGCACCCAAATCCAAAATATCCCGAGGGAACACAGCCCTAAATCTGCACCCAAATCCAAAATATCCCGAGGGAACACAGCCCTAAATCTGCACCCAAATCCAAAATATCCCGAGGGAACACAGCCCTAAGCCTGCACCCAAAATATCCCAAAGGAAGAGGGCTCTAAACCTGCACCCAAATCCAAAATATCCTGAGGGAACAGGGCCCTAAACCTAAATCCAAAATGTCCTGAGGGAACACAGCCCTAAACCTGCACCCAAATCCAAAATATCTCAAGGGAACACAGCCCTAAACCTGCACCCAAATCCAAAATATCTCAAGGGAACACAGCCCTAAACCTGCATCCAAATCCAAAATGTCCTGAGGGAACAGGGCCCTAAACCTGCACCCAAAATATCCCGAGGGAACAGGGCCCTAAACCTGAATCCAAAATATCCCAAGGGTGGAGATTATGGGAAAAAAAACCCCTGATATTATGGGAAAATATCCAGAAGGTGCACATGGTCATCCCCTGGGCAGGGCACTAAAAAAATGTGTTTGGTAGAAGCAGCCTGGCTAAAATCGCTCCTAAAATCCCTGGATTTGTTCACTGGCAGCCCCACAAAAAGATCTCCAAAATTCCCAGGTTTTTAGGGTTTGATGATGAAGGGTGTCAGGATTTTGGGGTGGAATTTAGGATTTTGAGGTGGAATTTAGGATTTTGGGGTGGGATTTGGGATTTTCCATCCCAAAAAACCCAATAAAAAAAAGAAGAAGGCAATCAGAGGTTCAGCTGAGAAAATTCCCCCTCACACCAAGCGAGGCCTTCCCCCAAAATCCCCATTTTCTGTGCTCAGCAAGGCGGATCCAAACCCTTCCAAAACTGGATTTTCTGGGAAAATATCCAGGAAAAAGTGCTCAAGGTAACCTCTGGGGCAGCCAAAAATCAAAAATCTGCTTGGTAGAAGCAGCCGGGTTAAAACTGCTCCTAAAATTCCTCGGTTCGTTCCTTGGCAGCCCCACAAAAAGATCTCCAAAATTCCCAGTTTTTAGCGTTTGCTGATGAAGGGTATCAGGATTTTGGGGTGGGATTTGGGATTTTCCATCCCAAAAACCCCAATAAAAAAAAGAAGGCAGCAATCAGAGGTTCAGCTGAGAAAATTCCCCCTCACACCAAGCGAGGCCTTTCCCTAAAATCCCGATTTCCTGTGCTCAGCAAGGCGGGGAATGTGGACAGCAGCAGCAAAAAAAAATCTATATATATAAAATATAAAACCTTTTCCATCTTTCTGACAGAGAAATTAATTCCAAATCCTCGTCTGAATCGCCCCTCGCTCACCCAGGACTCTTTGGAACATCAGTCTTGCGTGCCAGCGTGGATTTTCTGTCTAAAATTAAACATTTCAGCCCAATTCCTCGGCAAGAATCAGGCTGGGAATCGCTCCCACGCTCCCAAAAAACCAGATTTAGAGGGTTCAGGCGGTGAGGTTCCTGTCCCAACCCCCCAGGAGTCAGAATTCCACGGAAAACATCCCCCAAAATCCCCGGGATGCGCCCAAAAAAAGGGTTTAAGGCTGGCAGGCTGTTCCCAGCCAGCTCAAAAACAACAAAAAATTCATTTTTTTTTTAAAAGAGTTGAAAAAGGAATTCGCACCTGAGGAATTCACATCCCTGGCCAGGGGTGTTCTCCTCACCTCGAGAAAATCCTTTCCGCTTTTTCCTTAGACATAAAAGTTGACTTTATTTCTTTTCTTAAAAAGTTAAAAATACAGAATTGGTTCAGAAAACTGCTTTTCTCCTTGCAGGTTCGCAGCTTAAGGAGAAAACAATCCTTCACTGAAATGTTTCTCTTAATTGGTTTTTATTATTATTATTATTTATTTTTTAATTTGGGGTTGGGGTTTTTTTTTTTTTCCTTTCAATCATCATCACCCCTTTTTATTTTTTAATTTTATTTTAAAGGACAGAGGTCGAGGAACGCTAACTCCATTAATTTGAAGACTTTTTGTTTGGTTGGGGTGGTTTTTTTTTCTTTTTTTTTGATTCCAGATTCACATTTCCAGGTGCCAAAGAGTCCAAGAGCCCAGCTCACTTCTGCCTTCCTTTTTTGAGATCATTTCTGGGTTTTTTTTTGGTGTTTATTTATTTATTGAACACAGCAGTGACCGTTGGCATCTTTGAAGCGTAATCTCATCTTGGGCCGGTATTTCTCCAGGTAAAGCAGCTGTTTGGAATTGAAAGCTCCCCTCCTTTTCCTAAAAAATAAAAAGGAAAAAAAAACAACAAGGAAGGTGGAGATCAATAAAAAAAAGCAGCGTTTCGCTCATTTCGGGCAGATTAATTGTCGTTTTAATGAGGTTTTTTAGGGTTAAAAAGCAGATTTTTGTGTATTTCACCGGAATATTCAGGTCAAATTCCAGGGGGTTTTTTTCTTTTTATTTTTTTTTTTTTTTAAACTTAATTTAATTTTTACTTTTTTTTTTTATTATTATTATTATTTGTGGAGCGGGAGATTTTCTTCCCATGCCTCGGAACAACGAAAGAACAACGTCAAGGTCTCCCTTCCCCGGGTGCTGCTGAAAAGAGACTAAGAGATAAAAGAAGGGCCCACGAAAAGAAAAGAAAAATAAAAAAAGGAATTTTTTTTTTTTTTTAAAAAAAATAAAATCTGTTGCCTGCGAAGCCACAAAAAGCTCCCTGCACACAAATTTCACCTGCTGAGCTTCTTCATTCCCAGGGGTGTTGGAGTTGAATTTTATTATTCCCAAGATTTCTGAGCTTCCCCCAAAATTCCTCCGTTTGTTGGCTCAGCCTCAGAAGGATTTAATTTTATCTTTCAATAAAAAATCAAAAAGTAATTTTTGCAGCCTGGGCCTTGACACCTTTACCTCATTAAAAAAAAAAAATCAGAATATTTGAGGATTTATTTTATATTTAAAGCCAGATTTTAAGGAGAGAGATCACCTGTTAATCCTCATTAATCAGCAGCAATTTTTACAGTCCCGTCCTTGACACTTTTACCTGGGAAAAATCCAAAATTTTGAGCTTTTTATTCACATTTAAGCCCAGGTTTTAAAGAGAAAGTGAGAGATCACCTGTTAATCCTCTCTAATCAAAATCAATTTTTATAATCCCATCCTTGACACTTTTACCTGAGAAAAATCAAAATTTTTGAGCTTTTTATACACATTTAAACCCAGTTTTTAAAGAAAAAGTGAGAGATCACCTGTTAATCCTCTCTAATCAGAATCAATTTTTATAACCCCGTCCTTGACACTTTTACCTGAGAAAAACCCACATTTTTGAGCTTTTTATTCACATTTAAACCCAGATTTTATAGAAAAAGTGAGGGATCACCTGTTAATCCTCTCTAATAAAAATCAATTTTTATAGTCCTATCCTTGACACTTTTACCTGAGAAAAATCCAAATTTTTGAGCTTTTTATTCCCATTTAAACCTAGATCTTAAAGAGAAAGTGAGAGATCACCTGTTAATCCTCTCTAATAAAAATCAATTTTTACAGTCCCGTCCTTGACACTTTTACCTGAGAAAAATCCAAATTTTTGAGCTTTTTATTCCCATTTAAACCTAGATCTTAAAGTGTTAACCCTGAGCTTTTCCTTCACGTTTAAACCCCGCTTTTAACGAGGTTATTATTTATTTTAAGATAAAACTCCCCCCCAAAAAAAAAAAACACCAAAGAAAAAAGTGGATTTTCACTTACTGCCTTATGAACTGAACTGCGTCCTCGTACTTCATCCCGCACTCAATGAGAGCAAGCGCCACCAGAACCGGAGCCCTGCAGGGAAAAAAGGGAAAAAAAATCAATATTTGAGGAAGATTCACAGAGATAATAAATGGAATCCTTCAAAATTCATCAAATTCCTCTCCCAAACAAGCAGCTGGAGGGTTGGTTTTTTTATTCTTATTTTTTTTTTCTTTTTTATTCCTTTTCAGCATTTCCTGCAGAAAGGTGTTTTGCTCGATGTAAAATGAATTTTTTTTTTTCTGGAAGGGATTCTGCTCCTGAAGGAACTAAAAATCAATAGGAGCTCTTTAGTGCTTGGGGTATGATAATAATTCTGGGGTTTTATCTCACTTTAAGCTAATTTTCTGCTTTTTAACAACTCCTGAATGCTTCGGAGCATGGATTGAGCTGTGTAGAAGCAGAGCTATGGCTTTACAGATATTTATATTTTTTTCTTTTTTAACTGGTTCTGTAAAGGAACAGGGAATAAGTAGAATTTTCTGCTTTGGGATCTTCGTTTCAGAAGTGAGTTAAGGATTAAAAAAATGGGGTTTTAACAAGCAGGAATCCCAGAATACATTGATTTTTTTTTTCCTCCACCCCGCAGTGCAACAGGCACCTGTAAGGGTGGAGTAAAATGGGATTAAAGAGGTGCCAGGAATTGGACAATTCCTGTGGCTAAAACAAGAAAATTCAGGAGGAATAACTCCCACCATCACCCTGCACCTGCATAAATACAATTATCCACTCTCCAAGTGTGAATTTGCAACTCCAAAGGTCACTGGAGTAGAACGGAATAAAACAAATACAGAATAAAATACAGAATATATTAAAAAAAAAATTAGAATGAAATATAAAACACAGAATAAAGTACAAAACATAAATACAGAATATAACCGCAGAATAAATATAGAATAAAATATAGAATAAAATACAGAATATAGACTAAAATACAGAATAAAATATGGGATATAGAATAAAACACAGAATAAAACAAATCAGCTCCCTCTTTTCTATTTTTGGGAATGGTTCTTCCCCAAAGCTGGAAGTTGTGAGGGAGAAACTCCAAACTTGAGAGGAAGAAAAGGAATTAAAGCACTGCTCCTAAATAGCTTTTTTTTTAAAAAAAAATTCCACAGATAGTGAAAAAACAGAAGGAAATTTAAAAAAAAAACTGTTAAAAAGAAGTTTTATGTGTGTGTAAAGGAGCAGAGAAGGGTTTATTGTTTTAGAACAAATGCTTTTAAATGAATGGATTCACGACACTTTTTTAAAAATGAATTAATTCACAATACTTTTATAAATTAGTGAATTCATGACCCTTTTTTAAAATGAATGAATTCACAATACTAATAAATTAGTGAATTCACGACACTTTTATAAATTAGTGAATTCACAACACTTTTATAAATTAGTGAATTCACGACACTTTTATAAATGAATTCAAGACACTTTTTAAAATGAATTCACGACACTTTTTTAAACGAATTAATTCACAATGCTTTTATAAATTAATTCGCAACACTTCTATAAATTAGTGAATTCATGACACTTTTTAAAATGAATTCACGACACTTTAAAATTAATTCACGACACTTTTATAAATTAGTGAAATCACGACACTTTTTAAAATGAATTAATTCACAATACTTCTATAAATTAGTGAATTCACGACACTTTTTAAAATGAATTAACTCACAACACTAATAAATTAGTGAATTCACAATACTGTTTATAAAATTGCTGAATTCACGACACTTTTATAAATTAGTGAATTCACGACACTTTTTTAAATGAATTCACGACACTTTTTAAAATGAATTCACGACACTTTTTAAAAATGAATTAATTCACAACACTTCTTTAAAATGAATTAATTCACAACACTAATAAATTAATGAACTCACAGCCACCTCCCCAAGGCTTTTGATCCCTTATAAAACCTCTCCCTATTTTTAAGTCGCTTTCACGACACGAATTTGAGCGCGTCGCTTTAAATCGCCGAGGAGAAACTCGAGGAGTCGCGGTTTGTTCGACACCTTCCCGGGCCAATAAATGACATTTTCCCACAATTTGGAGCCCGCAGAGCGGGGCACTGACCTCCCCAAGCCTGCCACGCAGTGAACAGCCACGCAGCATCCCGGCTCCTCCCGAAATTTGGTTTTTAGGAGGTTGAGCCAGTCCTCCACGATCTGACTGGGGGGCGGCGCTCCGTCATCGAACGGCCAGTCCTGAGCGGGGATATTAATTAATAATAATTAATTAATAATAATTAATATAAAATATTCCATCAAACCTCCAAGTTAGAGAAAAAGCTGGATTGGGTTTAAAAAAAAAAAATAGCAAAATAAACACGTTTCTGGGTTGTTTTGGGGTTTGTTTTTTTTCTGGTGGCGCAGTCGATGTAAGGCAACGTTAAACGTTTAACGAGCATTTAATTGAGGTTTGCAGCGGACTCCTCAGCAATAAAGGATTTATTTATTTTTTAAATGTTATTTTATTAAAAAGTGAGATGTGAGAAATCAATAGGTGTTTTCAAATCAACGCGGGAGAGGGGAGAACTCAGCAGAGCTCTGCTGGTGCTTGGGGCATCCTTCGGAAATCACGTTTGTGCTCCGGGCTCTGAGGAGGAGAAGCTGCTCCTAAAAATTTAGGAGAAGCTGCTCCTAAAAAATATTCCATCAAACCTCCAAGTTAGAGAAAAAGCTGGATTGGGTTTAAAAAAAAAATAGCAAAATAAACACGTTTCTGGGGTTTTTTTTCTGGTGGCACGGTCGATATAAGGCAACGTTAAATGTTTAACGAGCATTTAATTGAGGTTTGCAGCGAACTCCTCAGCAATAAAAGATTTATTTATTTTTTAAATGTTATTTTATTAAAAAGTGAGATGTGAGAAATCAATAGGCGTTTTCAAATCAACGGGGGAGAGGGGAGAACTCAGCAGAGCTCTGCTGGTGCTTGGGGCATCCTTCGGAAATCACGTTTGTGCTCCGGGCTCTGAGGAGAGGAGAAGCTGCTCCTAAAAATTTAGGAGAAGCTGCTCCTAAAAAATATTCCATCAAACCTCCAAGTTAGAGAAAAAGCTGGATTGGGTTTAAAAAAAAATAGCAAAATAAACACGTTTCTGGGTTGTTTTGGGTTTTTTTTTTCTGGTGGCGCAGTCGATATAAGGCAACGTTAAATGTTTAACGAGCATTTAATTGAGGTTTGCAGCGAACTCCTCAGCAATAAAGGATTTATTTATGTTTTAAATGCCGTTTTATTAAAAAGTGAGATGTGAAAAGTCAATAGGTGTTTTCAAATAAACGCGGGAGAGGGGAGAACTCAGCAGAGCTCTGCTGGTGCTTGGGGCATCCTTCGGAAATCACGTTTGTGCTCCGGGCTCTGAGGAGAGGAGAAGCTGCTCCTAAAAATTCCCAATCCCAACTCCAGTTCCTCCAGCTGCCAGGAATTCAGGGAGTTACCAACCACCTGGGTGGTTTTAATTAAAAAAAAAACCACTTTCATGAGCTGAAAGGTGAGAAAATAATGGCAAAAAGTCGCTTTTTTTGCTGTTGAAGGGGTGGCCACCATTAAATCCAGCCCAAATTTAATATCAATAATCAAACTGATCCAAAAGCAGCTTCCCATTTTTCCTGAGGACACGCAGCTCTCCTGGAATTTGTGTTCCACAGCTTTTCTTTCAGGCCCAAGCAAAACATCCCACAATTTATAATTTTCTTGGATGCGAGGAGTGCTGGAGAAAGGATATGAAGGGGGAAAAAACCCAGCATTTCGTAGTTATTCAGCACTTTTCTTTAGATGATTGCGATGTATTTCAACAGCAAAACTCACGGCAGAGTCCTGGATTATTCCACAAACTCGGAAAATGGAAGGGAATTGCTTTAAAAAGAGCCCTCTCCCCTCATCAGGCACAAAAAACCCCTTTTCCTGGAGCACTTCAGAATAGGTTCTGATGAAATAATATCCCCTGAAACCTGAGAAGGGCGCACAGGAACAGCTGAAAACCACCGGAGCTCCCGTTCTGAGACGCGCTCCAACGCTTGCTGAAGAGCAAACACAGCTCAGAAACGTGCTGCGAGGTGGGAGCCGAGCGTGAGAGCTCCAAAACGCCCCCCGAAATACTGAAATCATTTTATACGGGATTAACTCCCCGAGCCTGCAGAGCGCAGAGAAGTCCTTTTGTTAAAGTACTTGGAAAATTAAAAATATCTGGGACAACGCAGCGAAGTCGAAGGCCACAGGAATAAGATCACGAATCAAAATTTGTTCTTGCTAATAAAAGGTTTTTTATGGGATTTTCCACTCGATCCCACAGTGCTGGCTGGGTTATTTCAGGTCTGTGGCACCCCCTGCCCCAGGAAGAGAGGTACAGACCGCAGGATGCTGCTTTTGAAAGAGGATTTCTGTGTTTAATTGAAATTAAAGCTTTTCCTTCGTATCCACACAACTCCTGGGCTGGCCTGAACCAACCCCAGCACTGATAAAACACGGGAACAAGAATAATTCTGGCATCAGGGAAGGAATTGTAGCAAAGTTTTGCAGGATTTCTTTTTTTTTTTTCCCTCGTTCTGAGTTCTGTCACCTCCAGGAGAGAAAAGCAAACCTGGAGCTGCACAATGAATGAAAGCAGTGATTAATGACCAGGATTGCACAAAGCAGGAGAAGAAAGGAAAGGGATTTATCCTCTTTTCCCTTTTTTTTTTTTGGAATAGCACAACAGCTCCAGATCCGTCCCAGCTCCGGGATTGGCGGAGAAGTGACAGAATTTGGAGGTGATAAAGAACTTTTTCTTCAAAACCACCCGAATTAGGAACTTCCAGAGCTGCTTGGATCTGTGCAGGGAGAGCCCACAGCTCCCACTTCCATCCTGGAATCCCACAGCAAGGAATCCCCACCTCCAAAAGGGGCATTTCCACCTGCCCAGGGCGTTCTGCTGGAGGCTCCTGGGGGGCACAGAGGGCAAAAAAACATCTGATCCAATAAATCAAGGAGCGAGAGAAGGAGAACGAGGAAAGATCCCTCGGATCCTGAAGATGAACAAAGCCACCACAGCTCCTGGGGCTGCCAAAAATTCCTCTCAGAAACCAGAAAACCAAAAAAATCCCTCCCGGTTTTCCTGACGTCCCGTTTGTGTCCTGAGCCCTGAACTGCAGCAGCCCCCAGGAATTAAATCCGTGCTCCTGGATCCCACCCCTGCTGACAAACACGTGCAGGGAAGAGTAGCCCAGCACCCAGGGAACAGCTCATTCCCTATTTTCTCACTCTGCCATCTGCAAAAAAGCTCTAGAGCTGTTCTACCCATGGCCCGCTCCCAGGTTTGCCAAAAATTCCCATTTTCAGCGGTTTCACCACGTTTTTGACCTCAGCGGCGCTAAAATAGACATTAAATAGTGCTAAAAGAGGCACTGATCTTCCCCCAGGCTGTGTTTTTAAGCTTGAATTTTTTTTAATTTTTTTTTTTAACAGGCAAATATTAGCTTTAAATAGCGAGGTGTTATTTTCTCAGCCAGGGGTAACTCAATCCCATTTCAGAGACTCTGCCTGGGGAAAAAAAAAAAAAAAAAAAAGGCAGGAATTCGTGGGGAAGAGGAGATGGATTTATCTCCCCCCTGGAGCAGTATCCTGAGGTTTTTTAAGCTGAGGGAAATGTCCTCAAACAGGAGATTCTGCTCAAAGCGGGAGGCTTCACACCAGGGCAGAGCTGCAGGAAACCCCATTTCCAGTTTTGTTTTATTTTTTTCAGCAAAGCTTCCTCCAAGAGCAGCTTTCGGTTCAAAATTGAGGTTTTAAAGCTTCCTGAGAACAAAAAGGCTGAATTATTTTAGAAACTCGAGCTCCAGAGCACTGCCCCAGGGCCTGGAAAAGGTGGGAATTCCATCCCAGCTGGGAATTCCATCCCAGCTGACAGAGCTGCCCTGGGAAGAATCTCCCTCCTGGCACAGGAATTCTCTGCCAAGCCCCAGCTTAACTCAGGGCTCGGAGGGATTCCACAGCACAAATTTAATCCTTCCAGCCTCTGGCAGCACGAGGAGAGTCCCAGGGAGAAGCGTGTCCAAAAACCAGCCGCGTGTCCAAATCCCAGACAGCTCCGGAAGGAGGAAAAACGCAATTCCAGAGGGCAGCCCGGCAAGGAGGGACTTTTCCAACACCACCAAGGCCCACGTGGCTGCCTGGAACTGGAATAAAAGCTCTGCAGGGCTGCAAGCCAAGAAACCTGACTGACCTGTGTTACCCTGGTTTTGCTGAGTTTCTTTATTAGCCTTTTGATTTTCATAAATGGAGTCAGATCTTTTAGTTACTGTAGAATATTAGAGCAGTTTTCTACCCTTTCCCACAGATGTAATATAAACAAATATTTTGTTTTTCATTCTCTGTCTTTTGTTTGCGTATTTCTAACCTGAAAACAATGGTAACTGACAATTGGTCTGGCCACTGAGGCTGAGGGGTGGAAACCCCAAAAAGCCAATCTTCTGCTGGACCCACAAATGTATAAAAAGTAAAAATAAACAAAGGGGCTCTCTTCTCTCCGCTCTTTCAGCTGGGAGCTGGATCAGAGGAACCTCTGCGAAAATCTCTTGTGTGACTGCTTTGTGTGTCTCGGTGACAGACCTGGACGTGGAATTTTCACTGATATGCCAGGATGCTTTTTTAATTTTTTTTTCCCCCTCCTCATGGCAAACTGCGGGAGTTTTCCTGTGGCCGAGCCACGAAAAGCAAAACGAGAGCTGCAGGAAGTTTGAGGCGCAGCTTTCTGCCCTCTCAACACCGGGGTGGTTACTCACTGCCAGCAAAATAAACTGATTGTATCAGGCACACTCTGATAATCCCCAAGCATTGCCTGGAAAAACACCTCCTGGAAGCTCGGGGTGAGCACACACCTCCTAAAAAAGCGCCGCCCAAAGAGTGGGACAGCATTGCACAAGGGCAGCCGTGAGCAGGAGTTCCACCTGCTCCACTCAGAGGTCAGGAGGGCAGGGTTTGACGGGATTTTTTGGGAGGAATTCTTCCCCCTGAGGGTGGGGAAGGATTTCCCAGAGAAGCTGTGGCTGCCCCAGGAGTGTCCAAGGCCAGGCTGGAGCAATGTGGGATAGTGGGAAGTTTCCCTGCCCATGGATGAGCTTTAAGGTTCATTCCAGCCCCAAAACATTCCAGGATTCTCTCCTGCCACGGCTATTCCACAGAAGTTTGTATCAATGTGTCACCTACAGGCTCCAAAGTGGCACTGTCCGGAAGAGCAAGGAAAGGGAATTTTATCCACATCCTGAGAAAAACAACAGCAAAGCCAAAAAAACACCACCAAACCCAACGTGGCCAGAGAACAAGGAGCAAACCAGGTTCAACCATCAAGGCTGAGCACCAGATAAAACCAAAAATAACCACTAAAAAGCGAACAAAAGATCCCAACAAACCCAAAAACACACGAAAGCCCAGCGAGTTTCTCAAAGCCACCTGGTGCTCATTTACTCTTGGCCAAGCTGGGCCAGCCCCAAGCAGGAAGAGATCCCCGTGAATTTTCTAGGCATGAAAATTCACATTTTTTAGCCAGTTTTTCAAGGCAACTCACTAGAACTTGGATTCCTTCTTTCTCGATTGGAGCTTGATCATAAGTGGCATCACAAACTCGCACCAAGGTTGTCACCCCGTACTTCTTCAGCTCCTTGAAGAGAGAGGAAAACACCTGAGGCACTGATGAATGATAAATCTTTTTTCAATCAGCTGCAAAACCCAGCAATTCCCACAGTTTCAGGGCACTGCCCAAGGAAAGAACAAGGGATAAAATTTCTGAGGAAAAGTTACAAACGACAGGACAAAAGAGAAACATCTCTTGGGGGGGGTGAGGGGGGAATAAAGAAAAATAAATTGCAATTCTAAGAGTAAAATTAAAACAGCTGCTTCAATCCTCCATGCAGCTCCTTCTCCTCTTTAAATAGAAGCCTGGGACTGTTTGCTTCAGGCAGTGTTGACATTTGGAGGCAGGGAGGAACAGAACACACACCCCATCATACTCCAGCTTCCTGGTAATGCACTATAAGTAGCACTCGGTGCCAGATAAAGAATCAGAGGATCAAACAAAAGCTGCTCCAGCTCACTCTGAGGGTTCAGAAACCACAATTTCCTCTGCTGCTCGGGGCTGGATTGCACCTCACATTTAGAAGGGGTATCTATTGCAGAGAGAGTCCTGAAAAAGGGAGAAAAAATCTCCATAATTGAGGGGGGAAATAAAAGGGTGCGAGGGGAAAATGGAGCGGTGATATCTGAGCAGATCCACGTGAAGGGACGCTCAGACACCAGCTGGAGGTGACAGGATCCCCCTGGAACGACAAAAACCTGCACACAGCAGATAAAAACCCTCCTGAGAGAAGCCTGAAGGGCACGAGGATGTGAAATGCACTGTGCTGCTGCTCCTCTGTACACTCGCCCAGAAAATTTGAATTTTTGTATTGAAGATGTCACGGTGTCGGTGACAGGGTGACCCAGCAGAGGCCACCTTCCATGGATCGCTTCTGGCACCTGAAATCCCTGATAATTCCCTGGTGGACAGGGGAGTTCAATAACTCATCCCGTAAACTAAAACTTCGGTTTGTGTCCGGCATTTAATTTTCTGAGCGAGGAGAAAGCCCAGCTCCAACTCTCAGCTGCGTCTTGAGGAGCAGCAGCTGAGCAATGGCTGATGAATAAATCAATAAAAACAGCGCATTACTTACGGAAAAACAACATCCAGAGTCGTAAAATGTTCAAAATAAGAACACCAGAAGGATGGAATGCTTTGGGTGGGAAGGGAGCTCAAAGCCCAGCCAGTTGCACTCCTCTGGTCAGGGACACGAACCCGGCCTTGGACACTTCCAGGGATCCAGGGGCAGCCTCAGCTGCTCTGGGAATTCCAGCCCGGCCCCTCACAGGGAGGAATTCCCTCTATTTTTAACCTAAATTTCTCATTTTTCTGTTTGAACCCATTATTCTTGTCCAAGGGTGCCTTGATGGAAAGGGGGGGTGTGTTTGTATCTCAAATGTGAAGCTCATCCAAGCCAAGAAATGCAGGAATTCAGAAAAAAAAAAAAACAACCTAAAAAACAGTGAATTCTCTTCTCATACTATAAAGAGAATGTGAATAATAATGACAAAAAAAACCCTTTACATTTCAGGTAACAGAGCACCAGAGCTGAGGAAGGACTGGTCAGCAAATTCCTGCACAGGAATTCTGAGGAATTTGGGAATTTTTTTGGACCCAAGGAGTAAATCCTTGATGGAAAGGGGGTGTGTGTTTGTATCCCGAAAGTGAAGCTCATCCAAGCCAAGAAATACAGGAATTCAGACCAAAAAAATTATCAGTGATTTTCATACTGTGAAGAGAACATGAAAAATAGACAAAAAAAACCCCTTAAATTTCAGGTAACAGAGCAGCAGAGCTGAGGAAGGACTGGTCAGCAAATCCCTGGGCAGGGAATTCTGAGGAATTTGGGAATTTTTCTTTTGGACTCCTTACCTCAATGAACTTGCTGAGGGTTGCATTGGTTGGGTTGTGAGTGATCAGGAAACGCAGATTCTCGTAAGTAATTTCCACGGGGGCTGGACGGTTCATAATGGCAAAGAAAATGTGTGAGGGGCCAAACAAAAAATAAAAAAAAAAAAAAGGAAAAAAAAGGAAAAAGAAAGAAAAAAAAAATCAAAATAAAAGGGGGAAAAAAAAAATAATCAATGACCTTGGAAACGTTTCACAGCAGAAAACATCAAAAAAAAAAAAAAAATCACTAATATGCCTGGGATTGATCAGAGCTTGCTTTGCCGGGTTTGTTCCTCAGGGATTTTTTGCTCCTAGAAAAAAAAGCAGGTTTGCTTCCGAATCCTCAATTCCTGGCGGGGTGTTATCCTTCAGACTCCCGAAATTCCCACTGGGCAGTTCTACATCGAGGCACTGGTGAGGCGAAGGAAGCGAGGGCAGGGTTTCGTCGTCTTCACGCTTGGTTTTCCTGGCGCTGAGTTCTGCCAGAGTCCGTGACAGGAATCCGCTTCCAACGGGCAGGAGATAGCCCATAAATCTGAGCCCGCTGAGTTCCCGGAGTTTTGAAGGCAGAAATGTTTAAAAAATTAAAAAAAAAAAAAAAAAAAAAAGAAAAAAAAAAAAAAAAAAAAAAAAAAAGGGGGGGGATTTATGGCACTCACACGCACACGTGGGGAGCCCCCTGAGCTCACTTGGCAGCCAGGGTGCTGTGCTGGGCCTGGCAGAAGTCTGCCCTGACGCTCAGAATCGCCATAAATGTGCCAAGTATCCTCCAACAGAACACCTGGAATCGGGAGAGACAGCGGGAAAAGGGTTGGTGGGTTCTGCTCCCGTCAGAGAAACTCAGACCCCCAGAGAAACTCGGATTGAGATCGCCGGTGAAAACAAAAAACCCAAATAAGTTCAAGTCCTGAGAGCACAAATATTGTGAATATTCTCTGGGGGTTTTTGTTCTAATTCCTGCTCCTGGAGGCACCAAGAACAAGGAATTCTGTGTTGCCCTCCCCAGAGAGGTGTCCTGGAGTAACAGAAAAGAGCACAAAGCCAAGCACACACTTGGAAATGTCATGGGCACAGCCCCACCTGCTTGGATTAATCCCAAATACATAAAAACCAGCCACTGCTGCGGCTCTATTTTCTGAACAAAACCAGCAGCTGGAGCAGAAGTAAGAGTATAATAAATAAAATAATACAATATAATCAATTTTTCATGTGTTTGAGCCCTTGCTAGCAGATAAATTTCACTCAGCTCGGAATATCCCCCAGAAATCCATCCGGGAGTGATGGCCAAATGGTCATTTAGCAGCAATAACTTTTAGTTATTCTCAATTATTTCATTTATAACCGTAATAACTTTGGGTTATTCGCAGCCTTATCTCTATTTACAGACCCGGGCTTTAAAGGCAGCCACAGCTCTCGGTTTGAAGAGCCAGAATTCAAAATCCAAAATCTCAGACACGAAGGACGGAGCAAAGCCGTGAAATTCAGGGGGATGAAAAGAGGGAGTTATCCCAAAGCACCCGAAATCAGGACTGAAATATCGAATTATCAACGCGGCGTTCTTCAGCGCCCTTTAAAAAAAAAAATAACAAAACCGAGGAATCGCTGATGATGATCCTTTTTTGGAGGGGTGAGGTGGGGAAAAAAAAAAAAAAAAGCTGGAAATCGGAGGGATAAAATGCCAGCCCGCAGGTGGAGTGGGAAGGTCGAGGTGGCCACACTGGGGCGAGGATAATTAGGGAAAAACACACCCCCAGCCCAAACCCGCCCGGCGCTTAATGAGAGCCGCGCTTCCCGACGGGCAAATTAAGCGCCACGAAATCAACCTCCCTGGCCGCCACCGAGTCGAAAATCACCCAAAGAACTGCAATTACTCCCTTAAAGCGCAGCTCTGCGGTGCCAAAAATGATATTAATTAGCTGGCCAGAGGCGAGGGAAAAGCTGTTTTCCAGCACCTCCGCCGACCTTCACGCAGCTCCTGCTCTGAGTGACTGAAATACAAATTTCCGCCTCCGACCCCGGGATGTTTTATCCCCCTGATGGAAGAGGCCCCTCCGAACGCGTCAGACTCAAGTCCTCGCATTTATCAACTCATTCCCTCACCCACCATAGAAAATTAAGAGGTGAAAGCCCAATTAGAACTTTTAGTTAAGGATAGTAAAGATGGTTTTTATAAATAACAGCAAAATGAGGAGAAAGGAGAACCTCCATCCCTAGGTTCTCCTCTTGGTGCCAGGTTTGGTTGGAAAAGCCTCATCCAGAGCTGTTTTTGCCCTGGAAGTTGTGTCAGATCAGGGTTATTTCGGATACTCCTCAAATCAAAGAGGGAATCTCACCCGAATTCTTTTAAAAGGTTGTACAAACAATTTACCAAGCGATTAACAAGTGGAATATCTCATTTACACGCGTCCTGAGAGTGGCAAAGAGTCAGCAGCTCCTCTGGAAAAACAGGAATGACACCAGCTCCCCTTCCCAAAGGAATATTCCTGAAGCATTTAATTAGCTCCTAGCTCAGGAGTGATTAAAAATGGAAAGCACTGTATTTAAGCCTGAAAAAAGAAAGTTATTTCCAGCAGGATAAGGAGTCGATGTAGCTACACCAGGCTAATTTTAAAAGTTTGGGTTGCTGAGAGATATCAAGTTTTAAAAAAAAAAATTACGGTTTCCAATTAAGAAAATTAAAACTTACTGTCTACAACTTCTGATTTTCCCAAGTAAATATTTTTAAAATTCTCTCTCCCTGTGCTACCAAGTAAATTTGCACTTCAAAGCCCCGAGAAAATAAACTGAAACCGCGTCTGTGGACAGCAGCAAACAAGGAATCGTTTTTCCGCCAATTAACCTCCAGATCTTCTAGTGAGGAATGAGATAAGGCATAGAGAGGAACCAACGAAATGACGAGGCTGGGCTGGAAAAGGGAGCAGAAACATCCGAGGAGGAAAAGCAGAGACCCAGCAGGACAAAAAACATTCCTGGAGCTGCAAGGATGTGCCTGGGAGGCAGCTCCGGGTGGTGTTATCAGGGAATGGGGATTGATCCAGACGTTACCGGATCGATCCAGATGCTGCCTGATCGATCCAGATGTTATCAGATTGATCCTGATGTTACCAGACCGATCCAGATGCTCTCCGGGCAGGTGGGAGGGATTTAGGGAAGTTTTCACAATCCCACCAGGATCGGGCTCCCCTCGCTCGCAATCCGACCCGAGGGAAATTTGAGAGGAATTTCTTTTCAAAATGGGCAGAAGTAAGGCTCAAAGGGCAGTCATTAGCCAGCAGAAATGAACCGAGGTAAGAACTGATCAGGAGGGATCAGGGAAATGAATTCCTGGCTCAGAAGGACCCGGAGATGGCCGGGAGTGAAATCCAGCACACCCATCTCCAATTCCAGGGGCTGCTGCGGCACCGAGCCCTGAATCAGAGATTCCAGCAGAGCCAGAGGCCCTGGACTGAGCCAACACCAGCCCAGGGTAAAGGAAAAACAAGGAATGACAGCGTGAGGAATTCCCAGTTCCACCAGCTCCTCCAAAACCGAGCAACGCTGAGAGAGGAGAACAGCTCAGGACAGCTGCAGCTTCCAGGGATTGCAAAACACGGATCCCCCTGGAAAGGTCACCGGGATCCCCTTTCCACTGCCCCGGGGCACAGGATGCACAGCACTCCCTGCTAATTTGTTACTCAGAGTTCAGGGGATCCTCGGGAAGGCTTTGAGCAATCCCAAATCATTTTGTTCCTCTCTAAGGGAGAATCCGCCAGCTGCTGGATTTTCCTCTTCCATAAAATCTCCGGCATTTCCGTGAACCCCGTGAAATCCCAGCTAATTTCCATCCTGCCATCGGGATTTTGGCTTTTCCTGCCACCCTGCCCCTGCCAGGTTTTACTTCCCCCTGCTGAAAATCCCCCACCGAGTGACCCCTCTCTATCCCCACGCCGCCAAAATGCGGTTTTCCAAGTGAGAGAAGTCGGGAGACCACCGAAACGAGCCTTAAAACTTACAACACAAATCAGCCTTAAAAAAAATAAAATAAAATAAAAATCTTTTCTAAAATATCCTCTCCTAGCACAGGGAGAAAAAAAAACCACCCCTGGAACGAAGCGGTTTTGGACGAACTCCTCGGAAAGCCTCTCCGAAGGAAGCTTGCTCAGACCGACACGTGCCTGCAGAGGGGTGAGGTCCAAAAATTTTTCACCGTTCCGCCCTGTCCACCCCCGCGGGCGGCTGCAGCTCCCTCCCAGCTCCCTCCCAGTTTCCTCCCAGTCCCTCCCAGTTCGCTGACAAGCTCTGGCGGTGACTCACTCGCTTCCTCTCGCACCAAAGCCGCGGCAGCAGATACGGATCTGCCCGAGCAGGAACAACAACAACAAAAAAAAAAACCCCTTGGCATGAAAAGAAGCCTCGAGTGGCAAGTGACACGTCAGGAAATGGTGACAATTGTCACCTGCTCAGGGGGAGGACAGGCCTGAGGCGAAGCTCGAAAAGTCGGGCTGCCATCCCTAAAACAGGAATGGATGGAAGAATCAGCCTGGAGCAGCTGGACATGGCGGTAATTCCGACAGGGGCTGTGCTCTTCCCTGTTAAAATGTTGTTCTGACGCTGGGATTATTTTTAAAAAAACGCCTTCCCCACCCATCACTTAAGTTTTCGGAGGACACGTTTGAATGGTATTTGCATTCCCTGCCCAAAAAGTTGGAAGTTGCTAAAAGTGTTTGAAGTCGAAGTTGCTGAAAGCGTTTGAAGTCGAAAGCAAAAGGCTCTGCTAAGGAAAAAAAAAACCCAAATAATTAAAAATTGAGCTACGATCCTGTTCAAGCCACGGAATTACATTCAAGCGAAATCAAAAATCACTTTCAGAAATTTGTTTGTGACATCAATAAGCCTTTCCTAAGAAAAAAATCAGAAGGCTGAGTTGTCTAAGCTGGGCTTTGAAAACAAGGCCTTGCCTGATCAACAGCTCAGCCTAAACACTCTCAGGCTTTCAGCCCAAGTATCAAACCCAACACCAAAACCCCATTAACGAGTCAAGCAGGACTTAAAAGCAACTTCAAAAAAAAAAAAAAAAAAAGAAAAAAAAATCACACGGAGAACACAGAAGCTGCAGAGTTGAGTCACTTGCACCTCGCTCATCTCCCTAGTTTGAGTTTCCATCCACCTCTGCTGGGAAAACGCCTCGGTCTGGAGCTGAGGAGTTAAAGCCGGGCTGACAGCCGAGCCTGGGGCTGACTGATAAATGTCACTGCCCGGCCACAAAGTCCCAATTGTTCCCGGGCACAGCCCATTCTCCGGGGCGCAGCTCGGTTTTCAGCCTGAGAGCCAAGGGCTGAGCTTCTTAGCAGGGCACGGAGAGAAACAAGGGGCAACAAAAAGCTCCGAGTACTCCTGAGAGAGGAGAGAGGAGATCCCCGGCTCCTTCAGCCCTTCACAACCAGCAAAACGAGCTGTGAGGGGACAGCGGGGGCACGGGCACGCTAAAGGGATTTGATAACTCCCATTTAAGAGGCGCCAGGCCGCTCCCAGCTCACCTGCCCCGAAAAGAGCAGCCGCCAAGCCACAGGGGCTGGTTTCCACAGTTCACAGGGAGCTGCTCCAAATCTCCAGCTGTCAGAGTAATCCAGAGGCACCAACGGCACCGAGCTGCTCTCTGCCAGGGCAGGAACACCACCGAAAGTGTGCTTTCACCTCCCAAAACACACGGGCTGCAAACATCACTGGGAATCCCGGGATGGTTCGGGTGGGCGGGGGCGTCTCCCAGCATCCCGGGTTATTCCAGCCTGGCCTTGGGCGCTTCCAGCGCTGAGGCAGCCACAGCTTCTCTGGGAATTCCATCCCAGCCCTTCATCACCCTCACAGGGACGAGGTGAATCCCATCTAAATCTCAAAATCCCACCTAAACCCATTCTCTGCCAGCGTGAAGCCGCTCCCCCTCGTCCTGGCGCTCTGGCCGGAAGCTCCCTGCTCGCCCTGCTCCTCCCGAGCTCCTTTCCCGGCTGTGGATCACCCTGCTGGAGCCTTTCCATGAATCACCCGCTCCACAGGTAACAGAGCCGGAATTCCAGAGAGGGGCAAAGTCCGGGCAGGAGCCAGGGAAGCAGCTCCAGCTCTGCCCTGAGCACTGCAGTGTGGAAGAGGAGGATGGATCTCCGCAGGGAATTCAGCCTGGAATCCATTCACTGAATTTATGAGGTGTTTAAAAATAAAAAAAAAAAAAAAAAATCACAACTAGACCCTGAGTAAGACCCACATTCCTGGCTGTGCATCCACACTCCTACCTTAACTCCAGCTGAGTTGACTAAATCCAAGTATTTCTACACGTTGAGTCATAAGGAGACAGAGTTTTCTGGCTGCTGCTAGTGGTGGGTTTCTCTCTTTTTATTTTTTTCTTTTTTTCCTCTCCTTTAAATCCTAACTGCAGTTCTGAGTCAGACCCTGCCTGGTTCGTTCGGGGAGTTTCGAGGCGAGTTTCCATTTATACAGGAGCTTTTCAAAGCCAAATTTCTCCCTTCTTCCTCCTCCTCCTCCCTTGCCCCGAAACCAGCGAGCACAGACTGCCCCGGGAGAAAATGCAGATCGTGACTAATCACACCCAGGAACCATCATGCGTCCGAAGGAAGCCGCTTCCAGCACTTCCCCACAGCCTCACCTGTGCTCCAAAGCCCCAAAATCCCAAAGCTCAGCTCCTTCTCAAGCCCAAAGCTCGCCCCGAGCTGACATTCCCAAGAAATCCGCCCCTCCCTGACTCAGACCTTCCCGCAGGTCACTCGCAACGCCCCGGGCCACGCCAGGACTTTTTTTTTTTTTTCCCCCCGAGGCATTGCTTGTCCCAGAATTCATCGGCTCCCCCCTTTTTGCAGCCCCAAATCCCACAGGGCAGCCCTTTTTCCAGACGAACCGGCCCCGGCAGCCCTGCCCCCATCCCTAGCCCAGGGAAACCACCACATCCTGGCCACCCTTCCTTCCCTGCTCCATCTGCCCCCCTCCAGCCCGAGAAACTGGCACCCCCCAGATTCTCCCCTCTCCACTGTCCAGCCCTAAACACACACACACACGCAAAAAAAAAAATCCTCCAACCTTTACAGACCACCTCGAGGCTTCCCTTTCCCACCCTAAAAATATCCCCTGCTTTTATCAAAATTGTCCCCCCCCCCTCCCATCCACACAGGAATCAGTAACGTCCCTCCCTTCAAAACACCGCTGCAGATGCTCCCCCAAAACCAGGTGCAAAGCCCCACATCCACCCCTCCTGCAGCCTCTCTGTCCCCGCACTGTTTCAGTCCCACAGGAAATGCCCTCCCTTCCTGAACAACCCCCCAAAATGGGGTGCAAGGGGGGCTTGGGGACCCACACAAGTCCCTGGGGAGCACTGAGCCCCCCACATCCCACGGGTGAAGGAGGATCCCCCCCAAAACCAGCCCTGCAGGGAGAAGGGACCCCCAAAGCTGCAGGTCAGGGCCAGTGTCCCCAGCCAGCCCCTGGGGACCCCCAAAGCACAGGAGGGACCCCACGGGTGACGAGCCGCCCCCAAACCTCCTCCTCGCACGCAGGGAGCCCTCAAAACCCCCAAGGGTCCCCCCTAAACAAACCCCACAGGCCGGGAGCGTCCTCCAGAACGGGAAAGATTCCACGAACCAGCCCCTCCACCCAGAGCCTCGTGGACCCCCAAATTCCCCTCCAAACAAGCCCTTCAGCCCACAGGGAGCCTCCTGGACCCCCAAGACCACCCCAAACCAGCGCTTCGGCCTTCTGCAACCCCAAAACTGTCCCCCAGAGCACAAAAGCCCCTCCAAGGGCCTAAAGAGACTCTCCAGACCAGAGCGGCCCCCCCAGAGCAGGGAATCCCCTCCAAACAGGCCAAGCAACACCCGGGATTCCCCCCCTTATTCCCAGCTCCCAGGGCGGCGCCTCCAGCCTCCGGCGGTCCCCTCCGTTCCCCCGAAGCCCTCTTTCCCCCGGTTTCCCCCTCACCCTGGGCATTGAGCGGGCCGGGGGCCGGGCGGGGTCGGGCGGGGTCGCGGGCGGGCGGCGGGGCCCGTGACGGGGCTGGGGCTGCGCTGGGCCCGGTCCGGCCGGAGACACCGAGAGCCCGCGCGCCGCCACACGGCTCCTCGCGCACAGGCCGCGCCCCCCCCTCCCGCCCGCGGCCCCGTGGTACGGCCCGCCCCTCACACCCACGGCCGCCACAGTGGTACGGTCCGCCCACGCGCGCCCCCGCCCCGGGGCAGCGCGCTGGGCGCGTCCATTCCGGGAGAGGCGGGGGGAGCGAGCAAGCAATGGAGGGCTGCGTGAGGACCTCGCAGCGCTTTGCAGTGTCTGGAGTGGCTTCCAGGGAAAACAGAGAGAGATCCTCCGTCACGAACTGCAGGAAGAATATAGGTTAGGAATGAGGAGGAAATTCCTCCCTGTGAGGGCGGCGAGGCGCTGGCCCGGGTTGTGGAATGCCCCGAGGTTGGAATTGTTCAAAGCCAGGTTAGATAACACCTTGAACAACCCGCTCTAGTGGGAGGTGCCCCTCCTCCATGCAGCGGAGAACGGCTCCTTCCATCCCGCTGCTTTTACAGCAACTCCCCTTATATCCCGTGGTACAAGCCTCTCCCTCCCCTTTGGGCATTGGTATGGCCCGGTGGCGGCTCGCCCTGACCGGGCACCGAACGACCCCAGTCACCCTTGGTACGTCCCGGGCCCCCCCGCAGCCACCGCGCACTTGGACCGACCCTCCGGCCGCACGTGCAACGGAGCCTTCCACGCCAGCATTTCCCCCACCACCATCACCAGTGCAGTGGTGCAGCCCGCTCCTCCCCACTGCGGTCAGTGGTTCGGTCCGCCCGGGGGTTCCCACGGCTTCCGCTTCCCTGGGACCGGGATGGGAATCGGGATGGGCACCGGGATCGGGGCTGGGACCGGGGAACCGGGACCTGGGTCAAGAGCACGCGGGGAAACACTGTTGCGTCCAGCCCTGGCCCCCTTGGAAGCACCGCGTCCCCCGAGTGAAACGCCAGTAAATCAATGATCCGTGGATCCGCTTCCCCGCTCCCGGCTGGAGCACGGCGTTCCGTGCCTCAGAGCGGGGCTGGGAGCAGGATCCCGGCCGGCCGGACACCCCGCAGCTGTGCGGCCTCAGGCCACCCCAGGTGACACCCCCACGACGTGGCCAGGTGTGCCAGCGCTCGTGTCACACCTGCTCCCCAATGCCGCCTGGAAAAGGGAGGCTGTTCCCGTCACAGCCCTGCTGGGATTGTGTCAGAACCCGCTCGGAGCCACTGCTCCCAGCTGGGGCCACCAAGTGCCACCTGGAGCCAGCGCCGTGTCCCCGACTGCGGGTGATATCTCAGCGAGAGGCGGATAAATAAGAATCCCTTGTTTCCTGCAGAGGCTGGAGGAGATGTGTGATTTCCCCAATTATAAAAGCTGCCGTCTTCCCATTTCCGACTGTCGGATTTATTAATAGAGGGCCGTGTTTTATACTAATTTAAGCAGCTGCAGTGCCTGGAATGTGTCTGTGCCAGTGAAGCGCTGCCTCCACACGATAACAGAACCCCCTGCAAACAAGGGTCTTTGGATTTAGAGAATAATGGAATACCTCAAGTTGGAAAGGGCCCATAAGGGCCACCAAGTCCCAACGCTCCTCGCCCAAACCCACCAGCAAAGAAATTTGAAGAATCATCCACGAAGGGGCAAAACTGAGGGTGGATCCCCAGTGAGACAAATGGAACCAGCAAACCTTTGTCCCTGAAAATACATAGAAGCTGCTCAGTGCCACTTTGCTGGGTTTAATGGCTCTGCAAAGTCATAACTGGAGTCACATAAACGCTGAGAATCACAGGCCTTGGTGCTCTTTTCTTTCCTTCTTCAGCACTGCGCGACACCACCTGACACGAGCACATCTGCTCGTCCTTCAGGGAGCCAAGACAGGGACACCGAGGGCTCGTCCCGGAGCGGGCTCAGCTCCGCAGGAACATGAGGGCAGCGAGGGGAAGGCTGCGCTCCCACAGGGGCACTGCCAAGGCCCGGCTGTGGAAGCCGGGGGAGTACGCTGAGCCCTGACAGCGGCACTGCCTCTGTGCCTCAGGGCAGCGCTGTGACCCGGGTAGAGCAAAGTCTCGGTCTCCATGGCCCGGTCTCGGTTCCGGTCTCGGTCTCGGTCTCGGTCCCGGTCTCCCCTCAGCCCCTTCCCGCGCCTCAGCGCCGCCGCCTGGCGGGAATCCGGAGCGCGCATGCGCGGCAGCGCCGGGGCGCAGTCCGGGCAGAGCTGCCGGTTCGAATCCTGCAGCGGGCGCTTCGCGTGGTGTCCCGGGTTCGAATCCCGCCCACGCTCGCATCACCCGTTCTCTTATTTTATGATTCTATTTACTCCGCATGGGTGAGGCCGCACCTCCAGTGCTGCGTTCAGTTCTGGGCCCCTCAAAGGCTCGTGAAAGGTCAACGATCATGTCCTGTGAGGAGCGGCTGGGGGAGCCGGGTTCAGCCTCAAGAGGAGGCTTATAGGGAACCTCATCGCTCCCCACAACCCCCTGCTTGTGGTGAGGTGGGGCCGATCTTCTCTACTGTGTAAAGAGAGATCTTACTGAGAGGAGACGGCCTCAAGGTGACACAGAGTAGATTCCCAGCAGATACTCAAATTTTCTTTTCCGGGCGGCCAGACATTGGAAGCTGCCTGGGGAGGTGGTGGAGTCACCGCGTTTAGAGGCGCCGGGCGATGCGGCTGAGGCATTACAGCAGCAGCGCCCTTCCCACCTCCGCGATTCCACGGCTCCCCTCACGCCGCCGGCAGCGCGGCATTCCCGGGGGGGAGGCGGCGGCAGCGTGCGCATGCGCGGGGTGGTCGCGCGGCGGGTCCCCCTCACACACTCACACACATACACACACACACACACACACACACAGATAGACAGACAGACAGAGACACACAGCCACAGACAGACAGACAGACGGACACACTCACACACGGAGGGGGCGGAGCTTCCGCCCCGGCACTTCCGGCCCCGGCGCTGCGCGGGCGGTGTGGCGGCTGCGCTCCCGCCGCTGTCCCCGCCGCTGTCCCCGGCCCGGCCCCGCCTCATGCAACGCCGCGACGACCCCGCCGGCCGCCTGTCTCGGGGACAGGGCCCAGGAGGCCGCGCTCCGCCGCCGCGCCGCCCGCCCCGTGGCGGAGGGGCCCGCGGGGCCGCCAGCGGCGCGCAGCCGACGCCCGGTGCAGCCGCGGCCGGCGGGGCCGCAGGGGCGGGGAGCGCCGGTGGTTCGGCTGGCGGCAAGATGGAGCCCGAGAACAAGTACCTGCCCGAGCTGATGGCCGAGAAGGACAGCCTGGACCCGTCCTTCACGCACGCCATGCAGCTCCTCACCGCAGGTACCGGGATCGCCGGGCGGGGCAGCGCCGGGAGAAGGGAGAGGGCGGCGGGTCCCGGTGGCCGTTCTGGCTCCGGTGCGAGAGGGGGTTAAAATGAGATGTTCCCCTGTGTAATCGCGGGTTAATCCGCTGTTTTGTGTGTGTTCTCTTGGTGGTTATATTCTGTTGTATTGCGTTAGCCCTTGTGGTGTGGCCTCAGCCGGAATCAAGAGAATCAAAACCTTTGCTGCTTGAGATAAGCGTTTAATAATTGGAATAAAATGCGATGGCAATGGTAAATACGCCGATAATACCGATAATTGCGATGTTGAGAGGGGATAGAAACGAGCGATGCCCGGTTCTTCACCACCCACTGAGCGATGCTCACCCCATCCCCGAGCTCCTTCCAGTTTCTGGGTTGGGAAGGACCCGCGGGGGATGGGATGTCCCTTCGGACCGCTCGGGTGACCTGTCCTGCCCACGCTGCCCCCCGGGCTGGGGACAGCTCCTCTCCTTCGCTGAGAAGTCTCGGGGTAAACCCTGCTCGGGAACATCAGGGTGTTGGTGATGTGATTCCCATACAAATCCCTAAAACACAGCTGTTAAGAGGAAAAGGAGCTCCGTCCCTGCCGAAATCAGGGCAGCCCTTCCTTCCATCCCTGGGGACAGAAGAACCAAAAAGAAACCTTAAAAACCAGGGTGAGAAGGGGGGGGGGATGGTCCCCACGTAGCGCTGCCATTTCTGGGATTATTTTTTTAATTATTTTTTTATTTTTTTCCCTGCTGGAAATCCGTGCCAGAGCAGGGCTGGTGCTCCACGAAGCCCCGGGAAGGACTGGAAATGGCAGTCTTTGTTCTGTGCCCAGCCGAGCCTTCTCCTTCCCCAGCGCCGCTGTCCAATCGCCTGGCAGCTCGGCGTTCCCTGGATCTCTCCCCGCAGCTGCCGCGCCGCCCTCGGGGCCTCCATCCAGCCCACTCCGCTGCTCCCAGGCGCTGGAGTCAGCTTAAAAACGGGAATGAGTTCAAATATTCCCGGCCGCTTTCTGCTCTCCGTGCTTGGGAGGCTCCCCGGAGCAAGGAGCTGTTCAGGTTTCGTCTCCCCGCTGCTCCTTTTTTTCTTTTTTTCTTTTTTTTTTTAATTATTTATTTCGTCGAGGCTTAAAAATGCGGAGTCCTTGAGGTTTTACGAGCTTGTTTTATGCTGGGAATAGTTCTTGGGAATCGCAGTCTCTGCCATTGTGCAAAACAGCCGGGAGAGATCGGCGTCACCCGCCAGCGTCTCCATCTAAATAAATGAGTTTTGTAATCAGGTTTTCCGTCGGTTTAATGGTTTTGATTGATAAAATTCTTCCAGCTCGGCTGTGATGCCTCCCAGCCAAAGGAAATCCAAGGAGTTTGCAAATTCCCACTCAAAGAGCAGCGTCCTGCTAAGCCTCCTTCGCTTGAGGGGTGTAAATGAGGATTTAGGAGTTTGGTTTTTTGGTTTTTTTTTAATTAATTTAAAAATTGCTGATTGCAGCTTTGGGAGCTTTAAAATTGGAGCGGCTCCAGCTGTGGATATTTTGAGAATCTCTTTTTTGGGGGGAACCATCCACTGTCCCAGTTCAGGGTGAGCTGAGCAGGAAAACGATGAGGAAAAATTTGAGGTTAAATGATGGGTTTAGGTTAATTTTTTTTGCCTGCATGACCCCCCACCAAAGTGCTCTGGATTCCTTGGAATTTCAGTCTGGGCCAAAGCTGTGATGCAGAGAGCCAGCAAAATGACTTCCAGACACAGAAATGATCCCGAGTGTCAGCAGAATTCCTATTCCAGCCTGGTTTTTTCTTCCCAGAAGTGGAAGTTGCTCAGCCTGCCTGCCTCGGGGAGGGAGCCCTGCGGGAATCCTGCATTCATTTCTTTTAAAACAACATCTTAAAATTGTCTAAAATACTGTGGCAGTTCTGTGTTTTTAGAGGGAATTGGCTTTTTTTGGGGAGCAAGGGCCTGGCAGTGGTGGGATTCTTACTGATTCCACGGACTCTTGTGTGGAAGTGGCTGCACTGAGGGTTCTGATATCCTAAAGAGAAACTGAAAACTGGGATTTCTTGCATTCTCAAATAAAATCCATGTTATCCTCCTGGGATCTGGGGTCAGTGTGACCTTCCTTTTCCATAGGAACAAGAAAATCCTTTTTTTTTTTTTTTTTCCTTAGGATTTATGCTGTGGAAAGAGCAGGGGGTGCTGCTGACGGTGTGAAGCGCACTCTCTGCTTCCCTGCTTTGGGAAGATGGGAATTATCCCACCTGTTTGTTAGCCAGGTTTTTTTGGGGGAATTTCAGCTGGTTTTATTTCACGGAGAAACTCCAAGGGGGAAAAAGCTCCATCCTTGAGCTTCCCGAGGATTGTGAGCTGTGTGATTCCGTGTGGGGTGGGAATGAGATGGAAGGAGCAGTTTGGGTTGGAGCAACACCTGGCAAAGCCGGGAGGAGCTGGGGGACTCCCTCCCGGAATTCCCTGCTGGATTCCGGCCAGATCCAGGCTGTGCATTCCTGGGAATGGGAATGGGAATGTCACACCCCTGAGTGGTGGCTCCTGGGAGCCAGAGGGAGTCGAGAGCGCTGAGGTCACTGAGGATGAGAAGTGTCACCCTGAAGCTCATTCCGTGTGGAGTGCAGGCTCTCCTGACGTGGAGATTCCCTCAGTTCCTGTCTTTCCAAGTGGATATCCTGCCCCCCAAACTGCCACCTTAAATCGTCCCCAGCTGTCTCGGGCTGGGTTCTTCTGAAACCATTCCGCTGTTGCACTTTTCAGTTCATGTTTTGTTCAACCATGGCAATGTTCTCAACTGCTGGCGATGCCATTCCCATTCCCACTGCCATCCCAGGATTCCTCCCACCTGTGCCACATCCCAAATCTCTCCTTTCCCTCCCCGTGCCCCTTCTCCACCCTTCCCAGCCAAGCCCCCAAAGCAGAGCTGCCTGCCCGGGAATCCCAGGCTGGAATCCCAGGGTGAGGGATGTATTTTTGGGGAGGGAAATTAGGATTTAGTGGGAATTAGGATTGCCAAATTCTTGGAATCCAGCCGGGCACTGCTTCCCCTTCCTGAGAAATCAAACTAGCTGGGGAGCAGGGAAGGTTGGAGGAGGCTCTGCTTTCCTCAGGGGTGCCACCCCCCCAAATTCTTTAGGGTTTGGTGCCTTTTTTTAGGGGTCAGTTTTATTTTACTTTTCAGTTGATGTTTTCAGCCTTACAAATCAAGCGACCAGAGCACAGCTGGGCACAGCTGAGCTGCAGGCCAGCGTTTCCCATGGATTTTGATTTTTAAGGAAGAGCTGGGCCTTAGCTCAGGAGCAGCAGCAGCGTTACCAGCCCCCATTCCCTGCCCCACAGGAAGCCCTGGAAAAGGCGCTCCAGCCTGCTGACATTCCCTGTGGCAAGCAGGTAACCTTCTCCCAAAAAAACCTCTGGAATGGGCCTCGATCCCTCCAGCTATCCGGGTATTCAGCTGCTGCTGCCGCTGCTGTCACATCCAGGTCACCACTGCCACGATTTTATCCTTCCTCGCCTATTTCCAGCCTCCCCCTCGCATCTGGACGTGCCCCGAATTCCCAAAGCCTGGAATTCCTCTGCTGCTCCTTCTCCTCTCCTGGATTTCATGTCCCGTTTCGAGGCGTGGAGCCGCTGCCGCGCTTTGCTTTGGTTTTGATGGATTTCTCAATCCCTTGCGGCGCTCCCAGCCCAATTCCCAGATGTTTCTGCAGCTTTGGCAGGAGGCAGAAATGGATTTTGCTGGGTGTGAGCTGGGATTCGCTGGTTTGCGGAGGTTTTCACCCAGTCCTGCGGTGTTTTCAGGGGGCAGAGAGGTCCTGTGTTTAGTTTGATTTTAATTTTTCCATTTGCCAGTAATTAATTCCTGATCAGTTTAATTTTATCGAGGAAGTTTGAGGGTGGTTTTTAATTCTGGATGCGTGTGTAAAAAAGCACTACTTGTTCATCTGCAGGATGCATTTTCAGAAGTGGTTTCAGAAGAACAAATTATTTAAGGGTTTTAAGTTATCCTTAACCAGGCAACCGGTGCAACCTTTAGTTTCCAAATCTTGATTCTCTGCTCTGTTCTTGGAGCTAAAATTGAAAACAAAACTCCATAAAATGAACCAAGGCAGCTCTTTTGTCTTATTTTATCAATTGGGCAGTGCGTGAACTTCAGGGTTTTTTACTTTTGCTTTGTATCTTCACAAAAACCATTTCTTTTTAAAGCAAAATTCAAGAGATTTCCTTCCATTTTGAAATGTAAGGAGTCATGGTAACACTTTTGTGAGGGAGCCAAGGGGCTGCTGGGAGTAAAAAATACAAAATCCAGGGGTTTTAGCACAATTCTGTGTCATGGTTTTGAGGCCCCACCAAAATCTGAGTTCTGTGTTCAGATCTTCCAGCTTATGTCGCTGGGCCCATAACAAACACAAAAATACAGTTAAAATAGAGATTATTTGGCGATTTCTCCTTGAGGTTGGATTTCTGTTTTTTGCTCAGAGGTGTTTCTCAGCCCGGGACTTGTTCAGAAGGGTGCTGGTGACCCTTTATTCCTGCTCGGATGAACCAAAGATATTCCCTAAAGGATAATACCCCAAATACCCAACACTTTTGAGGTTGGAAAAGACATCCAGGATCATCGAGTCCATCTGGCAGGCTCGTGGGGCTGTGAACAGGAGCGTTTCAGGCTCAAGCGGAAGGTTTGACGTGGCCAAAAGTCCCAGGAAATGCAAAATATTGCAGCTGCAGCGTGCTGGAAATGCTGCTCATGACTAAGCAGGCTGCACTTTGCTCCCCCAGTCGATCCCAGCGCCGTGGATGATCTTTGGGAAGTGTCTCTGTCCCTTGGAAGGGGCTCAGGAATTAAATTTACAGGCCTTGGGTTTGCTGGCGAAATGGCACCATTTGGTTTTTTTCACCGGGCTCCTCTCTTGATAAACAGCCTGAAATCAGGGTTTGGGATGGATGTTAATGACGTGATCCGTTTGGGGGAGGGATTTTTGTTTTGTTTTGTTTTTCTGTTGGACCAAAGGATCAGCAGGAGTTTCGGGGTTGTTAACAACGGGGTTGACTCCAAATTTGGGGGGATTTGCCATGGAGTTGTCGGCGTTGTGAAAATAGAAAATTGTGGGTTTATTACCTCTAGAAGGGGAAACCCAGGCAGCTGTGGGCTGTGTTCTGGAGGTTATTCCCGCACCAGGAAAATGCAGTAATTAACTCAGAAGTGCCTGGAAGAGGATTCTCCATCTCCATGTGGCTCCATCCCTCGGTGAAAGCTGAATTTCCGGGAGTTGTTTGTGTATCAGGCCCTAATTAACTCCCATTAACGACCTCTTTCCAGGTTATTGGGGCTGTCCCCGCTCCCCTCAGGCTGCGCTCCTCAGCGGGGTTTTAAAACTCATTTTTAATTCCCCACAGGCAATTAAAAAAGGCAAAAAAAAACCAAAAAAACCTTAATTTTGAGAGACTTAAGTATTCGTAGTCGCTGAATTGAGAATTTCTGAGGCTCGCTTTTAGGGCTGCACACCTGCGGGTTTAAAAACCCACTTAGGAATGGTTTGTGGGATAAATCTGAATTTATTTTCATGAGGTGAAGCCGGGAGAACTTCCTAACCCAGACCACGCTGGTGTTTATCGGGAATATTTTCAGCTTAACCCAACCTCGTCGTGCCTGGAGGTGTTGACACCGCTGATTAAAGGGCAGATTTCAAACGAATTTGAGCTGGATGATAAAAAAATAACTTGCTGATTTCTATCACAATTTAGCAAAAACACCGATTTTTGATGTGGTTTCAATAGGGTTCTGTCCTTGTCGTGATTCCATCTCTGACCTGATGCTTGTTTAAGGAAAATGTAAAGCAGCCCTATTTTTATCTTGTTTAGAAATTGAAAAAATTCAGAAGGGTGAGACAACAAAGAAGGATGAGGAGGAGAACTACCTGGATTTATTTTCCCACAAGAATATGAAACTGAAAGAACGAGTTCTGATCCCTGTCAAACAGTACCCCAAGGTGAGGGCCAGGAAAGAGCGACCGAATTTCTGGGATTTGCTGATTTTCTCTGGGATTTTGTGGCTGGCAAAGCGTTAAACCTTCTTTTTAAAGCAAAAAAAAATCAACAGATTTCTGTTGAAAATATATTTTTATTTTTAATTTTTTTTTTTCCTTTGGAGGCCTGCAGGCTTTTTATTTCTAATATATTGAATTTCTTAGAATGTCTTGGGATAAATGGTGGTGCACAGCTGGGATCTTGGATTGCTGGAACAGGCAATTCCATGTGTGGAGCTTTGTGTTTTTACATTGAACTCCTTAAAGATTGGGCTGGAAAGCTGCTGCAGAGTAGATGTTGGGATTGAAATAATTAATTTAGCTTGATTTTTTTCTGCTAGGGCATTTTTCTTTTCCATGAAAAGAAAGGTCAGAAACTTAAATTTTCCTTTAGAAACTTACATTTTCCTGTTTGTTTTTTTTTTTTTTGGTGGGGTGAGGAGAAAATGGAGAGTATTTTTTTATTATTATTATTTTTTGGTCAACCAACAGAACAGAAATTTATTTTTTTTTTTAATGTTTTTGAGCTCTGGAGATGATTTTTTTGTTGGTTTTTTTCCTTCATTCCCAGTTCAACTTCGTTGGGAAGATCTTGGGACCCCAAGGCAACACCATTAAGAGACTTCAGGAAGAAACTGGTGCTAAAATCTCTGTGCTGGGGAAAGGTTCAATGAGAGATAAAGCCAAGGTAAGGGAGAATAAAAATTTCACTTTATGGTGTGAGAATTAGTGGCTCTCCGATTATTTCATTAAAAAAAATTCAACTAGAGAAAGCTTCAGTGAAAGATGAGCCACAGAGTTGATAAAATAAGGATTAATCTCCTGAAGAGCCATTCAGTGAGGGGATATTTTCCATAATACTTCATGAAAAGGGATTTTTATCTTTTTTTTTAGCTGCTCCCTCTGAAATTCCTAAATTCTCCTGGTTCACTGGAGGTCTTGGAGCAGTGCGTTCCTGATAATCTTTGGTGAATCACAAAGTACCAGGAGGGGTACAAAAAAAGAAAAACCCGTGAAAAAAATGAGAAAAAAATAGACTTTTATTTCTTCCCGCTTATTTTGAAGCTGAGCTGAGAATCAGCCGAGCTGTAACTTAATTCTGATTTCACTTGAGCTGCACAAAAAGCTTGCTCGTAACTTCTTCAATAACTGCAAGACAGCCTGAAAAAAACCCCAGAAATATCTTAAAGATACCCTGGAGCAGAGGTGGAGGAGCTGTTGGAGCCGTTGGTGGCGTAGAAGAATTCATTTAAACACTCGGAGGTAAAAATTTCGCTGGCGTCGATTTAAGCCAAAAATAAACCAGCTGAAGAGGCAGCAATAAAAAAAGTGGAAGGTTTTTTTTTTCTTAAAAACTCCTCCCATCCATGACCCGTGTCCCAAAAACAAAACCCATTTGAAGAATCAGCGCCAAAAAGGCGGATTTCAAGAAAAACCTCCCAAAATTCGCTTAACGCGCCTTGCGAAACCTTCGAAAATAGGTTAAAAAATGCGAGTTTTTGGGGGGTTTTTTTAGCTTTTTAAACAGCTGCGCTTTTTCTTTTCTCCCCGCCCCAGGAGGAGGAGCTGCGCAAAGGGGGGGATCCCAAGTACGCGCACCTCAACATGGACCTGCACGTTTTCATCGAGGTGTTCGGGCCCCCGTGCGAGGCCTACGGCCTCATGGCCCACGCCATGGAGGAGGTCAAGAAATTCCTGGTCCCCGTGAGTGTCCTGAGCCTTTGATTTTAATTATCTTTAAAGTTATTTTTATAAATTTTTTTTAATATTTAAATATATTAATATCTTAAATATTTTATTATAATATTTTTTTTGTATGTAAATATTTTACTATTTAAAATTATTATTATAATATTATTTTTATTATTTTTTAATTATTATTTTTATTATTTTATTGAATTATTCCTCGGTGTTGGGTGTTAAATGTTGACAAGTAACGGGATGGGGATGCCAGCGGATGCTCCCTGGGGTTTATTACGATGTCAGCCTTTATAAAAGCATATATATATATATGCTTTTATATATATATATGTGTGTGTGTGTGTGTGTGTATGTATATGTGTCTGTGTATATATATGTGTATATATGTATTTATATTTTTAAATATATATACACACACACATATATTTCTATTTATATATTTATTTATATCTATATATATACACACATATACACACGCACACACACACGCACATATATATATATATATAACCATATATAATAGACATTTTGGTAACGTCTCCCCCCTCTGTTTGAGCCCTGGGGGTGTTTTTAATTGCTTTATTCATCGTTTGGTAAATGCATCGCAGCAAGCAAGGCGGCGTTATCGGCGTCATTTGTTATGGTTCTGATTTTACCTGCATGTTATCCTTTCTTTATTCTTATTTACCTTGGTTTTTACCTTTGTATTATCCTATATTTTTCCTTATTTATATCCTTATTTACTTTTATTTTTACCCTTATATTATCCTTTATTTATCCCTATTTCCCTTTATTTCCCCCTTACATCATCCTTTCTTTATCCCTATTTCCCTCTATTTTTCCCCTTACATCCTTTATTTACCCCTATTTCCTTTATTTCCCCCTTACATCCTTTATTTATCCCTATTTCCCTTTATTTTTCCCCTTACGTCATCATTTATTTATCCCTATTTCCCTTTATTTTTCCCCCAACATCATCCTTTATTTACCCCTATTTCCCTTTATTTCCCTTCTTATATAATCATTTATTTATCCCTATTTCCTTTTATTTTTCCCCCTTATATCATCCTTTATTTACCCCTATTTCCCTCTATTTTTCCCCTTACATCCTTTATTTATCCCTATTTCCCTTTATTTTTCCCCTTCCATCATCCCTTTTTTATCCCTATTTCCTTGTACTCTCCCCCGTTACATCATCCCTTATTTACCCCTATTTCCCTTTATTTCCCCCTTCCATCATCCCTTATTTCCCCCTTATCTCCATCCTTCCCCGTTCCCTCCTCCCTCCTTTCCCCTCATGCCTCTCCTTGTTTTCCCCAGGACATGATGGACGATATCTGCCAGGAGCAGTTCCTGGAGCTCTCCTATCTCAACGGGGTCCCGGAGCCCAACCGCGGCCGAGGGGTCCCGGGTCGGGGCCGGGGGGCGGCTCCTCCTCCCCCTCCTCCTGTGCCAAGGTATTCCCAAAACCCCGGCGCCGCCTTCCGCTCGCTCTCGTGCCGTTTGTCCCCGCGCATCGGGGGCCTCGGGGTTCGGAAGAGGATTTCCCGGCGGGATCGGATGTTCGGGGTGGAACCCGAACGCTGCGGGGGTTTGGGATGGGTGGAGCCGAGGGTTGGGAGGTTTTGGGAGGGTTGAGCTGGAACAGAGGCTGGATAGAGGTGGAGAGTAAAGTGGAGATTTATTGAAAGGCATTTAGGGTACGGCTTGGGCAGGACGAGAGCCTGGGCAGGGCTGCACCCAAGGTGGGCACAAAATGGGCATAAAATGGACACAAAATGGGCACACAATGGACAAAAAATGGGCACAAAATGGGCACAAAATGGACATAAAATGGGCACACAATGGACATAAAATGGGCACAAAATGGACAAAAAATGGGCACAAAATGGGCACACAATGGACAAAAAATGGGCACACAATGGACAAAAAATGGGCACAAAATGGACATAAAATGGGCACACAATGGACACAAAATGGGCACAAAATGGTCACACAATGGACAAAAAATGGGCACAAAATGGACAAAAAATGGGCACAAAATGGACATAAAATGGCCACAAAATGGACCCAAAATGGACAAAAAATGGTCACCAAATGGACACAAAGTGGGCACAAAATGGTCACAAAATGGACACAAAATGGCTGCCCAGTCACGAGGCCTCACACTTTTATAAGTTTTGGTCCATTTGCACATTGGGGTTGAATTGTCCAATTCCAGCTCCAGGTTCTGCAGTCCCATCCTTGTTTTCTCCCCTCAGCCACCGCTGTTTGTGTTTTTGGGCTGAACACTTGTCCCAGCTGTCCTTGGTGTGCAGCAGGAGCAGGATTTGTTTTGTGTCGCTGCTGTGTGCAGAGAGCTGAGTGACCCTGAGTGTGAGCTCAGAGCTGCACCTGGGCAGCGCAGAACCTGAAACACAGCAAAGATCAAACCTGAGGCCTCAGTTCCATAAAGGAACCTCTCAGGAAGGGGCCTGGCTGGGGATGGATGTGCTGGAGCCCATCCTCGCAGAGCTCCGGGGTGACATCGTCCTGTCAGAGCTTGGGGATAAATTGGCAACAAAACTGATCCTTCAGTGCCTCCCTCAGTCCCTGGTGCGTGAGGTGGTGCTTCTCCTCCTGCTTGGAGCGTCCCTGCCCGTGTCCTCAGCGATCCTGAGGGATCTGGAGTGATCCCACGTGGGTGGGAGGGTCCTTTAAAGTGAAATTCCCTGCCCAAAGTTCTGTATCAGATTGATTTCTTAGTGTGTCTACGGCTTCCTCTGTCCTCACAAACCCTGATCCCGATTTGCCTGAAAATTGGGTGGAAATGTCATGAGGAGGCCTCTGCTGGGCTGTGTGCAGCCAGTTTGACTCAGCAGGCAAAGCTTAGCTAATCCAAATTCTATAAAACTCCCAATTTAGGCTGGGCTGAACCAAGATTTTGTGTTTTAACCCCAAAGGGCAGCCACGCCCCACTCCCTCCCTCACCACTCACGGGGTGGGGAGGGAATTGGAAGGGTAAAAGTGAGGGCATGAATGAGTTGAGATAAAGTTCAACAGGAAAAGCGAAGCAAAACGAGGAATTAATCCCCTGCTTCCTTGGCAAGGCATTCCAAAGGGGCTCCCCTCAGCTGTCATTCCTTCTCTTTCTACACCTCAGTCAGCCAAACCCTCACCTGGCAGAGAGCTCCGTACCTCCTGCAGCACACTGATGTTAATTTTCCTGCCGGCACAGAGCCCCTGGCTGCATTTCCATCACCTCTGTACCACCCCCGAGCTGTTGCTCTAACAAAACTCCTCCACCCTCGGGGTCTCTGCGAGCGGCAGCGACAAACCGCTGAGCAAACCTTTCCCTCTCTCCTTGGCAGGGGCCGTGGGGTTGTTCCCCCTCCTCCCCCGAGGGGTGCCCTGGTGCGGGGAGCGCCCGTGCGCGGGGCCATCGCCCGGGGGGCCACGCTGGCCCGGGGCGTGCCGCCTCCGCCGGCCGTGCGGGGCACTCCTGCGCCCCGGGCGCGGGCAGCTGGCATCCAGAGGATACCCCTGCCGCCTCCGCCCGTGCCTGAGAGCTACGAGGAATACGTAAGGGTTGATGGGTGGTTAATGGTGGCGATTAACGGGGTCAGGGGGTCCCTGGAGAGCGGGTGGTTGGATGGGCGGTGGGAGAGGGAGCGGTGGGGTGGTGCTGGGGTCGCCAGGGAGCTTTGGGATGGTGCTGGGGTCACCAGGGAGCAGTGGGGTGGTGCTGGGATCCCTGGAGTTCAGTGGGATGGTGCTGGGGTCACCAGGGATCGGTGGGAATGGTGCTGGGATCATCAGGGGTCTTTGGGATAATGCTGGGATTGCCAGGGACCTTTGGGACGGTGTTGGGATCGCCAGGGACCTTTGGGATGGTGCTGGGATTGCCAGGGACCTTTGGGATGGTGTTGGGATCCCCAGGGACCTTTGGGATGATTCTGGGATCACCAGGAGTTCGCTGGGGTGGTGCTGGGATCACCAGGAACCTTTGGGGTGGTTCTGGGATCACCAGGAGTCACTGGGATGGTTCTGGGATCACCAGGAACCTTTGGGATGGTGCTGGGATCACCAGGAGTCACTGGGATGCTGCTGGGTGACCTCCTCTGCCTCTTCATCAGTCAAAGAATGGAACTCAAAGTGTCCTGAATCCAGAATAAGGGTTGGTTTTTATAAAAGTGCCCCCAGGAACTGGAGTTTTCCGTGGGTGTCAGGGCAAGGTGTAAAAAATGGCATCAAAAATGGATGGAATTCGCATTTCGTGCTCTCTTTCTGCAAGAGGGTTCTTTAAGAAGCACCAAAAATCCCCTAAAAAGTAAATGTTGGAATGAACAGGGTGGTGTTTCAAGCCCTGTAACCCAGCACCACCCTCCTGCCAAGCTAATTTTGGCATCTGTGTTCCAAAGGAAAAATGGGAAAACTGGTTTGGATGCACTACAGCATTTTTGGGGGATCATTTCACAAATACTGATAGACCTGATTATTTGGTTTCTCTTCTCAGCAAAATGGGGATTTTTTGACTGGAAAAAAAAAAAAAAAAAAATCAGAGGCTTGGGGTTGTAAATGTGTGGTTTGGATGACACAGAATTATGGAATATCGTGAGCTGGGAGGGGGCCCCTGGGATCATCCTGGCCTTGCACAGACACCCCAAAATCCCACCCTGAGCATCCCTGAGAGCGCTGTCCTGGAGCTCTGGGGAGCCTGTCCAGTACCCAGCACCCTCTGGGGGAAAAAAAACCCCAACATTTCCCTGCTAACAATCCCAGCTCTCCCGACACACCGATTTATCCCTGGGGGCGGAACGATTTCTGAATACGAGCGTGATTCATCCCTGTGTTGTGCCTGAGCCCTTTCCCTGTGGTAGGCCAGGATTTCCAGGTTCCTCTGGAAGCTGCTGTGGGCTTGGATTTGGTTCCTTTCTGGTGCTCTTGTGACGCTTTTTTCTGTGCCCGTCCTCGGCAGGGCTACGACGACACGTACGCAGAGCAGAGCTACGAGGGCTACGAGGGCTACTACAGCCAGGGCCAAGGGTGAGTGGGGTTCCCTCTTCCCAAAGGAATGCTGCATGACCTTTTCCCCCCCTCTTTTCCCTTTTCCCCACATTTTTTAATCCCGTTTGAAGCCAGCGGAAACACCCCTGAGCCGTAGAGTTCTGGAATCCAGGGAATGACGCCGAGCCATCTTCTCTTCTCCCGGTTTTCCTGTGGGGACGGGATTTCCCTGTGTGTAACCACCTCGTTGCTTTTCCAGGGATACAGAATATTATGATTACGGACACGGGGAGGCACAGGAAACCTATGAAGCTTATGGTATGTCTGGGAATTCTGGGATAGGGAAGGGGGTTGGGAATTGCTCGTGGTCAGTTTTCCGATGTCCGGATAAAAAACTGAGGAGAACCTCGAGTGGTTTTCCTGGTGTTTTTATGTAGGTCTGAACCTCTCTATGGGTTTAGATTCCTCTCAGTCTTGATTGTCTCAAAGGTGAGGCTTTTTAAAGAAATCCATTTTTTAACTCTGGAAATGTCTTCGTTTCCCTGTAGCTCTGGAATATTTCGGGAGGTCTGGATTTCCACCCACAGCGCTTGTGCTGCGGTCTGGTTCTCATGGGCTGGGTTTTATATGGCTCCATCTGCTTCCTTTATCCTCACAAACCCCCATCCTGACTCTGGGCTGTAGATCTGCTCAGAAATTGCATGGAAATGTCGTGAGGGGACCTCTCCTGGGCTGTGTGCAGCCAGTTTGACTCGGCAGGCAAAGCTTAGCTAATCTGAGTCACGTAAAACTCCCAACTTCGGCTGGGCTGAGCCAAAATGTTGTGATTTAACCCCAAAGAGCAGCCACACCTCCCTCCCTCCCCACTGATGGGATGGGGAGAGGGTTGGAAAGGGTAGAAGTGAGGGAATGAATGGGTGGGGATAAAGTTCAGCAGGAAAAAGGAAAAGCAAAGTAAAACAAGGAATTAATTCCCTGCTCCCTTGGGAAGGCATTCCAAAGGTCCCTCCCTGCCTCCTGCTCCCCTCAGCTGTGGCTGCAATTATTTTAGAAGGCAGTTCCCATGTGCAGGCTTGGAATGGCATCTGGATGTGGCAATGAGAAGGAATCATTGTCCTCTGTCCCTACACCAGCCCGGGCTGGGCCAGACTTCGTCCTCCTCCCCAAGGCTGCTTTGGGATTGACTCTGGATTTGTGCTGAGGATCCTGAGCAGTTCTGTTGTTGCTGGGCTGGGTTTAGACACAGCCAAGGCCTTTCCTGCTCCCCACACAGGGAAATTGGGAGGGGATCCCAAGGGATTTCCCAGACCACATCCCAAATTCCCAAAGTTCTCCAGCGAGCTGCTTAAAATTCCATGTGGCTGGAACCAGTCCCTTTCACCGCTGAGTGAGTGCAGGGAGTGACATTCCTGACCAGCTGGAGATCCCTGGGAGCTGGCAATTCGTGTCCTGGCAGAATTAGGGAAGCAGAGTTATCCTACTCCAGGTTTGAATTCAGATTCAGAAGCATTGAGGCATTCCCTGCTCCAGGTTTGAATTCAAATTCAGAAGCATTGGGGCATTCCCTGCTCCAGGTTTGAATTCAAATTCAGAAGCATTGGGGCATTCCCTGCTCCAGGTTTGAATTCAAATTCAGAAGCATTGGGGCATTCCCTGCTCCAGGTTTGAATTCAAATTCAGAAGCATTGGGGCATTCCCTGCTCCAGGTTTGATTTCAAATCCAAGAGGAGCATCGAGGCATTCCCTGCTCCAGTTTTGAATTCAAATTCAGAAGCCTCAGGGCGTTCCCTGCTCCAGGTTTCAGCCGAGATCCAGGAGCATTGAGGACAAATCCAGGAGCATTGAGGCGTTCCCTGCTCCAGGTTTGAATTCAAATCCAGGAGCATCGAGGACAAATCCAGGAGCATTGGGGCATTCCCTGCTCCAGGTGTGAATTCAAATTCAGAAGCATTGGGGCATTCCCTGCTCCAGGTTTGAATTCAAATCCAGGAGGAGCATTGGGGCATTTCCTGCTCCAGTTTTGAATTCAAATTCAGAAGCCTCAGGGCATTCCCTGCTCCAGGTTTCAGCCCAGATCCAGGAGCATTGAGGACAAATCCAGGAGCATTGAGGCATTCCCTGCTCCATGTTTGAATCAAATCCAGGAGCGTTGAGGATAAATCCAGGAGCATTGAGGCATTCCCAGGTTTAGGCCCAGGTCCAGGAGCCTGGGCAGGGATGTTTTCCTGACAGCTGCTCCCAGGAGCTGCTGGCTCTTCCCTGGCTTTGCTGTGCCCGTGTCACCCCCGGAGCACAAGGAGCCTTTTGTGCCTCCTGCTCTCTCGGGAGTGGGAGGCCACCAGGCTCCTTGGACACTTGGCACAGTTAATCTCATCTGTTTATCCACAGCAATTTCCTTTGGTCTCTGCCTCCCTGAAAACAGAATTAGGGAATAAATCACCAAGCTGGGCTGGGGATGGTTGGAGAAATCAGGAGCGGGGTTTGGTGTTTTGGGATGTTGGGTTTCAGAGTCCCCGGCTCGCAGGGGTGGGTGTTGCAAGCAAGCTCTGTTTGTTTTTTTCTTTTCATGGAATCCTGGCATTGGGGTGGAAGTGGCCTTAAAGATCATCCCCTGCCTAGGACACCTTCCATTGTCCCAGGATTGGGATGTGCTGTGTCCTCTTACTGGTGCAGCCCTGGCAGGTGCTGTCTGTCTGCTCCCAAAAAATGTCCCCAAGGGGTGTCCGAGGGCGGTGCCAGGGACAGGACGAGGAGCAGGGGCCCTGAATGAACCCACAGCCAGTTCCACCTCACCCTGAGGAAGAGCTTCATTCCAGGAAACCCTGGAGCAGCTGGAGTCTCCCTCTCTGGGACATCCCAGCCCCACCTGGAGCTGTCCCCGTGTCACCTGCTCGGGGTCACCCTGCCTTGGCAGGGGTTGGACTGGGTGATCACAGATTGTTTGGGGGGATCACGAGCTGGATTTTGGGGAGCCAGGAGCTCCTCTGGTGGAGCTGTTGTGGAGGATCACAAGCTGTTCTGGGGGATCTGTTTTGGAGGAGCACGAGCTGAATTTTGGGGAAGAACTGGGCTGTTTTGGTGGATAACTTTGGGGGGATCATGAGCTGTTTTGAGGGATCATGAGGTGTTTTGGGGATCACAAGGGGTTTTGGGGCATCACTTTTGGTGGATCGTGACGCTTTCGTGGAGCTGCTTTGGGGGATCACGAGCTGGATTTTGCTGGAGCTCTTGGGGATTCAGGAGCTGGTTTGGGGGATCACTTTTGGGGGATCAGGAGCTGTTTTGGGGGATCACTTTTGGGGGAATCACGAGGTCTTTTGATGGATCACTTTCAAGCTGTTCTGAGGGAGGTGTTATTTTGGGGGATCAAGAACTGTTTCAGTAGAGCTGTTTCGCTGCATCAGCTGGATTTTAAGGGATCAGGACCGATTTTGGTGGAGCAGTTTTGGTAGCTCACAGGCTGGATTTTAGGGCATCAAGAGCTCTTTTGCTGGATCACAAGCTGGATTTTGGGGGGATCAGGACCTATTTTGCTGGATCACAAACTGGATTCTGGAGGATCAGGAGCAGTTTTGCTGGATCACAGCCTAGATTTTGGGAGCTCAGAACCTATTTTGCCGAATCACAAGCTGCATTTTGGGGATCAGGACCTATTTTGCTGGATCACAAGGTGGATTTTAGAGGATAAGGAACTATTTTGCCGAATCACAAACTGGATTTTGGGAATCAGGAGCAGTTTTGCTGGATGCAGGCTGGATTCTGGAGGATTAGGAGCAGTTTTGCTGGATCACAAACTGGATTCTGGAGGATCAGGAGCAGTTTTGCTGGATCACAAGCTGCATTTTGGGGATCAGGAGCAGTTTTGCTGGATACAGGCTGGATTGTGGGGGATCAGGGGCAGTTTTGCTGGATCACAAGCTGGATTTGAGGATAAGGATCTATTTTGCTGGATGACAACCTAGATTTTGGGAATCGGGCAGTTTTGCTGGATCACAAGCTAGATTTTAGGGAGATCAGGAGCAGTTTTGATGGATCACAAGCTGGATTTGAGGATAAGGATCTATTTTGCTGGATCACAAACTGGATTGTGGAGGATCAGGAGCAGATTTGCTGGATCACAACCTAGATTTTGGGGATCGGGGCAGTTTTGCTGGATCACAACCTGGATTTGAGGATAAGGATCTATTTTGCTGGATCACCAGCTGGATTTTAGGAATCAGGAGCAGATTTGCTGGATCACAAGCTGCATTTTGGGGATCAGGAGCAGTTTTGCTGGATCACAAGGTGGATTTGAGGATAAGGATCTATTTTGCTGGATCACAAACTGGATTCTGGAGGATTAGGAGCAGTTTTGCTGGATACAGGCTGGATTTGGGGGGATCAGGAGCAGTTTTGCTGGATCACAAGCTGGATTTTAGGAATCAGGGGCAGTTTTGCTGGATCACAAGCTGGATTTTGGGATAAGGATCTATTTTGCTGGATCACAAACTGGATTTTAGGAATCAGGGGCAGTTTTGCTGGATCATAACCTGGATTTTAGGAATCAGGACCTATTTTACTGGATCACAACCTAGATTTTGGGAATCAGGAGCAGATTTGCTGGATCACAAGCTGGATTTGAGGATGAGGATCTATTTTGCTGGATCACAACCTAGATTTTAGGAATCAGGACCTATTTTGCTGGATCACAACCTGGATTTTGGGAATCAGGACCTATTTTGCTGGATCACAACCTAGATTTCGGGAGCTCAGGACCTATTTTGCCGAACCCCAAGCTGCATTTCGGGCTCTCCCACCACCCCTCCCATCCCATTTTTCCCCGTCCACCCCTCCCAGGCCTGACTCTCTCCTCCTTCTCCCCGCAGGCCAAGATGACTGGAACGGAACGCGGCCGTCCCTGAAAGCCCCTCCGGCCCGGCCGGTCAAGGGGGGCTACAGAGATCACCCCTACGGACGCTACTGAAACACAAAACAAAACAAACAAACAAACAAACAAACAAAACACAAAAATGAGGGGAAAAAAAATAACCCCAGTTTAAGAGCAAACAGTTGTTACTGGTTCTTGTATCTCCCGGGATTCCCGTTGTGCTTTACCCACGGCAGACAAGTAATTGTCTCCCTGTTTTTATTTCCTGGCCCTTTTTATTTTTCTTTTTTTTTATCCTCCCGCTCCATCCTCACCTTGCATTTTTTGGCTTCTGTGCGTAGCGAACTCCTGGAGTTGAATTTGGATAGATTTAGGGGAAGTTTTGGGGTTTTTTTTTAATTTTTATTCTATTTTTTTTTCCGGTGGGGGAGGGAGGGGGTGGGTTGGTTGTTTTGGGGGTTTTTTTTTGTTTTTTTTTTCCTTTCAGTATATAGATGGCTTTTCTTTCTTTGTCGTTTTAGGTTATTAAAAAAAAAAAAATCAAACCAAACTGTACCTTTTTTAAGGAAAACACGTTAAAAAAAAAAAAAAAACCTAAAAAAAAAACCACCAACAAACCACAAGTTAAAAAAAAAAAAATGTTAGTTTCCAAAGTGACGAGATGCTTTGCTTAGTTCTGAAGTTAAGGTTTTGTTAAAACTTCTTAAAGTTTGTTTTAAAGGAACCCGTAAAGGTTGTAGTTGCAGAATCCCAAAGTAGGCTACATTTCAAAATTCAGGGTTATTTTTGTAAGAATTAAAATCATAACGTAACAGTAGTGGCTGCCACCATTTTAAAAAAAAAAAAACAAAAACAAAATAACTTCAGATGCCAAACCTTTCAAAGGTTGAATCTTGACGTTTAAATTTTAACCTAAAGAATCCTCCAAACAAAATTAAATAGCATTTTTCTAAAGAGAATTGACTTAAAAAGAAAAATTAGGTTGGTAAAAAAAAAAAAATGGACTTTTCTTATGTGGATTTTGAAATCTAGCCCCCCCCGTGCAGTGTTGAGATATGCTTGGGAATAAAAGGGGTTTAGTTTGGTTCTAAATTAACAATTTTTAAGGGGAAAAAAAAAACCAAAATATGGCTTTAATGCCCAGTGTTTGACAAAAAGAATATTCCACGGGTAGACCTGTAAAATTCTCATTTTTTGTAGCCCTTTGGGGGCAAAAAATCTGACGAAAATTTCAAACTCACCCCCCCCCCAAAAAAAAAAACCCAAAAAAATCTCAATTTTGAGCAGTCCCAGCCACTGGTTCAAGTGTATCTCAGCACGAGCTTTGCATAAAAAGGGACACTGCAGCTGTAAAATAAAAAATAAAAATAAAAATAAAACCAACCCGAAACAAAGCAAAAAAAAAAAAAAAAACCAGACAAAATTTAAAAAATTCCCAAATTTCACTTTGTACGTAAGATAAAGTCCTAATTGGATTTGTTAACGCTGTCCTCCCACTCTGTTCTGGAAGAGAAAAATGCTACAATTTTGTGTAAAGTCTGCCTAAGTAGGTAGCTCAAAACGTGTCAAAAAATGTCTTGTCTCGATCTGTCAATAAAGTTAAGTCCTTTTTTAAATCAAAGTAAATGTGATGAATTGTCATTTGTTTTTTGGAGGTTTTTTAATTTCTTTTTTTTAATTTTTTTTTTTATTTTTAAGCGACTCGAAATTCATGCTAAACTTTAATTTGTCTTTTTATTATTATTATTATTATTATTATTTATTTTAAAACCGTGGAGGCATTTCTAAAAATGGTTTTTTTTTTTCAGGTAATTCTCTGTGACAAAAACAAATTTTTGTCGAGCTGGTCGAGCTTAAATTTATTTAAAAAAAAAAAAATTAAAAAATTTGGGGGTTTTTTTCACCCCCTGGAAGTTGCTGGAAGCAGTTTTCAGGCAGAAATCTGAATTTGAAAAGCGGTGTGATGGTTCTTTGCTCCGTGATTCAGATTTCAGGTGGCCTCAGGGAATATTCCAGAGGCTGGTTTAAGTAGGAATGCTGAGAATTCCAAGGAAAAAAGAAAAAAAAAAAATTAAAAATTAAAAAGTTTTTTGTCGGTGGTGGTGGACGGTGCTGCAGCTGCTCCTTAAATCCTTTCTGAGAGCGTGTGGATGTCGAGATATTTAATATGTTTTCTATTTCAAAAGCAATGCTTTCGTGGTTTTGTTGTTTTCCCATCCAGCAGGTAAATTTGGAATTTTATAGGGGGTGAGGATTAAACTGCTCGGGGGTGAAAAATAGAATTTTAGGGAAAAAAAAAACAAAACAAAACAAAACAAACTGCAGCGCATGAACCGAGGGGAATATTTTAAAAAATTATATATATATATAAAAAAAAAAAAAAAGCAAAACACACCAAAAAAAAAGTTGTATTTTTAGCTTGTCATTAAAGTGCAAATAACTGAATTTTCAACGCTGGTTTGGAGTCAGCTTTCAGGGCATAATGTGATGAAAAGAGCAGCCTATGCCCCTCCTTTTAAAGGAAAATTATCAGCAGGAGAAATCAGGATGTGTAAAGCTAACAGGCACCGCAAAGCCCAAAAAGGTAACCTAAATGTCTGATTTTAATATAAGCGCATTTCTCTTTTCCATAAACCTGTGACGTAAACTTTTTTTACCCGGCCGACCCTTTTCAGATGTTAATTTAATGTAAAAAAAAAAAACCCCACACCAAAAAAAAAAACCACATTCCCCCCCCCCCCCAAAAAAAGAAAAAAAGTTTTAAATGTAAACTTTTAAACCAACCCACGTGGTTCCGGCATAAATTAGCAATAACTTTTTATTTTATTTTATTTTATTTTAATAATAATAACGTGCCCTTGGCAGATGCACTGGGATGGAAATGTGGGCCAAAAAGGAATCTTTAAATATCCCGGATTTTTAAAGGCTAAGAGATGTAAAACGAACGTGAATCCGAGCTAGACCCGCTACTGCCAAAGAAAAAGAAAATATATATATTTAAAAAATCAACGCAAATTCTGGTCAGTTGTTTGAAATTATCAATTTTTAGCCCCCCTGCCCAGAATTGCTGTTTCCTGTGAAATGTCCATAGCTCAGCTGAAGTTGCATGGTTTTCCTTCATGTGTAACTGCATGCAGGAATCTTTTTGTTTTTCTTTCTTCTTCCTTCTTTATTACTATTTTATTTTTTTAAGATTTTTTTTCCTGGTATCTCAGCTCCCATTGAGGATCCTCACGATTTTTTTTTTTTGTTTTTATTTTTGTTTTCCCTTTTAATTTGCAGGAGTTTGGGGCCGTGACTCGGCGGGGTGAGGAGGAGGAGGAGGAGCAGGGGCAGCGCCAGCTTGGGTGAGTTTTGGGGGATTTTTACAACCCCTCGTCGGGTTCCCAGCGCGGGGGTGGCACCATCTGAGCTGCTAAATTCCAGTTTTTCCTTGGATCCAAACAACAAAAACAAAAAAAAAATAAGGGAAGCTGCTTCCCTGCCTCCTGCTCTGGCAGAGGTCACGGCGTGGAGGAGGCTCCTGAGCTGAGGTTTTGGGGGATTTTAAGGGATTTTTAAGGGAGTTTTGGGGTGAGATCCGTGCCTTGGAGCTGGGATGCAGGGATTTGTGAGCAGGGGGGTGCTGGATTCCATGGAATCACGGAGAGATTTGGGATTTGGTACCCTGAGCTCCAGGAGCAGAGCAGGCTCTGGGGATGGCTCAGGAATTCCCAGCTCTGGGGATGGGTCAGGAGTTCCCAGCTCTGGGGATGGGTCAGAAATTCCCGACTCTGGGGATGGCTCAGGAGTTCCCAGCTCTTGGAATGGCTCAGGAGTTCCCAGTTCTAGGAATGGCTCAGGAATTCCCAGCTCTGGGGATGGCTCAGGAATTCCCAGCTCTGGGGATGGCTCAGGAATTCCCAGCTCTGGGGATGGGTCAGGAATTCCCAGCTCTGGGAATGGCTCAGGAGTTCCCAGCTCTGGGAATGGCTCAGGAATTCCCAGTTCTAGGAATGGCTCAGGAGTTCCCAGAGGAGGCCACAATCCAGTAAAATTCCAGGCTGCAGATCTTTCAACCTCTCCAGTTCCACCCCTTCCCCTTCTCCTCCCTGGGCTCTGGAATGGGATGTGGCTGCTGGGGTTTGTTTTTATGGAATGCTGCCAGGGAATCTCCCTCAGTGCTCCTGGGATGGATCCCAGAACCCCAGGGTGATTTGGGGTCGGGGCAGCCCCAGCTCTCACCCATTCCCCGGGCAGGGATTCCTGGCCCTATCCCAAATCGCTCCAGTCCCGCCTGGAACGCTTCCAGGCATGGATCAGAGGAGGTGCTTCCCTAAAAAATCCCTTTGCAGGGTGGCTGGGGATGATCACACCAGCAAGGGACACAATTCCCCCACGGGATTCCTTTGGGAACAGCAAAACCTCCCCCTGAGAGCCCTGGAGATCCGAGCTCCCTCAGTTAAAATTACAGAGGAATTCCGTACAGATCCCAGCCTGGAAATGCTGGAAAAGCCCAAAGCCAGGCTGAGCACGGGGACACAAAAGGACAAATCTAATTTGAGATGGGAATTACAAAACTCCCAAACGAGCTCCTCTTACCTCAGGAGCATCAGGAACGGGGCAGAGGCAATTTGTGGGAATGCTGCAGCGGGGAGCTCCCCCTGAACTGCTGCACTTGAAAATTGCATCCTGCCGGCAGGGAACCGATGACAGCCTGGGTGTCGAACCCATCTGCATTCCCAGCGGAACTGGAACATCCATTTCGCTGGCAATGCACCGACCTCTCCCCTTTCTCTCCTAATAGGCCCAGCTTTTAGATCAAGTGGAAAAGATTTGCTAGAGGTCACCTCTTAGGATGCAGTTCGTTCCCAAATGGATCTCGTGACGCTGCCTTTGGAATGACCCAGCTCGTGCCTTGCTTTTTGTGGGATGTTGACGGGAAAGATTTTTCATTCTGGCAGGGTGGAAATGCGAATATATGGAGATTGGTGGATGCGTTTTGCAAACATTCCTCGGATCAGACAGCTCCCTCCCTCTTCCAGCCTTTCTCCAGGCAGATTTTAGCAACCTGGAGCCTGCCGGAGCTCACTGGAGATCCCAAAATAGCCTCTAATTAGCCAGACATTCCGGGGTGATTCGGGGATTTGGGAGGGGTGGGGATTCCTGGGAGTCTGAGTCACCTCAGGAACCCGGAGAACCTTCCCTCTCCTGCTGGAATTCTGCTCCCAAGCGCCAGGTGTCTTTTCCTCTCCCTGTTTTCCCGAAGGCCTCATCCACATCTTGTTATTTGTAGGATTTTGGGGGAGACCCCAACCCAGAGAAAAGCCCCCGTTGTTCTTGGCTCTGTTCACGTCTCCTCTCTGGAAGCGTTTCCCAACAAAAAGCTGATTTTGTCAGGAGAAACTTGGCCCTGGGGACGTCCTCCTCGGCATTCCCACCTTCCCACACCTTCTCCCTGAGTGGGAACAACTTCTCCAGCCTCCAGTGCAGCCCTGGGGTGTAAAAGCCCAGCCTGGCCTTGCACAAACCTGGATTTTGTCATTATTGGGGAGTGAACCCGAGGAAAAAAACGCTCCAGCTGGAATTCCAGAGGTATTCCCAGCAGCTTTTCCTGGGAAGAGCCTCACCCCCTGCCCGTTCCTTACTCCTGCTTCCCATTTTCTGTTCGGATTATTTCAATAAAGCCAATGGCTCCGAGCTTCATTCTATGGAATCGTGGATTCAGGGAATGCTCTGGGGTGGGAGGGACCTTCAGGTGCTCCAGGGCCACCTTCCACCATCCCAGCTTGCTCCAGCGCTCCAGGAACACTGCAGGGATGGGAATTCCACTGCTTTTCTGGGAGTTTCTTTGTTATTTTTTAATCCCTCAGCCTCGCTGAAAGCACAGTGGTTTGATCTTTTACCTCAATGCCTCCCTGTTACCCTGGTTTTTCTGAGTTTCTTTATTAGCCTTTTGATTTTCGTAAATGGAGTCAGATCTTTTAGTTACTGTAGAATATTAGAGCAGTTTTCTACCTTTCCTACACATGTAACATAAACAAATCCTTTGTTTATTTTTACTTTTTATACATTTGTGGGTCTAGCAGAAGATTGGCTTTTTGGGGTTTCCACCCCTCAGCCTCAGTGGCCAGACCAACTGTCAGTTACAATTGTTTTCAGGTTAGAAATACGCAAACAAAGGAGAGAGAATGAAAAACAAAGGATTTGTTTATGTTACATCTGTGGGAAAGGCAGAAAACTGCTCTAATATTGTACAGTAACTAAAAGATCTGACTCCATTTATGAAAATCAAAAGGCTAATAAAGAAACTCAGCAAAACCAGGGTAACACATCCCCTCCAGAATTCCAGCTTGGAATAATCCGTGTCGGAGAGCGCAGTTGGGTTCCCTGTCCAGATGCTTCTTTTTTACACAGAACAACTTTGAAAATCCTATCCGAGCCTCTGCTGGAATGTGCATTTTTACTTCCTTAACCCCTCCTGCCCCTCTCCCAAAGAAAACTTGGTGTCAGGGTGATTCCAGCAGCCTGGAGTGGCCCCGGAGGAGGAGGAGGAGAGCGGGGAATGCTCCAGCTGGAGCTTCTGGGGAGGAAAACAGAGCTCAGGGAATTTCTCCTGGAGGGCTCAACCTCCAACACCTCAGGCGGCGAGGGGGAGGAATTCCTGCAGCTCGGGCAGTGTCCGTGGGGGCTGCATTTTGGGATGGAGATGTTATTCCTCCCTTTTCCTCCGCGGGAAGCTCCCCGGTGTGAGCACAGAGCTGCTCACTTCAGCCTCCCATATGTTTTCCACGGGAACGTTTTTCCACTCCTCCTTTTGCCAAGAGGGATGAATCTCCCGGGAGATGATTCCACAGCATCAAACAGTGTTCCTTACGACCGGGAAATGGGAATCTGCCAGGTTTTTTGGGAGCGTTGGAGAGCGCCAGAGCCTCTCTTGGATCCCGGGGATTCCCTTGGATCTCCAGCTGCCTGTTGGAAAACTGAAATAGAAACCGTTTCCTGATGGAAGTGTTCTTTCTAGCCACTGAATTTGGAACTCGACACGACCAAAAAAGGTTCATCCATCACGCTCCAGATACTTTTTTTAGCCTGGCTGTGTTATTAGGGATGTCCTGGTACCTTCGGAGGATTCTCTTAACCACCAGGTGTCCGGCCACTCCCGATTGGTGATGGTTTTGCACAATCCCAGAATCAGTTTAAGTTGGAAAAGCCCTCCAAGATCTGTGACCCATCCTCATTAGTCATTCCTTGGACACCTCCAGGGATGGCCACTCCAAACCTCTCTGGGCAGCCAAAACAATAATAAAAAAAGACCAAAAAAGCAGCAAAGTTTGGCTCTGTGCAAGTCCATTCATTCCAGGGCCGCTTTTTCCTCCAACCCAGGCAGGGCTGGCTCTCACCTTCGTGGAACCATCTGCGCTGAAGCATCAACCCCCACAAAGTCTCAAATAATTGGGGAGAAAACAAACAAACAAACAAAAAAAACCCAAAACCGATGGCGCCGAACCCCCTCCAGGTGAATCCGAACCAGCGCGGGGAGGAGCCCGGAGCCGCCAGGTGTCAGCGATTGCTCATTCCCCGCACTCCCGGGCTGCCGAGGAATGCGATTCCTCCCGTTCCCAGGGGGTGACCCCGGGAGGTGACCCCGGGAGGTGACCCCGGGAGGTGACCCCGGGAGGTGACCCCGGGAGGTGACCCCGGGAGGTGACCCGCGGTCCCCGCTGGGCGTGGTCGAGGGGGCGTGGCCATGGCGGAGGAGGCGTGGCCATGGCGGAGGAGGCGTGGCCCTGCACACGTTCGCGCCCCGCAGCAGCTTGTCCCACGCCGGCCGCCGTCGCGCCCCGCCCGCCATATTGTGCTGGGCGCAGGCGGAGCGGCGGCCGGCGATGGGTGAGGGGAGCCGGGCCCGGGGCGGCGCGGCCGGGAGGGAACGGGCGGAACGGGCTTGGGGGGAACCCGCCCGGCAGCCGGAGGGGAGCGGCCCGGGCGGCGGGCGGAGCGCGGGAGAGCCTCGCGTCTCGCCCCGCCCCGCCCCGCCGCGGTGAGGGGGGCGGCTCCCGCGCCGCGGCCTCGCCCGCAGCCCCCGAACCCCTCAGAGCCCCTCAGAGCCTCTCAGAGCCCCTCAGAGCCCCGCGGCCTCGGGGAGTGCTCACGGAGCCTCCCCGGAGCCTTCCATGGTGCTCCCGTGCGAGTCCTGAATACCCCGGTGGGGTTTTCAAAGCCCCCGAGGGTCCCGCTGCAACCCTGGCCGGACCCCCGGGCCCTCAGAGACCCCGAGGCCCTCTCAGCTTTTGTGCAGCCCCGCTTGTACCCTCGAATTTCCCTCTCAGCTTTTGTGCAGCCGCATTTGTGCCCTCGAATTTCCCTCTCGCAGAGCTCCTGTGTTCCCCAGTGTTCTCCTGCACTTGTGCTCCCACATTTCCCTTTTACAGCCCCCGGCTGCTTCCCCAGGAGCCCTTTTGACCCCAAATTTTACCCCCAAATTTCTCTTTATAGCTCCCACGGTGCCCCCACGTTTCCAGTTTCCCTCCTGGAGCTTTCTTGGCTCCTTCTTGCACCTCTGTGGACCCCGAATTCCCCCCAGGCTGTGCCCTCACAGCTTCCACTGCTCCTTCAGAGCCTCCTTGGAGCTCCTGCAGCTCCCTCAAGATCCAGCTCTAGGTTTTTGGAAAACTCCCGAGCTCAGCATCGCCTTTAAAACCCCTTTGAGATCCGTTTCTAAACCTTCAGCGCATCTTTTGTCGCTCCAGATGCAAATTCCAAAGCGGTGCGAGCTGGAAACGATCCGCCAGGAAAAGGAATGTGCGGTCATTGATCTGTCCCGAGTTCCCCTCGCAGCTCAGGTTTCACTTGGGAATAGGGGTTTTTTATCGCTTGTGTGGATCCTCCTGAGGTTCAGCTTGGAAAACCTCGGGATGAGTTTTTATGTGCGGCAAACAAGCGCTGGAAAAACTGAATTTGGGCTGACCTCGGTGCCATCAAAACATAAATAACAAATACCCTAAAAATGCGTTGGGTTTTCCCCATCTTAAAGAGCCCAAAACAAAACGATATTTTTAAACAGCTGCAACCTTCAATTCCAACGCAGAATGATACCAGAATATCCCAAAATTTCGGAATTCTTGGGGCCAATTGGTGAGCATCTCTCCCGAGTCTGGAAAACAGTGATGACACCCCAGGGATGCAGATGGAATTCCTTGTAAAGTGATGAATTCCCAGCAAGGTTGGAGCTCCCTGGGGTTGCCTCCATGGCCTGGGGAAAATGGAGAAATCTGAATTATCCTGGCAATGAGAGAGGCCTGGAATGCTCAGTAAGAAACGGTAATTAAGAAATGCTAATTAATCCCTGCTCTGTGTCTCCCTGCAGTGGTGAGGGCGCAGTGAGCAGCCAGGAATCTCCCCCAAAGTGCCGGGAATGGCCGGGGGACGCCGGGGTCCCAACAGAACGTCCTACTGCCGGAACCCCCTGTGCGAGCCCGGAGCCGCCGGAGCCTCCGGACACTCCTCGGGCTCCTCGGTCACCGGCGTGCGCTCCCGGACCAGGTACGGGCACAGCCCGGCTCCGGGCACGGCTGGGACAGCCTGCTGTGTGCTGGGCTGGGCCTGGAGCTCGTCCCTTTCCTTCATCCTAAACCTCATCCCATTCCCTGACCTTAAACCTCGTCCCATTCCCTGACCTTAAACCTCATCCCATTCCCTGACCTTAAAGTTTATCCTATTCCCCAACCTTAAACCTCATCCCATTCCCTGACGTTAAACCTCATCCCATTCCCCGATCTTAAACCTTGTCCCATTCCCCGACCTTAAACCTCATCCCATTCCCTGATCTTAAACCTCATCCCATTCCCTGATCTTAAACCTTGTCCCATTCCCCGACCTTAAACCTCGTCCCATTCCCTGACCTTAAACCTCGTCCCATTCCCTGACCTTAAACCTCATCCCATTCCCCGACCTTAAACCTTGTCCCATTCCTCAATTTTAAAGCTCATCCCCTTTCCTGACCTCAAGGCTCATCCCATTCTCTGACCTTGGAGCTCATCCCATTTCCTGATCTTAAAACTCATCCCATTCTTTGACCTTAAAGCTCGTCCCATTCCCCAACCTTAAAGTTGCCTCATTCTTTGACCTTAAAACTTGTCCTATTCCCTGATCTTAAAACTCATCCCATTCCCTGACCTTGGAGCTCGTCCCATACCACACCTCAAAGCTCACCCCATTTCCTCCCACCTTCCCTATCCCCGGTTGTTCCAGCCCAGCCTGGGACACTTCCCAGGATGGGGCAGCCACAGCTCTGGGAATTCCATTCCAGCTCCTCACCACACTCCCAGGAAGGAATTTTTTCCCAGTATCCCATCTAACCCAGCCCCTTGGGACTGGGAAACCGTTCCCGCCTCCCAGTTAACTCCCCTGATTAACATCCTGATTTGTCCGTACCACCCCGGGAGTTTGGATGGGTGAGACTCCTCAGGACAGGCTCCCAGGAGAGTTCCAAAGCCCTCAGCGACCCCAGAAGGAGAAATAAAACCAGAGACAGTGCTCTATCCAGAGCCCAGCTGGGCTCGTTGCCTCTCCAGTTGGTGTCAGGCAGAGTTCAGCCCAGGTGGTGTGGCTCTGTGGGGTTTTTTAGGATCAGCTGGATTCTGTCACTGAAGCAGAGGAGGAAGCTGAGGAGTAGCAGCGTGAACAGGAGAGAAACATTTCTCTGCCCTGAAAATGTTCAGTCTGCCTCAGCTGGGGATTTTTAGGGATACAGTTATCCAGGCCAGGGGAGGTGGAGCAATCCCCCTTTCCTGGGGGTCTTATCCCGGGCAGGGAATGCACAGATCCACGCCCAGCTCGCCTCCAAGGCATCCTGAGCTCTGCTCGTGATGGGACACAGGACACTGCCAGATGGGATCTGAGGGAGGAATCCTCCCCTGGCAGGGTGGGGACGGGCTGGAATGGAATTCCCAGGGAAACAGTGGCCGCTGCATCCCTGGAAGTGTCCAAGCCTGGGCTGGATGGGGCTTGGAGCTGCCTGGGATAGGGGAAGGTGTCCCTGCCCTTGGGATGATCCTGGATGTCCCTCCCAGCCCGGACCATTCTGTGATTCCAGGATTTATCAGTCCTGAGGATCTGAGCCACAGTGAGTCTGGGAATGTGGGCATTTCCGAGACACAGCTCAGGCTCCTCACTTATTTTAGGATCTCCTGTTTTAAACCACAGCCTGCATCCCCCAGGATCCACAGCCACACTCCACGGCCGGGATTCCATCTGGGCATTTGCAGTGTCCCTTTGCTTCCTCGGAGGCCCACACCAAGTTTCCTTTGCCTGTTGTTATTTAGAGGTTGCAGCTCAGTCTGGGAGATACCAGCTCCCCTGGATCCCGAGGATCAGCCTGGGATCCTGAGCGTGCTCACACAGGAGGAGGCACCTCTGGCTAAACTCGTTTTTCCTCCTCAGGTGAACAGAAGGTGAAGAACAAACGAGGGCCTGTGTGTAATTGCTCTGCCTTTCATGTTCAGGCACTCTTAGATATGTAAACACCAACGGGAGCTCTGAGAGCTCCCAATTAATTAAGAGAGCCACTGAGTAGCACAGCACAACCCTGGGGTTGATATCAAATGTCCTGGGTCCTTTTGTGTGGGCAAATCCCTGCTGAAATCACACAAATCTGCCTGAAATGTGTGATGTGTGCCAGCCACTGATGGCTGGAGTTCCCCAGTCGGTCCCAGACCTGTGGGGGGATCGTTGACAGGGACAGGATCACTTCAGCACGGTTCAAAGCCGGGTTTATTGCTGCAGCCTCGCCACGGCGTGGGGATGTGAGCAGTCAGTGTCACAGGACCACGAGTTACGAGGGGTTTTAAAGGTTTATTGGACAGTAAACTGCTGCCACACACGTTTAACTTTCACGTGGCTCATTAAATATCCTCTGTGTCTCGCCACAACGCGTGCTTGTATCATCCAGTCGTGTAACAACACACAATTCTACATTAACGACATTTTAAAACTCCTTACTTACTTTTCTAACTTCAAAACCTTCTGCTATCTAACTTAACCTGCTTCTTCCTGGACTGCAAACCCCCATTCTTGCTCCACGTGCCTGAGTCTGGAAGCTTTTTCCTCAGCCTGTGTTCGTTTCAAACTCGACAGGCACAAGGCTTTGAGAGCTTTCTGTGCCTTCAGTTCCCACCTGGAAGGGGAGCTGGCTGACATTCCCCCGCTCACCCCTGCCTCTTGGCTTCCCCCTGGCAGGAGTGGCTCAGGGACAGGCCTGTCCAGCCCCCCTCTGGCGGCTCAGACCGTCGTCCCCCTGCGGCACTGCAAGATCCCCGAGCTGCCCGTGGAGAGGAGCGTCCTGTTCGAGCTGCAGCTCTTCTTCTGCCACCTCGTCGCCCTCTTCGTCCACTACATCAACATCTACAAGACGGTGTGGTGGTACCCGCCCTCCCACCCTCCTTCTCACACGTCCCTGGTAAGCACCAAAGCTGCTGGGTCACTAAGGGAATCGTTTCAGAGATTGTGGTGGCTAAAAACTGCAGCTGGGCCCCGGAGGGTTTGCTCCTGCCGCCGCTGTTTCCCACATTTTGGGGCTCTGGCTGCCCGCTCGGTGTTCTCTTGGAAGAGAGGCGGAGGAGAGGGAATTATGTGGGGTTTTCTGTGTTAAATGTGGGGTTTTGCTGGTGATGGGAATGGAATCAGTTTTGGTTTTGTCCCCACAGAACTTTCACCTCATCGACTTCAACGTGCTGACAGTGACAACCATCGTGCTGGCACGGCGGCTCATCGGTGCTGTCGTCAAGGAGGTAAAGCCAGAGCTGTCCTTCGAGATTTGTGTCCCTTTTCTTGTGTCTCTGTGTCCCTTTTGCCTTTCCAAACCCCTCCATCCTTCCCTGAAGACCTCTGTGATGTTCCCAAGTCAGGATCCCGGGCCAGAACGGAGCTCCCCAGAGCGCTGCTCCTGCTGGCTCTGTGTCCTCCTCTGACTCTGAATTTCTGTCTCAGCCGCGCTGCAGTGACTGGGATTCCCTCCTCCCTTTTGCCTCCTTTCCTGCTCTCTCCATCACTCCAGGGAAGAGCCAGGGGTGCTCAGTGTGGAAACATCCCACGGTGGGCAGTGCCAGGAGAGCCTGCTGGGCACTGGTGACTGCCAGACCTTAGCTAGAAACTCTCCTCACTCCCTGAGGAATAAAGCCCAGAATCCAGAGATTTGGGGGAGCCCAAAATGAGGAGCAAAGCCCAGATTCCAGAGGTTTTGGGGAGCCCGAAATGAGGAACAAAGCCTAGAATCCAGAGGTTTTGGGGAGCCCAAAATGAGGAATGAAGCCCACATTCCACAGGTTTTGTGGAGCCCAAAATGAATGAAGCCCACATTCCGCAGGTTTTGTGGAGCCCAAAATGAATGAAGCCCACATTCCGCAGGTTTTGGGGAGCGCGGATTCCACAGAAAGCCTCCCTGTCCTGACGCCAGCTTATCCCTGGCACTTCCTTCGCAGCTGGGATTTTACCCACCGCGTTCTCCCCTGGGAGAGGAGGGAGGGCCCGGCTCTGCCCAGCTCTCTCCTGTGTCCCGCAGGCTTCCCAGAGCGGCAAAGTCTCCCTGCCGCGCTCCGTCTTCCTGGTGGTCACTCGCTTCGCCGTCCTCACGGGCACGGGCTGGAGCTTGTGTCGCTCCATCATCCACCTCTTCAGGACCTACTCATTCCTCAACCTCCTCTTCCTGTGCTACCCGTGAGTATCCCTGCGGGATCCACCCCAGATCCAGGGCGGGGATCCCTGCGGGGTTCTCAGCTGGAAGCCTCCAAGGCTTGGAGCAGCCTGGGTTTGCGGGAAGTGTCCCTGCTCGTGGACACAGAGTTTATCCCACACCTCTCCCTCCTGCTGGGTCACTCCACGGTGGCTGGGCTCATCTGTGACGCGGGCCCCTAGTTGAGCTTGATGTGAGCGTTAATTACTGCTCGTTATTGCCGCTCGTGTCTTCCCAGAGGGGTTGTGTGGTTTTCCCGTGGCGCTCGGGGAGCTCAGGGCTTTGTTCTCCCTTTGTTCCTGTGCCAGGTGGAGGGCTTCAAACAGCTCCTGGCTTTTTGTTAACTAGCAAAAGGAAATATTTGGAGTGCAAAGAGCTCCCTCCTCCTGGCAGAGGAAACATCCGCAGAGATTTGCTGGCCGTGTTTGAGCTCAGAGCTCCTTTTGGGCGTTTCCCTTGGGAATCATGGAGCTCTTTTTGGGAGTTTCCCTTGGGAGTCATGGAGCTCTTTTTGGGCGTTTCCCTTGGGAATCATGGAGCTCTTTTTGGGCGTTTCCCTTGGGAGTCATGGAGCTCTTTTTGGGAGTTTCCCTTGGGAGTCATGGAGCTCTTTTTGGGCGTTTCCCTTGGGAGTCACGGAGCTCTTTTTGGGAGTTTCCCTTGGGAGTCACGGAGCTCTTTTTGGGCGTTTCCCTTGGGAGTCATGGAGCTCTTTCTGAGAGTTTCTCTTGGGAATCATGGAATCCCAGACTGGTTTGGGTTGGAGAGGGACACCTTAAAGCTCACCCAGCAGGGCCGGGGCCACCTTCCTGTATCCCAGGCTGCTCCAAGCCTCAAACTCCTCCAGCTCAAAACCCCAGAGGGAAGTTTGGGATGGGATGGGACGGGGTGGGGATGGGGTGGGCTGGGGATGGGGTGCAGCTCCCGAGCTCTGTGCTGTTCCAGGTTTGGGATGTACATCCCCTTCCTCCAGCTGAACTGTGACTTTCGCAAGGCCGGGCTCTTCGCGCCGGTGGCCAACATCGGCCCCAGGGACACGGGGGAGGTGACAGCCCGGGGCAGGGACTACCTGACGGTGCTCAAGGAGACCTGGAAGCAGCACACGAGGCAGATGTACGGCATGGAGGCCATGCCCAGCCACGCCTGCTGCCTGTCCCCGGACCTGATCCGCAACGAGGTGGAGTTCCTCAAAATGGACTTCAACTGGCGCATGAAGGAGGTGCTGGTGAGCTCCATGCTCAGTGCCTACTACGTGGCCTTCGTGCCCGTGTGGTTTGTCAAGGTGAGGCCTGGCCAGGAGGTGACACCGGGCCGTGGTGGCACGGGGAGGGAGCGCGCTCCGTGCTCGTGGTGACGGAGTTCTGAGCGCCTGGACCTCGGGGCTGAGGCTGGGAGCTGCTGCTCCGTCAGCTGAGCACGGGGAGCAGCAGGAGCCGCCTCCCTGCTTTGGGTGGTGATGGCACAAACGTTTTTGCAGGGATTCTCCGTCCCCCACCCCACGTGGGCTCTTCCTTTCCAGGCAGCTCCACGCGGAGCCCTCGTCTCACCTGCCTGCCCGAGTGCTTTGCGCTGCGATACCTTGGGCAGCTGAGGCTGTCCACGGGTGTCCCACGGTGTCCAGACGCTGTCACACCTTCCTGTCCCCCCCCCAGAACACTCAGTACTACGACAAGCGCTGGTCCTGCGAGCTCTTCCTGCTGGTTTCCATCAGCACCTCGGTGATCCTCATGCAGTACCTGCTCCCTGCACGCTACTGCGACCTGCTGCACAAAGCTGCAGCGCACCTGGGCTGCTGGCAGAAGGTGGACCCGGCCCTCTGCTCCAACGTGCTGCAGCACCAGTAAGGAATTCTCTCCCGGGGTTTTCCTTTCCCTGGCTGGGTGGGAGGGTGTGGAGCTCGGCCCTGAAGCGAACCAGAGCAAAGTGAGAGCGGAGCTGTTGGCTGACGCAGCCAGCAGCGCACACCCCGCCAGGCAGAGGTGGCTTTTGGCGAGGTGCCCGCTGCTCCCGGCCACAGCCACCTGCAGTTTGTCACCACCGTGGGGACAACCCCGAACCGGGGGCGGAATTCCCGTGCTCCTCGCTGCTGCTGGGCAGGCAGCAAAGCCCGGTGCAGGTGGGGTTAAGGGTTAACCCTTGTTCCCTGCAGGTGGGGTTAGGGGTTCTCTGGTTCCCTGTAAGTGGAGTTTAGGAATTTCTTGTTCCCTGTGGGTGGGGTTAAAGGGTTCTGTGGTTCCCTGTGGGTGGAGTTAAGGGTTCTCTGGTTCCCTGCAAGTGGAGTTAAGGGTTCTCTGGTTCCCTGTGGGTGAAATTGAGGATCTCTGGTTCCCTGCAGGTGGGGTTAAAGGGTTCTCTGGTTCCCTGCAGGTGGGGTTAAAGGGTTCTCTGGTTCCCTGCAGGTGGGGTTAAAGGGTTCTGTGGTTCCCTGTGGGTGGAGTTAAGGGTTCTCTGGTTCCCTGCAAGTGGAGTTAAGGGTTCTCTGGTTCCCTGTGAGTGAGATTGAGGATCTCTGGTTCCCTGCAGGTGGAGTTAAGGGTTCTCTGGTTCCCTGCACGTGGGATTGAGGATCTCTGGTTCCCTGCAGGTGGAGTTAAGGGTTTTCTGGTTCCCTGCAGGTGGAGTTAAGGGTTTTCTGGTTCCCTGCAGGTGGGGTTAAAGAGTTTTCTGGTTCCCTGCAGGTGGGGTTGAGGGTTCTCTGGTTCCCTGCAGGTGGACTGAGGAGTGCATGTGGCCTCAGGGGGTGCTGGTGAAGCACAGCAAGAACGTCTACAAGGCCGTGGGTCACTACAACGTGGCCGTGCCCTCGGACGTCTCGCACTTCCGATTCCACGTAAGCTCCCCCGTCCTTCCCGGGAGCGGGGCCGGCACGGGGATGCCCCGGGCTGCTGGAGCCGCGGCTCGGGGCCCAGGGCGAGGGAGCTGCCGGCGTTCAGAGGCTCCGCACAGCGCCGGGGTGTCCCCAGAGGGCTCCTCACAGGTGTCGCCTCCTGCCCGCTGCCTCACGCTGCTGTCCCACAGTTCTTTTTCAGCAAACCGCTGCGAATCCTCAACATCCTGATCCTGCTGGAAGGAGCTGTCATCTTCTACCAGCTCTACTCGCTGATTTCCTCCGAGAAGTGGCACCAGACGATCTCGCTGGCTCTGATCCTCTTCAGCAATTACTACGCCTTCTTCAAGCTGCTGCGGGACCGCCTGGTGCTGGGCAAAGCCTACTCCTATGCTGCCAGCAGGGACTCGGAGCAGAAGTTAAATTAAAACAATTGCACTGATGCTCTCAGCCTGTTACAGAACAAACAAACAAACAAACAAAACGAGAAACCCTCAGAGCTTTGTATTTTTGTTACCACTGCTTTTTTGTTGTCGTCGTCGTCGTCGTTTTCTTTGATAACTGATGTAATTAAAAGGAAGGAAAAAAAACAAAACAAAAAAACACATATTTTTTTACTCCCAACAAGTTGGTTTGTGCGTTTGTTGTTCGAATCCGCCTCCACTGAAGGGTTTGCTGGTGTTTGGGCGTGAAGGGATTTTTTTAGTGGTGCTGGGGTTTGACGGGGGTGGAGTGGGAGGAGGAATGTGAGAGTCCCAGCTGTGTTCCCTTAGGAGGGGCTGAACCCTCACCCCGCCCTTCTGGGGGTCCCCGGGAGCCCCCTCCCCGTGCTCTGTGTGGGCAGAGGTGAGGTTATTTCTCTAAAATGTTTTCAAATCGCTGAGCCCCGACTGCTGCAACCCGCAGCTTTGAGGGGGACACGGGGGGAGCTGAGGGGGGTTTGGGGAGCCCCAGCGGCTCCCCTGAGCTCCTTTACCCGCGGGTCGGGTGCTCCCCGCAGGCTCCTGGTGCCCAACCAGCCCGTCAGGGCCGGGAGAGGAGGAGGAGGAGGAGGAAGGGACGCAGCTCATCCCCGAGTGCCCCGGCCCGGGGGAGCAGCGCCCGTGCCGGGGCTCGGGGCTCCCCCTGCCCGAGGAAGGGTCCCGGGGTCGCAGAAGGGGTCCCGGGGGTGCTAAAGGGGGTTCGGGGGTGCTAAAGGGGGTTCGGGGGTGCTAAAGGGGTTTCGGGGCTCCCGGAGGTTCGGGGGTCCCGGGTCCGGCCTTTGTTCCGGCGGAGCCGCGCGGCCGCCAGGGGGCGCCCGCAGCGCGCGTTCCCGATCCCGATCCCGATCCTGATCCCGGTCCCGGTCCCGGTCCCGGCTCTGATCCCGGTCCTCATCTCTGTCCCGATCCTGATCCTGGTCGCGATTCCCATCCTGATCCTAATCCAGATTCCGATCTCGATCCTGATCCCGGTCCCTGCCTCGATCCCGATCTCTACTTTGATCCCGGTCCCGATTCCCATCCCAATCCTGATCCCGGTTCTGGTTCCGATCCCTGTCCTGATCCCGGCCCCGCTCCCGATTCAGCCCCGACCCCGTCGGGGGAGTTATTGCCCCTGAACGCGGAGATCCCGCACCGGAGCGGGTCCGGGGAACCGGGATCGGGACCGGGACAGGACCGGGACCGGAGGCAGCGTCTTTCCGGGAGGTGAAAGGAGCTGTCGATGCCCGGCAGAGCCCCGGGACACGGCGGGGACACGGCGGGACCGAAGGCCACCGGAGCGGAGCCGCCGCCGTTTCTCAGCGCCGCCGCCAGCGGGGCGAAGGGCGAGGATGAGGAAGGAGCAGCGGGAACAGCGAAGGCTGGAGGGGAGCCAGGGGCGGCCGAGCCCGCGGGGTTGTGCCTTCCCTCACCCCGCACCGGCACCGGCTCGGAGCTGGGAGCCCCCGTCCCCGTTCCCGGGGACTCGGAGCGGCTCCGCTGCTGGGAACCCCCCGAGCCCCCCGGCAGACGCTGCGGGTTTGGGGGGCACAGAGCGGCTCCCCCCAGCCTGTCCCCGCTTCCCGTGTGACCCCCCCGGGACCGAGCCCGGTGTCCGGCCGGCTTTTCCAGCCGGGATGGGGCGGGGGGTGCACGGCGGGAGGAAACGGCCGTGTCCAGCCTTTCCCGAGGATGAGGATTTCCTTCCTCCCATTGAGCGGGGACCCTGGGGTTAGCACGCAGCCGTGGGGGCACTCGGCCACAGGACGGGGGGGTCCCGCCTGGGAATCGGGGGGCAGAGACCCCCGACACTGCCCTGGGGGGCATCTCCCGTATTCCCCTCTGCCTGGCCGGGACCCCGGGAATGACCGAGATGGATTTGGGGAGGGGGGCGCAGGATGGAGCCACGCAGCCATTTCCTCCTCTCCTTGCCTTTTTCCCACCCCGAGAGCGCTGCGGACATTCCGGGGGCGAGAAGCAGACGGACGCGGGGATTCTCGGCTTCCCAGAAACGCTGTTCCCGCAGCTGTCACCGGCAGCGGTGACAACGTCTCACTTCCCTTGAACCGGGGCTTTCCCAGGGCTCTGGGCCCGGGATGATGTCCCGCGGGAGATCCCGGTGGGAATTCCCCCGGGAGCACGGCGGAGATCTGGGATCTCAGCTGCCTCGGTGACCCCGGGGGTCCCGGGCCCGCCGGGCTCCATCTGCCGCGCCCCCACGCCCGCTAATCCCGGGATTAGCGGCCAGAGGCCGGGAGCAGGTTTGCCGCAGGTAACGAGGATCCCCCGGGAGGAGGTGGTGACATCAAAGCGCAGGAATTACGGCCAGTCCCACCCGAGCCCGGGGTCCAGGCCAGGAGGGGACAGGGAGCTCGCGGGACACATCCTGGGCTGTCCCCAAGCACAGAACCTCAGCACAGCGGCCGCGCTGGAGCAAAATTCCCGGCAGGAATTCCCGCCGTGGGCTCGGCCCTCGCTGTGCACACCCAAAAAGCTTCACCCTCCTCCAGCCCGAATCCGCTCCCGCTTCCCAGCGGATGCGGCTGATGGGAAGTGCTTGTTTTCCCCTAAAAGCCCGCCCCAACATTCCTGGGAGGCCGCGTCTCCCACCCTTATCCCAGTTCCCGGGACCTCCAAGCAGCCAATTCCTGCCTGGTCCCAGCCCGGCACAGATGAAGGATTGCTGCATCCCGGATTTCTGAATGATCCCGGCTTGTTGATTCCCGGATTTCTGGGTGATCCTGGGTTGCTGAATCCCGGATTTTTGGGTGATCCTGGCTTGTTGGATCCTGGATTTCTGGGTGATCGCGGCTTGTTGATTCCCGGATTTCTGTGTGATCCCGGGTTGCTGGATCCCGGATTTCTGGGTGATCCCGGGTTGCTGGATCCCGGATTTTTGGGTGATCCCGGGTTGTTGGATCCCGGATTTCTGGGTGATCCCAGGTTGCTGGATCCCGGATTTTTGGGTGATCCCGGGTTGCTGCATCCCGGATTTCTGGGTGATCCTGCAGCTCCACTGGGGACCTGTCAGACACCTCCCAGCTCCCTCTCATCCATCCCAAATCCCCCAGCCCATCCCTGGCTGCTTCACGGCCAGATCCAGCATCCAGCAGCTCCTGATGCGGGAAGGGACAGGAGAATCCCCCAAAACCAGAGGTGATCCCACCCGAGCCGTGCCACCCCGTATCCAGAGCCTGGCACCTGAAACTCCTCCCTCATACATATATATATATATATATATATAGTTGTTGTTGTTGTTTGTTTTGGTTTTTTACATTAATAAAGCCAAATCCCCGAAGTGGTTAATTAAGGATCCCTTTGCTCGCTGTCACCCCAGCAGGTTTGGGGTGAGATCAAGGAGGGGGGGAAAAAGCACCAGGGAGGGAAAAACATCCCAGTGCCGATCCTGTCAGCATCCCCCGGGCTGGGGGACCCCTGCGCACCCCCCAGAGCCGCGGGGGCCCCTCGGGACACCCAGATTTTGGGGATGCTGAACTGACCCGAGCTGACCTCAACAACCTCGGCCTCACCTGGCCAAAACCGCGGCGGGCCAAGGCCCACGAGGCCCAGCCCCGCCGTCATTACCAGCCCTTAATTAGCATGCGAGCATCCTCATTAACAATTACACACACGCCTTCGTTTCCTCGTTCAAACGAGCCCGGGAATGACGAGCTGCCAGGGGCTGGAGCGAGGACCCGGAGCCACCCCCGGCACCTGCGGCCACCAAACTCGCGGTCCTGGCTCGGGGGAGCGGGGCCAGCGGCCCCCGAAGGGACCAGATGGTGACACGGAGCGCGGGGGACAGATGGACCCGTCCCCCCTCCGCTTCCGCCGCCCTTTTCCCCGGCAGGAGCTATAAATATCGAACAGCTCCGAGGCCGAGCTCCGGCCGGGCCGGGGGACGCGGCGGGGACATCCCCGGCACGGGGGAGCTGAGCCGGGGGTGCCTGAGGAGCCAAAGGAGCCGAATGGAGAGGTTTGGGCAGTTGAGGAGAAGGGGGGCGGTGTCAGGACCACCTCAGGTGGGTGCCAGGCTCTGAGCCCCAGAAGTCCTCCCAGAACTCCAAAGGGACGTGAGAAACCCCGAAGCCGCCCTGGAGGTTCCGAATCCCGGGTCGGGCACCCCATGGGTGGCGGTGCCGCCTCCGCGGCCGCCAAAGCGGTGTCCCGAGGGCGCCGTTCCCGTTTTTGGGATCTCGCACGAGGCTGCGGGTGCCGAGGGGTGGCCGGGACCTGCGGCCCCACGGCCGTGTCCCATCCCCTCCCCTCCCCGGGGACAACGTGCCCCGGGCCAGCTCCCGGCTTCCTCCCGCCGCCACCGCCGTGGCCTCCAGCCTTTCCTCCGCTCTTCCTCTGCTTTTCCGCCGAGCCCGGAGCCGGGGCTCCCTTCCTGCCCCGGCCCCGCTTCCTGCCCCCGGCGCTGCCTGCTCCGTGCTCAGCATTCCCGGTTTTCCCAGCCCCGTCCATCCTCCCCGGGGCTCCTTCCCGGCCCCCACGCGTGTCCCCCAGCGCTGTCCCGGGACCCTGCGCCCTCCTCGAGGTCCCCAAAAGCTCCACGTGGGACCGGGACCTGTCCCCGTCCCACCCGCAGCTTCCTTCCAGCTCAGCGGGGAAAGGGAATCCTCCCCCGGGCTCACCCCGGGGAGCGGCGATTCCCCGATCCCAATCGCTTTTGGGGTTCCACCTGGTTTGTATTGATTTATAATCCACCGCTCAGGGCGCCGCGGACGAGCGGCAGGTCTCCAGGAGCACCCGCACCCAGCTCCTGGGGGCTTTCAGGGGAGCTGAGAGTGCCGGGGGTGCTGCTGAGGGCGGGACATTCCCACGCTGGGCCCCAGGGTGTCCCCCGAAACCCGTGCGGGGCCGTGCGGGGCCGTGGCTCAGCCCGGTGGCGGCCGCAGGACCGGACCCGCGCGGGGCCCCCGCGGCCGCTTCCCAGGCAAACGGGGGAGTGAAAAATTTCCTTTTCCTTCCTCCCGCCGAGCTGGGTGTCACCGCCTTGGGGTGACCTTCCCCTGCACTCGGCCGCCTCAGGCATCGCCCCCCCGCTCCCCGCCGCTCCCTCCCGGCTCGGGGCGAGGGCTGGGACGGGCTCGGGCTCCTTATCGCCCTTCCAGGCTGATGCAAGATTTGCTCATCCCGCCGCTCGCCAAGGCCGCGCTGCCGATGGCGTCACCTTCCCCCGAGGGTTCAGCCCTCCCAGGGCTCCACCAGCCCCTCCTCGCCCCGTTCGCTGCCCCACGGCCCGGAGCCGCCAGGTTTTCCCCCCGGGCCCGGGAGGGTTCAGCGCCCCGCGGGCGCCGGGAGCCGGCTGCCGGCGCTGCGCTCCAGCCGCGAATAAATGGATTAGGAACGGATCTCGTTATCGCTGCCGGCAGCTTCACCGGGGCCGTGGGGTGGGGACAGCAGTGGGGACAGCAGTGGGGACAGCCGTGGGGACAGCAAAGGGGACAGCCGTGGGACAGCAGTGTGGATGGGACAGCAATGGGATGGGACAGCAATGGGGTGGGGACAGCCGTGGGGAGAGCAAAGGGGATGAGACAGCAAAGGGGACAGCAACGGGGACAGGGGGACAGCCATGGGGTTAGCCGTGGGGACAGACGTGGGGATGGGACAGGGGGACAGCAATGGGATGGGACAGCAATGGGGACAGCAAAGGGGATGAGATAGCAATAGGGACAGCAGTGGGGACAGCAGTGGGGATGGGACAGCAGTGGGGACAGGGGGACAGCAGTGGGGACACAGCAATAGAGACAGCAGTGAGGACAGCCATGGGGACAGCAATGGGGATGGGACGGCCATGGGGACAGCAGTGGGGACAGGGGGACAGCAATGGGGTCAGCCATGGGGACACAGCAATAGAGACAGCAGTGAGGACAGCCATGGGGATGGGACGGCCATGGGGACAGCAATGGGGACAGCAGTGGGGACACAGCAATGGGGACACAGCAATAGGGACAGCAGTGAGGACAGCCATGGGGACAGCAATGGGGACAGCAAAGGGGATGGGACAGCCATGGGGACAGCAATGGGGACAGCAGTGGGGACACAGCAATGGGGACACAGCAGTGGGGACAGCCGTGGGACAGCAATGGGGACAGCAAAGGGGATGGGACAGCCACGGGGACACTCCCGCTGCGCTGGCCGGTGGCTGGCGCGGGGTGGAGCGTGGCCACCGTGCGCTGATAGCCAGGGCTCGGCTGCCTGCTGTTCCCAGGGATGCGGCATCCGGGCTCTAATGAGGCGGGACGGTTAATTAGTCAGTGTCGATTTATGTTAATCAGCCGGGGTGCGGGGAGTGCTGCTGGCTCTGCCGCCCGGCCGGCGCTGGGGGGGACGCGTGTGGAGCCGGGGGTGCCGGGGCAGCGCAGCCGAGCTCCCCGAGGGCGCTCCCAGCCCTTCCTCGCCTTCCCCACACGCCGGGCCGGGGCTCAGAGCCCCGAGGGAGCCTCAGGGATTTCCAAAAAGCCTTGGAAACCCACCCCCGAGCTGTGATTTCCTCCCTCTTTCTGAGGCTGTTTGGGTGACGGCAGCAGCGCGCGCTGGCCAGGCTGGGAGTTTTGGGGAGGGAAAAGGATGGGAAACGTGGATCCAGCCGAGGAATGAGCCCCGCTCCGGCAGGGATGGAGCAGCTCCGTTGTTTACTCGATCCAGCTCTCGCTGCTCTTGTTTCCCGGGGTCGTTTCTTCCTTCTCCAGACGGGGCCGCGACCGCAGAAACAAAGGCAAAACTTTAATCCCGCAAATCCCCCTCTCTTCCCCTGGAAGGCCGCGGGTGTTCGTCCCCGTCCGCGGGGACTCCGGGGTCGGACACCGCCCGGGGGCCGCTCAGGCTGAGCTGCAGAGCGGCTAAAAATATCTCCGTGTTCTTCGCGGAGGCGCCGCGGCCGCGCGAACGGGAGCGAAGCGAAACCCTCCGCATGCGACAGCCGCTGTTAACCCCTGCCGGCGCGGGGCCCCGTCCCGCCGGGGTCACCCGTGGGCTGCCCGTGTCTCCGGGTGGGGCTGAGCCGCCGCTGCCCCCGGGCGCTCCCCCCGGCTCTCCGCCATCTGCTCGGGGTGTATTAAAGGCGTGGAGGAGCCGCGGAGAAACGAGGTCAGGGGCTGCGATGGCAGCGCCGGGGCGAGGCTGCTCCCTCCTGCCGGGCCCCCGCCGCCCGCCCGTGCCACCGGCGCCACTCATTGGGGTGTCCTTGAGCGAGCCCCGACCCTCCCGACACCGCCCCAGGTGCACTTCGCTCCTCCAAGCCCCGCCAGCCCCGGGGGGGGACGCGCCGCCCTCCAAACGCCGCCAGCCCCCAAAATTTTGGGCAGCCCCCAGCAGCGCGTCCCCCTCCCTCCCTGCCCGGCCGGGGCTGCCCCGTGCCCGCCCCGCCGGTGCCCACCCGTGCCCCGGCCGCGCTGCGTGCGCGGGTCCCCGCGGCGGCTGCCTGCATTTCATGCATTTTTAAGGAGAAGAAGGTTAGTGGGTCACTCCAGCGCCGCAGGCTCTTCTCCGCCCGAGCTGCCGAGCTGCCGAGCGCGGGGGCTGGGGCGGGCAGGTGGGCACCGCCGGCCTGGCACGGACACCCCCGGTGTCCCCCCCGTGTCCCCCCGGTGTCCCCAGCGGCGCCCGTGCTGTCCCCGGCAGGCAGAGGGTCCTGGGGGGTCTCGGCAGCCCCCCACGGCCGGGAGCGGCACCCCGAGGTTCGGAGCCCTGAGGAGGAGGGGAGGGAGAGGGAAAACGGCCGCGGTTCAAAGTTAACGCGGAGCCGGAGCGCGGCCGCGCCAAAGCAAACAGCGGCGGCTTTTGTGGGGCCCGGCAGGAGCTCGGGGCTCCCCCCGCACCCCGCCCGCCCCTCCCGGGGTGCTGCACCCCCGGAACCCCGCCGACACCCGGCACGGCCCCGTGTCCTGCGGCTGAGGAAGGGGGGAATCCCTCGGGGGGGATCCGGAGCTGCGGGGACACGGGAGAGGGGTGGAGGCGGGTTTGGGGTGGTGCCAGATGTGGGGTGAAGCCAGGCCGGGAAAAAGCCGGATGGGGGATGAACCCAGAGCTGGGAGAAGTCAGGCGTGGGGAGAATCCTGGTGTGGGGTGACCCCAGAGGTGGGGTGAACCCAGACACGGAAAAATACGGATGGGGGGGTGAATCCAGACCTGGGAAAAGCCAGATGTGGGAAAAGCCAGATGTGGGGTGAACCCAGACCTGGATGAATCCAGACCTGGGTGAATCCAGACCTGGATGAATCCAGACCTGGGAGAAGCCAGATGTGGGATGTGTGCAAATCCAGACGTGGGGTGACCCCAGACGCTGCCGAGCCCGCCCTGGGTGGGACGGCAGCGCTGCAGCCCCGCTCCCCCCGGCTCCCCCGGCTCCCCCCGGTTCCCCCCGGCTCTCCCCGGCTCTCCCCGCATCCCCCCGGCTCCCCCCGGCTCCCCCGGCTCCCCCCGGCTCTCCCCGCATCCCCCCGGCTCCCCCCGGCTCCCCCGGCTCCCCCGGCTCTCCCCGCATCCCCCCGCACCTCCCGCATCCCCCGCGCTCCGTTGCCGTGGTTACGGCCATGCAAGTCTGCCCGAGCTGCATCCGCCGCTGCATCCCAGCGAGCCGTGGGGGCGGGGACGGCCCCGCTGCCCCCGGCCGCCGCCACGCCGCCGCCCCCGGACCCCAAAACCGGCCGGAGACCCCTCCCGGGGGTGGGGCTGCTCAGCCCCGTCCAGCGGGGACCCCCCCCGCGCTCATCCGGGGGACCAAACCCCCTCCGTGCCCCCTCCCAGCGCGTCCCGGGAGCTCATCGGGCACGGCTGGAGCCCCTGGGAGGGCGAAGCGCTCCCCAAAAACCTCAGCCCCGGCTCGGGGCACGGCGCGGCCCCCCCGGAGCCACCCCCGAGGTCTCCGTGCCCCGGCAGCCGCCGCCCACCGGGGACGCTTCGGGCTTTGCTCGGAGGCCGAGGGGGGAATTCTGCCGCCGGCGGTGAAGCAATCCCGGCCGGGGACAGCCCGGGAGAAAGGGAAGGAGGGGATTTCTGGTGGAAAGTTGCAGAGCAGCCCTGGCACCGCCGGGATTCCCCCGCTCCCGGGCAGGGAACGAGCCCCTGGCCCGCCCCGCGCCCCGGGCTTTCGGGGAGAGGATTTTCCCTGGATTTCCCGGGGGTTCGGGTCCCCCCAGCTGCCCCAGGAGAGCAGCCAGGACCTGGGGGACAGCGAGCAGCGACGGGAGCGTTGGTGGCGTCGACACTCGCGGGTTCCTAATGAGGTTTTCATAATTAATATTCCATCAGGGGAAGCGGGGCGGGAAGCCCGTGGCTCTCGGGGATGATTTGCCACGCTCTTTCGGGTACCACGAACGACACCCGCGTCACCTCAACTCCCTCTCAGCTCCCTCCCAACCCAAACCGAGGCGATTTCACAACCTCCCGGGCTCCCGGCATCCTCCCAATCCCCGCACCCGGGATGGGTTTGGGTGTCCCTGCGCCTCCCCTGCCGTCTGTCCGTCCGTGCCCGTCCCTTCCCCCCGCAGCCCGGGCACACACTGGCCTCTTCTCAGCGCCCGGGCCCGTCAGATGCTGCTGAAAGGGAACAATGGCGCGTATTGTCCGTCCCCGCTCGGCGGTATCAGCCCCGGCCGAGCAACAAAAAGCCACATTGACTTGCGGGGAGAAAGGGGCCCTCACATCCCGCGGCTCCCGGGGGAGGCGCCGCGGCCCCGCAGCGCCCCGGCCCCGCTCCCCTGCCCCGCGTCCCGGGGGGGGTCACGGAGCTCCGGGGGGGGCCGTGGGAGGTTTGTCCCGCTGCCCGGGGGTCTGTCCGTGCGGGCCCCGCTCAGGTGAGGCTGGGAGGGCAGGAGGATGCGGGATCGCGTCCCAGAGGAAGCCGCGGGGATGCTGCAAAGGGCTGGGAGAGCTGGGGGGGGGCACAGCTGGGGAGGGGAAGGACCCAGAGCCACTTCCAGGAGCTGCAGGGGTTTGGAGAAAGGCCTGGAGCGATGGGAATGGCTCCTCGCTGCCAGAGGGGAGGGTGGGGTGGGATTTTGGGATGGCAAATCACACCCGCCCCTCCTGCCCCGGCCGTGGCGTGCGGGAGCCAGGAAACGGCACGGGAAAAGCTCCGCTCGGACCGAGCCTGGCTTTTGTTTGCGTTGTAAACTTCCCTCCGGGCCAGGAAGGATGATCTGGAAGCTGTCCCTGGGACTGGGGGACCCTGCCCGGGTCAGGGGTGGCCCCTCCCGTCCCGGCTGGACGCCGCATTCCCGGATTTCTGCAGCAGCCTCTGGCAGCCGCGCTGCTCTCCCAGCGCAGCTCAGGGTCAGGCAGCCCTTTATCAGCCCCGAGCGCAGCCTGAGGCCGGGGTACGGGAGATAAGGAACGTGGGATGAGTGGGATGAGTGAGTGGGATGAGTGGGATGCCCGGGCCGGGGCGTTCTGGGGGTTCCTGTTCCGCCAGGAGGGATCCACAAGGTTGGGAAAGGCGATGTGGGAGCGCTGACCCCCCCCAAAACCACCAAAACCTCCCCGGGACCGTGTCCACCGCTGTCCCCAGCGTCACCCCGGGGCTGCGCAGACGGGTTTGGGTCTGGTTTGATATTTGTGTGCAGATCTCCCAACCGCCGAGCCTGAGGCGGGCTCCAAGATGAGCTCCAGAGGAGATCCCGCTCTCCCTCCCGCCCCGCGACCCTCAGCACCCCAGCACGGGCCGGGAAAGGCTCAGGGCTGGGGCTGATCCCACGGGATGATCCCACAGGAGGGGGAAAAGCGAGCCCAGAAATAGCAAGTGCAGTTGCAGGAGGCGCCGGTTGCCATGGGATCCTCACAACCAAAATTGACGGGGCTCTGGCAAATACAAGAAGGGGCCCTTTCATGTGTTTCTAGGGGAAGTCAGCTCCTGGCCGCAGCCTCCCGGGCTGGAGCCTTGCCCAGGGCAGGAAGGATTTGGGGACACCGCTGCCGGGGCCTGCGACATTCCCGGGAGAGCCTGGCTCCGTCCTGGAGGCTTTTCCCAGGTGCGGGTCAGAGGTCGCCCGGGACTGACCACGAGCTGCGCCCAATTTCTGCTCGGCAGAGCCGAGAGATTCCCGGCTCCTCCTGCTGGGCCCTGTTCCCATCGGGAATCCCCCGGCGTGCAGGATTTTCCTGCTGCAGACGGAGCAGCTCGGTCCCTTCGCCCCGAATTCCCAGGGGATGTGCATCCAGTGTCGGTGTCCTGGGAAGCTGCAGCCCCCAGACCCTAAAGCAGCCCCCAGACCCTAAAGCTGCTCTGGGCTGTCCCCGTCACCGCCCTGGTGGCAGAAACCTTCTCCGTCCATCCAGCCCAACCCCGCGCTCTCCCTGCTGGAATTCTCTCCCCGCAGAGGCCTAATTAATTAATTCCCTCATTATTTATAAATCAACGTGGAAACCCCTCTGTTTTTATCGCCGGGCCTGGCGGTCTGGGCGCTTTTACCTCGGGATGAAATCCCGGAGCTGCTGATGAATAAATAATTACCTTAATTCCTGGTCAAGGGGCAGGAGGATTTGTTGGGGTGGGATCCTCCTGCCCCTCTGCGGCCCGGGGCTGAGCTCCCTGCTCTGCCCTGCAGCCTCCCAGCGCTTAACACCCAATAAATTAATAATCAGCCGCGCTTTAAGTAGGTCTGGGAGGCGGAAAACAACCTCGGCGAGGATCTGGCGGGCAGCAGCGGCAGAGATTTGTCTGCCTGTCCATCTGCTGGAGGAGCAGACAGACACGTAATCTGTCCGTCTGCGGGGATCCTGCGAATTCCTGCCCTTCCCAAAGCTCCCGCTGGAGCCGGAGCATTTCCTGCGCCACTCCGGTGCCCTGCCCGGGATGGAGGAGAGACTGGGATGGGATGGGATGGGGTGGGATGGGATGGGATGGGGTGGGATGGGATGGGATGGGATGGGATGGGGTGGGGTGGGATGGGATGGGATGGAATCCACCACAGGGAGGCTTGGGAAGGTGTTTGGGTGGTGCTGGAATTCACCGGTTCCCAGGCTCTGCCTGTCCTTCACCCCCGGCGTCACCACAGCCGCACACGGAGGAGGAAAAGCTGGGAAAAGCCGGCTGTGGATGCGCCTGGAGACAGCCAGGGTGACCCCACGGAGCTGCGGGGCTCGGGGGCCGCTCCGGAGGCAGCGGATCCGTGCAGGGATGGAGCAGGGAAGGAGCAGGGGAGGAAGGAAGGACGGACACGTGCCCTGGAACACTCGGGGATCCGTGGGGAACGCGGTTATTTATAACCACGGCAGCGCTGCAGGAGAGGGTGCGCAGGAAAAACCGGGATAGGGACAGACGGGGATTCCTCCAGGGGATGGAAAACTCCTGGGAAAAACTGGGAAAACTGGGAAAATTGGCTGCTGGAGAAACCCCAGCGGGGAGGGTCTGGCGTGGTGGGGGGCTCTCGTTGTCACCCCCGGCTCTGCTCCTTGTCCTGCCCGGTTTGCTCCGTCACATCCGTGTCCCGGAGCTCGCGGAGAGCGGCGGAGGGGAATCCTTCGTCCCCTCTGGAAAAATGGGGAAAAGGATTGAAGCACCCATGGTGTGGCTGCTGATCCCAGCCCCATAAATCCCCTGAAATCCAAGGAAACTCCTCCCCACAAGTGCCCGGTCCGCAGGGAATGCATCAGTGTCACCAACACAGGAGCCAGAGCGGGATGGGGATGGGAATGGGAATGGGGATGGGAATGGGAAAATGGGGAATGGGGAATGGGAATGGGAATGGGGATGGGAATGGGAAAATGGGGATGGAGATGGGAAAATGGGGATGGGGATGGGAAAATGGGAATGGGAAAATGGGAATGGGAAAATGGGGAATGGGAAAATGGGGAATGGGAAAATGGGAATGGGAACAGGAATGGGAATGGGGATGGGGATGGGAAAATGGGGAATGGGGAATGGGGAATGGGAATGGGAATGGGAATGGGGATGGGAAAATGGGGATGGGAATGGGAAAATGAGAATGGGGATGGGGAATGGGAATGGGAAAATGGGGAATGGGGAATGGGAATGGGGATGGGAATGGGGATGGGGATGGGGATGGGAATGGGGATGGGGATGGGAATGGGGATGGGGATGGGGATGGGGGTGGGAATGGGAATGGGGATGGGAATGGGGAATGGGAATGGAAAAGGGAAGGGGGATGGGAATGGCAATGGAGATGGGGAATGGAATGGGGATGGGAAAATGGGAATGGGGAATGGGAATGAGAAAGGGAATGGGGATAGGAATGGGGATGGGAATGGGGATGGGGAATGGGAACAGGAATGGGGATGGGAACAGGGAATGGGATGGGATGGGGATGGGGATGGGATGGGATTTCACTGCAGCACAAGGCCTGTTTGCATTCCTGAAGAGAAGAGCCAGGATGAAATGACCTCCAGCAGAAAGGCTGGAAATCCCTCCCAGAAGGTGAGAAGTGTGGATTTGCTGTGGATATTTCCCAAAGCTGAACAGCTCCCGGCACACCAGGAAGGGCTCCCAGCCGTGGATCTCCTCCCCAGCTGGGAACACCAGCCCGGAGCTGGGATCGGGCACAAACACCGTGCGTCCATAATCCCACACTCTGCGGGACTCCCGTCCTTCCCAAAGCCAACAGCCTCCCTGGAAGCGCAGTTTTCCAGCAGGGAACACCCTGCCCAGCTCCCGTGGCTGCCCGGGACGCTCCGGCCCTCACGGCCAAGCCGGCAGCCGTCCAAGGGCTTTTTATCAACCGGCACCCAAAAGTCAATAAGGAAGATGCCGCCTGTTTTAATTAACAGCAATTTCGCTCTGACCGGGGGAGAGCTGATGTGCCGGCGGGGAGGGAGAGGGAGGATGGAGACAAAACATGACCTTGTTGGTGCGGCACACACAGCGGGACATTGTTTTCCCCTGGGAGCCCGGCCTTGGGTGTCGCTGGGCTCCGCGCACAGCTCGTGCTGGGGTCCCGCCACCCGCGGCGGCTCCCGAGCAGCCCGGAACAACTCGGGATGAGGCGCTTGGGAATCGTCCTCCGGGAGCGTCGGTGGCGTGGGCGGGCACGGGCAGGGTGTGGGTTTGGGGAGCCCCCGGCAGCGTCTGGGTGCTGCAGGGCCCTCGCTGGCACCGGCCATCCCTCAGCTCGGTGCCGTTTTCCTTTTCTCCTCAGCTCTCCTCTTCTGGGAAATCAGAGAGGAGGAACGGCCAGAAGGGGAAAACCTCCCTGAGCGTGTGCCAGGGTGCTCAGCGGGGCCGGGAGCTGGGGTGGGACACGTGGGGCACGGCCTGAACCCACTGCAGGAGCTGTCCCCACTGCAGGAGCTGTCCCCACAGCAGGGTCTGTCCTGTCCCCATGGCAGGAGCTGTCCTGTCCCCACAGCAGGGTCTGTCCTGTCCCCATGGCAGGAGCGGTCCTGTCCCCATGGCAGGGTCTGTCCCCATGGCAGGGTCTGTCCTGTCCCCATGGCAGGGTCTGTCCCCACGGCAGGGTCTGTCCCCATGGCAGGGTCTGTCCTGTCCCCACAGCAGGAGCTGTCCTGTCCCCATGGCAGGGTCTGTCCCCACGGCAGGGTCTGTCCTGTCCCCACGGCAGGAGCTGTCCCCACAGCAGGACACCCCAGGGATGATGGGGCTGGGATGAGCAGGACCCTGGAATGAGCAAAACCCCGGGACAAGACACCCTGGGGTGACAGGACTGAGGGGTGACAGCACCGTGGGGTGACAGGACTGAGGGGTGACAGCACCGTGGGGTGACAGGACTGAGGGGTGACAGTGCCATGAAATGACAGCACCCTGGGGTGACAGGACTGAGGCCACCTGCACCAGGACACTCCTGGGGGGACGGGAAAGGCCCGAGCGGCCCCATGAGACCCTCCCAGGGGTGACACAGGCACTGCAGGGGTGCTGGTGAGGGGGGTGCAGGCACCCAGGGGGCTCTGGCGTTGCGGGGAGCAGCACCCCAAGGTGTTGAGGAGCGGGTGAGCAGCACCCCGGGGTGACGGGGTTGGAGGCAGAGACACCCCAAAGGCGTCAGAGCAGCACTCGGGGGTGATGGAGCTGCGATGAGACCTCACCCGGGGAAGGGAATGATCCCACCCAGGGAAGGGAATGATCCCACCTGGAGAAGGGAATGATCCCACCCAGGGAAGGGAATGATCCCACCAGGAGAAGGGGGTGATCCCACCTGGAGAAGGGAATGATCCCACCCAGGGAAGGGAATGATCCCACCCAGGGAAGGGAATGATCCCACTCAGAGAAGGGGGCGATCCCACCCAGAGAAGGGAATGATCCCACCAGAAGGGAATGATCCCACCCTGGGAAGGGAATGATCCCACCCAGAGAAGGGAATGATCCCACCCGGGGAAGGGAATGATCCCACCCAGAGAAGGGAATGATCCCACTCAGAGAAGGGAATGATCCCACCCAGGGAAGGGAATGATCCCACCCGGGGAAGGGAATGATCCCACCAGGAGAAGGGAATGATCCCACCTGGGGAAGGGAATGATCCCACCCAGAGAAGGGAATGATCCCACCCTGGGAAGGGAATGATCCCACCCTGGGAAGGGAATGATCCCACTCAGAGAAGGGGGCGATCCCACCCGGAGAAGGGAATGATCCCACTCAGAGAAGGGGGCGATCCCACCCGGAGAAGGGGGTGTCCCCACCACCACCCCCCACCTCAGCTGCCCCGACCCCCGGCGGGGCACAGGCGGGGAGGGGGCTCGGCGGCCGCCAGAACCCCCCGGTACCGGCGGGGCGGTGCCTCCCCCGCGCTCCCCCCGCCCCCGGGGCGGGCTCGCTCCCGTCCCGCCCCCTCCCCTCGCTTTATCAGCGGCCGGCGGGGGGCTCGCCCCACTCCCGCCCAGCGCAGCCGCCGCGGCGGGGCCGGCACCTCCCCGAGTGCCGCACCATGGGCAGCCAGGGCTCCAAAGCGGCGGGCGGAGAGCCCGACACCGCCAAGGCCAACGGGCAGGTGGGTACCGGGGGGCACCGGGGGGGCACCGCGCTCCCCGCCGGGGCGGGCGGCAGCGCGGACAAAGGCGCGGAGGGGAGGGCGCGCTGATGGAGCCGAGGGGAATCTTCGTGCCCCCGCGGGGATTCTCCTGCCCGGGGGGGATGCGGCACCGCCCGCGCCGCGCCTCGGGCTTCCCCCGGTACCGGGCGGGTCCCGTCCGCCGCCGCGCCCCGGTACCGGCGGTGGAGCTCGGGCGCCTCCCGGTGGTAGCGCGCCGCCCCCCCCCCGTTACACCGAGCCTATCCCCCCGTGAGACCCTCACCCCGGGCCGCTGCTCCCCCTTCTTACGGCTCGGAGCCCCCCGGTGCGCTCCCGTCCCTCGGGGGGAGCCCCGCTCTGTGCCCCGTGTCCCCCGTTCCCAGCGGCTCCCAGCCCCGCTTCTCCCCGCCGTGCCGCCCCCTCCCTCCGCTCTCTTTTCCCGGCCCCCCCCCCCCTCCAGCAGCTCGGTGCCCCCCGTTTTCCCTGCGGCAGCTCTTTGTGGGGATGGTTTTGGGGACGGGGGGCGCGGGGTCCCGGCCGTGCCTAACGCGCTCCCCCCCGCAGGAGAACGGCCATGTCATCTACAACGGGGACATGACGCCCAAGGCGGGGGTCGAGGCGTCCCCCCAGAACGGGAACGGCTCGGCGGAACCCCCCAAGGAGGAGAGCCAGGGCGGAGCGGACGCCATCGAGCCCGCCCCGGCCGCCTCGGACGGCGGCGACCCCCAAGCCGAAGGAGCCGCGGCCCCTAAGGACGCCCCCAAGAAGAAGAAGAAGTTCTCGTTCAAGAAACCCTTCAAGCTGAGCGGCATCTCCTTCCGCAAGAACAAGAAGGAAGCCGGGGACTCCTCGGGCTCCTCGCCCACCGAGGAGCAAGGAAAGAGCGCCGAGACCCCGCCGGGGGGGCTGCAGCCTTCGGCTCCCCCCGAGGAGGAGGAGCAGCAGCAGCAGGGCGGCGAGGGGACCGAGCCCAAGGATGGAGGAGAAGCCGAGGAGGAGGAGGAGAAGCAGCAGCAGCAGGGAGGGGAGAGCCACGGAGACACAGCCAAACCCGAGGAGCCCACGAGGGAGCAGAAGGAAGAGTAGAGAGCGCTCGGGCGCGGTCCTGTGCTCCGCGGGGACCCGCACAGCGCCCTCGGCCCCTCCCTGCCACGGACTCGCCCGCACCGCCCGAGGACTGACACGCACCGCGCACCCGCTCCTCCCCTCGCAGGTATTTTCCTCTCTCTGTCCCTTCCCCGCCCCGTTCCTGGTAGGAAAAAAAAAAAAAAAAAAAAGGAAAAAACAACAACAACAAAAAAGCTGGTTTGGATTCCCATCGCCGCCGCCGCTTTGGAGTAGTTTGAGCTGAATTCTTTGGGGGAAAAAAAAATAACAGCGACGGAAGAAAAAAAAAAAAAACCACCGCAACAAACTGAGGAGGAAGATTTGTCCCGGATGCCTCTGGAGTTTACAGTTTGTAAGAAGCCGGATCCCCAAATCCTGCTCTGGATCTCTCCAGACTGTCCCCTCTCCTCCCGGTCACACTGACTGTTCAAAGGGATTTTTGATTTTATTTTTTTTTTCCCCTTTTTCTTTTTTTTTTCCTTTATTTCTCAGTTTACATTCCTGGTTCTGACTTTTCATTTCAAGTGGGGTTTTTTTTTTGTGCTTTTTTTTTTTTTATATATAGAAATCGACGGTTTAAAAAGCTAATCTGGTTAGGTTTTGTTGGTTTTTTTTTTTAAATAATGTCTTCTATTGGCTTAAAACCATAAAGCTTGTAAGTCCGCTGTGTTTAATTCTGCTTTAAGGGGTAACTTTTGGGGTGTGGGGTGGACACAGGGGGGACCCTGCCAGCTGTATAATGTGAAGCCAACGTCGTTTCTTTCTTTCTTTCTTTTTTTTTTTTTTGTTTTTCCTCTGTAAATAATTTTTTTAATGGCCAAAAAAAAAAAAAAAAAAAAATACAACCGCCGCACTCGATCTGCGATTTTCTAACTTGTAAAAAAAAAAAAAAAAAAAAAAAAAATCACCAAAAAAGCTGTAACATTGGAAAGGAATAAACGGTGACCCCTTGATGGGAGAGCTCGAGTCCTTCTTGTCCCGAGTGGCAGCGGGGGAAGGCGGCAGTTGCTCCTTTATCGCGACAGCTGCTGCGGTTAATCAGCGCTCGCCGTTAATTGACTCGCAGCAGATGCAGAGCCCCGGCCACAAAGGACCAGCCCAGCCCCGCCTCGGACCTGTTCTCCTCCCCATCCCGCTTTTTTCCTTCACAAAACCCCTCGGGATGAGGCGAAATCCCCGGTGGGAAGCTGGGCTCCCTTGAAACCTGGGTGGGTTTTGTTTTCCGGAGCGGGGTTCGCTCCCCTGGGGTGGATGGAGCACAAAAGGCGAGGGTTTCCCGAACAAAGGGAGAAGGAGGCGGCAGCGGAGCCTCTCCTCTCCCCCTGCTCCTGTCACCTGCCCCGGGAGCTGGGATGGGTTTTTCCCGAGGCAGGAGCAAGGAGCAGAGCCCTGGAAGCTGCTCCTGTCACCGGGATCTCGGGGTGGTTTTCCAGAGGAAATCCTTGGAAGCTGCTCTCTGCAGCTCCTCCATTTCGTGGCCTTATTCCCATTTTTTTTTTCTCCCCCCCAAGCACCTGGCTCCTGCTGTTTCGGCTGGAGAAGAGCAAAAATAAAAATTAAAAATCAAAAAAACCCCACCAAAACTCCCAAACCATTGTTTGCCCCAACAGGCGCCACCCTGGCGAGGAGCATCCTTGAGGTAGGTGTGGGAATACCCCGAAAATTCCACGTTTTCTGCGAGGAACCCAAAATCAGGGATCGGCTTCCCAAAGGGGTTCATTTCTTTGAGCAGAGAGGGGTGGAATAAATGGGAATTTTCTTTTTTTTTCCCCCCCGGTTTGGAAGGAAAAGTGGGATTTGGGAGCATCCGGCAGAGCCGCAGCCTGGCAGCCATTTTAGGAATGCTGGGGAAGGGGGAGTTCAGTGGTGATCCCATTGAAATTCCAGGGGTTTTTTGTTCCAAAAGGGGAGGATTTGATGGTGGGAGGGAGGATGCAGCGTCCCGGGGCTGAGCCCACAGGGAGCTGGGGTTTTTTTGGACTCCAAGAAGAGCAGATTTGGGGTTTCGTGGCCATTTCAGGTGCGAGCGGAGCTCGGCTCCACAACGGAGCTGCTCCCAGTTAAATTGAGGAATTTTCATCCTCTTGGATTTCTGGATCAAACCACTTCAATTGAGTCCATCCCTTCCCTTCAGTTTATTATTCCCAAGCTGCTCCATTCCAACAAAAGCAGCCAGGAGCAGGGGTGAGAACCCGGCTGGAATTTGGGAATAAAACCGCCCCAGGTGAAGCTGTGAGCAAAAAAAAAACCCCAAAATCCCCCAAACCCCATCAGGTTTTGAGTTCTTTTTTCTAGACAGAGAGAGAATCTCAAGTGTAAAAACACTTGAGATAAACAAAACCCAAATTACAAAGGAAATAACAACGTACAAAACGGATTCAAGCAGTTTTTCAGGTGTGGGATAAATGAATAAATGGAATGTTCTGGTGGATGCAATTAAATCAACATTCCGGCAAGAAGAAGGGAATTAATGCCTTATATTTTCCTTCCCAAATCCTAATTCCACCTCTTATTGCCTTTTGTTGGGATCTCCATCAGATCCAAGAGCATTAACTGAGCAGAAAAAGCAGGCCAGGCTCACACCAACCGTAGAAATGGAGCGGTTTTATTACAAAGGTTCTGAAAATTCAAAATAAACGCATCTTTAAAAAACCACGATAGATTTTTCTTTTCCCCTCCCCTCCCTCCCACCCCTTCCCCAGAGACACAAAGTTACACTGATCTCTTGCTTCACATAAAAACACTGAAAATCGGAGTGAAAACCTCACTCGGACCCCCCCAAAAAGAGACTGAAAAAAAAAACTCCACGGTGAGGAGAGGGGGGGAAAAAAAAAGAGGAAAAAAAAGGAGGAGTTAAAAAAATAAACCCTTTGAAAAAGAACCTGTGTGAAGTTTTAGCAGCATTATTGGAGTTGAAACCCGCAGCAGAGCGCAGAGCCTCTGGGATTCCAGAGGGATCCCCCTGAGAAAGGAGAGCAGCGAGTGGGGAAATAATTAAAAAAAAAAAAAAAATCCGAATTTTTTTTCCCCCTCCGAAAAGTTATTTTAATTTTTTTTTTTTTTTTCCCTCTGAAAAAGCTCAGCTGTACAAAAGGAGAGGCAAAAAAAAAAAAAAAAATAAAGGTCACGAAAGGGATCAGGGGGTGAGGATGTGTGGGAGGAGGGAGAGGAGCTGGAAAAACGCTCAGAGCCCCATCTGCTGTTCCCTCAGGAAGGCAACAGGATGAAAAAGGTCGGGATTTACTGGCCTTGGGAGGGAAATCCAGTTGGAAAACTCGGCTTAAAAATAAGGAGAAAATCCGGGTGGTGGTTTGTTTTTTTTTTAAGGGACACACATCAAGAAAAGCTGTCAGCAGAGCTCTGGGCTGGCTTTGAGGGGATTTCTGGGGCTTCAGCAGAAAAGTGAAGCCAAAGGGGAGGAATTCCCTCGGCAACCCAGAGAGGGGCATAAAAAAACCAGGTAAAAAATCCAATCCCACCCCTCCCTCCAGGGGCACCAAATGCTGCCACGCTCCCTGGAAAGCTGAGCCACCCCCAAAGGGTGATTTTAATTTTAACATTTTCCACAGTTGGGGTCGATTCACTTTTTTTTTAAAAAAAAATTAAATTAAAAAAGGATTTTTCAGGTTTTTTGGTTTTTTTTTTCAGCTGCTTCATCTCTTTCCCCAAGTTTGCTGCAGGGAGGAGCCAACTCTGTTCAAGAACTGCACAGTTTTGACCCTGAGAAGTGGCACCAGCTCGCAGGTTGTTTTTTTGTTTTTTGTTTTCCTTTCGTCGTGGTGGAATCCAGCTGAAGACCACAAAGATCTCTCCCAGGCTTCATTTGGGAATCCTCCCATTAAAAAAGAAAAAAACGACACCGAAAAATAAAAATAAAATAAAACCCAAATCGAGGAAAACCGAGAATCGATGGCCATCTTTCCACCTTAACCTGAAACGCAGACACTACTTCTAGTTAAATTATTCTTTTCCAAGGTTAATTTCAGAGGAGAGAGCCGAGGGGAGGAAAAGTGATTTTTGTGTTTTTAGAGCCACACCGAGGAGGGGCAGTGGAAGGCAAAGGGTGAAACTCCCCCGGGTCAGCAAACCTGGGCTGCTCAGCAGAATCCTCCCCCCTGCCTGCTCCCAGCGGAGTGCAGCAAGGAATAATTTACAGTTCTCCAGTCATTTGTACAATTATATAGAAATATATACAGAAAACATATATAAAATAGAAATCCTGCGGGGAGGAGGCAGCCCAGGAGCTAAACCTACGACGAGGCCCGGGCAGCTGCGGCCAGCTCAGGTGGATTTTGTCTCTTCCTTCACCCTGGGGAAGCAAAAACAAAAGCGAGGATTTGGCTTAAATCGAGGATTTGGGGGTTGGATCTAACAGCACGGCTTAAAAATGTTGTTTACCTGGTTGGTTTACAGCTAAAATCGAATGTATCGCTGAAGGAAAGAGCAGTGCTTTGATTTCTCAGCCCCCTCAACGCCCGTAAACTCCTTCCAACGAGGGAGAAACCCACCCCAAAGCGGCACCCAAATTGTCACCTCAGGCCCTGCACCCTGCCAAACCCCGCTGGGCACGGGCAGGAGCCAGGCTCACCCCTTGGGCTGCTCTGCTGCTGCTGCTGCTGCTGCTGCTGCTGCTGCTTTCTCCTCTTTTGCTTTTTCCTCTTCCTTCTCATCTGGAAGAAAATAAAATAAAATAAAATGAAATGAAAGGCAGAGGGCAGGAGGAAAGGAGAATTCCAGGCAGAATTCCAGGCAGAATTCCAGCTCTGCTGCTCACCTTTCTTCTCCTCTTCCTCCTTCTCCTCCTCTGCCTTCACACGTTTGGCTTTCTTGAAGTTGGCGACGTTTTTGCGCCCTCCCTCGCCCTCGTCCTCGGAGTCGGAGAATTCCTCGTCGCAGGATATTCTCTTGTTGGAATTCCGGACTGGCAGGGGAGAGGACAGAGCGGATTTTCAACCCCAGGAGGCTCCCAGCACCGATTCTCCGAGGGGAGCTCACATAAAGCAGGATTAGGCCACGACAAAACCCCTTTTTTTTCCTGTGGCACTGCGGCATCTTTGAACCCATCCCTTCCCAACTGCTCCAAGATCACACGGACAATCCGGATTCGGCACAGGGGGATGGTCCAGGCCTGACAGCAGGTTTAGAACCAGCCTCCCACTGCCAAATCTGTCTGCCACATCCCAAGGGCCGAGCTGGATAGAGAACTCCCTTTTCCACTTCTGGGATCACGCCCAGGATTGTGCCAAGGATTCCGTCCCAGCACTCAGCAACTGTTGGAATTCTCCCTTTAAAACTCAAGTTTTTTCCCGTTATGGGAATCACCTGGCAGGAGAGGTCCTGCAGTGCTTTGTCCTACAAAAACCCAGCAGGGAATGGGTTGAAGTCAGAGAGGTTAAAACAGGAGTGAAAACACCCTGGGATGGAGCCTGAGGTGAAGCTCCAGCCCCTCCCCGGGGTGTTTGGGGGCTCCACAAAGTTCCAGCCCAAGGGTTTGACTTTGGATGTCCCCGCAAACCAAAGCGGGGCTAAATCCTGGAGTCAGAACTGGATCTAAACCCTCCTCACGAAGAGCTCAGGGCTCCTGCTCAGCTTTGGGCTTTTCCCAGCACGACCCAAACTCCCAGCACCTACCGGAAATGCGCTTTTCAGGATCATCCTCCTCCTCATCCCCGCTGTCCTCCTGCACAGCATCCTCAGGGATCGGCTGCATCTGCACCCCGGGAGCGTGAGGGAGCATCCTCAGGTTCTCGAAGAGTCGCTGCCTAGAGCCAGCCAGGGAAGGACACCGTGTCACCAGGGGCCACCCGAGGCCACCAGCCCCCCTGGGTGGGTCCTTCTCCCAAAACTCACTTGATTTTCTCCAGGTATTCGTTGGTGTTCTGGTTGGTCATGTTGGAGGGGCTGATGTGCAGCTTGAAGTCTGGCCCGAAGTACTCAAAGTAGTCGTTGTATGGGAGTTCTGGGGGGGGGTGTAATTAACGGTAATTAACACTAAATGATGAGCAGGAGCAGCTCCAGCACTCGGGGATCACGCAGAGGGAAGCCCAGCAGCACCATTTCCCTGAGCTGTCCCTGATCCCAGCTCCCGTGCCAGGGCTCCAGGGGGCAGTTACCGTTGGGAATCTCCGTGTCCAGAGCCACGGCGGTCTCGTAGGTCCAGCACCGCGCCACGTTGCGGATCGTGTACCCCCCTCCTCCCAGCATCAGCATGGGCAGGTTAAAGCTCTTCACAAACTCCACGCACTTGGCATGGCCTGCCGAGCCAAAAGAAAGGTCACGCTCGTGCCTTAAATCCCAACTTTCCCACGTCCCGCTGCGCCCCAGCCCCTACCTTTGATGGTGAGGTTGAAGCAGCCCAGCCTGTCCCCGGACAGGGAATCGGAGCCGCACTGCAGGACGACGGCGCTGGGCTGGAACGTCTCCATCACTTTGGAGATCACCTGGACAACAAAGGCCACTGTCACCGCAGCGGGGTGACGGCCAGGAGCCGTCCCCTGGCGCTCCCAATCCCGCTGCCGACACCGGGGCTCTCCCGCCGAGGAGCGCCCGGAGCACGGGCGCCGGCTGTTCCAGGGGGGGAGCGTTGGCACAGAACAACAAACTCAATGAAATCCCCCAAAGAACGGCCTGGAGGACAAGGTGGGACCCACGGGGGATCCCTCAGCACGGGAGGCTTCACTCACAGGCTTGAAAATGGCCTCGTAGGACTCGTCGTCGATGCCGTCGCGCAGCGGGTAATTGACGGCGTAGTACTTCCCTTTGCCCGCCCCGATGTCCTGAGGGGGGAAAAACGAGCTCAGAGCTCACCAGAAATCCAAAATCCTGCCCCAAACTGGGAAAAGGAAGCTCGGATATCGGTGTAATCCAAGCCGGAGCAAACGTTTAACGATATTAATATTGTTAAATATTAACGGTTTATTGCCGAGATGCACAGCGGAGGTCTGGGCTGGCAATTGAATCTATTCGGTCACTGAATTCTGCTTTAAAATAAAACATTCTGCTCTAAAATAATACGTCTTTTAATATTTCTTTTGTCGCTCTCAAACCCAAGTGGTTTATTAAAAACAGTTATTTGATTTATGGTGCAGCACCAAGCTCTTGGCAGGGCTGAAAAAATACAAACCCCGAGCGAAAGATGAGAGGATCCAAAAAAAACCCCCCACACTTCCTGTAAAAATCCCATAAAAATAAGTAAAGAACCTTTCACCCCCGAGAAGCAGAAGCTCTGGCAATGTCACAAGGTGACACTTTGAGCGAGCCAGAACTGAGTCACAGCCAGGAAACGCCAACCAAAATCCCCTCCCTCAGAAAGCTCCACCCAAGGCTTTCGTGTCACCAAGCGGGGCCACCAGAACGTCACTTCTGTGAGCGCAGCCCCGCCAGAGAGAGCGAGAGCGAAGATCTGGGGTTGATAAAACCATCAGGGAGCCTCCCACGCGCACCCCTGCCCTGAGAAAACGGGCGTCACACCGAGCACGGACAGCCGGGAGAGCTGGGGAAAAGAAAAATAAAAAACACCCCCAAATTTGGTGGGAATTTCGTGGCTCTCACCCTCAGGTCGCCGGTTCCCGGGAAATATTCCCCGTATTTGTGGAAGGACACGGTCATGACGCGGTCTGTGGTGTAAAAAGCTTCCTCCACGCCATCCCCGTGGTGGATGTCGATGTCAATGTACAGCACGCGCTGGTGGTACCTGGGAAAACAATGGGAAGGTTGCGTTTATCCCGAGGGAAAACCGCCTCCAGAGCGGAGGGATCTGGGAGGAGAGCATGGAATTGAGGCAGGACTGACAGGGGAGGGAGCTGCAGGGAAGGGACAGAAAATAAAGCGACTTTTGCTGCCGAGTTGGTTTCAGAGTCAGCTCAGTTTGGGGCAGATTCAGGCAATAAAGTGCATTTTTAGGCACATTTTTATGCCCGAGCCTCCCTCAGCGAGGTTTGCCCGGAGCCAGAAGCTGTCGCACGGCCACGGGTGGGTGGCAGAGGGGAGGGAGAGCGAGCAGCAGAAAAAAGAAAATATATCCAAAAAGATCCAAAAAAATTCTCTGCTTCCTGCTGGACAAATCCATGTTGGGAGAGAAGGGGAGCAGAGCCCAAAAAATCAACTCTGCTGGGGGAAAAACACCACAAAAAATCAGGGAATAAAATAAAACACTCAGGAGAAAGCAGTGAGGGATGAGAGCTGGGAGAGAAGGGGAGCAGAGCCCAAAAAATCAACTCTGCTGGGGGAAAAACACCACAAAAAATCAGGGAATAAAATAAAGCACTCAGGAGAAAGCAGTGATGATGAGAGTTTGGAGAGAAGGGGAGCAGAGCCCAAAAATTAAACTCTGCTGGGGGAAAAAAAATTAAAAAAACACCACAAAAAATCAGGGAATAAAATAAAACACTGAGGAAAATGCAGTGAGGATGAGAGCTGGGAGAGAAAGGGAGCAGAGACCAAAAATTCAACTCTGCTGGGGGAAAAAACACAAAAAATCAGGGAATAAAATAAAACACTCAGGAGAAAGCAGTGATGATGAGAGTTGGGAGAGAAGGGGAGCAGAGCCCGAAAAATCAACTCTGCTGGGGGAAAAAATTAGAAAAAAACACCACAAAAAATCAGGGAGTAAAATAAAAACACTGAGGAGAAAGCAGAGAGAATGAGAGCTGGGAGAGAAGGGGAGCAGAGCCCAAAAAATCAACTCTGCTGGGGGAAAAAACACAAAAAATCAGGGAATAAAATAAAACACTCAGGAGAAAGCAGTGAGGATGAGAGTTGGGGGAGAAGGGGAGCAGAGCCCAAAAAATCAACTCTGCTGGGGGAAAAAACACAAAAAATCAGGGAGTAAAATAAAAACACTGAGGAGAAAGCAGCGAGGATGAGAGGTCAGTGGCGCTGCCCATACTTGAGGAGCTCCAGGATGGCCAGGACGATGTCGTTGACGTAGCAGAAACCAGAAGCTTCTGATTTTTTGGCGTGGTGGAGGCCTCCTGCCCAGTTCACTGCGATGTCTGTCTGCTGCTTGTTCAGCTTCACAGCACTGGCTGGGGGAGGAAAGCACGGAGAGATTAAATCTGGATAAAAATCCTTTTGAGACAGCTTCTCCCCGGGGTTTTGGGGGCTCCACTCTGGCTCAAGGGTTGGATCCTGGGTGTCCCCACAATAAAAAAAAGGGGAAATGCTTCTCGTCCCTTCCCGCTTTTGCCTCGACAGAAAAATCCCCACAGACCAGTCCCCAGGGCAGTCTGGGCTTCTCAGAGCCCTGAATAAATGGAGGTTTTAGCTGAGAGATGAGTGAAAACGCATCCAGGTGAAGGAAGTTCTCCTCCCCCAGCCCCTTCCACCAACTTTCTGCACGTTCTGGAACCTCCCAGGATCCGAATAAATTCTAAATCCTGTGGAATTCTCCAGCCCTGGGAGCAGAGAGAGCACAGAGCTGCTTCAAGAAACTGCTGCTGTGAGTGCTGGGGTGCTGCTGGCACAGGAAACACAGACTGGAGGTGTCACTGCGGCAGCAGCAGCCACAGAGCTCTCAGGCTGTGCTTTTCTGTGAATTATGAGAAAATAAAAAACATTTCAATGTTCCAGCTCTCAAAACTTTCAGTTTCTGCTTTGCCTCACGTCCAGAGCTGGTGGCTTTTTAAAAGCAGCAGTTAAGTCACCCCTGCTCTTTCCTTTCCAGGTTGTCCCTGCCCAGAGGGAGAATTTTATAAATTTTATTTGAATGTAAAAGCTCAGGTTGATTTTTTATTTTTTTAAATTCAACCAGGCTGTTGTGGTTTTAACTCTGTCACCGGTGATGTTCCAGAGCCTTTCACACCTTCAGTGAGGTAACCCAAATCAGCGATCAACAAACGGAAAGGGATTCGACAGGCAAAGCTTGGAGAAATCTGGATTTAATAATTAAACCAGCAACAGGGCCGGGGAGACAGAGCTACATAAAACACAATGAAATCCACACAGGATTTGTGATCTTACCAACAGAGCCTCCAGCAGAGAGCTGACAGAACTCAAAGAGCCCATCGAACACAGGGCAGTCCTCCCCAACATTAACTGGAAGAGAATGGAAAAGAGCCATTAAAACAGAAACAGCAATAAACCCCAAATCTTACAGCACCACCTGGATTTGACAAGAGGCCAAAAGTGCTGGACAGAATGCAGTGATCGAAGGATAAAATGGAAATGCGTGGCTGACACCCTGCACACGCCTTGAACTTCAAATCACACAGCTCTGGGTTCTGGGCACAACCGGAGTTTTAGCCTCGATAAATTTCTACTGTAATTAATTCCACTATTAAAAATAGTTGCTCATTACAAGAAATTAAACTTCAGGCCCTTTGATTTACTCTGCCCGAGCCTGGCACGCCAAAAAAAATGGAATCAGAGATTGCTCATTCCCTCTCCAGCAGGTTTTGTTGAAGAAAAGCTCTGTCCTCGGCACGTTGAATTTTCACATTTTGGCTTTTTTCAGGAATAAAACGCGGCGCAGAGAACACTGAGCAACAGGGAGAGCAGAGTGCTCACGAGCTCCAGGGGCAAACAGGTCAGTTTGGGTAAAAAATGCACTTTGCTGGATGTCATTTGGTGGATTAAAGAGTACCATGGGCTGGGGGGAGGCTTTCAGGGTGTGTTAATCATGAACCTTGTGCAGAAAGATCTGTCCCCTTCAGCTCACAGGGGCTTTCCAAGAGGAAAATCTTGTTTAAACGAAGCCTCAGCTCTTCCCACCGGTTGTCTGGACTTGTTAGAAATCTACTTTGCCAAAAAAAACCCCAAAAAAACATCAGCTCAGAGTGGCTGAGACACAAATCCAGGGGTTTTGTACCATTAAAAGCCTTTCCATGGATTGGAGAGGTTGGAACAAGGCATCAGCTCACAATTAACCTGCAAAATCATCAGCTATTGATGAGTATCTCACACCTGCCCCCATTTCCAGGCTGCCACTGCCCTGAAAATCCTTCAGATTTGGGGGAGAATCGAGGAGTTGGGGTTTGTTTTTATTTGCTCGGTTTAAATGCCCCAACTCTGCTGGCTGAAGATGAGCATTAACACAAAATCCACACAGGCCAGAAATGGAGTAGCTCTGTCACCTCCAAGGCAGGAAGGGAATCAGGCAACAATAAATCCCCAAAATACAGCCAGGCCAAAGGATTTCCCTCAGCTCTTTTAGCTTGAGAGAGGGAGCTGTTTCTAAAACGCTTTATTCACCAGAAAAAAAAAACCCAAACCAAAACAAAAAAACCCTCAAAAGCAAAGTCGGGAGAATGCCAGCTGACAGAAGCTTGGGATAAGCTCCTGGAGCTGGGCTGGGATTCCCAACAGCTCCCAGGTTTTCAGCTGCAGCATCACTCACATCTCTGCATCTGCTTGCTGTACTCAGACATGTTGTCAGGGCGGATGGACCTCAGGAATTTGATGTAATCATCGCTGTGGTACTTGGTCATCTCCTCTGCATTGGCCTTGTGAGGACGCTGCAAGGACACAACACAGAAAGGATTGCTCTGGAACTCGCCCCCTCCCTAATTCCCATTTCCAGTCCCAGATTTACCCCCAGGAACTGTGCAAAGTATCAAACCAGCAGCGTTAAATACGAAAAACTGAATCCGAAAGGCAAGGATGGTGCTGCTGGCGAGCATTACACGTGCAGACGTGGAAATAAATTTAATTTCAAGGATAAAAACCACTTTTCCCAGTCTCCAAAGCCTCCCTGAAGCACAGAACCCCTCGTCTCAACACTGAGAAGAAACCAGAAATACATCAACACAACTAATTTGGGTTTAATCCTTTCCTCTTGGAGAAAAGCTCCACAATTAAAGCCTGAAACGCAAATTATGACACCTAATAACGAGCTTCCACGCACTTACATAGATCTCCATCTTCCTGTAGAGCCCGTAGTTGAGCAGCAGGTTGTGGGTCATGCGGATCCTGTGGGGTTTCATGGGATGCCCTTGGCCATAATAATAATTCCCAACATCCCCTGGAAGCAGAAAGGAGTTTATCATCAATTCCTGCAGAGGGAATCACAGCCCGGCCATCAGCTCCCCAGGGATTGATTTCTCCTCCAGCAGCGGGTGGGATCTCCCACCTTCCTGGCACGGGGATATGGACGGATTCAGGGCTCATCCTCAAAGAAATCTGGAAGCTGAGACAGGGAATTTGGTGGAAGTGTCCCAGCCCTTGGGAAGGGGCTGGTGCTGGATCATCCAAACCCAAACCACTCCACGGTTCTGTCAGCACACAGGAAGAATCTCCCAAGGTTTTTGGGCCAGGGGAGCTCCGGGCTGAGTGCCAGGAATGTCTCCCAGGTTTCAGGGAGTGCTGGGAGCAGGATCCCCAGGGGCCACGGGAGTTAATCCCGGCTCAGACAGTGACTCAGCCCAGGAACACCCGGCCTCTGCCTCACTTTCCTCCTGTTTACCCAAGGGAAACGGGATCCAGGGAACTCTGAACCCAGCAAACACCAGCCAGCTCTGCTTTTACAGCTCCTCCGTTGTTTTCACCCCTTTTCATTCCTTGAAATCCTCCAGAGGATTCCCAGGCCTTTCCAGCCACCCCTCAGGAACAAAGGCACCTCCCCAGGTGGATTTTCTCCTCCAAACTGAGCTCACGCTTCCCTGCTAGCTGGGGTTTTCATTCCACCTCCTTTCCCAGGGGGACTCATTTCCCTGAAATTTACAGGAATTTCACTTTCAGATTTCTGCCCGCTGCCTGATTTGGCTGCAGGGAGCTGGAATCTCTCCCAAGCCTCATTTTCCTGGGAAACCAGACCCAGTCCTTCCCGGGGTTGAACAGCTCCTGATCCTTTTGGGAAGCAGGAGATCCAATCCGGTCTGGCCGGTGACTCAGAGGGGAGAATTAATATTTCATCAGCGCTCTCCACCTTCAGCAGAAGCAGGTTTTTTCCTCCTTGTGCACATGGATCTATTTTCAGGCAGGAAAAGGAGATGCCAGAGGTGCAAATCTCACATCCAGGCAAAGCCTGCTGCTGGAATTTACCTGTCTGTGGAGCTCTAGGGGAATGTTCTTTCAGTAAATAGAATTCTTTTCACTTCCATTTTTTTTTTTTTTTTTTCACTGAAAATAATTCCATTTCCTGGACTTTTGGAAACCCGTGCTGGTGTTTTCCTGGGGTTACCATCCTGAGTTTTAGGGGCGTATTTTACCACGTCGAAATCAAGGTTTGGGGAACTTTTGGGAGAGATGTTTGAGGCTCTGCCTACAAAATACAAGCAGAGAACTCAGGGGTTTTTTTTAAAAAATCGCTGTCAGGTGTCCTGGGAATGGCCTGGGCCAACCCTGAGCTCCTGTTCCCTGTGCTGAGCACATCCCAAGCCCCGAGGATCCATGGATGAGCTCAGCTGCTCCTGGACGTCAGAGCAGATTAAGGGCTGTGAACTTAGGGTTAAACCAATCCCTCCACGGGGAGCTTTGAAGGGAGAAATTCCACCCACAGCCCCTCAGGATTCCATGATGGACCCTTTGGATACCAGCCCCAATCCCTTCACCCCACGAAATTCAGGGAAATCCCACATCAGGCTGCGCTGTTTCAACCTCCCGGCGGGGAAAATGAATTAATTTCTGAAAATTATTTCTTTCCCCCTCAGTAAAAGCAGTGGTTTTTTTTTTACCCTTCAGCTGTGGATGTTTGAGAGCTGCTCAGAAAAGAGCAGCAAAAAAAAACAAAAGAAAAAGAAAAAAAATATATAAAAGAAAAAGCACTAAAACCTCACCACAGAGTATGGAACCCAAATTTGTGAAATTCCTGTGCAGCAAAGACCTGCGGGGCAGCAGCATTTCAAACAAAACAACTGCTTGTTTCGTATTTCAGATATAATTAAGTGCCTTTAAAAATTATAACCCAGCAGGGCTGGAAACCACACATTTGAGGGGAAAAAAAACTTCACATTTTTTAGAGGGGAAAACCCCTCAGCACTGGATTTGGAAGAGCCTCCTGCACTGGGAACATCCTTTGAGGGGGGGGGAAAAGTGGCAAGAACAAGTTTTTATTTGATTTCAGGCTAAAAAACCGTGATGGAACAGAGAAATGCCTCTCGCACAAGGCGAGCACAGAGCCTGTGAAAAACGAGCCAGGGCACCAAGTCAGCCCTCTAAAGGGAAGGGGAAGAGGGGAGTTTTCCTGGGATTTCTCCCCCAGGACTCCCAGTGAGGGATTTGGGGTCTGTTCCTTCCCTGCTCCAGAGAGGCAGAACCAAAAGGAGCCACTCCACAACCCACAATTCACAATCCGCACTCCAGAGCCAGAGGCGAAGGATGCTCCCGGACGGGAGCTCCGTGCAAACAGCCACGCAGCCACCCCTGGCTCCCGGAGCCTTTTTGTTCCCTGCTGACACCAAAACTCCGTCCCAGGAGTGGCTCTTCCTCCTCAGAGCCCGTCCAGCAAATCCTCCTCCAGCATCCAAAGCCTCTCCCGGCCTCACGCCCCTCTCAGCACCCCGGACCCTCCCCAGCCTTTCCCAAACCCCCAGATCTCCAAATTCCCCATCCCATTCCCCTTCTCCTCTCCAGCGCTGCCCATACCCCTGCCATGCCCCCCACACGCTTCCTGTGCCCCTCAACCCCATTAAAAACCCCACACAGCCCTTGACGCCCGTGTCCCGATCACCCCTGTCCCGCTGCATCCATCCCTGCAGCCCCCCGGTGACCCCCCGCAACCTTACACCCGCCCACCTCCATGTCCTCCAACGATCCCCCGTTCCCGACCCCTCATCCCATCCCCAGCACCCCCATCCTCCCTCAGTGACCCCCACACACAACCCCACCGCCCTCCCCAGCGAGCCCCATTCCCCCCTCGGTGACCCCTCACCCCCACCTCCCGTAATCTCCATTTCCCCCTATTCTCCCCTCGCCCCTCAACCCCGCCTCCTCCGTCCCCGATGCCCCCTCAGCCCCCCACTCCCCCCCCTAGGCCGGGACGGTTCCCCCGCGGCCGGGCGGGTGCCCGCAGCCCCTCACCATCGTAGTAGTAGCAGACTTTGCGCTTCGTGCCCTGCGTCAGCGCCATTTTCCTGCCTCCCCTCGCAGCGCCCGACCCGCCGCCGCCCCGCGCAACCAACCCTGCCCGCCCCGGGCCCGCGGCCCCGCCTCCCGCCCCGTCTCGTCCAATCGCAGCTCTCCGTTCCTCCTCCTCCCGCCCGCTGACCAATGGCGCGGCGCAGCGGCACCGAGCAGGTTAGGCTGAGCGCCGGGGGCGCTCGGGCTGTACCACTGCGGCAGGGGACGGGGGGGGCAGCTGTACCATCGCTGAGGGGGGGGGCGAGAAAGAGGTGAGGGTCCAGGTGGGCGGGGAGGAACCATTCCTTCGGGGGGGGGGTGCAGGTGGGGCTGAACCATCCCAGGGCAGGGCTGACCCCGGTGGGTGGGCGAGAGAGGGGTCGGGGGGGGTCTCACGGGGCCGGGGTGGGGTCAGGGGGGTCCCCGGGGCTCCCCGGGGTGGGTTGGTGCGAGTTGGGTCCATCTCCCGTGGGTAGCACCCGGTGGGCTCCACCCGCCCCGGGCATCGCCCCGCGCACCCCGCGCCGTGGCAGCCTGGCCCTGCGAGGCCCCCGCCGATGAAAAAGGCCTTTATTTCCCCCCCAAAAAAAAAAAAAAAAAAAAAAAAAAAAAAAAAATTATTATGGGGACGGGTCCTGCGAACGCCGTGCGGGGAGAAGGAGCATCCCGCTGGCCGAGGGGTGCAGTGGGCAGCGCTGCTGCCATCTCCGGGGGGTGAAGGGGGCACAGCCAGAGCGGGGTGAGGTGAGCCCTGGGCAGCTCCTGAGGGGCCGGAGCCTGGCTCAGCAGGGTGGGCACCCGCTGAAGCCCCCAGTGCCGTCCCCCAGCTTTTGGAGGTCTGCTTTGGGCCGTCCATCCCCTCTTGAAGGGTGAAATCTGCCGCTCCGGAGCTGCTGAGCGCTTCAAATCTCCCGTTGCGAGCGTGAGGCAGAGTTCCCCCGCAGCCCAGGGTGATGTCCGTGCGGTCTGTGGGGACGTGGGGCACCCCCAGCACCCCAAAGCGCGGCCCTCAGGGCTGCTGCTGGTACTGGCCCTCGGTGGCGGTGAAGAAATCCTCGAGCACACTCTTCATGAACTCGAAGGTGGGGCGCTCCTCGGGGCTCTCCTTCCAGCACTGCCTCATCAGCTCGTACAGCTCCGCGGGGCAGTTGTCCGGCTGCGGCATCCGGTAACCCCGCTCCAGGTTCTGGATCACCTCGGGGTTGGTCATCCCTGGAGGGTAACGCGTGTGGGGGGCTCAGTTTGGCACCCGGGGGTTGGTCACCCCTGCCAGGACCATGCCCAGGACCTGGTTTGGGTCACAGGAACCACCCCAGGTTCGGTGATTCCTGCCAGGACAATGCCCAGGACTCCGTTTGGGCCACCTCAATGTCACAGAGACCACCCCAGGGTTGGTCACCCCTACCAGGACCCAGTTTGGGATCAAACTGGGTTTCCCCGTGTCACAGAAATCACTCCAGGCTTGGTCACCCTTGCCAGGACATTGCCCAAGATTCAGTTTGGGTCACCCCCATGTCACAGGTGCCACCCTGGAGTTGGTCATTCCTGCCAGGACAATGCAGAGGAGTCAATTTGTGTCACCCCACACCTCGCAGGGACCACCCCAGGCTTGATCTTCTCTGCCAGGACAATGCCCAGGACTCAGTTTGTGTCACAGAAACCACCCCAGGCCTGGTCACCCTTGCCAGGACCATGCCCAGGACCTGAGTTTGGGTCACAGAAACCACCTCAGGGTTGGTGATTCCTGCCAGAACCTTGCCCAGGACTGAGTTTGTGTCTCAGGGACCACCCCAGGGTTGGTCACCCCTGCCAGGACAATGCTCAGGACTCAGTTTGTGTCACAGAAGCCACCCCAGGCTTGGTCACCCCTGCCAGGACCCGAGTTTGGGTCACAGGAACAACCCCAGGGTCCGTGATTCCTGCCAGAACCATGCCCAGGACCCGGTTTGGGTCACAGGAACCACCCCAGGGTCGGTGATTCCTGCCAGAACCATGCCCAGGGCCTGGTTTGGGTCACAGGAACCACCCCAAGGTCGGTGATTCCTGCCAGAACCATGCCCAGGACCCGGTTTGGGTCACAGGAGCCACCCCAGGGTCCGTGATTCCTGCCAGGACAATGCCCAGGACCCGGTTTGGGTCACAGGAACCACCCCAGGGTCCGTGATTCCTGCCAGAACCATGCCCAGGACCCGGTTTGGGTCACAGGAACCACCCCAGGGTCCGTGATTCCTGCCAGAACCATGCCCAGGACCCGGTTTGGGTCGCAGGAACCACCCCAGGGTCGGTGATTCCTGCCAGGACAATGCCCAGGACTCAGTTTGTGTCACAAAAACCACCCCAGGCTTGGTCACCCCTGCCAGGACAATGCCCAGGACCCGGTTTGGGTCACAGGAACCACCCCAGGGTCCGTGATTCCTGCCAGAACCATGCCCAGCACCCGGTTTGGGACCACCCCACCCTCCCAAACCCCGCGGTGCGGGGAGCCTTCCCCCCTTCCACCTGCCGCAGCCCCTCCGCGGGTGTTTTTGGGGGGCAGGCTGTGCGGAGGGCAGGGAGCCAGGCCGGCGGCAGCGTGCGTGCGGCGCTGCATGCACACACTCACACACTCACACACACACACACACACTCGTGGGCGTGCCGGCCCCGCAGCTGCCCGCAAATCCTGACCTGGATACGGGATCCGGCCGTAGGTGACGATCTCGGTGAGCAGGATCCCGAAGGACCACACGTCCGACTTGATGGTGAACGTCCCGTAGTTGATGGCCTCGGGCGCCGTCCACTTAATGGGGAATTTCGCCCCTGGAAAGCGGCGGGAGGGGAGGGGAGAGGATAAAGCGCCCTGGCTGAGCTGGAATCATCCCACTGGTTTGAACCCGATGTGACAACCCCAGCCGGGCTCTGCCGCTGCCTGGGGACGGGCTGGGTTGGGTGGCTCAGCCCTGCGGTGGCCCCCCAAAGCAGGAGCCCCGCATCCCCCTGGGGCTGCGGGGAGAGACGGACAAGGGGAAAACACGTCCTTGCTCCGCCCTCCTGCAGCTGCCCGGAGATCCAGGCTGGCTGCGGGACCCTTTCCCGATGTCCCCACGCTCTGTCACCCCCGGGGCCGGGCTGTGCTCACCCTCCCGAGCCGTGTACTCGTTGTCCTCGATGAGCCGCGCCAGCCCGAAATCGGCGATTTTGCAGCACAGCGTGTCCGAGACGAGGATGTTGGCGGCCCTCAGGTCCCTGTGGATGTAGTTCTTGGCCTCGATGAAGGCCATGCCTTCGGCAATCTGTGATTTGCAATCATTAATTGGTTGCGGTCGTTAATGAGCAGCTCCAGCCCGGTGGGGTTCTCCCAGCGCCGTTCCTCTGCTCGCCCCTCACCTGCGCTGCCATGTCCAGCAGTTTGTTGGTGCTGAGCTTGACCCCTTCCGACGTCTTGAGGAAATCCACCAGGCTGCCTGCGAGGAGAGCAGCGGTTCTCAGCTCCCGGGGGCCGTGGGGTGTCACAAGGGCATTGTGTCCCCCCGCGCCCCTCAAAAAAAAAAAAGCTCTGGGAATGTGGGCAAGAGAAGACAGAAAGTTTTTTTTCTCCAAGCTGGAGGTGGGGAAGAAAAAAGGCAAAGCTTCCCCGGGGCTGGAGGCAAAGGAATGGCTAAAATTAACAAATTTCCACATTTCTGATGAAAATCTTTCATTTCTACTGCTTTTGGAGCCTGCACTGGGAGGTGCTGGAGTCACATCCCTGGAGGAGTTTAAGGAACCACCAGCACAGCGCTCTGGGCCAGTTTAAGTGGAGATTTTTTCCGCAGCTCGGACTTTACCCCGGAGACCTTTCCCAACCTTAAAATTCCGGAGCTCTGTGGCCTCACCCTTCTCCATGAACTCGGTGATGATGTAGATGGGCTCCTTGGTGACCACGGCGTAGAGCCGCACCAGCCGCCGGTGCTGCAGCTTCTTCATCAGGTTGGCCTCGGCCAGGAAGGCGCTGGGGGACATGCTGCCAGCCTTCAGGCTCTTCACTGCCACCTTGGTGTGCCCGTTGTAGAAGCCTTTGGGGGGAAAAATGGGGAAAAACAGGATCCGGACACCAGGCAGCAGTGCCGGACGAGGAGGGCGGGTCTGCGGAGCAGCCCAAGCCAAGGAGGAGATGTTGGAGGGTCCAGAAGTTGGGTGGGAGTTGTAAAGGCTGTCTGAGAGCAGAGTTTTGCACCCCAAAATGGTGTTGTGGGGCGGCTGGAGGGGTTTTGGGGCGGTCACAGCTCGGTGGTGCTGCGGCCGCGCTCGTGGCCAGCGGCAGGCGATGATGTTTGTGTGTGGGGGGGGTTCAGCCCCCGAAGAAGAGCGTGGGGAGCTGGGTTTGGAGCGGGGGGTGGGGCTGGGGGAGCTGGGCAGAGCTGGGAGCACAGGGAGGGATTTGGGGGGACGGCCAGAACCTGCGGGAGTGGGAGCAGAGACCCCAGAGGGCTGTGGGGCAGGGTGGAGGGGAGAGGGGAGGGATGGAGGAGAGAAGGGAGGGATGGAGGGGAGGGATGGAGGGAGTCAGGGAGGGATGGAGGGAAGCCATAAGGGATGGAGGGAAGGCTGGAGGGAAGCAGGAGGGATGGAGGGAAGCAGGGCAGCCCCGGTGGCTTCCCCACCACAGCACTCAGGGAGCAGGAGGGATTTTCGTGGCTGGATCTGTCCCCGAGCCCCCACAGCTGCTCCAGCATTCCAGCCACCAGGGACACTCCCAAGAGGGCACAAAGCCAGCGGCTCTCCAGCTCCGTGATCCCACGAGTCCCCCCTGTGTGCGCCAGCAGAGCAGGGATCCAGGGATGGGAGAAAACAAAGTTTGGGCTGGCTTCTCCCTCCTTCCAGGACTCTCAAAGCCACAGTGCCGCACCTTGGGCCGTGCTGGCTGCTCCACGTGAGATCCCAGCTGGATCCTTCCCCGCTGGAGGATCCTGCTGCTCGCTCCGGTGCCCCGGTTTCACCCGGACTCACCCATCCAGACCTCTCCGAACTGCCCCGCTCCCAGCTTCTCCACCAGCTTCAGCGACTCCCGCGGCACCTCCCACTCGTCCTGCCACCACGGCTTCTGCGGCTTCTGCGTCTGGCACGGCTTGCCCAGGCGGCAGCAGAGCCCGTCGGAGCTGCCTGGGCCAGGGAGGGGCAGAGCTGGGCCAGCGTGGGGCACCCGGCACGAGCCAGGGCTTGGCTGGGGCTTGGGGAGCAGCGGGTCCTGCTCGTGCCATCCCGTGCCATCCCATCCCATCCTGCCATATTCCTATTCCATCCCATCCCCATCCCCATCCCAGCCTGCCATATTCCTAGTCCATCCCATCCTGTCTGGTCTCATCCCACTCAGTCTCATCCCCTCTGATTCTCTCCCATTCCCATTTCATCTTATCCCATAACACCCTGCCCCATTCCATCCCTTGCCCCATCCCACTCCCATCCCATCCCACAACTTTCTTGTCCCATCCTATCCCATTCCACCCTGTCTGGTGCCATCTGCTGTGGGCCCATCCCATCCAGTCCCATCCCATCCCACACCATCCCACCCCACCCCATCCCACCCCACCCCATCCCATCCCACCCCACCCCATCCCATCCCATCCCATCCCATCCCATCCCATCCCATCCCACCCCACCCCATCCCACCCCATCCCACCCCACCCCATCCCATCCCATCCCATCCCATCCCATTCCCGCCCCATTCCCGCCCCATTCCCGCCCCATCCCCGCCCCATTCCCGCCCCATCCCGCACGTGTGTAGTGCTGCACCAGCTCCCTGAGGCTGCCGAAGGGCGCTCGGGGGGAGATGTAGAAGCCGCCGTTGTCCAGGTTCCGGATCTTGTAGTGCTTCACCGTCTCCCCCTGGCTCTCGTCCAGGTCCCGCACGGACAGCGAGTACGAGCCTGGGGTCAGGGACAGGGACAGGGACACCCGTGGGACCCCCGTGGGACCCCCGACCCCTCCCGTGCCTCCCAGAGCCTGCGGGACCCGCGGGGGGCACCTTTGGAGGTCTCGCTCTCCCGGATGAGGAAGGAGCCGTGGGTGTTTCCCGAGGCCAGGAGCTGCCGCTCGGCGTCCTTGCGGCTGATGTTCTTGAAGAACCACCTGGGGACACGGGGCAGAGCTCGGGGCCATCCCGGGCTCTTGTGGGGTGCTCCAGGCTCCTTCCCGGAGCTCAGACCCCGCCGGGACACTGCTGCTGCTGCTCCCTACTCACGGCTCGGGCTCCAGGCTGTTCACCAAAGCCACGAAGTTGTGGGGGATCAGCCCCTCCTGGCCCGTGGTGAGCGACTGCGCCTTCCACCACTCTCCTTCCCTGCAGGGACACAGCGCAGTGAGCGCCCCGTGTCCCCCGCACGGACCCCCGGGGCCGCCGGGGCACCGCCGCCGTTCGCTCACTCTTCCAGCACTCGCAGCTTCTCCCCCTTGCGCAGCCCCAGGTCCCCGTCGTGCGTGGGCTCGTAGTTGTACAGGGCCACCACCAGCTTCTCTGAGGGGACAACAGGAGGGACGCGGGGGTGGCAGTGAGCGGTTTGGGGGCGTCACAGCCACCCCACGCCGCGGCCGCGCCTCACCTTGCATGGGGGAGCAGGGAGGTGACGAGGGCTCGTAGGACACCAGGGGGTCTCGAACCTCGGAGCCGTTGCGGATCAGCCTCTGCCGGGGGACAGGGACCCCGTGAGCCCTCGGGCTGGGGGATTTGGCCGCCTCTGGCGGGGTCTGGCACTGGGATCGGGGTCTGTCAGCCCCTCCTCACCTGGCGCTTGCCGTCGGGCTCGATGGGGTAATTGCAGTGCTCGCAGATGTCGATGTTCTCGATCCAGTCCTCGTCGTAGTCCGAGCTGCAGCAGCAGCCCATGGTGGCTGTGGGGACACAGGGGACGCAGGGAGCCTTGGCACGCCCATGCCTGCCTCTCCTCCTGCTCCAGCACATCCCCATCCCTGCACCCATCCCTGCATCCATCCATCTGTCCATCCATCCATCCGTCCATCCATCATCCATCCATCATCCATCCATCCGTCCATCCATCCATCCCTGGATGCATCCATCCCTCTATCCATCCATCCATCCATCCGTCCATCCATCCGTCCATCCCTGGGCCTGTCCATCCATCCATCCCTGGATGCATCCATCCCTCTATCCATCCATGCATCCATCCCTGGATGCATCCATCCCTCTATCCATCCATGCATCCATCCATCCCTCCATCCATCCCTCTGTCCATCCCTCTGTCCATCCATCCATCCCTCTGTCCATCCCTCTGTCCATCCATCCATCCCTCTGTCCATCCCTCTGTCCATCCATCCATCCCTCTGTCCATCCCTCTGTCCATCCATCCATCCCTCTATCCATCCATGCATCCATCCATCCGTACATCCATCCCTCCATCCCTCTGTCCATCCATCCATCCCTCTGTCCATCCCTCCCTCCACCTCCCACCCCACCTGGCCCATCCCAGCTCCTCAGCTGAACTGGGGCCATTCCCTGGCTCTCCGTCACCAGCATCATTTCCTCCTAATTTATCCTGCCTCCGTTAATTAAAACCACTGAAGTCAATTAATCCCCGGCCCGAGGCCGCTCTGTGTTGTGTGCCAGCTCCTCCCCTCCGTGCTGCTCCCTCTGCTCTCCCTGCACGTAACCACCTCATCGTTAATATCCCATTAGCAATTAACACACCCCAGCAGCTCGGCATTAACGAGGTTTGGCTGCCCAAGCGCCTCCCCCTTCCTAAACGCAGCTCCCAGCTGGATGTGAGCACTTCCAAATTCCAATTCCTCCAATCCCCCCATCCCAGCCCCATTCCTGCCTCGTCGGGGCCGTTCCCTCCAGCCAAACCCCGGAACCCGCGGGGCCCTCGGGGCTCAGCCGCGGTGACGCCGGTGCCCCTGCAGTGCCACCGGAGCGTGGGCACCTCCAGCTCGGCGTGGGCTCTGCAAAACCACCCCGAGAGCGCTGAGCGCGGCACGAAGCCGGGAAAAAGCTCTTCCGCAGAATCCCCGGCGCCCACGGCGGATGGGACCCTCGCCGGGCAGAAACTCGGTTAAACAAAGCCTGGGCGCGGCACTCGGTGCCACGGCTTCATCGAGGTGTCAGGGCACGGGTTGGACTCGACGGCCCTGGAGGTCTCTCCCAGCCTACACGTTCCGGGATTCTGCGGTTCCGTGGAACCTCTCACAGCGTGGGGAAAGGGTTTACCGTCACAACGGGGAGCGAAACGGAAGCGGATTTCTAATCGGAGCCCTTTTCTATATTTAGGTCCGTCAGATTGTATTTTAGCGTTCTGTTAATATGAAGGTTAATTTCTGTATGGTTCAGTTTGAGTTTAGGTTAAGTACGGCTCGGTTAAATTATGTTTTTTGGGTTTGGGGTTTTTTTTTTTTAAGTTCTGTAAAGTTTGGGCCCCGTTAAATTTAGGTTACTTTTTAAGTTTTGATAAGCTTAAGCCCTATAAAGTTTAAGCTGGGCTTCATCTCCAGCCCCTCTCCCCAGGCTCAGCCGGGCTCTTCAGGAGTGGTTCCCGCACGGTTTTGTCACCCCGAGCCAGCGCAGGTGCGTCACCGCCGCGGCCAGGCCCCGCCGTGCCAGCTCTGACGTGGCAGCCAGGCCGTGCAGCTGCCGAGGTCCCGCCGGTGCCCGGTGCCAGGCTGGGCTGGGCTGGGAGCAGCTCTGCTGCGACGCTGGAATCGTTTGTTCCTTCTTTTCCTGCCTGGGAGCCTGGCTTCTCACCAGCACGCTCAAAAATCCTCATTTTCCCGCGGTGCCGAGGGGGGGACACAGCGGGGGGGGCTTGTAGGGGGACCCTGAGGAGGATTTGGGGTCCTCAGGCAGAATTTGGGGTCCCCAGGGAGGGTTTGGGGTCCCCAGGGTGCTGCCAGCCCCTGGTGCCAGTCCAAGCCCCCCAGCCTGAGCTCCCAGGTTTGATTTTCTAGGGTCCAGAGGTGACAGGAACACAAGGGCTGTCCCCACAGGAGCAGGTGACGCGGGATTTTGGCCAGCAGAACGCTCAGGAGTGAGGTCCCCACGCCCTGCAACGCTGCTTTGGGGGCTCAAAACACCCCCCCTGGTGCCCTCAGCTCCTGGTGACACCCATTTGGGGACACATTTTGGCACCCAGGAAAGGGTTCGGCCACGCTGCAGGCGGGGTGACAGCGTCCAGACGCAGATTTTCTTTCGCCTGCCTTATAATCCCCAGCACCATCAAGACTTCCTACATTCCACCTGCCCGGCCAGCAGAGTGAAAAATCCGAAATGCGTCAACACTTTGAGGGGTTTTCTGAGCAGGACCCGTCTCAAGCCCAGCTTTAGGGAGGAGAACAACAGCAAAGCGCCCACATTTCTCAGCCAGAGCAAAGGGACAGCTGAGAAATCCCAAATCCATCGCCCTGACCCCGCCGAGGAGCCGCCCGGAGCTCCTCAAACACCCGCGGCAGAGGCGAGCAGCGCCCGGAGCTGCTTTATTTTTTTTCCTCCCGGGGCTGAGAAGGGAGGTGCTGCTATTGTGCCTTTTCTTTTTTTTTTTCTTACAGCCCCAAGCCGCAGCGTAATTTCCACCGAGCAGCCGTTTCACCTGCGCCAGGGCCGCGACAGAGGGGAAACAAAAAAAAAAAAAAACACAACCAAAAAAACGGGGCCTTTGAAGTCAAGCTTTTCTTTGGTGGCTGCATCTGTGCAACCGAATTTCTTTGTTCGGAGGGGCCCGGCGGGGAGGGGTGTGGAGGTGCCCCCTGCGCGTGTTCAGGTGTGTCCGTGCCAGGTGTGTGCCCCCCTGGCTGGGTTTGGACCCCCCCCGTGCTGCCCTGGTGGTTTGTCACCAGCGTGGGTGGGTGTGAAATCGGGGCTGAGCCCGTGCCCGGTGCTCTGCCAGGGTCACCTGAGTGTCCCCCGAGCCCTCCGGACCGACACCCAGCGCTGGCAGGGACACCGAGGACCGCGTCCCCGAGGCTGCCGCTGCAGCAGGGAGGTGTTTGCACTGAGCCAACACCGAAAAAGAAAAAAAAAAAAAAGAGAATTTCGGAGCGCCTGAACCCCTAAATGGGGCACCAGCCTTGGGGGATCGGCACCGAGCTGCTGCCTGTCCCTCGGCCACCGCCCTGGGGACAAAACTGCTGCTCTGGGGACAAAACTGCTCTGCCCTGGGGACAAAACTCCTCATCTGGGGACAAAACTCCTGCTTTGGCCTGGGGACAAAACTCCTCATCTGGGGACAAAACTACGCATTTGGGGACAAAACACCTGCTCTGCCCTAGGGGACAAAACTGCTGTGCCCTGGGGACAAAACTGCTGCTCTGGGGACAAAACTGCCCTAGGGATAAAACTGCTCTGCCCTGGGGACAAAACTCCTCATCTGGGGACAAAACTCCTGCTCTGGCCTGGGGACAAAACTGCTCTGCCCTGGGGACAAAACTCTTGCTTTAGGGACAAAACTCCTGCTCTGGGGACAAAACTGCCTCTCTGCCCTGGAAATGGGGATTTGGGGAGAGCCCTGTGAGGCCACCGGCGCTGCCACCCCCGGCAGGACCCGCAGGCGGGCGGGGGACATTGGCACAGCGCCTTTTCCCCCCCCCGGGAGCCCCCAGAGGGATGTGCAGCCCGGCCCGGCTCCCCCGACCCCACCCGGCCTCATCCCCCCAAGAACGAGCCCGAACCCCTATTCCCATCCCTGCCAGGGGCGCTCGGAGAGCTCAGCTCACCCCCGTCCCCCCCAGATCCCACCCGGACCCGCAGACCCCTCCCCCGGCTCTCACCTGCGGGCAGCGAGGCGAGGACCGGCCGCTCTCAGTGTCCCATGTCCCCCGGGGCCGTCACATCGTCCCCATCGAGAGCCTGTGGGGCGCGGAGAGGAGCCCCCGAGAGCAGGTGGGATTTTTTTGGGGGGGTTCGGAGAGGAGCCCCCCGAGAGCAGGTGGGATTTTTTTGGGGGGGTTCGGAGAGGAGCCCCCCGAGAGCAGGTGGGATTTTTTTGGGGGGGTTCGGAGAGGAGCCCCCCGAGAGCAGGTGGGATTTTTTTGGGGGGTTCGGAGAGGAGCCCCCCGAGCCCGGCCGCGCCGCCGCCGCCCGCTCCTGCTGTCCCCGCCTTGCCCCGGTTTCCTGCCTCATGAGCAAACTCAAGAGGAGCGAGCTCCCGACCGCAAGAGCGAGTGACAAACCCCGACGGCTTCCTGCCATCCCCGCTGGCGAGGGCGGCCGAGGGGACGCCGAGACCCTCGGGCAGGGCGCTGTCACCTGCCGCCAGCACCCCTGGGTCCCCTGCGCTGTCCCCCCGTCCCCGTGCCCCGGCCCCGGGCTGGCGGTGCCATCCCAGACCCCCCTCTGGCACCCCGGGGTCCCCTCCTGGCACCCTGAGCGCCGTGGGACGCATCCTTGGGCTGTCACCGCCGTGTCACCGCCGTGTCGCCGCCGTGTCGCCGCCGTGTCACCGCAGGCCGGCGGCTGGAGAGCCGCGGTGACAAGGGCCGGAGCCGAGGGGACACGGGCCGGGCTGGCGGCTCTGCTTTGGTGGCAGCTGGCAGCGCAGCGACCGCAGAGCATTGTGCTGGCTGCTTTGATCGAGGGCGAAGCCGCGGGGAGCTCGGAGAAGGGCGGGCAGGAAGCCCAGAGGTGTCGGGGGGAGGTTGTGGGAGCTTCGGGGGGCCGAGTTCGGGCTCTCCTCGTGTGCGGGGAAGGAGAAACAGCTCCCCAAAGTGATCCCTGGGGCACCCCCAGAGCTCCCCTGGCAGGCGGGGGTCTGTGAAAGGCGCATCGCCAAGAGGCACCCTCCCCCAAAAATGCCAAGGTGACACATCTGGAAGGAAAAACACATCAGCTTCACCCTCGCCTCCTTTTATTCCCCTCAAACTCCCCACATCCCCCACCGGGTTTGACCCCGCCACCCTCAGGGCCAAGGCCACAAAAGGCCCCGCGGGGTCGGTGACATCGCCCGGTTCGGTTCGGTTCTGTTCGGGATCGGTCGGTGACATCGCTCGGTTCGGTTCTGTTCGGGATCGGTCGGTGACATCGCCCGGTTCGGTTCGGTTCGGTTCGGGATCGGTCGGTGACATCGCCCGGTTCGGTTCGGTTCGGTTCTGTTCGGGATCGGTCGGTGACATCGCCCGGTTCGGTTCGGTTCTGTTCGGGATCGGTCGGTGACATCGCCCGGTTCGGTTCGGTTCGGTTCGGGATCCCCGAATCAGCCGCGGGTGCCCCGGGCCCGGCTCAGCAGAGGGAGAAGCGCCGCGAGTTGATGTTCATGCGGGTGACGCCGATGTGCTTGAGCGGCGTGGAGAGCAGGAAGGCGGCCTTGGGCGGGATGGTGCACAGCAGGTCCGAGTCTTCCTCGCAGCCCTCGAGGCCGAAGGCGGCGTCGTCCAGCATCTCCTTGTGCCGGTGGCAGGCCTGCTCCACCTTGAGGCGGTGCAGCCGCGCCCGCAGCCGCATCAGCTGCTGCGCCAGCCGCTGGTCCAGCGCCCGCATGTCCCGCTGCGGGAGGAGGGCGCGGCCGTGGGCGCGGTGGCAGCGCGGGGACGGCTCGGGTCGCGCCGTCCGTGCCACCCCCAGAGCGGAGGGAAGGGGTGACCCCCGCCAGGTCACCGCCACCGGCCGCGCCACCCGAAAAATCCCGGGGAAACCCGAGCGCAACCGGCGGGGAGGAGGCAGAGCCGAGGCCGGGAGCGCGCTGACCCCGCCGTGCCCCCTCAGGTGGCGCACGGTTGTCCCCAGCGCTGGCCTCGTCCCCGTGCCCACTCACCAGCTCCGTCCTGAGCCACTCCAGAGCCGCCTCCACGCTGCCAAAGCCGCAAACGCCGCCGTCCTGCGGCTCCCGGGGGTGCCCGCTGCCCCGCTCCGCCCCGCGGGTGCCCCCGGGGCTCCGAGCCCCCCAGCGCTGCCCCCGGACCCGAGCTTCCCACTCCAGGTACGAGGGTCGGCGGGTCTGCAGCTTCAGCTTGGCCGCCAGCGCCTTCACGCTGTCCAGGCTCTCCTCCTCCTCGCAGGTGGGCTCCTCCTCGCCCAGCTCCTTGAACTTCAGCTGGCTGAAGGCCATGGTGGCGCAGAGCCGAGGCCTCCCCCCGAAATCCCCGCTGGTCTCTGCCCCACTCAACGCCTCCCCTCGGGGGAATGGAGCCCCCAGCCCTGAGCACGACCGCGCAGCCCGTGCTCCTGCTGCTCCCGGCTATTTATCCTTTATCCACCCCTCCAGGACGAGCCCGACGGGCAGGAATTTCCTTATCCAGAGGAGTGCGAAGGAGGAGGGTTTTGGGTTTGGTGGTTTGTTTTTTATGTTTTTATTTTTTCTTTTTTTGGCTTGTTATCTTCTTTTTTATTATTTTTTTTTTCTTTTCCTTTTCTTTTTTAACATCATTGTCTCCGCCTGGGAGGAGACAAACCGTTCCCGGACGGAGCCTTCACCGGGCACGGGGGGACGGGAATGATTTATCCCCGGCCTCAGCCGCTCCCCTGCCCCTCGGGGGGGCCCAAAAAAAGCCCAAGGAAGGAAAAAGAAACGGGGGGGGGGGGGTTGGGGGGTGCCCACGGGGGGCAGCCGGGGTCCCGCACCCGGACGGGACCTTAAGGTGGAACCGCGTCCGGATCCGTCCTGCGCCACCTCCTCGGTGCCCGGAGGGACCCGGGGACAGCGGAGGTGGCTCGGGGGTCTCGGCTGCGTCCCCCGGCTCTCTCCTGCCCCGCGGGTGCCCGTCCCTGTCCCCTCCAGCTCCCCCCAAATCCTCCCCCCGCTCCCCCCGCGCCGCTCTCCAGCGCCGCCGTCCCCTCGCGTGTCCCTTCCCACGCTGTCCCCGCGTGTCCCCTCGCTGCGGCACCGCACCAGCGACCGCCCCCAGCCCCGGGCACGGCCCCGGGCGCGGCCGCGTCCCTGCGGACCGGGGCCACCTTAAAGGCGACATCCGCCGGGCCGGGCCGGGCCGTGCGGGGACATCGCCGCCCTCCCGCTTCCACGCCGAGCTCCCCGAACCCTCCCCGCTGCTCCCCCAAATCCCCGCTGACACGCCGAGGATCCCCGCGCCCCCCTCAATCCTCTCCTCGCACCCCGAGGCTCTTCCTTGAGCCCTCGGGTCTCTCTGTTCCGCTCCCAAAAATCCCCCCAAACTCCTCTCCTCATGGCCAGCGCTTCCCCGCGGGCTCCCTGAGGTCCCCTGCCCGCACCCCGCTTTGTCCCCCGAGGTCCGCAGCTGCCGCCCAGCCCGAGCAGGTAAGCGGAGGTGGGGACGGGAGCACCGACACCCACCCACCCTCCTCCTCCTCCTCCTCCTCCTCCTCCTCCTCCTCCTCCTCCCGGCCCCGGCGGTGGCTTTGGGGACAGCACAGCCCTCGGGGACCCCGGCAGCCGCGGGTGCAGCCCCAGCGCGGCAGGGAAGGACCGGCAGCTGCTCCCCACAATCCCAATTCCCCCCCCCAAAAAAATCCCCTCCGGAGCCAGCTCAGCCCCCGCCCCGTGCCTCAGTTTCCCCTTGGCCCGGCGGATGAAGGCGGCACCCGGGCGCGCTGGAGGTGACAAACGCCGGCACGGAGAGGGGACAGCGCAGGGCTGAGCGACGCGCGGGGCAGGGGTTTCCAGGCGGGCCCAGAGCCGCGGGATTTCCCCTTTTTTTGTTTTCTTTCTTTTCCTCCCTCCCCGCGGCGGGCAGAGGCAGCGCCCATGGAGTTCTCGGAGCTGATCAAGACGGCCACGGTGGAGAACGCGCTGCTGTGGCGGCCGGGGCTGCCCGCCGTCAGGGGCACCCTGTGCATCACCAGCCACCACCTGCTGCTCTCCTCCCGGCCCCGCGGCGACCTGGAGCTCTGGCTGCTCATCCGCAACGTGGACGCCGTGGAGAAAAGGTGCGGCTGTACCCCGGGGCTGTCCCCAGGGCTGTCCCCAGGGCTGTCCCCAGGGCTGTCCCCCCCGTCACCCCTGCCTGAGCCGGAGGATCCCCCCCGCGCCCCGTGGGCACCGCCCGGCCGCGTCCTTCCTCTTCCTCCCGGCCCAGCCGCGGGCATCGCCCTCCTCTCCTCCTCAGAGCGCCCAATCTGGGCCGGTACCCGCGGACTGGACACCACGTCCGGATTTTTTGGCTCTCTCTTCTGTCCCCGTCCCGGCTGCGCGGCAGATGAGAGCCCGGAGGGAGCCCCGGCCGGGGACGGGGACAGCTCGGTGCTGTCCGTGTGTCCCCGTTTGTCCCCTTGACCCGCCCCCGTCCCTCCTCCCGCAGGGTCTGCGGCTCCTCGGGCACCATCACGCTGCGCTGCAAGGACCTGCGGGTGCTGCAGCTGGAGATCCCGGGCATGGAGCAGTGCCTGAACATCGCCAGCTCCATCGAGGTGAGCCCCGGCCGGCGAGCCAAGGGTTGCGCCGTGGGAAGAAGCGCTGCCGTGTTTGCTCTGGCTCCGGCGCGGGCTGGGTAAACACGCGGCTCCGGCAGCGCTGGCACCGGCCGTGCCACGCGGGGCCGGCACACGGGGACATCGCCCTGTCGCCGCCGCAGGCGCTCTCCTCGGTGGACTCGGTGATGATGATGTACCCCTTCTTCTACCGACCCCCGAGCCTGCGCCTGGAGCAGGGCTGGCACCGGTTCCCCCTGGAGCGCTTCTTCCAGCGCCTCTCCTCGCAGGTGAGCCCCGGGCGGGGGACACGGTGCCACCCTCGCCCCGCCGGGCTCGCCGCTGATGTCGCTTTGTCCCCCCCCAGACGAGCCAGTGGCGGCTGAGCACCGTGAACCGCGACTTCAGCGCCTGCCCCTCGTACCCCCCGGCCGTGATCGTGCCCGCGGCCGTGGGCGATGACACGGTGGCAAAGGCGGCGCGGTTCCGGCAGGGCGGGCGCTTCCCCGTGCTCAGCTACTTCCACCCCAAAAACGGCACCGTGAGTCCGTCCTGCCCTCGGGGGGAAAGGGGCCGGGAGCCCCCCGAGCCGCAGGAGGGGGGATTCCATCTCCGCAGAAGGGCTGGGAGGGATTTCAGGGGTTCCATCCCCATAGAATCCCAGAGCTGGGTTGGGATTTCAGGGGTTCCATCCCCATAGAATCCCAGAGCTGGGTTGGGATTTCAGGGGTTCCATCTCCGCAGAAGGGCTGGGAGGGATTTCAGGGGTGCCATCCCCATAGAATCCCAGAGCTGGGTTGGGATTTCAGGGGTTCCATCCCCATAGAAGGGTTGGAAGGGATTTTAGGGATTCCATTGTCACAGAATCCCAGAACTGGGCTGGGATTTCAGGGATTCCATCTTTATAGAATTCCAGAAATGAGTTGGAAGGGATTTTTGAGCTCATCCCATTCCACCCCTGCCATGGGGACACCTCCCACTGTCCCAGGCTGCTCCCAGCCCCAGTGTCCAACCTGGCCTTGGGCACTGCCAGGGATCCAGGGGCAGCCACATCTTCTCCGGGGATTCCATCCAAAATCTGGCACTGGGAGCCATTCCCTGTGTCCCGTCCCTCCATCCCTCATCCCCAGTCCCTCCCCAGCTCTCCTGGAGCCCCTTTAGGCCCCGGGCTCCTCTCTGAGCTCTCCCTGGAGCTTTCTCCTCCCCTCTCTGGACACTCCCGCCCGTCCCGCGCTCTCCTCCAGGCGCTGCTCCGCAGCAGCCAGCCCCTGACCGGCCGCAACCGCCGGCGCTGCCGCGAGGACGAGCAGCTGCTGGGGACGATCCTGGACCAGGGCGAGCAGGGTTTCATCATCGACACGCGCTCGGCCCAGGCGGCCAAGCAGGCCCGGATGAGCGGCGGAGGCACCGAGCCCAAATCCTCCTACCCGCAGTGGAGGAGGCTGCACCGAGCCCTGGAGAGGTGAGGGCTGCGCCTTGTCCCCTTGGGGAAACCCGGGAATCGCCTGGGACGGATCCAAGCTCGGCCCAGGGAGGGAACAAAGCCGGGACCGAGGCGGGTGGGAGGTCAGGGAGGGGTTAACAGAGCGAGCCCCGCTGGTTGGAGATGTGTAAGGGCGAGTTTGGACACCTGTCCCCAGGGAGAACCCTATGAACGCCCAATAAAATGTCTCTGGATGCTGCCTGAGGTCGTAAAATCCTCTCGGAGCTGTCGTTGTCCCCATCAGCCAAACCCGCACTGGGGTCCCGGGGGTGTCCCCCCTCCTCTCGCTGTCCCCCGTGTGACGTGGGGACACGCCGGGAGCCCGGAGGCTGAAAATTTCACGGTTTCTGCCTTAAAAGGGGCTGGGTTTTACACATTTAAGATTTTGGGAGGGGGTTTTTGAGATGGAGCAACAGCGCCGGGGTTGCGGGCGAGTAGTTTGAACAGCACCGGGTGATCTCAGGAGGTGAAAAAGCTCAGATTTAAGATTTCAGCAGTAAATTACAGTAAAACGCCTGAAACCAGACGCACGGCTTTGGGTGCTGCCAAAGTCCTTATTTTTTACTTTATTTCTTCACGGGTTTAGGTGGGATTTTTTTGCAATCAGGTGAAAAAAAAAAACAACAAACCCCACCTCTGCTCTGCAGGCCTTGAGTCGCTCTATCAGCAGCCGTGGTGTGTCTGTGTGTGTGTGTGTCTGTGCCCTCCCTCAGGGGCCGCCCGCTGCAGGAGAGCTTTTCCCGGCTGGTGGAAGCGTGCAGCGACCCCGCGCCGAGCGTGGAGCGCTGGCTGTGCCGGCTGGACGCCAGCCGCTGGCTCGGCCACGTCAAAGCCGCCCTGAGCACGGCCTGCCTGGCCGCCCAGTGCCTGGACAGGTGAGGGGAGCTGCGCCTCGCCCGCTTTTCCCCTCTCCCCAATCCTCCCCCCTCCACCCAAAAAAAAGCGCCGGGCGTCACGGCCGGGCTCGCGGCAGGGAGGAGCGCACGGTGCTGGTGCACGGCGCCGAGGGCACGGACGCGACGCTGCTGGTGACGGCGCTGGCGCAGCTCATCCTGGACCCGTCCTGCCGCAGCCTGGAGGGGTTCCAGGGGCTGCTGGAGCGCGAATGGATCGAGGTGAGAGGCGCGGGGAGCGGGGCCGGGGGTGCGCCGGGGGCGCGGCGGGCGCGCTCACCCCGTGTTCCCGCGGGGATCCCTCGCAGGCCGGGCACCCCTTCCAGCTGCGCTGCGCCCGCTCCGCCTCCTGGCACGGCCGAGGGAAGCAGGAGGCGCCGCTCTTTGTCCTCTTCCTCGACTGCGTGTGGCAGCTGAGCCGCCAGTTCCCGCTGTCCCTGGAGTTCGGGGAGCGGCTGCTGCTCACCCTCTTCGACAACGCCTACGCCTCCGCCTACGGCACCTTCCTGTGCAACAACGAGAGGGAGAGGTGGGTGCCCAGGGCACGGCCACGGCCAAACCCGGCCCCAGAAGCCCTGGGGTGACCGAGGGGTGCCCCCGCAGGAGCCTGTGCAAGGTGAAGGAAAGCACGCACTCGCTCTGGGCCTGGCTGAACCAGCCCGAGGAGAAGCACAAGTACCTGAACCCCCTCTACTCGCACAACCCCCTGGTGATCTGGCCCTCCGTGGAGCCCCAGAGCATCCAGCTCTGGCAGGGTGAGCTGCCCCGAAATCCCACCCCAATCCCATCTCCTCCTCCTCCCTCCCGCAATCCAGGCTCAGCTCCCGGCCGGGCTGCCTCGGGGGGAGCCGCTCTGCCTGCCCCCAGGCAACTCCCAGCCCCTTCCCCTCCAGGATTGTTCCTCCGCTGGATCCGCCCTTCCCAGCACCTGGATGAGGCTCGGGAGGAGATCCAGAGGTTGGTGCAGGGGAAGAATTCCTCCTCCAGCAAGGAGAGCAGAGGGAGAAGGCAGAGCCCTGCCGCCGCTGCTGGGACAGAGGGCGGAAGATGAAGCGCGGACACTCGGGTGCCCGTGGGATTTGGGACAAGGTGACGCTGGGTTTTCCCATGGGAAGGGCTGTGCAGGACACAGACCCACGGAGAGCTCTGGGAGAGGGGACAGAGCCCCCCTGTCCCAGCCTGTCCCAGCCCAGCCTGAGCTCCTCGCAGTAAATCTCTCTCCCCAGCCCTTGCCTGCGTCCCGCTCTTCCATAGGGAATCTGCTCCTTCCCACGGGGAATTCAGCAGGGCCTGAGGATGGCTCTGGAGCCGAAGGGCAGATCACACAAAAAAATAACAGGAGATCACAGAAAAAAAACCCAGGAGATCACACAAAAACAACCCAGGAGATCATAGAAAAGAAACAGGAGATCATAGAAAAAAACCCAGGAGATCACAGAAATAACCCAGCAGATCACACAAAAAATATCAGGAGATCATAGGAAAAAACCCCAGGAGATCACACAAAAACAACCCAGGAGATCACAGAAAAGAATCAGGAGATCACAGAAATAACCCAGATCACACAAAAAAAACCTCAGCAGGTCACACAAAAAAACCCCCCCAGGAGATCTTAGAAAAGAAACAGGAGATCATAGAAAAAAACACAGGAGATCACAGAAAAAATCCAGATCACACAAAAACAACCCAGGAGATCATAGAAAAAAAAAAACCCAGAAAATCATAGAAAAAACCCCAGGAGATCACAGAAATAACCCAGCAGATCACACAAAAAAAACCCCAGGAGATCTCACAAAAAAACCCAGGAGATCATAGAAAAAAACCCAGGAGATCACAGGAGACCACACAAAAAATCTAGATCACACAAAAACCCCCAGGAGAGCACACAAAAACCCCCAAGAGATCACACAAAAACCCCCAGGAGATCACACAAAAACCCCCAGGAGATCAAACAAAACCCCCAAGAGATCAAACAAAACCCCAGGAGATCACACAAAACCAACACCTCCCCACAAAATCACCCCCCTGTCGTGCCAGCGGCTCCCAGCCGGGCGCCAGCCTGGGGAATTCTGCCCTTGGGCCCAGTTTTGAGGAAGGAAAGAGCTAAAAAAACCCCACCAAACCCAGCCCTCTGGAGAGACAGCAGGGTGTGAGGGTGAGGATGTGCAGCACGAGGAGCAGGAAATAACTGTTCCATGAGGAAAGCTGCCCGGGGGTCAGCCCAGCAGATAAAACACAGCAGGAACGATCCCTGGCTGCTGCACTTCCAGCCTTTTCACACTCCAGGGCTGTGCCTGAGGCTGGGAACTCCCTGGGAAGGAGTTCATGGATGGACAGAGGTCCCAGGAGGAGCAGAGCTGCTCCACGGCCGTGGAACAAAGCGCTGACGACAGAGCCGGGAAAACAAAGCCCTTGCGTTAATTTTGGTCCAGATGGGGGGGGGGGGAAAAAACACCCAACAACTAAAAAAAAAAAACTCCAGAGAGATGCTTTTCCTTGTGTTTAGAAAAGATTTCTATTTATTTCCTGTTTTTTTCCCCTCCCCTTGATTTATAAATATGCCCAGCAGGCAGGACGCCAGCCCAGTTCCCTTCACCCTTCTTCCAGTAAAAGCCATCCCTGCCCTTCGGGAGCCGCTCCCACAGCCCCCAAAATCGCTGCCAAGAACAACCTCAGGCCTTTCCAAGAGTCCTGGGGACTGGGCAAGGGGTTGGAGAAGGGAAAAGAAGAGGAGAGCAGAGGGAAAATCCTCCTTCAGGCTTCAAACTCGAACTCGAAGTACTGCGGGTCGAAGTAGTGGATGCGGACGTAGCCGTCCTCACCCCCACTGCTGTAGCTGCAGGGAGGAAAGGGAAAAGTCAGGAATGCTGCTGGGAGCAAGGAATGGGAGGCCTGGCCTCACCACCCCCTCCTGAAACTGATACAGGGATCACAAAGGGGAAAAAAAATTATCAGTGACGTGGGGAAAGCGTGGGGCAGGGTGTGAGCGGCTCAGAACGGGAGGATTCGGGTGCTGGTTCCGTTCCCACCACAGAAATCCCCCGGGTCCGGTCATACCCCAGTTAAAAAGTGGATTTGGGACGCTGCAAGGGCCCCAGGGAGCCTCTCACCTCTTGCCATCGGGGTGGAAGGCGACGCTGTTGATGGGCCCGAAGTGCCCCTTGACTCTGCCGAACTCCTCCTCAAAAGCCAAGTGGAAAAACCTGGCAGGAGCAAAAATTCAGCTCTCACAGAAGGGACAAAACCACAGAACCCTCAAAAAAAAAATTATCTAAAACAACTCAAGGGCTTCTCCAGCACTGCCAGCTTCCCAAAAGGAAGGGAAGTGCAAATCTTTGGGATGCCAGGAGAGCTCTGGGTGAGTGTTGGAGTCCAGGGCATTCCTTTGGCTGCCCTGGAGGGTCAGGGACCTGGGCAGGGGGGTCTGGGACCCCAGCCCAGAGCTCAGGGAGACACTGGATTTGATTTCAGTCCATGGGAGAGGCTTCTTGCACTGCAGGAAGCATTGCAGGCCACAAGAGTGTGAAAGATTGTAGTTTAGTTTTCACAGGGTGAAAAAACAGTGGGTTTGGGATTTTTGGCATTGAAGTGAATGGGGCAAGATGGAGAATTTGGGGCGTTGTCTCCTTCTTCTTCCTTCTTGTTCCCTCACTCCATTTCTGCAGTGACGTGGCACAAAGTAGTTAGTGAGGATTGGGTCAGAGTAAAGATGACCTTTTTAGTAATAGTGATAGACATTGGTAAGAAATAGTAAATAAAGAATACGTAGCAATTAGTATAAAAGATAAGGACAGCCCAGAGACAGGAGGAGTCACCAGATGTCCGAGCCACGGCAAACATCTTTTGGACACTGAGAAAATTGTAAGATAAGAACTAATAAACGAAGCATGTAGCCTTGAAGACTCCGTCTTTTCCTGCGTTTGGCACAGAGCTTTGCAGAGGGCCAGAACTCTAAAACCACCTGAATGCCGGGGAATTTAAACTCCTGCAAAGGAGCCCCCGACAACTGGCGTCTCTGGGATGGGCAGAACCAACTGGCACCCCAGATGGGACAGAAACAAGTGAGGGGAAGGGACCAACCTGGCCTCGAATTTGCCGATCCTGGTGGAGGTGGTGGTCACGTCCATGGCCTCCTGCCCTCCACCCAGCACCACCTGCAGGGCACAGAAAGCAGAGGAATCACAACGCTTCCGTGCCCCCCTCGGGGATTGAGGGAATCCTGGGATCACTGAGGCTGGGAAAGACCTCCAGGGTCGAGCCCAACATCGATCCCCACCTCGAAATCAGTGTAGAGCAGCGAGTTCCAGGCCCTGAGGTTCCCTGGACACCTCCAGGGCTGGTGGCTGCCTCCAGCACTTCCCACTGATCCCACAAATCCATCAGCAGGCCCCCAACCCTCAGGAATTCCCACCTCCCTGCCACATTCGATCAAAAGACAAAAAAACTTCGTTCCCAGTGCCAGAGCCAGGGAAATTCCCCGGGCTCATCCCAGAATCCTGGTTTTTAGGCCGGGCTGGGAAGGCTCTCGATGCAGGAATCACAGGATTAGCAACGCGCTGAGGAAGTTCATCCTTACGTGGTCGAAAATGGGGGAAAGGGCGGCAGAATTCACCGGCCGCTCGGTGCGGAACGTCTTCAGGTGCTCCAGGGACGTGCAGTCAAAGAGCTGCGAGGGGAAGAAGGAGGAATTCATCCATCAGCTCACACAGCCCCAGCTGCTGGGCCTCGCCTGGATGGATGCTCCCTCTGGAAAGTTCAAATCCCCAAAACACCGCGCCCACAAAAGGGAAATCTTCGGCCTGCCAGAGCTGGCAAACTGCGGATGTTCTACAGGAACACCCAAATGTTTCAGTTTTGGCCGTTGGTTGAGCACCTCCCCTTCCCCACTGAATGTTCCCAAAGGAACCAAACCCCCTCCCGAGCAGAGATCCTGCCAGGAAATCCCCAGGGGCCGCTGGAAAAGCTGACCTTGGCTGTGTTGTCCTTGGAGGCGGTGATGAACATGGTCATGTCCCGCGAGGTCTGGATGTCGTTGATTTGCTTGGTGTGCTCCTTGATATTCGACAGCTGCTCCCCTGACTGGAGGGAAAAAGGAATTTTCAGGGAGCTGGGAAGTGATTCCCTCCTTCAGAACAGCCTGGGAGATCATGGGGTAGAACCTGGAACGCTTTGGGTGGGAAGGGAATTCAGGAATGGATTCAGTTCCACACCCCTGCACTGAGGTGTCACATCCAGCCTCGCTCAGGGGAGGGGAAAAGGAATTCTCAGGGTGCTGGGAAGTGATTCCCTCTTTAAAAATTACATGGAATAGAACCCTGGAATGATTTGTGTGAAAAGGGAATTCAGGAATGGATTCAGTTCCACACCCCTGCACTGAGGTGTCACATCCAGCCTCGCTCAGGGGAGGGGAAAAGGAATTCTCAGGGTGCTGGGAAGTGATTCCCCCTTTAAAAATTACATGGAATAGAACCCTGGAATGATTTAGGTGGGAAGGGAATTCAGGAATGGACTCAGCTTCACATCCCTGCACTGAGTTGCCAATTCCAGCCTCGCTCAGGGGAGCCTCAGATTTTAACAGGGGAGGGGAAGAGGAATTTTCAGGGTGCTGGGAAGTGATTCCCTCTTTAAAAATTACATGGAATACAACCCTGGAATGCTTTGGGCTGGAAAGGAACTTAAAAATGGATTCAGTTCCACGTTTCTGTGCCGTGTCATTTCCAGCCTTGCTTAGAGGATCCTCAGATTTTAACAGGGGAAGGGGAGAGGAATTTTCAGGATGCTGGGAAGTGAATCCCTCCTTCAAAACAGCCTGGGAGATCACGGGATAGAACCTGGAACGCTTTGGGCTGGAAAGGAACTTAAAAATGGATTCAGTTCCACGTTTCTGTGCCGTGTCGATTCCAGCCTCGCTCAGGGGAACCTCGTGAATATTAAAATAAAAATTTCACTGATCCTCGCTGCAGCTGCTGTCTGGAGCCCCAAAACCCCTCAATCGCAGCCCTGATCCCCGTGGGAATGCTGCTCCAGCCTCGCCCGGCCCTGACCTTGGCACTGAACTGGTTGAGCTCGCCGTTCTCGTGGCCGGCGATGATGAACTCCCCGAGCGGGCCCCACACGGCACTGGTGATCTTGGAGTCGCTGCAGGGGATCTTCATGTAGGGCTCGTTGTTCTCTGTGGGAAGCAGCAATCAGAGGGGTTGGATCCACAATTTCTCCTTTTGTGTCCCCGTGCTCAGCCTGGCTTTGGGCTTTTCCAGCATTTCCAGGCTGGGATCTGTACGGAATTCCTCTGTCATTTTAACCGAGGGAGCTCGGATCTCCAGGGCTCTCAGGGGGAGGTTTTGCTGTTCCCAAAGGAATCCCGTGGGGGAATTGTGTCCCTTGCTGGTGTGATCATCCCCAGCCACCCTGCAAAGGGATTTTTTAGGGAAGCATCTCCTCTGATCCATGCCTGGAAGCGTTCCAGGCCGGACTGGAGCGATTTGGGATAGGGCCAGGAATCCCTGCCCGGGGAATGGGTGAGAGCTGGGGCTGCCCCGACCCCAAATCATCCTGGGGTTCTGGGATCCATCCCAGGATCACTGAGGGAGATTCCCTGGCAGCATTCCATAAAAACAAACCCCAGCAGCCACATCCCATTCCAGAGCCCAGGGAGGAGAAGGGGAAGGGGTGGAACTGGAGAGGTTGAAAGATCTGCAGCCTGGAATTTTACTGGATTGTGGCCTCCTCTGGGAACTCCTGAGCCATTCCTAGAACTGGGAATTCCTGAGCCATTCCTAGAACTGGGAATTCCTGAGCCATTCCCAGAGCTGGGAATTCCTGAACCATTCCCAGAGCTGGGAATTCCTGAGCCGTTCCAAGAGCTGGGAATTCCTGAGCCATCCCCAGAGCTGGGAATTCCTGAACCATTCCCAGAGCTGGGAACTCCTGAACCATTCCCAGAGCTGGGAATTCCTGACCCATCCCCAGAGATGGGAATTCCTGACCCATCCCCAGAGCTGGGAATTCCTGAGCCATTCCCAGAGCTGGGAATTCCTGACCCATTCCCAGAGCTGGGAATTCCTGACCCATCCCCAGAGCTGGGAATTCCTGACCCATCCCCAGAGCTGGGAATTCCTGAGCCATCCCCAGAGCCTGCTCTGCTCCTGGAGCTCAGGGTAACAAATCCCAAGGCTTGGGAAGCACAGAACCTTTAGGGCTTCACTCAGAGCAGGGTGAGGAACCCCTTCCTCTGGGAATGGGGTGAGATCCGAGGCTGCCCCCGACCCCAAATCCCTCTGGGATTCCTGGCCCTGGCTCCTCACCGATCTGGCTGGGGTCGCGCAGGTCGAAGAAGCTGACGAAGCACTGGTACCCCATCTGCTTGTCCGTGGAGAACATGATGATGTTCCCTCCAAAGTCGAAGCCGCACGTCCTGACGGCCGAGCTGGTCTTCACCAGGGCCAGCTGCTTCCCTGGGAGCGGCACAGAGCCTCAGGGATCGTTGGGAACGGGGGCAGAGGGGCAGAGGGGCTGCTGCTCCCCTCGGGAATCCCTGAGGGCTTCCCCAGCTCCGAGCACGGAACCGTTCGGGCTGGGAAAAGGCTCAAAGCTCAGTGGGACATTCCCACTGCCCCACGTGGCTCCAGCCTGCCCTGGACACTGCCAGGGATCCAGGGACAGCCAGAGATTCTCTGGGAATTCCATCCCAGCCCCTCACAGGGAAGAATTTCATCCCAATATCCACCCAAACCCGCCCTGGGACACTGCCAGGGATCCAGGGACAGCCACTGATTCCCTGGGAATTCCATCCCAGCCCCTCACAGGGAAGAATTTCATCCCAATATCCACCCAAACTCCAGTTTGAAGCCATTCCCTGTGTCCCTCCACGCTCTGTGCTCTCCCTGGATCCTTCCCTTCCCATAGGGAATGTCCCCAGGCCCAGGAGGTGTCACAGCTGTGTCCCCGAGGGGAATTTGGGAATGCCCTCACCTGTCTCACAGTCCCAGAGCCGACAGCTGTTGTCTGCAGAGCCGGTGAGGACGTGCCTGGTGTCCCCTGGGCCACCAGCTAGGGAAAATGAACCCCAAATTCCACTGGGAAATCAGCCCCAAATTCCTCTGGGAAATCAGCCCCAAATTCCTCTGGGAAAATCAACCCCAAATTCCACTGGGAAAATCAGCCCCAAATTCCACTGGGAAAATCAGCCCCAAATTCCTCTGGCTAGGAAAATCAGCCCCAAATTCCACTGGGAAATCAGCCCCAAATTCCACTGGGAAAATCAGCCCCAAATTCCTGTCTGGGAAAATCAGCCTCAAATTCCAATGGGAAAATCAGCCCCTAATTCCTCTGGCTAGGAAAATCAGCCCCAAATTCCAGTCAGGGAATATCAGCCCCAAATTCCTCTGGCTGGGCACTCAGAGAATGTGTCTGCACCAAATTAAAAAGGGATTTTTTTTTTTTATTTATTTTTTTGGGCAAAATCCACCCCAGGAAAGGCACCAGGAGCCCAAGTGTTCCCATGGGCAAATCCCACAACTTTCCCGTGAAACTGAGAAGAAAAAGCTCCAATTCTTGCATTTAAACAACTTTTCCACACTTTTGCCCGTGGAAGATCTTCCCAAAAACCCAGGGAAGCGGCACAATGCACAACAAATCCAAATATCCGTCCCCAAATATGAGCAAGGCAGGGAAAACACCCAAAAGATGGGAAAAGGAGAGGCAGCAGAAGAGTTAAACGCTCCTGGCGGGGAGCAGCAACCGGGAATGAATCAGCCACGAAAATATGGGATAAAACCGGTTTTTTTGGGGGGATCAAAGGATACAGTCGGCATCCACACACCACACAGCTCCCGTGTGCCCATTGTAGGTTCCCAACCTCTCCCCGTTCACCGAGTACCAAACATTGACGATCTGCGAGGCAACAGAAACGGTCAGGATTAACGATCGGCGCGTTAATTACGGTAATTAACTCGGGGGGGGGGGGGGGGGCGGCACTCACGGGGTCCTTGGCCACGGTGAACAGCAGGTCTCCCTCGCGGTTGTATTTGATCTGCGTGATGGAGCGCTCATGGCCCTGCAGCAGGATCGGCTTCTGGAATTAATGATTAAATAAGTGAGCGAAAGGAGGGGAAGGGGGGTGAGGGCGGGGGGCCACCGCGGCCCCCGGGCCGGTGCTCCTGGGACGCGGGGGGGCGGCCAAGCCGCCCCCCCGCGCCCAGGAGCACGGCCCGGGGGCGTAGAGCCGCTAAAACATCGGTGGCGACCACAAATCGCCATCCCCGAGCCCGTGGCCATCTCGCTCTCACCATGGCGGCTACGCTGAGGCGTGAGGGGGGCGGCACTTCCGGGTTGGAGGCGGCGCGGAGGAAGTGCGTCACGGTGTCCATGGCAACGGCGCGACTTCCGGGTGAACCAGGAAGTGAGGCGGCGTTGCCATGGTGACCGCGGGTGAGCGGAGAGTGAAGGCGGCGGGGAGGATTTGTTTGGGAAGGAGGGGAATGGTGGCTGCGGGAGCGGTGAGGGATCAGGGGGAGGGTGGGAGGTGGTGGAGAGGGGGTCGGGCTCTGGTGGCAGCGGGGGAGGAACTCGGGGATCATCGAGTGGCGCGGGCGGGATCAGCCCGGGCTGGCCAAGCTCCATCCGGCACCGCCGGTGTGCGCGGGGAGACGGGCCTGTGCTGCCTCGGGAAGGCTGAGCTGGAACAGGGACTGGACAGAGCTAGAGGATAAAGTAGATATTTATTGAAAGGCCTCTAGGATACACCTTGGGCAGGACAAGAGCCTGGGCAGGGCTACACCCAAGGTGGAACCAAAATGGTCACAAAATGGACAAATGGTCACCAGGCCTCACACTTTAATAAGTTTTGGTCCATTTACACATTGGGGTTTCATTGTCCAGTTCCAGCTCCAGGCTGTGCAGTCCCATCCTTGTTTTCTCCCCTCAGCCACCGCTGTTTGTGCTTTTGGGCTGAACACTTGTCCCAGCTGTCCTTGGTGTGCAGCAGGAGCAGGATTTGTTTTGTGTCGCTGCTGTGTGCAGAGAGCTGAGTGACCCTGAGTGTGAGCTCAGAGCTGCACCTGGGCAGCGCAGAACCTGAAACGCAGCAAAGATCAAACCTGAGGCCTCAGTTCCATAAAGGAACCTCTCAGGAAGGGGCCTGGCCGGGGATGGATGTGCTGGAGCCCATCCTCGCAGAGCTCCGGGGCGACATCGTCCTGTCAGAGCTTGGGGATAAATTGGCAACAAAACTGATCCTTCAGTGCCTCCCTCAGTCCCTGGTGCGTGGGGTGGTGCTTCTCCACCTGCTTGGAGCGTCCCTGCCCGTGTCCTCAGCGATCCTGAGGGATCTGGAGTGATCCCACGTGGGTGGGAGGGTTCTCCCTGCTCCTGGGCAGGAGAAGGATTTGTTGCGTGTCCCTGCCGCGTGCAGAGCGCCGCTGGCAGTGCGCTGGGGGCTCACGCCGAGGTTCCCCTGTCTGTGCCGCTGTCGCTGTCCCGCAGGGCAGGCGCTGGCGCTGGCGCTGGCGGCCGCGCTCTGGGGTGGCACTGCCCCGTTCCTCAGGGCTGCAGCCGCGGGCATGGAGCAGCAGCGGGGCCGGGGCCGCCTGCAGCAGCTGCTGGCCGAGCTCCTCTTCCTCAGCCTCAAGTGCCAGGTGAGAGCCCGGCCCGTCCTCCCTCGGGTGCTCGCGGTTCCTGGCTGCCAAGCGCGGCTCGGTCAGCGTCCTGCGCGCGCGGGGGTTAAAATCAGACAGCAAGAGACGTGAAAAGCAAAAGTTTAAACATTAAAATCAGACAGCGAGAGACGTGAAAAGCAAAAGTTTACACATTAAAATCAGACAGCAAGAGACGTGAAAAGCAAAAGTTTACACATTAAAATCAGACGGCAAGAGACGTGAAAAGCAAAAGTTTACACATTAGAATCAGATAGCAAGAGACGTGAAAAGCAAAAGTTTACACATTAAAATCAGACAGCAAGAGACGTGAAAAGCAAAAGTTTACACGCACCTGGGCGCCTGGCATTCCGACAGGAACACCTCAGAGCGAAGGATCTGCCCTTGAAAGCGGCAGCCTCTTGCACGTTGGTGAATCCCGTGCGGGATTCCAACATTCCTTCTTCACTTTGGGGTGTTTCTGCTCAATTTCGGCTCAGTTTCGGCTCCGTCCCCCTCACCACCCCATCCTGCAGAGTGTCAGGAAAATTAATACACAAACGCCAGAGGTTTGTGTCCACAAAGGAGACAGAGGAGCCCTGGAATTATATTGGAATAAAGGGAGAGGCCATGGGGCATTTCGGAGGATGCAGCCTCCCTCTTATCCCAATTTCCTGCCCACATTTCCCTCTCTCTTTCCCCACTGTCTGTCCTGGGATGCCTGATACCTAAAATTCCCCTTTAATGAATAACCCCCCTTTTTAATTTTTAATTATAATTTTAACAAGACTTTTTAATTCTTGAGGAATTTATTGGGTTTTTCCCCCCCATTGTTTCTTTCATCTTTCAATATCCAATCTCACGGGAAAGTTGTGGGATTTGCCCATGGGAACACTTGGGCTCCTGGTGCCTTTCCTGGGGTGGATTTTGCCCAGAAAAAAAAAAAAAATCCCTTTTTCATTTGGTGCAAGAAACATTCTCTGAGTGCCCAGCCAGAGAAATCTGGGGCTGATATTCCCAGACAGGAATTTGGGGCTGATTTTCCCACACAGAGGAATTTGGGGCTGATTTTCCCAACCCAGACAGGAATTTGGGGCTGATTTTCCCAGACAGGAATTTGGGGCCGATTTTCCCACCCCAGTGGAATTTGGGGCTGATTTTCCCAACCCAGTGGAATTTGGGGCTGATTTTCCCAGACAGGAATTTGGGGCTGATTTTCCCAGACTGGAATTTGGGGCTGATTTTCCCACCCCAGAGGAATTTGGGGCTGATTTTCCCAGACAGGAATTTGGGGCTGATTTTCCCACCCCAGTGGAATTTGGGGCTGATTTTCCCAGACTGGAATTTGGGGCCGATTTTCCCAGACTGGAATTTGGGGCTGATTTTCCCAGACAGGAATTTGGGGCCGATTTTCCCAGACTGGAATTTGGGGCTGATTTTCCCACCGGCTGGGATGAGCTCAGGGATTGCCCCGGGATCCCGCCGTGCCCCGTTTGGGGTTCCAGGATGAGCTCCTCACCCGGGTTTGTGTTTTCCTGCAGTACCTGGTGCCCTTCCTGCTCAACCAGGCTGGATCCCTCCTCTTCTACCTCACCCTGGCCTCCACAGGTCAGCCCCTGCTGCGGTTTTTGGGGTGGGTTTATGGGATTTGGGCAGGATGGGAGCTGTGGGGCGGTGACTCGGCCAAACACCGAGCGGCTCCCTCGGAATGATCACAAATAAACCGAATTTCTCGACTCGAAACTCGCATTTCAGACCTGGCCCTGGCTGTGCCACTCTGCAACTCCCTGGCGTTGATTGTGACCTTGGTGACCGGGAAAATCCTGGGGGAGGACATTGGTGGGAAAAGTGAGTAACACCTCCAGCATTTCCCCAAAGAAACCAGCTTTGATTTGATCTGATTTGATTTGATTTATAATGTGGGCTCTGGTCTGAAGACACCAAACACCCCACAAGGCTTGAACTGGGTCAGAGCAGCTTTGGCTGAAAGAGATTTTTTTGAGTAAATTTAAAGGCAGAACTGGCTGCTTTAAGCTAAAAGAGTTTGTAGGCTTGAGCTTTTCCCTCAGGAGATATTTAACCAGGAGAGAAACACCGAATAAAACACCCACCATGGCAAAGGAGTGGCACAAAATCCCCCAAATGCCAACCCCCAGCCTTCCACACGAACACTGCCCTGCTCAGGTGGTCGGGAAAAACAGGAAATTGGAAAAGTTTAAAACTCCAGGAGTGGAGAAGCGGCTGGAGGTTGTTGTTTGAGGCAGCTTGCCAGGTTTTCCCTGTGAACTCCCACAGGAGCCGTGGCAGGAATGCTGCTCACCATCCTGGGAGTGTCCCTGTGCGCGGCTGGGACCTGAGGGAGCAGCAGAACCTGACCTGACCTGACCTGAGGGGGCTCAGCCACACCTGGGAAGGAGTTTTGGGATGGCAAAACCCATGGATTGCATTCCCTGAGCCACCAGGGCGGCACCAGGGCCCTTGCAAGGAGAGGTTTTTGTGCCCGGAGGGATTTTGGGTGGAAATTGTCTCGTGCAGCGCTGGAGGGGTAAGAAATGGTGAATAAATCATCCAGTGTGACCTCCTGGCACTGATGGATTTCTGATTACCCCAAACCCTTCTGACCACCCCAAAACCCTTCAACGAGCCCTTCACTGAGCACAGACCCAAACCAAACCCTTGCAGCCACCCTAAACCCTCCCGAAAACCTGAAACTCTGCTGAGCACCCCAAACCATCCCCAAACCCTCCTGAGTACCCCAAACCATCCCCAAACCCTCCTGAGCACCCCAAACCATCCCCAAACCCTCCTGAGCACCCCAAACCCTCCCACCAGCCCCTCACTGAGCACAAACCCTTCTGCCAAACCCAAACCAAACCCTTGCAGCCACCCTAAACCCTCCCGAAAACCTGAAACTCTGCTGAGCACCCCAAACCATCCCCAAACCCTCCTGAGCACCCCAAACTATCCTGAGCAGCCTCCTGAGCACCACAAACCCTCCCTGCTGAGCCCAGCCCCTTCCCAGCCCAGTTTCCACCGATGCAAACCCAGCAGCAGGGAATTGTGGCCACATCCAAGACCCTGAGAGCACCAGGAACCACTGGGAACCTGTTCCTCCAGGATTTCTTCCTCCAGGTTTTGTTCCTCCAGGATTTGTTCCTCCAGGATCTGATCCTGGTACAGGAGCAGCCACCACGTTCCCATCAGGATTTCAGGATCAGCAGCTGCTGTCACCCCCCTGTCATGGTTTGGGAATTCCCAAAAGTCCTGTCCTGGACAATCCCACTGGACACCTCACCCTCAGCCATGGAGAAATCAGGAAGCCAGGCAGGAACAGGTTCAACATCAGGAAAAGTGGGGTTTTAAAAATTTTTTAATTTTTAATCCCAAAGAGTAAAAATAATTGCAGAACAAAGGGATCCACGCCTGCAGTGTCCACACAGGGGTGAGGGAAGCACAGCACCATGGAAAGTCCCTTTCTGAGGGACCTGGAACGTCCCTGAGCTGAAGGAATTGACAAAGCACCAGGTCCTCTCCTGGCTCTGCCCCAGGAGAGAATTCCCAGAGCCAGAGCAAAGGCAGGAAGGAGCTGACCCCGAGGACCAGGGGATGGGCGCTCCCTCCACACCGGCACAGCACAGTCAGGGAGCTCCCCCCCCGCTCAGTGTTCCCAAAAACCCACCACCTGCACACCCCTGGATGCCGCAGGGCCGCCCCAAGGGCAGCAATTCCCAGCTGGAATCCGCACAGCTGCGTGGGAAGGGCTGGTTCCTGCCGCTCCCTGCTGCCTTCAGCCATTCCAGTTCCACAGCAGCACCTGCTGGAAGTGAAAATCCTCCATTTCCCCCTTGGATCGAGCCAAGGAAAACAGGGATCCCGTGGGCTGGATCCCTCCAGGACACCCCACAACCCCCTGGCCGATGACGTTTGACCCTGCTCGGACCAAACATCCACAAAAGCTTCGTGCTTCCCGCGTTTTTCCGGAGTGAGAAACATCCCCAGGGAGCTGCAGCTCCCCCTGAGCTGCCACTGTCACGTCAGGACTGGTGCTGCAGCTCCAGGGCTTCCCAAAACCGACCCAAAAACTCGGGAACGCTTCCGGAGCCCTCGGGAATTCCCAGCTTCCGCTTCAGCATGAGGAACTGCCAGCGAGAGGAAAACAAGCCGGGATGAAACCCCGGAGCAAAACCCCTGGAGAGCAGGGGTAAGAAATGGTGAATAAATGGGTGGATGGATCCATCCCAGAAGGGTTTGGGGAGAGGCAGGAGCAGCCCCTCACCTGTTTCCTGCTGGCAATGGCCTGCTGGATCCACAGCAGCTCCATCAGGAGATGTTCCCTCTGGGACTGCAGCTCCCAGCGCGAGAGGCCCAGCAGATCCGCCGGGATTTCTGCCAAAAAAAACGGGAGAATCCCAAAAAAATCCGGATTGTGGGAGGTGTTCTGGCTTTCCTGAGATACCCCTGAGGGTTTGTGTCCCTCACCTGGGCTGGCTCCGAGGTGGCCGCTGCCCCATTCCGAGGTCGCGCTGTTGTTGTCCCGTTCCTGGGCTCTTCCCTCCTTTTCTGGGCTTTTAGCAGCACCAGACCCCGAATTTGGGGGTTTGGGGGGTTTTGGGGTTGTGCCACTGGGCAGAGGGGCTGAGGGGGGGATGTTCCCAAAGCTCCCAGCCCGCTCTGCTCCAGGGGGATCCGGCTTCTCCGGGGTTTTCTTGGGAATGGGCTCATCCTGTGCAGCCTGCCCTGGATCCAAGGGCTTCCCTGGGGAGAGCTGCCCAAAGGAAAACAGGGAAAAAACCCCAAAAAACAATACAGGGAGGAAAAGAAAATACGAGAAAAATCTTAAAAAAAACCAAAAAAACCAAAAAAAACCCAAAACAAAACAAAAAAAACCCCCACAAACCAAGAAAGTCTAAAAGAAAACACGAAAGAAACGTGAAGAAAATACGACGACGAATAGGAAGAAAATATGGAGGAAATATAACGAATTACCAAGAAATACCAAAGAAAATATTAAAATGCACGAAAGAAAATGTTAAAATACACAAAAGAAATTACACAAAAGAAAACATAAAGGTCTGGAACTGCCCCAGCTGTTAACAACGCCCCGCTCTGCCCTGCTTTGAGCCAGCAAAGCTTTTTGTGGGGTCAGGTCAGGGAAAGGGGAATCACCTGGGCACTGCCTTGAGGCTGGGCTGCACCCGGAGGGACAAATCCCGGCTGGGCAGGGTCGGCACCGTCCTGCGGGGCACGGGCAGCGCTCAGCGCGGCCGGCGGGCTCCAATTCCCGGATCCCGGGGCTGTTCCCGGGGCTGCTCCCCGATTCCCGGGATGCTCCCCCCCTGCTCACGGACCTCTGTCCCGAAGCGCGGTCGCTGCAGAACGCGGCCGGTCCATCGCAGGTGCCTCAGGTGCCCCTCGATCTCCAGCACCACGGCCTCGAACTCCTCCCGCAGGCCGCGGAGCCGCCTCCGCAGCAGGAACCCCCTGGCACAGGCCTGGCACGGCCCGGGGGCAGCGCTGGCACCGCGGCGGGGCCGAGCCGCGCCCCGGCCCCGGCCCCGGCCGGAGCATCCCCCGCGTCCAGACGCGCCCCCAAGGGCCCCATCCACCCGCCCCTCACCTGCAGCCGGGTCACGCCGCGGAGCAGCCGCCGCTCGTCCTCAGCCCCCGGGCCCAGCGCGGCCGCCATGGCCCCGGCGCCGCCTGCTGACGTCATCGGGCCGCGACCGGCGCCGCCATGGCGGGGGGGGCCCGGCCGGGCCCGGTTTGGGGTCCCGGGGGTGGCGGGGACGGGGACAGGGACAGGGACGAGGTCAGGGCGCCGCGTCCTCGGGGTCCGAGCTCTCGGCCAGGTGCAGCTTCTGTCTGAGCGCGGGTCAAGGGGAAGCGCCAGCACCGTCACTGTCACCAGCGTCATTGTCATTCCTGGCATTGTCACCACTGCCGCTGTCGCCACTGTCACTGCCACCACTGCCACTGCCACCCCTGCCACTGTCACCCTTGCCACTGTCACCACTGTCAGTGTCACCACTGCCGCTGTCGCCACTGTCACTGCCACCATTGCCACTGCCACCACTGTCAGTGTCACCACTGTCACTGCCGTCAGTGTCACCACTGTCACTGCCATCAGTGTCATCACTGCCACTGTTGCCATTGCCACCCACCACCATCACTGTCACCCCTGCCACTGTCACCGTCACCAGGCCACCCCCAGCCAAGGATACATGGAGCTGCTGAGCTCTTCCAGCTGTGGGAGCAAAGGCAGAGGCTGAGGGACCGGAGGGGACCCAGGAGTGTCCCAGGCCAGGCAGGGGACAGGGTGACACTCCGGTGTCACGGGGGTGACACTCACGTGTGCCAGAAGCTGATCCAGGTTCCTGTCGGCCGCCGCCTTCTTCTGCTCCTCCGGGAGCTCCTCCACGCACACGTCGAGGCCGAAGTGGAGCCGCGCCAGCTTCTCCTGCATCTCCCGCACGTGCTCCAGCTGCTCGAAGGAGCATTCCTTCCCTGGGGAGAGATCCGGAACATTCCAGCAGCGCCCGCTCATCCCCTCCTGGGATCCCTGGGGAAGATCCAGCACAGCCCCGGCCCTTCCCTATGGATCAATCCCAACCCCCAGCCCAGCCATCCTTCTCTGTGGATCCATCCCTGGATCCATCCCCCAGCCCATTCCCTCCCCTGGATCCAGGACATTCCCCCATCCCACAGCTTTCCCGTTCCCACGGAAAGGATCCATCCTTCCATCCCCCAGCCCATTCCTTCCCTATGAATCCAACATTTTCCCCATCCCAAATCCCAAATCCCATCCCTCACCGAACGCCTGCAGTTTTCCCGAGTGGAAGTCGCTGAGCAGGCTGAGCAGCCCTCCCTCCATCTCGCACACGTCCGACACATCCGTGAGGAAGCTGTGCTGGATCGGGGCCCCCCGGGCTCCCCCCGCGCCCGCCCGCGCCCGCTCCTTGCTGCTCCTGCGCGGGGAACGCGGCGTTGGCATCGCGCCGCCGGGGCTGCCCCGGGTCCCCCCCGGCCGCACTGACCGGCGGGGCCGCGGCCGCTGCCGGGGCGAGGGCAGAGCGGGCAGCGGCAGAGCGAAGGACGCGCTCTTGCTCGGGGGCAGCGGCCGCGGGGCCCCGGCGGGCACCGGCTGGGCCAGGCACGTCTTGGGGCTCCGCTTCTTCCTCCGCTCCTCCATGGCCGGCGCCGCGGGGGCCGCGGGGGCCGCGGGACCGGGACCCTGCGCGGGACGGAGAGGCGATGGCGCACGGAGATGATGGCGAAGGGACGGGACGCGGCTGCCCGGGGCACAGCGGAGGGGCGAGGGGACAGCCGGGACAAAGAGGGGGACAGCGAGGGACACCGGGACCCCCGGGATAAGGAGGGACAGCGAGGGACACCGGGACCCCCGGGATAAGGGAGGACAGCCAGGAACAGCGGGACCCCGAGGTTAAGCGGTGCCCCACGGCCACCGCGAGCCGCAGCAGCGCTCGGTGGCGGCGGGAGGATCGGAGCAGGAGCTCGGTCCCGCATTCCCGGGGGGGCTCCGGAGCATCCCCGCAGGAGCCGGGCAGCCGCAGCCGCGGCCGGGCCCCGTCTCTCGATGGAGAAGAGGATTCGGGCCCCGAACCAGCGCGGCGGGAGCGGAGCAGGGAGCGCATGGGGACCGTCACCGTCACCGCTTTGTCCCGCCGAGCCCCCCCCGAGCCCCGGGCGGCGCCGGGACCGGGCAGCTCCGGGAGCTGCGGAGCCACATTGTCCCCTTTGTCCCCATTGTCCCCTTTGTCCGGAGCGCTACGGCCGGGACTGACCTGCGCCAGGCCCGCTGCGGCCTCCGGGACCCGCTGGACGCCCCGATCCCGATGGACACCCCGCTGGACGCCCCGATCCCGATGGACACTCCGATCCTGCCGGACACCCCGAAATCTCCGGGCACCCCGAGCTCCCCGGACACCGTCCGCACTGCCTGGGATTTGCATTTAAAGGGAAAGGGAACTTCCTCCAGGCTCCGCCGGACACCGGCTGCCCGCAGGATCCCCGGATCCAGCCCCGGGATCCGCATCCCGCAGGATCGGGGTCCCCGGGCCGTTCCTGCCGCCCCCTCCCGCCGCCGCTTTACCCCGAGTCCCCTCCGGGGTCACCGCGGCGCCGCGATCCCGGGATCCGTCCCTGCTGGAAGCAGCCGGGAAGCGCCTCCAGCCCTGGCAGGGACGGGATTAAACCAGTCCCGGCCCCCGCCCGTTCCAGGCCGGGCGCGGCTGCCGTAAATCCCGGCAGGATTTTAAACCCATCTTGGACATCCTGGAGCCGATGGGGGCACAAGGGACCGGCGGGGAGGAGGCGGTTTGATACCCCCAGGGCCGGGGCGCTCGGGGCTGGTGGCTCTCGGTGGCTGCAGGTGCTGGGGACACCCCGATGTCCCCCCTGAGCGGGGACATCCCATCTCCACTGCCCGCCCCGGCCTCCCCCAGCTCGTTCAGCGCTGGGACACGGGGAACTCGCGTCCCACCGAGGTTGATGCGGCCGCCCCAAAGCCCGAACCTTCGCCCTCTCCCCGCGGTAAAAACGAGAGACAGCGGAGGCAGCGGCGGGGTTGGGAGTGTTTCTATTGGATACAGGATACACACAACAGCCCCCGCGGAGGTTTTTGTACCGTAACAGGGGGGGGAAAAAAAAAAAAAAAGGAGGTTTGGTGAATTTCTAAGGGGTTTTCCTTTCACTCAAGTCCAGCTCCCGGCGGCAGCAGCCCTCGCTCAGCCCGGCCGCTGGGAACGCGGCGGGGTTACATTCATGGATCATCCCGGAGGAACGGCGAGGGGCTGGAAGACAGAGCCACCACAGCTCCGGGGATTGTCCAGCCACGGCTCTGTGCAGCCTCAGAGCCCGGCCCTGCTGCCTTCCTTAGGTCTGGATTCCCTGGAATCCCGCGGAGGAGAAGGGGAGGCAGGTCCTTCATGGAGGGAAGCTGTGAGAGCAGCTGTGGTGCCGGAGAGAATCCCAGACTGATCCACTGGATCCATCCACGGTGGGGAAGGTCTCCAGGCGGGCTGGCTTCAGCTTCCAGCACAAGGAAGGCAATGCTGGGAATAAAGTCTGTCACAAAGAGAAGCTGCAGCGAGGTTTGAAGCGAGTCGAGTCTTCCAAAACGACAGCGAGGAAACAAAAAGTCTTGAGAAATGAGGGGAAATCCCAAAACCCGGTGCCAGCAAGGTCCCACGTCTGTCCCTAAACTCCCTCCCAGCACATCCAGGCCCCACGGGCTGGGGCAGCACCGGGGAGATGCTCTTCCAAGCTGAGAGGGAAAGGAAAAGCGTGGCTGGGACAGCACAGGCACCCCCAGGCCGAGGAGATCCCGGAGCTGATCCCGGCGATCCGGCTGGAGCAGCGGCTGGAGGAGCACTCGCAGCTCCGAGCTTTGATCCTCCTGGATCCCGGCTCCCTGCGGGGCTGGGGGGAGGCACCTCCCCAATCCCTGTGCACAACGATGCCAAACACTTGGGAATGAGACCTTTGGATTAACTGTTTAATACACTTTGTGCACGTGTGCGTTCAGCAAAGAGGCAACTGTGAATCGTAAGGCGGTTCGGAGACATTGGCAGGGCCTGGGAAGAGCAAAAATTCCCGGGGGTGGGAGCAGGCACCCCCTTTTCCTGCTTCTCCTCGTCCCCATGGCAGACACAGGACCCAGGGAGAGGAGGGGAGCGGCCTCCTGTGCCCTCAGCTCACAGCGAGAGCCCGTCCAGGACACAGGGAAGAGGGAGAAGCCGGCGCTGGGAACGCCCTGGAATTCTCCCAGCTCTGCTCCAGGGTGGTGCCCCTTGTCCCTGGGCACACACAGATCCCTGGATCTGCTCTCCTGAGCCTGCCGGCGACGAGGTCTTTTCGTGAGAGGGACTGAGGCGCCGTGTTTTCAATATTCACACAGGCAGGGAGCTGGCTGGGCCCTTCTGCTTCTCATGGATATCCACAGATAAAATGTTGCCCTGCGCATTTTTATATATCTTATATATATATATTTTTATATATATATAAAATCTTAAAAAAAAAAAAAAAAAATCCTCCAAAAAACCCTAAACTAGGAAAAAAAAGAAAAAAAAAAACAAAAAACCAATCTCACATCCCCAGGAAGGGCTGTGTCCTATCCTTCCCCACCCATCCCAGGACAGGGAGAGGGGAATCTAAAGCAGCTCCCAGCTGATCCTCCCTCACCGGCCCCGCCCGGGGCTCACTCCGCGCCCCGCGTCCCCTCCTCGGTCCCGCTGGGCTCTGCCGGGATTTCCGCGGGATCCGGGCTGTGCCCGCCCTTCCCCGAGCTCGGGGACTCGGCGGCCGCCTCCGGGCCGGGCTCCTTCAGCGCCTCCGGGGGCTCCGTGTGCGCGCACAGGTCCTGCACTTTCTTGTTGAGGTCGTTGCGCTCCGTCTGCAGCGCGCGGCACAGCTTCTCCAGGCGCTGGATCTTCACCTGCAGCCCCTCCAGCTCCTTGTCCCGCAGGGTTTTCTGCAGGGAGAGGTGGAAAGCTCAGAGGGGATCGTGACGGGACGGGGGGATGGTTTTAAAGGGAGGGAGGGCAGGGCTGGGTGGGATTTTGGGAGGAAATTCCTCCCTGTGAGGGTGGTGATGCCCTGGCACAGGGGGCACAGAGAAGCTGTGGCTGTCCCTGGGTCCCTGGCAGTGCCCAAGGCCGGGCTTGGAGCAGCCTGGGACAGTGGGAGGTGTCCTTGCCCATGGCAGGGGATGGAACTGGATGAACTTTACAGTCCCTCCCACCCCAAACCGTTCCGTGATTGATTCTAGGGAAACCTGAGGGGAAAATCCCCGTGACCCAGCAAACCTTCAGCACCCAAAGCACCCAGGAGCTTCTGTCTCCCTTTGCAGCGCCTGCCCCGTCCCACCCCAGCCTCCCCTCACCTCCTCTGCCATCTCCAGCAGCGCCTTGTTGCTGCTCTCCCAGCGGGAGCGGTACATGGTGGTCTCCTTCTCCAGCTTCTTGATTTTCTTGGTCATCTACAGAATCACAGAAAGGGCAAAAATCGAGTCACAGAATGTCCTGAAGCTGGAAGGGACCCACGGGGATCAAAGTGCAACTCCTGGCCCTGCTCAGGACACCCCAAAACGAATAAACCTCAGGGAGCAGATTGCAGTTCCCACAGGTCCTCATGTGTCACCCCAAATTTTGGGTGTAGACCCCAAAATTAATTGAAATGATGGAGCTGGGGCTGTTCCAGCTCCCAGCAGCATCGAGGGAAAAGCGTCACCCACCTTCTCCATCTCCTGTTTGAACGTGGTGAACACTTCACTGCTCTTGGAGAGGGTGTTCTGGAATTCCTCAAACTTCTCTGTGTACAGAGCCAGCTGCGGGGAGAGACAGGGAGCTCAGGAGAGGCTGAGCCGCTGCCCTGGGACACGGACAAACAGCAGGAGCTGCTCTGCCAAAGGGAAATTCTGTGCTGGGGAAACGTCCCGAGAGCAAAATGTTCCACAAACACCTCCTGGCCGCGCCAGGGCGATCCCATGACTGCTCCCAGCGCAGGGAAACATCGCTCAACAAAGCCTCAGCTCGCCAAAACCGAACCCAGGAAAACCCAGGAGGGATCCTGCGCCTCTCCTTTCCAGATTAAGGAGCTTCGGGTTGTTCAGGGAGGGAGGGAAATCAGCCCCACACAGAGCAGGCTGAGCACACAGAGCAGGGAACTCACCTGCTGCTTGAGATGGGTCTCCTGCTGCTTCATCAGCTCGCACATCCTCTGCGACTCCACCGCTTCCTTCAGCAGCTGGGGAGGAGCAGAGCAGTTACCTGGGAATGCTCCTGGCACAGCACGGCACAGGGAGCACAGCAGGCTCCTGAAGGAGCCACTGGACACGCCAAGACCTGGGATAACACCCAGTGTTGGGGAGGATGAAGCCAAAAAACCCTATAAATATGATTGCCTATATTCTGAGAATGAGAAACCTGTAGGTGAGATAGAATTGAAAGTAAGTTTTGATGTTTGAGATGTATTGGATACTGGATGTCTGGGAAAACAGTTCTGTGACCATCTGAAAGTTACCTGCAGCCAGACCCAGAGGTCAAATGGAATGTCCTGTCTCACCCCTCAATGTATGGTTCATCCCACACCTGTACCCCTCCCCTGAAGTATCAGGTATCTGTAACCCCATTGGCACAAGTCTTGTTCCAGCCCACCTTGAAGAGCCCTCATAAGGGGTCGCAGGGGGCTGGACGCTCTCTTTGCCTGGCACCCTTCCCCGAGGACTTTCCTCTCTTGGAATTTCCTCTCCCAACCTCTCCCTTCCCCCTCTCCCTGGGCCTTGCCACGATCTGCAGCCTGGCAGCTCAGAGCAGGGCCTCACATCCCTTACAATAAACCTCATCTTCTAAAACCTAACTTCAGAGATCTCTCGTCTACATTTATCCACACCGTCCTGGAGTCCTCAGCAGCAGCAAAGCAATTTCTACAACCCAGGGATCCACAGAGAGAGGCAAAAACCTCTCCCAAGCCACCGCTCCAAGACTTACAAAGTCCTTCTCCCGCTGGTGCCTCTCCTCCGACTCCTTCAGCATCTCCTGGGCCTGCTGCAGTTTGGCGTCCACCAGCTGCTGCTGCAGCTCCTTGTGCTTGAACACCTTGTCGATGTGCTGCGGGGGGAACGCGCGGCTCAGCCAGGAGCCGGAGCCTCCTCCTGCCCCGGGGCAGCGGCAACGGCGGCCCCGGCCCTGACCCACCTCCTCCCGCAGCTCGTACTGCTCGATGAGCTTCTTGAGCCTCTCGGCCAGCTCCATGTTCTCCTGGCGCAGCTTGGAGTTCCTCTCGTTGTGCTGCTCCATCTGCAGCTGGATGTCGTTCAGAGTCACCTGGAAGTGGGAGGTCACCTCCTTCCTCTTCTCCTCCTCCTCCCTGGCGCGCTGCACGCCCTCCTCCTGCGCGAGGGACGCGTGGGGTGAGGCAGAGGCCTTCCCAAAGCGGTGCTCCTGACCCACCCAGCCTCCCCTCGTTCCTTATATCCATCAGGAAACGGCTCTGGGCCTTCCCCCTTCCCTTCCTTCAGCGGATAAACCCCGAGATTACAGCTGGGATACCGAGGGCGAGGATGGGCCAACGCCGGGATTACGGCACTGCCCTGCTGGCAGAGCCGGGGGGAGCGCTGGGAGAGGCAAACTCGCTGGAATGGAGAGGGCTGCGAGGGCCCGGGGGAGCGCTGGGAGAGGAGAGCTCGCCCAAACAGAGAGGGCTGTGAGGGCCAGGGGAGCGCTGGGAGAGGAGAGCTCGCCCAAAAGGAGAGGGCTGTGAGGGCCAGGGGAGCGCTGGGAGAGGAGAGCTCGCTGGAATGGAGAGGGCTGCGAGGGACAGGGAGAGCCCTGGGAGAGGAGAGCTCGCTGGAATGGAGAGGGCTGCGAGGGACAGGGGAGCGCTGGGAGAGGAGAGCTCTCTGAAACAGAGAGGGCTGCGAGGGCCAGGGGGAGCCCTGGGAGAGGAGAGCTCGCCCAAAAGGAGAGGGCTGCGAGGGACAGGGGAGCGCTGGGAGAGGAGAGCTCGCTGGAATGGAGAGGGCTGTGAGGGCCAGGGGAGCGCTGGGAGAGGAGAGCTCACTGGAATGGAGAGGGCTGCGAGGGCCGGGGGAGCCCTGGGAGAGGAGAGCTCGCCCAAAAGGAGAGGGCTGCGAGGGACAGGGGAGCGCTGGGAGAGGAGAGCTCGCTGGAATGGAGAGGGCTGTGAGGGCCAGGGGAGCGCTGGGAGAGGAGAGCTCACTGGAATGGAGAGGGCTGCGAGGGCCGGGGGGAGCCCTGGGAGAGGAGAGCTCGCTGAAATGGAGAGGGCTGTGAGGGCCGGGGGGAGCGCTGGGAGAGGAGAGCTCACTGGAATGGAGAGGGCTGTGAGGGCCGGGGGGAGCCCTGGGAGAGGAGAGCTCGCTGGAACAGAGAGGGCTGTGAGGGCCGGGGGGAGCGCTGGGAGAGGAGAGCTCGCTGGAATGGAGAGGGCCGGGGGGAGCCCTGGGAGAGGAGAGCTCGCTGGAATGGAGAGGGCTGTGAGGGCCAGGGGAGCGCTGGGAGAGGCGAGCTCGCCCAAAAGGAGAGGGCTGCGAGGGCCAGGGGAGCGCTGGGAGAGGAGAGCTCGCTGGAATGGAGAGGGCTGTGAGGGACAGGGGGAGCGCCGCGGGCGGGGATCACCTTGAGGGTGCGGTTGTGCCGCTGCAGCTCCCGGCACAGGCTCTCCAGCTTGCTGCGCGCCAGGATGGCCTTGCTGTGCTCGCTCTGCAGGTGATCCTTCTCCTGCACCAGCTGGCTCTGCTTCTTCTGCAGGATCTTCATCTGCTTCTGCGAGTTCCGGTGCTCCTCCAGCTGCGACAGGGGAGCACACGGGGTGTGGAGGCGGCAGGGAAGGGCAGGGCTGTGCCCCACTGAGGGGACACCGGCTCGCTGTGCCCCTCGGGACAGGGCTGCTGTGACACTTCTGAGCGGAGCAGCAGTGACACGGAGCCCAGGGGCTTCTCTGCGTCCTGAATCCCCATCCTGCTGGGATCGGGAGGAGCTCCGCGCTCCTCCAGCACGGGGCAAAGCCGCCCAAGGACGCTTTGGACACGCACAGGCAGCCCCAAACCTTCTCCAGTTCCAGATCCACGGCTGGAACTGCACCTTGGCTAAACGTGGGATTCAGGCTTTGCGTGTGTGAAAACAGATCTGAGCTCCTCTTGGCGCCCGAATTTGCCAAAATCCCTTCTGCCCACGCTTCACCAGCACCACCAGCAGCACCCACCCTCTGCTGTGCAGACAATCCAGGACACCACAAAGCTCCAGTGTGTCCCTGGAACGTCCCTCTCCAAGGCCTCTCCTGCCTCCCTGAGCTGCCACATCCTCCCCCAGGCCCAGGACTCACCAGCTCAGCGTATTTCTTGCACAGAGCTGCCAGCTTCTCCTCTGACGTGCTCAGGGTGTTCAGGGTCTGCATCAGCAAAGTGATTTCCTTGCCTGGAACGAGGCGTGGGATGGGAATAACGCAATGAATAGGATGAAACGGCTTTACACGGAGTTCTGGCTTGGAAAGGGGGAAAAAGGGGGGACTGAGAAGGTCCCCAGAGCATTCCCAGGATTTCCTCGTGGTGGGAGAACAACTGGAGCAGCTGGATTTTGGACGGGAAAACCATCCCTGGGCTGGCTGGAGCCAGCTGGGCCCAGGAGAAGAGAAACCCAGGGAATCCAGAGCCGGCCCTGGGTGCATTCCTCACACCCATGGAACAGGAGGATGCTCCCAAACACATCCAAGGCTCTGATTTCTCTGACGATGATTAGTGCTGGATAAAATCCATTTATCCATGCACTGATATCCTCTGGCACAGCTGGAGCAGGGAATCCCTCACCTAAACCCCTGGGGAGCAGAGAATCCTTCACCTAAACCCTTTGGGAACAGAGAATCCTTCACCTAAACCCTTGGGGAGCAGAGAATCCTTCACCTAAACCCTTAGAGAGCAGAGAATCCTTCACCTAAACCTTTGGGGAGCAGAGAATCCTTCACCTAAACCCTTGGAGAGCAGAGAATCCTTCACCTAAACCTTTGGGGAGCAGAGAATCCTTCACCCAAACCCTTGGGGAGTAGGGAATCCCTCACCTAAACCCTTGGAGAGCAGAGAATCCTTCACCTAAACCTTTGGGGAGCAGGGAATCCTTCACCTAAACCCTTGGAGAGCAGAGAATCCTTCACCTAAACCTTTGGGGAGCAGAGAATCCTTCACCTAAACCTTTGGGGAGCAGAGAATCCTTCACCTAAACCTTTGGGGAGCAGAGAATCCTTCACCCAAACCCTTGGGGAGCAGAGAATCCTTCACCTAAACCTTTGGGGAGCAGAGAATCCTTCACCCAAACCCTTGGGGAGCAGAGAATCCTTCACCTAAACCCGTGGAGAGCAGGGAATCCCTCACCTAAACCCTTTGGGAACAGGGAATCCTTCACCCAAACCCCTGATGAGGCAGGAATCCCTCACCTAAACCCTTGGCTTTCTTCTTCTCCTGAGCTTTCTTCTGATCCCGCTCGCCGCCCTCCTCTCCGGGCCGGAATTCCTCGCTTCCCTTGGTGTTCTCCTTCTCCCCGTTCATCTCGGGGCCGCCCGGCTCCTGCTCCCCGTTCCTGGGGGACTCGCTGCGGCTCTTCTCGGGCTCCTCGGGCTCGGGGGGCTCTCCCTGCCCTCCGTCCTCCGCCGGGTTCTCCTGGCTGGCATCCACGCAGTAGGTGTTGAGGATGTCCTCCAGCTGCCGGCTCAGCTCCTCCGAGACGTCGCGGGAGGATTTGGGATCCTCCCGAGTCAGGGGAGCTGTTGGGGGGGAAAAGGGGAAGGCAGAGCATTGAGGGTCCCCCCCGTCAGCCCCGCTGGAAGCACGCAGGGGACACGGGAGGTTTCTCCTGGCCGCACCGGCAGCAGGATAAGCTGCTTTGCTGCGGCTGCGTCTCCAGCCAGCTGCCCTGACAACGGCAGGGCGCTCCCAGCAGCCTCGCCTTTCATCAGCAGAGCATGACCAAGCCCCTGACATCTGTCAAGAGGGGAAATTCCCCCCTCTGCCCTCTGGTTTTGTAGGGTTTTTTTTTTTTAAGGAAAGCAGGTTGTGTGTGAGGTTTTTTTCCCCCCCTCCTGAGAGGCTCGGATCTCCAGGGCCGGGCTTTTTAGCATGACAATGGGTTTTAAACCTGGGTGAGAGCAGCTGGATCCCTGGGATCAAACAGGGGATGGAGCAGCAGCTGGGAAAGGGGAGCTCCTCCAAGGACGGCACACACACAGAAATAAAGGGAAAATCCCAGGATTTTCTGCCTTGGAAAACCAGGATTCTTTTCCCCCTACAGCAGCCCAGATTCAGGCAGGAAAAGCAGCTCCCAGGCTCTTCCCAGGCTCAAACCCGCCCTCAGACGTTCCAGGGAATGCCAGCAGTGCCCCCAGCCGTGGGCAGGGACAGAACCCCCCAGGGATCCCCCACCTTCTGGGGGAGCTGCAGCATCTGGAGAATCTCCCTCTTCCAGCCCCATCCCGCTGCTTGTCCTGGAGGGACGTGGAGCCGCTTTGGTCTCCACTCCCTGGTTCTTCATCACAGCCTTTCCACCCTCTCAGACTCTGCAGAAACAGAAAGGGAGAGGCTTTAAGGACATCTGGAGGATTTTAGGAGTCATCAGCCCCGGCTGGGAAGGAAGGAGCCTGTTCTCAGCAGAAGCTCTGTGCTGAGGAAAGCACCTCTCGACTCCCAGTTCCTGCCAGGATAATTCCTATTGGAATCCCCTCCTGGAGCAAGGCAGCACCTCCCAGCCCACAGATATAGGAATTCTCCCACTGGGCACAACCCCCTCAGCCCTTTCTGCCCTTCCCAACTCTCGGATTTCAAACCTGACCCAGAAATCAGAGCCTGCACAGCACAGGGGTCAGTTCCTACCGAATTCCCCGGCTAAGGAGAAATCCCAGCTCCTCATCCTCATCCCCTCCACCTCCGAGGGCTTTGCACGCTCTCAGCCTCCCCAGCCTCGGGTTATCACGCTAATTAGGAGCTGGGGATGCCGGTGCGGAGGGAAAGGAGCGGCCGTTCCCGGATCACAGCGGGACCGGCCCCGCCGGGGCTGCTGGAAGGAGAACCCCAGGGAAAAGCGGCGGCGGAGCCGGGCCCGTGTCACCACCCACGTGCGGGATCCGGGGCAGCGCCCTTCACCCGCACCTGCCCCGCGCCTCGGGCGCTCCTTTTCCGCTGCTGCTGCAACCGCGCTCGGGGCTCCCGGGAGACAACCGGGGCTCGGGGAGCGAACCGGCCCCGCAGCCCCCGGCCCATCGCTCGCTTGGCAGCGGCAGCCCCGGCCCGTCCAGCCCCGCTCCGCCGCCGCGGCCCGGCCCGAGCCGCCCGTGGTGCCCCCGTTACACCGGGGACCGGCAGTCTCGGCCCGCCCCCAGCCCCGTTATCGCCCCGGGCGCGGCCCGGCCCCCGCTGGAGCCTCCGCCTTTCCCCTGCGGGGACCCCCCCCGTTAAAGCAGCCCCGCGCCGCCCCCTCCCCGCACCGCGGTGACGTCACGCGCGCACCCCGTGACGTCAGCGCCGGCGGTCTGACGCAGGCGTCGCCTCGTTCCTCAGCCAAGGGGCGCGCGGGGCCCGGCGGCGGCCCGGCGCATCGGAGGGGCGGTGGGTGCCGGTACCCGCCCGATGCCGCTGCGGCGGCGGTTCCGGCGGTACCGGCGCTAAGGGAGCGGCTCGGCCCGGGGCCTCCAACGGCCGCGCGTGCGCCCGCCCGCGCCGCCGCCCAATCGGCGCCCGCCGCGCGGGGCCTGCCGGGAGGCACCGGGGAGACGCGGCAACCGCGGCGGGAGGCGCTGAGGGGACTACAGCTCCCGGCGTGCCCCGCGAGAGAGCGGCCGCGGAAACTACGGCTCCCGGCGTGCTCAGCGTGAGGGTCGCCATGGAAACTACAGCTCCCGGCCTGCTCTGTAGGCCTGGAAGGAAACTGTGTCCTACAACTACCGCCATGCCCCGGGGTGGGGGAAGAAGAGAAACTGTGGTCTACAACTCCCGGCCTGCCTGGCGCATGGCTGCCCTGGGGACAACCACTCCCGCCCTGCTCCCCTGGAAGCGGGGACAAGCAGAGGAGGAGGAAGAGGAGGAAGGGAAGGAACAGCGGCCTACATCTCCCACGATGGCCGCCGTGAGGACTACAACTCCCAGCATGCCCCGCGCGACCCCGCCGTTACCGGGCACCGGGGGTCCCTCCCAAGGTCACCGAGCCCCCCGAGCACACCAGAGCCGGGCACCTGCACAGGTGGAGTTTATTCGTTCCACAGCAAGGGCTCAGCGCCCTCCCCCGCAGCCCAGAAGTGGGTGTTTGCTCCTCCGTTTTTACCGAAATAGCGGCAAAGTCACTCCAAAAGGCGCCCAGGGGGCTCCGGGAGCTCCGCGTTCAGCCGCAGGAGGAGCAGCGGGACGCGCCCGAGCCCGGGGGTTTCCAGGTGTGCCCGTCTCACAGTGCTCACTGACAGGAATCACAGAAATTTCATACACAGCTTTCTCTGTGGCCCAATTAGACAAATATCTCCCTATCTATAATATAAAAAATACAGAGATTTGCCATTATTTTTGGAAGTAAAATGTGCATTTATCCGACTGTGAGCAGGAGGTGAACCTGAAAACCCGGTGCTGTTGGAGCTCCCATCACCGCTGGCAAGTGGAGTCAAATCTTCCTCCACCACCTCAAACCACCCCAAGGCAGGAAAAAACCCAGAATTCATGTTTCTCATGGAAAATAAAGTATTTCAAGTAAAGATGAAGGTGGGTTTCAGCATTTCAGAGCTCTGAGATCAGTCAGTACAATGCAAACCAAACCTGTGCAACAGCAGCTGTGCTTCCTGCTCCAAAAAAAAAATCCACCCCAGTTCCCATCTTTGGGCTCTTGTTGCTTTTTTTGTTTTGTTTTTAATCCTTGCAAATAGCACTAGCAGTTCTTCAAAAGAAAACAAACAAAAAAAAATCTAGACAAAGGGAAGCAGCAGAAAAAAAACCAAAAAATACCCCCCCAAAAAACAAAACAAAAAACCAAAACAAACAAACAAAAAAACCCCAAACGAAACAAAAACAACTTCCCAGCAGTGAGAGAACTTCTCATTTTTCTGTCCATTTTCAGTATTTTTCATCAGGGAACTGGTCCTGGGTTCACCAGGATTGTGCACCTGAAGGAGGAAGGCCAGGGCTAAACTTTGCTCTTGGCATATTAAAGAGTCTTTACTAAAGAGTAACGTGTGCAAAAAAAAAAAAAAGAAAAAAAGAAAAAAGGGAAAAAAGAAAAGAAAATAAAAGAAAAAATTAAATAGATCAACCCACATTTTTGCAGAATTACTGTGGCCAGAACAGCTCCCTCCTCTCCGTGTCCTCACCCAACCCAAGGCCGGAGTACCCGAGGTAAAAAAACTGCTTTGGGGAGACACCACCACAAAGAAGAAGCCACCAAGAGGTGCCAGCTGTCACCTCCACGTCCTTCCTGCCTCCAAAGACAACGTGAGCAGCAGCCCAAAGACACAAGGAGCAGAAATCGCCCTTCTCTCCGCCAGCGCCGAGCGCCGCTTGTATTTGTAGAGTTTTCCTAAAACGGTTGGAGTGGGTGTCCAGCCTTCCCAGCCACCACCAGCAGCTGCTCTCCCAACCTTTCCAGAAAGTTTGTGGTGGGTTTTTTTGGGTTTGTTGGTTTGTTTTTGTTTGTTTGTTTTTTTTTTTTATCCTTTCCCCCGGGGATTATAGCTGGAATCCTTCCATGGGAGCCTCGGATTGCTGGAAGATGTATTGCTGCTGGTTCTCGTCCACCTGCGGAGCCACGGCCGCGTCGTCCTCCACGCCGAAGTAGTGCTCGATCAGATCGAAGGCTTTCTGGTAGATCTCCTGGTTCTCGTGGCTCTGGAGGAATTCTATCTTATCCAAACCTTTGGAGAAAACAAAACAAAACAAAACAAAAAAAAAGTGGAATGGGATGAGACAAAGAATTCCACTCTCCGTCCTCGAAAGAATTCTGATGTCTAAATCCGACTGTTCCAAAGCTGCCCCTGGATCTCAGCCCTGCCAGGCAGGTTGAGCTCATCCAGATGTGCTCCCAGCTGCAGGCTAAGCCCAGATTGCCCTGGAATTAGGAATGAGGGATTTGGTAGCTCCGAGGGGTAGGGAGGAGCAGGGCCTGTCCCAGGAGCCTCCAGCTTTCTCTGCCCCAGTTAAAGCATCCCATGCACTGTGCACCCTCAGGAATTCCAGGAATTGTCCTTCCAGGGAGAATCAGGACACTCGGAGTAATGAGAGGGCAAAGCAGACACTGGCAGCTCACAGGGAGTTTCAGACCAAAATAGGAACTTGCTCCTCCTCAAAGCATCGAGAGCAGGACAAAAAAAAAAAAAAAAAAGGAAAAAAATCCATCACCACCAAATTAAATCACTCCAGGGAAAAGTAAAGTCTCCCTGGATTTCCAGTGTGAAACTGGGCACATTTTAGACCCAGAACTGTCACTTTTTACTGAGCTCAGCTCATTTCTGGTTTTATATTCCCACCTGGTGCAAAGCCACGATTTTCAGCTTGGACTCCAGGTCAGAGTTTTTACTTCCAAGTATTTTCTCATCACCCACTAAATGAGTTTGAAAAGCCAAATATTGACTGTTTGGGGCTATAACAAACCCTTCAACGGAGCAGAAAAGCAGCCAAGAAACCCCTGCAGTGCCCAGAGCCCCCCCTACCATAGGCCTCCTCGATCAGGCTGCAGTAGGGGTTGATGCCAGTCCCACTCTGGTTGGCTTCCTGCTCTCCCAGCCTCAGGATGTTTTCCAGCCCGTTCAAGGCCACCAGAACAATCTTGGAGTCCATGACAGTCAGCAGGTCACAGAGAGGTTTGATACAACCCAAATTCACCAGGTACCTGCAGGGAGAGAGCAGCACCCACATCACTGCGCGCTCAGGAGCTGGGAAGCTTCACCCTCACTCCTTGGAAAGCAAAGGAGATGAGTCCAACTGAAATCCAGGAGTTCATCTTAAAACAGACATTTACTGCTCTGCAAAGTTAGTTTTGCTCTATTTATTTGCATTTGTGAACAGCCCTATTTTCAGAAATCTTTTTTTTTTAAGAAAAGGAGCTGCTTTGGAAATCAAAGGTGCTGCTCAATTTAAGGCCACGCTAGAATTTAACCTGTCTGTCCAAATTCACCTGTCAATGAATTTAATCTGTCATGAACTTTGGACATTTAACCTCAACTTTCCAAAGAGGGATGGAGAAAGTTTGGGATCAGATCATCCCCATCCAGAAGGAAACTACAAATTACAGTCCAGCTCTGTCTCAGTTACCCTCCAGAATTTCTCCAAATCCCTTCTTTGGGATTCCCCTCCTGGCAGAGCTCCCAGGAATCGAGGCAGAGGTGCAGCAGGAGGAGGAGGGGATACCTGATCTGCTCGGGGGTCCCTCCTGACGTGGCGTTGGTGATGGCCCAGGCTGCCTCTTTCCTCGTGCGGAATTCCGCTTTCTGCAGGATTTCGATCAGCACCGGGAAAATGTTGGCATCTATCACTGCCTGGGAAGAGAGGGCAGGGAGAGGGGTTGGCAGCACTTCCCAAAAGGCTTCCCAGCACCCAAAGAAACCTGCACCTCCACATCCCCACGTGAGGAACGTCCCAAGCTGCGCCCTGCAGGGATCCCTGAGGTTTATTCCTCAGCCAAATCCCGTTAAAAGCAGATATTCCATAAGCAGCACAGCAGACAATCCCAGGAGTTCCATCAATAGTGTGGGAATGCTGAAAGCTCTGCTGCCCTGTGGAGGTCAGGAAAAGGGTAATTAAACCTCAACGAGCTCCAGCTCTTCAAAGGGATTGAGGATGGAGAAACAGGGGCTGCATCTCCTCTAATTCCAGCGATCCAGCCTGTGGGATTCAATCCATGTGCTGCTGCCATTCCCCATTTTCAATCCCGTTTTTTTAAGCTCGTTGGGCAGCAGCAAATTTACAAACGACTGCAGATTAAGAGATGAGAACCAACCCAGCCTCTAAGGGCCAGGGTAAGGGAAAAGCTGCAAACGCTTAAGGCTGAGCTTGGAATGTGGAGAGCGGCGTACCTGGATCTGTGCTCGGTTCCCCGCCGTGATGTTGGATATGGTCCAGCACGCCTCTTTCCTGATGGATTCCTTGGGACTGCTCAATAAATGCAGGAGGCAAGGCAGGGCCGAGCAGTTTAGAATCACCTTTGGGAGGAAGGGAGCAGAAATGAGGTCACCAGTGCCAGGTGCTGCACTCCCTGCAGGGATTTCCTCTCCTCTCACCTGGGTCTGGATGTCGTCGCCAGTCACGATGTTGCCAACGGCTCGCAGAGCTGGAGAGGCCACTTTGTAATCGTTGTGCCTGCGGGGGGAAAATTGTGCAAAGACAACCCCAAATCCATCAGATCACCCGGATATTCAGGATATTCCCTGCCCATCAGCCCATCTGCGTGATTTCCTGAGGATTCCACCCCTTTGGCACACAGAACACAGGGGAAGCTGAGCACAGAGCACTGAAAACAAAGCTGCAGCACAGTTTGATCCTTTGCACCCCAACTCCATCCCCTCGTTCAGATTTTGGAGAAACAAAGCCAAGCTGATTTCTCCTAGCCACTGTTCTTTGATTTGCCTCATAACCAGGCTCCCATCTGAAATTTGAGAGCACACAAAACTCTGCAATCGTTAAGGAAATCTGGGAGAGGAGAAAGTTTTTCCCAGCTGTCAACCCAACTCAAAAAAAAAAAAAGGTATTTCTGAAATTTGTTTCTTTTATCGGTGAATTTGTAATTTTTGGGGCAGATGTCGAGAACAACACAGGTGTCTTTTCACAGTGTAGAGTAGAAAATCCTCCGCTCAGGAAGCCAAATTCCAGCCCTGAACCCGCTCCAGATCCTCCCAGGTCAGCTCAGGCGCCCGCACCCCGTGTGCACAGGAGGTCTGGAGCGCCCTGATGGGATTTAGATGCATTCTCCCTCAGTCTCCTGACAGATACTCACATCAAGAGCTCCACCAGCCTCCTGCACACCCCTGAGTCCACCACAGCCTGGATCTTCTCGTTGGGACCATCGGACAGGTAGGACAGAGCCCAGCACGCGTCTGCCAGCAGGTCAGAGTCACTGTTGAACAACAATCGGGACAACACTGGCAGGCAGGGAGACACCTGCAACAACAGCCACCAGCCAGGGTTAGTCACCGGGCCAGGACCCCACACCTGCAGGCAAACACCTCCCGCTCGTGCTGACTGCTCAGGTGCAGTCCTGCCTGGGCACAGATCCCTCCCCCAGCCAGCAGCTCCTCGCCAGCTCCCTCCACAGCTTTGTGCTCGGGTTCTGTTCCCAGATTCCGGTGGTTTTAGAGGCTTTTTGCCTTCTGCAGAGCCCTGAGCCGGACGCAAGAAAGAGACGGAGTCTTCAGGTTCTGATTCTCAAGGTTGCGAGCTTTGTTTATTGTTTCTTATCTTACAATTCTCTCAGTGCCCAGCTGAGATCTGTGCAGCTGCTCGGGCATCTGGCGACTGCCCCTGCACTGGGAGGTCGCTGTGTTTTGTACTAATTGTTACCTGTTCTTTATTTATCATTATTTGCCAATACCCATCACTTATACTAAACAGGTCATCTCTGCTCTGACCCAATCTCCTTAAATTACTTTGTGCCACCGTCACTGCAGGAAATGGAGTGAAGGAAGAAGAAAGAAGAAACGAGACAATGCCCAAACTCCTCCCTCTTGCTCCCATCCACTTCCATACTAAAGAACCCAAAACTACGATTTTTCACCCCGTGATAAGTTGAACTCCTCTCTTTCACACTCTTGTGGCCTGTAATTCATCTCTCAGTGCAGGAAGCCTCTCCCATGGACTGGGATCAAAGCCAGTGTCCCTCTGGGCTCTGTGCCAGGGTCCCAGACCCCCCTGCCCAGGTCCCAGACCCTCCAGGGCAAACAAAGGAATGTCCTGGACTCTGACATTCTGTTGCTGCACTCAAATGACACTGAGGGATTCCACCGAGCTTTGGGAGTTCCTGTAAAAGAGCTCTGCTCCCTTTGTGGCTCTCGACATTCAGACCAAGTTCATTTCAATCATTTGTAAGTGGGTTTATATCTACACTCAACTCAGATTTTACCCCTCACCACCAGCTCTGATATGTGAGGGTTCACTTTAAAAAGAGTGAAAGCACGCTGATTTAAAATGTTTTTGTGTTGCCAAAGGAGGATGAGATACCTGAAAAGCCAGCAGGACTTTTAGTTAGGCTCCCTGGGCAGGGAAAGGGAAGATGCCACAGCTCACAGGAGCCCTGGCTTTTAGCATTTCCAGGTCTCAGAACAGTTGTTGGTCATACCTGAAGTCTCAAAATTCCATAGTTGATAAGAAAATGGTTTAGAGATGTTTTCTAGGGAAGATTGGGCCTGTCCTTTATTTGAGAGGTCCAGCAGAAAGGTTGGGGAAAATTAAACATCCAGATCAACCTCAGCAGCAAAAACCTCACCCTGAGCCCTCCTCGAGTCCAGCAGCCCCAAACAACCCAGAGAAACAACTTAACTGGGTGTCTCCCCATCACCTGGCTGCCAACAAGGCATTTCTTCTCACCTTGTCGAATTCAGGAGGAGGACTCTTCCCTCTGCACAGGTTTGACAAGGCCCAGACAGCGTTTCGTGTCATTGTCAGCCTGGTGGACGTGGTGAGGAGCCTGAACAGAGAATTACCAGCGATTATTGTCCTTGATGTGGAAGCAGAAGGAACCAAAAGAATTAAAACATTTTGCTCCAATTCAGCCCAGGAAGACACTCCCAGCCATCACCAGAAACCAAGTGACACGAACTGCTCAGTCTGAGCTCAGAGTGGGGAGAGGAGTCAGGCTGAGACTGACACCAGGAGCAGCAAAATCAGACATTTGGGACAAAGCTTCACTTTTCCAGGGCTGGGATGAAGATTAATTCTTGCCAGAGCAACAAGAGCCCAGGCCTGACAGAACTACACTGTCACTGAGGGAAGTGGTGTGAGAACTGATCCTACTCCAATCCCCCCAAAAAATCCACAGCCCAAGCAGGGAGCAGGAGCTGAGGGACAGAAAAGCAGCACCTGCCTCACCCCCAGAGCAGTGTGAAGGAATTTTATCCATAGATTTCCACTCTGAACCAGAGGTTTGATTCCCGGAGATCCCACACTGCCAGGGAATCTGTGAGGAATGTCCCACACAGATTCTCATTCTGAACCAGAGGTTTGATTCCCAGAGATCCCACACTACCAGGAAATCTATAAGGAATGTTCCCACTCCTCTGAACCAGAGGTTTGATTCCCAGGGATCCCTCACTGCCAGGGAATCTATAAGGAATGTTCCCACTCCTCTGAACCAGAGGTTTGATTCCCAGAGATCCCACACTGCCAGGAAATCCGTGAGGAATGTTCCCACTCCTCTGAACCAGAGGTTTGATTCCCAGGGATCCCTCACTGCCAGGAAATCCGTGAGGAATGTTCCCACTCCTCTGAACCAGAGGTTTGATTCCCAGGGATCCCACACTGCCAGGAAATCCTTGGGCCCAGCTCCAAGCCCTGGCACAAGAACTGCTCGTGGCTACTCACATTAATAAGGGAGGAAGAATGGCACAGTTAAGGACATAATCTCTACACACAGAGCTGTCTCCAGCAATGTTCCCCAACGCCCAGACAGCCTGGAAGGAAACAGCAACAGCTTTAGCATTCAGTTTCTAACAGGGAGGAACAGGCAGCGTGCTGAGAAAGAGATTTCCCTGAAATTCCAGGCAGCAATCTGCGCTCTGCAGCCAGCTGGGACCACTCCATTTAAACACTGCACTTTTAACACGTGGCTCTCCCCAAAATCCCAAAGGGAGGGGTGATCCTCACCTGCTCCTGAACATCCTCAAAGTCAGAGTTTAAGAGCTCTATAAATATGGGAACTGCCCCAGCCTCGATGACAATTTTGGTCTGTTGGGAAGTCCCCGAGGCGATGTTCGTCAGGGCCCACGCAGCCTCAAACTGAAACGAGGGACAAACAGGAATAAAGCCAGGCTGCTTCAGCAAAACAGCTCTCTTCACATTCTGCCCAGGATTCTGCTGCAAAGGCTTGGTGAGAGAAAGCAGGAGAACCCTCGGTACTCAAAGGATTTTATCTCCTTGCGCAATAAAAGAGCCACAGCTGCTCAAAGGATGAGCAAGAGATGTCACCACCACCACCACGGCATTTCTCCTCCACAAGCGTTTCCCAGCAAGAGAAGCGAAGGCACACACGTGCAGAAACACACAAACCAGAAAAGTTTTCTACATTTCATCCAACATCCCCAAGATGCTGCCAGTTCAAGGGAAGCTGAGCAGAAATTCCCTGGTTTTACTTCCACTTTTTTGGTTTAAAACCAGATTTTCATCCAGGTCTGGAAATTAAAGCCCCCTCTGCTCCATGGCCTGGGGCCAGAGGGCAGGGAGAGAGAGGAAAGCAGTCATCAGCTCGATCAAATTCCATGTATGGAAGTCTCTTTAACCCCTCCAAAGAAACCAGGACTTATTACCAAGCTGGAAGGAATCTCAGGAAGCCACCCAGGCCTTCCCTCTGCCCCAGGCAGGATCAGCACTTGGCCAAATCCATTTGGAACCTTTCTTGGCCACTGCTCGAAAGCCTGCAGCAGTGGAGGTTCTTCCTCACACAGCTTCTTCCTGCAGGTTTATCCCATGGCTCCACCAGCTCCCAGCAGAAATAACAGCTCCAGGAAGGCCAAACTCTCTTCTGCTGCAGCTCATTTAGGTGATTTTTGCCAGTATTTTTCCAATAATTTAATCCATAGCCATTTACAATTTTTTTTTCTTGCCTGAGCATTACAGAGCAGTTTTGTCTTCTCCTATCGATCACCTCCCTTCATTTTTGGGGTTCAAAAGATCATTTTCCCCTGCACAGCAGCTGCGGGTTCACAGGTTAAACAGCTGCACACCCTGAAGAATTGATAACAGAACCTCCTTTACCTGTAATGTGCAATTTTCACTTCTTTTCAGGAATTCCACGAATCTCTCCACCACTCCCTGAGTGTTTATCACCTCATCTATTGGAGGATTTGGCTCTGAAACAGCAGCAAGGCAGCAGTCAGGGAATGAACAGGCCTCATGCAGGGGAGTAACAAGCCTGAAGTGTTCATTTAATTATCTCAATAATAATTACGGGCTGAACTCATCAGGGCAGCTGGGCAGAATCATTTTCTGTACAAATCACACGACTGCCAATCGCCAGCAATACGAGAGATTATCACATTTCTACATTATGGATTTTTATTTTTGCCTCCCCCCAACCTGCAAAGCTTTTGTGCACAAACCCTTGCAAAGGATGTGTCGGATCCTGAGGCAAGGATGAGTTGTTTTTACCTTTGGAGAGTAATTTCCTGAATTTCTGAGTGGTTGCTAGCTGTAGGTCAGGGTCATCTGAGAAAAGCATCTCTACCATCTCTCCTGTGATCAATCCCTCCTGAAAAGAGGCAGAGAACAGAGAAATGGCTTCATTTCACACAGATTATTTCAGGCATCACAGACATGACATCCTACCAGGGCTTAGCCAGAAATCCAAGAATTCCAAACTGGGGATCCCAGCACAGCGCTGACTTCCTGCCAGACTCTTCCAGTTCACATTTACAGCGCTGCTGGGGGGAATGGGAGAAAAGGGGAGGACGATTTTGATCATGCAGCTGGGAATAACCCTGGAAAAACCAGAAGTGAGCAGCAGGATGGGGATTCCCGGGCATGGGCTGAGATTTGCAGGGCTCATGACCCCACTGGATCCCTCAGGAATAAGTTTTCCCCTCAGGAATGCATTTTCCCCTCAGGAATAAATTTCCTCTTTGCATTTTAGCCGAGGGTTTGTGGCTGTTCCAGCTGCCTGCACCAACTTACACAAACACTCTTGAAAGTAAAGGAATAAAACCATTGGAGTTTGGCAGTTCCATGCAATCACAGAAGCCCAGGACGGTTCGGGTTGGAAGGAGCTCAAAGCTCATCCAGTCCCACCCCCTGCCAATGGCAGGGACAGCTTCCACTGCCCCAGGGTGATCCAAGCCTGTCCAGCCTGGGATAATTCCAGGGAAGGGACAGCCACAGCTCCTCCCGGAATCTCTGCGCCCCCAGAGCATTCCATGTGGCTGAAGGCTCCTTACCCCACACGTTGTGGAAGTAACGTAGGAATCCACCAGGAGACTGTCAAACATGGAGTCATCCTCATTGATCAGCTCCACGTTCCTCCTCTTGAAGAGCTGGTGGGGACCAAAACACGGGGATGGTTATTAGAAAGCAGGGATGGACAGGTTCCACAGCTCGACATTCTCCTTCCTGGACTGAAGGGAACCTGAGGAAAAAGCAGCTCTACACTCTGAGGGTTAGTCTGGAACACAAACCTGCTCAGTCTCAGATAAGCAAATTCCCAAACCTCTGAGCCACCGGGGCAGGGAAGCAAAGAATTTGACCAAAATCAGGAAAACTGGGCAAAAAGCAGCTTGGATAAGGGGCTAATGAAGCAAATATTTAGTTGCCACACATATCATTTGGGAATCACCTTGTGCTTCCAAAAAAAGAAATACACCCAGGGTTAAGAAATACACACAGACCGTACTTTCACTTGCTCTTCCTGTTTCTCCAGGAAATAATCCCATTCACTAATTAGACCTAAAAAAAAAAAACCCCACACCACCACCTTTAAAATCAAGGATCTGTGAACAACACCACCACCACCAAAACCTCGAGTAGCCCAAGAATAAAATGCTTGGAAAGCTCTCCATGGGAGCTGGGTCCAGAGGAAAAGAAAAGAGAAAAACCAAAAGATCTCAGAACAGAAAAAAGAAGGACTGCCAGCAAACTTTAATGCACAGATCCTTGCAGAATGCAGTCAGGCAGCAGCACAATCCGGGCTGTGCTAAGGCTGAGCACATCCTACTCAAGGTGACAATTACCTGCTGCTCTCGTTTCTGTTTGCGCAGCTGAATCCCTTCCTCTTCTCTCCTCCGGCGCATCTCCTCGGGATTTAGGGCTTTGTTCTTGTAGCTCTTCATTCGATAGTTGTTTTCTGTGGAAACAGCAGGAATTCTGCCTCAGGGTTCCTGTCACTGCTCCCGTGCATCCCTCCCATGTGCACAAGGCACGGAATAACCAGATGAAATACATTTATTTGTCCCGAGTGCCTTTGGTTTTCGGCAGGAATTGTTATTTCCCCGCTAGCAGCATGGCAATTTTTTCCCAAAAGCCTGACAGGATGGAGGCAGAATGACCAAAAACCCGACAGGACGGAGGCAGAACGACCAAAAACCCGACAGAGTGGAGGCAGAACGACCAAAAACCCGACAGAGTGGAGGCAGAACGACCAAAAACCCGACAGAGTGGAGGCAGAACGACCAAAAACCCGACAGGATGGAGGCAGAACGACCAAAAACCCGACAGAGTGGAGGCAGAACGACCAAAAACCCGACAGAGTGGAGGCAGAGCGACCAAAAACCCGACAGAGTGGAGGCAGAACGACCAAAAACCCGGCAGAGTGGAGGCAGAACGACCAAAAACCCGACAGGATGGAGGCAGAACGACCAAAAACCCGACAGGATGGAGGCAGAACGACCAAAAACCCGACAGGATGGAGGCAGAACGACCAAAAACCCGACAGGATGGAGGCAGAACGACCAAAAACCCGACAGGATGGAGGCAGAACGACCAAAAACCCGACAGAGTGGAGGCAGAACGACCAAAAACCCGGCAGAGTGGAGGCAGAACGACCAAAAACCCGACAGAGTGGAGGCAGAACGACCAAAAACCCGACAGAGTGGAGGCAGAACGACCAAAAACCCGACAGAGTGGAGGCAGAACGACCAAAAACCCGACAGAGTGGAGGCAGAACGACCAAAAACCCGACAGAGTGGAGGCAGAACGACCAAAAACCCGACAGGATGGAGGCAGAACGACCAAAAACCCGACAGGATGGAGGCAGAACGACCAAAAACCCGACAGAGTGGAGGCAGAACGACCAAAAACCCGACAGAGTGGAGGCAGAACGACCAAAAACCCGACAGGAGGGAGGCAGAACGACCAAAAACCCGACAGGATGGAGGCAGAAACGACCAAAAAACCCGACAGGATGGAGGCAGAACGACCAAAAACCCGACAGGATGGAGGCAGAACGACCAAAAACCCGACAGAGTGGAGGCAGAACGACCAAAAACCCGACAGAGTGGAGGCAGAACGACCAAAAACCCGAGAGGGTGGAGGCAGAACGACCAAAAACCCGACAGAGTGGAGGCAGAACGACCAAAAACACGACAGAGTGGAGGCAGAACGACCAAAAACCCGACAGGATGGAGGCATTGAGTTTTTAACAACACCAGAGCAGAGCTGCAGGCGAGGCACAGGCCACGTGTGCCCCACCAGGTGCTCAGGACCTGACCAACGCAGCAATTCCATCCTGACTCCTGCAGAGTTTCCCTCCCAGACCAGCCCTGAACCAAGTTGCTCCTTCACAGCTCATTTCAAAATCAGTATTTTTGGTTCTTCCCAGCTGCTGAGGGCAGGTGGAAGTTTGTGTGGAAGTCTGCGGTTTTATCTCCTGCTCATTTCGAGCCTGAGGCACCCTCAGCCCCGGGGCTCACACGGGGTTTCAGTCCCACTTATCAACTGCCTGCAGCCACCCTTGGAGCCCTTCCAAGAGCAAGTGGAGAAGCGTCAGACCCGAAAGTCCACAGCCAACCCAAGAAAAAACACCTACTAAATACAAAATCCAATTTTTCATCACTAAGGAGAGAGAGAAAACAACAGGAAAAAAAATATATTTGAAGAGGAGAAGAAACAAAATACTTTCAGCTCTGTGATTTCCCGAAACCAGCTAAAAAGACAACAAAATAGAAATTTACAGGCTTTAGGGGTTTATAGCTGACCATACAAAAGCCAGGTCTCACCTAGCTGTAGATTTTAATTCACAAAATGTGTTTGAGCACCACTCTTACGTTTTTATTGGTATTTCCACCCCACTGTGGCTCAGGCAGCCACACGGAAGAGTAAGAGTTTGACAGCTGAGTTCTCCAAACAGTTTAACAATCTTAATCCTCCTTTTGGAAAGCAAAGCCTCCAATTAAAAGGTGGTTGTGAAGAAAGGGAGGAAGGAAAAGTGAGGATACACAGGATTACCAGGCAGTCACATAAATAGCCAAGTGACACATGACAGTTCAGCTGTGCCAGACTCAGGAACACTCAGCACCTTGTCCTTTAAGGGTTTGTGGGTTGTTTTTTTTTGTCCCAGAGCGTCCAGAACCGTCACCCTGCAGGAAAACCCCAAAGATAACCCTTCAGGGCTGGTTGCCACAAAATTCTCTGGTTTTTTGGGTTTTTTTTCTCCCACAGTTTATCCCTGCAGATGATTTCCATTGATTTTTCCCAGTCCATCATCTCTGGCAATGCTCCAATGGCAGAGAACGCTGATTTGGGACATTCCACCCCATTTCCATGGCACTGGGTGTGAGAAATGCAGGATCAGGATCTCGCAGCGAGCTCTGGACTGCAGCAGGACCAAACTCAGGGAATAAAACACAGCAGGACAAATTCTGCCTTTGGAATGTCTCAGTACCAAACATCCAGCTCCTCTGTGTTAACTCCGAACTGCAATTCCATCAGTGGGAATCCCCAAATCCGTTAATCAGGACCTGGGAGTACCTGGGGTGGCAGGAATGGGGCAGGGATCCTCTGCTCCTAAGGATGTGATGCAGGGAAGAGATTCCAGCCCCAGATTTTCACTTTACTCTGGAAAGATTTGCTTTTACAGAAGTGCCAGGGGACACTGAAATCAGAACCTCAGAGAATTCGTTCAGGAAAACAACAAACCTTGCAAGATTCATTCCATTTAAAAAGTTCTGATCCAGCTTGGACAGAACATCCATCCCTTCTGCTTCAGGAATCCCACAGTTCCCCAAGCTGTGCCTTTTGTATCTCCCTGGATTAGTGAGCTTCATTCATAGCTCCAGAAAAATAATAATAATAAATCAATATTTGCATTTCAAACTTAAGGAGAAACTGAACAACACCTTCCCAATTTCCTGTGCAAAGGAAACCCTCTCAGGAGCTGGAAGAAATTTGGCTTCACTGAAGGGAAAAAACATCCTCCACCTGTCAAGGAATTACGAGTCCAAATTGCCACACTCATAAACTGGAAGATGAGAAGGTATTTCCCACTCCAAAGAAAGGAAAAACAGGGTGAAAGTTTGACTTTGAAGGCTCAGCAGGGCACTCAAATCCACCACAGGCTGCAGCAGGAAACTCCAATTCCACAGCTGTTACTCTAAGGACTTCTGGACGCTCCTGGATCGGGAATCCAACCCTGCCTCTTCCCAATTCTCCGCAAGACAAGAAGCATTTTGCTTCCAACTTTTCATTCAGCTGCTGATTAAACCCTGGGAGCTGAGTCACTGCAGGACTTGTGCTGCTGAGTCAGGGAGAAGGCACAGCCAGACCTGACACGGCTCTTTTGGAACCAAATCCCCTTTTCCCCACAGGGAATATTCCACAGGGAATCTTCCAGAGGTGGCTGTGATCACGCAGCCCAGGACAGCTGCTCCTGGCAGTGGGGAAGGGTTGGGGAATTATGCAAGTGGAAATAAATACACTTGAGGAACTTCATCAGCACTAATCTGCCAATTAATGCCCGCTGGGGACATTCCCAGCTCTCAGGTGACCTCCAAAGGCCTTTCCCACCCAAGTTTTCCCTGGGATGGGATAAAGTCAGGGTGATTTATAATTTAAACTCCTCTTAAATTAGACAAATTGCGGCAAAATAAATGGAATGAACCGCTGAGTTTCATGGGACAAACCTCATTCCTCCTATTTCTCCACTTCCCTGAAATCCCAGAGGATCCTCCCATCTCTTCCTAGCATAATTAATATCTCCAGAGGACTCTCCTAGAAATAAAAAAATGTGTCCAGGACAACTTTATTAAGCGAGCTGAAACCCTAGAAAAAGAAGACTAAATCATCTGTACCACTTAAACACAAATCAAATTAATAAATACATAAAATTAGCTGAATTAATGTGCTAAAGGACAGCTCTGAGCTGCTGCCAGAAATCAGTCAAAACCACATTTTTTTTTTACTGTCAACGATAGCTTTGCAGTGAATTAATAAGAAAAAAAAATAAAAGGAAAAAAAAATCACTTTGTCTGCTCAGAAGAGAGAGCAAACGAAACTAAACATCAGAACAACTACACCCCCAAAAAAAAAAAAATCTCAAATAATCACAAGTCTGGGCTGTCCCTACAACGCCAGAACTCCCCCGGGCGCGGCTGAACCCCGGAATTCCGCAGCGCCGACACCGGGGCAGGCCTGGGCCGTTCTCACGGGGGTTATCCGAGAATTTGGCATCACCAAACTCCCGCCGAGGCCGTTCCAGCCGGGGCTCCGGGACGCGCTGCGCTGGTGAATCCCGGATCCCCGCGGCGCTGCGGCTCGTTCGGCTCCCGGGAGCCGGCGATGCGATATCGCCGCTGGAATGTGCGGCGCTGGGAGGGGGCAGGGAGAGGCAAAAAATTCTCTTCGGGGGAAATTCGCTGTCGGACGGAGTTTGCTTCTGGTTCCAGAGGGTCGAGACGAGCTCAGGAATCCTTTCGGAATGTCCCTGCCCCGATGGAAAAAGAGCACAGCAACTCCTCAATCCAGCTCTCAGCGCTTCCTCCGCCTGATTTGATCTTTCCATCCCAAAGTTTGAGGGCTTTAAGTCCTCTTCAAGCTGGTTTATCCTTTCTGAACATTGAGATTTGTTTTAAAAATGAACTGATCGAGCACAAGCGTCAGCTGAGAGTCGCTCGGAACAGCCCCTAAAACAGGGAAAAACTTTTCACTGAATCCACTCAAACTCGACCCAGGGGAGTTCCAGATTAAAACCAACCAGAAACGCTCAGGGATAATTACAGAGGGATATAAAATTCCAATAAATCCATCCCTTCCAACACGTGCTTTGCCTCAGAAACAAACAGGACTGTGTGATTTGCTAAGCAGATTTATCTGGACCTCACCAGCCCCAGAACTGAAAGCCTGGAGGAGTCAGGACTTTCCCTCCTGCAGGATTTTAATGATGAAACTCTCCCCCTTGACAAAGTTCATGTTTGCTCTCCTGAACGAAAGCAAACAAAGCAAATCAGCCAATTCACTGTTAAATTCATCAGCCACGGGAGTTTTATTAAGAATTGAGCATAAATACTGCTCCATGGGTTAAAACAGCACTAAAAAAAATGCATTTAAAGATGTCATTTGCATGGCAAACGAGGAATTAACTGATGACAATTTCCAACAGTATCATTAACTTAAAATAATGAAAAAAACCCAGCCTTAGCTTGTTTAAAAATAATAAAGCTACACGAGAATAATCCAAACAAGGGGGACATGAAACTCTTAGAGTGGTGGGAAGAAGGGGAAGCTCCCGTGCACAAACTCCTCAGCTCCACACAAAACCTCTCCAAGAATCTCCAGACATTCCCACCAGGCCCCAGGACATTTTTCTCCTCGGAGCTGCCAGTCCAGGTTTTACATCCCAAGCCATAAATTAAGATTTCAAAGCCGTTCAGGGCGGGGAGGTGCAGCAGCCGCACACGGACCGTAGTCACTGACTGCCGGAACACCACAGGAGGGTTTGGAGGCAGCAGAAAAGCTCCTGATGAGATCCTGGCAAGCAAGATCCCACCTCACAGGGCGTTTTTTGAAGCTTCACTGAGCCCCTAATTCGGAAGGAGCTGAAAGCTCATCCAGTCCCACCCCTGCCACGGGCAGGGACATCTCGCATTTACTGCTCCAAGCCCTGTCCAACCCGGCCTGGGATAATTCCAGGGATGGGGCGGCCAGGAAATCCATCCCAGCCCATCACAGGGAAGAATTCCACCCCAATATCCAACCTAACCTTGACACTTTAAAGTCATTTAGCTCCCAAAGCAGCTCTGCTTAAAGGACAATACTGCAGATGGAATATGAAACATTTTAATCCTGATTTCCAGAAGATCCTTGCTCAATTTTAAAGAAAACACGGCTTGGTTTTTCCTCCTTGTCCTTCCAAACCCTGTCTTCCTACAGGAGTACTCAAAAAGAAAAATAATAAAAAAAGCCACCTCTCCTCCCCGAGCTGGGACCTCCCACATCAGGCACACCAAAACAAAACGCCGCTGGAATCAAAGCACTTTGAAGGGCTTCAAAAAGCGTCCTGTCACCTCTGTCCTGTCACCGAGCTGGGATTTATCAGCAGGGGACAGAGATCCCGCTCCTTCCCAGCGCTGCCGTGTCACCCACGGGGACACAGGGACAGCCCAGCACGCGCACAGCCACAGTGAAGCTTTTATTTTAACAAAAGTCCCAACAACCACAGCCCTGCTGGATTAACACAACTGCGGAGAGGTTTGTTGGACTCTCGCTTGAAAGGGCGGAATTTAAACCGAGCACTTCTCTGGGAATTTAAACGCAGCAGAGACCTGACAGCCAGGCGAGGCTTCAACTGCAGCAGGAACAGCCCCAAATACCCCGAAGTTACAGCGCTGACAGCCCAAAGCCGGGCTCTCGGAGCTCTCAGAAGGCGAACCCGGGCTCTTGAAGGGCTGACAGCCCCAAACCGGGCTCTCGGAGCTCTCAGAAGGCGAACCCGGGCTCTTGAAGGGCTGACAGCCCCAAACCGGGCTCTCGGAGCTCTCAGAAGGCGAACCCGGGCTCTTGAAGCTCTGACAGCCCCAAACCGAGGGTATTTCACCGTGAACGCCCCGCAGCCGTCACAACCCCCGGGCCGCCCTCAGCGAGAGCCCCCCGAAGGCTCCCCGCGCCCCCAGAGCCCCCGGGAGCGGCCCCGGGATGACTCAGCGGCCGCGCCGGGCTCGCCGCCCTCAGCCCCGGGAGCGCCCGGGACGCCGGTGAGAGGCGAGGGCGGCGGCAGCGCGGGACGGACGGGCCGTGCGCGCTGCCCGGGATCGGGGCGGCTCCTCCGGCTCCACCCCACCGCCTCGGCCGTGCCCCGTGCTCCCCGGGCCGCGCCCGCCCCTCGGGGCCCTCACCCATCGCGGCGGCTGCTGCGGCGGCTCCGGTGGTGGCGGCGGCGGCCAAAATATGGCGGCACCGGGCGGGGCGCGGGCCGGACGGCGGCCGCGCGGGGCCAAAGCTGTGCGCGCGGAGAGACGGGGCGCGGCCGCGGCGCTCGGGCGCCCCCAGCGACCGGGGGCGGAACTGCCCCGGGAACTGCCCCGGCGGTCTGTCCTGTCCCCTGTCCTGTCCCCTGTTCTGTCACCTGTCCTGTCCCCTCTGTCCTGTCACTTGTCCTGTCCCCTGTCCTGTCACCTGTCCTGTCCCCTCTGTCCTGTCCCGTTCTGTCACCTGTCCTGTCACCTGTCCTGTCACCTGTCCTGTCACCTGTCCTGTCACCTGTCCTGTCCCCTCTGTCCTGTCCCCTCTGTCCTGTCCCCTGTTCTGTCACCTGTCCTGTCACCTGTCCTGTCATCTCTGTCCTCTCACCTCTGCCCTGTCCCCTGTCCTGTCCCCTCTGTCCTGTCACCTGTTCTGTCACCTCTGTCTTCAACCCCTGTCCTGTCCCCTCTGTCCCGTGCCCTCTGTTCTGTCACTGGTGCCCTGTTCCCTCTGTCGTGTCACCTTTGTCCATCACTCGTGTCCTATCACTCGTGTCCTGTCACTCGTGTCCTGTCACTCGTGTCCTGTCACTCGTCTCTGTCCCTTCTGTCCTGTCACTTGTCCTGTCACTCAGGTCCTGTCACTCGGGCTCTGTCCCCTGTCCTGTCCCTCATGTCCCCACATTGGTGTCCGTTCCCTTGGCTGCAAGAAGGGAAAAGCGCTGCTGGAGCCCAGCATTCCCCACAAGCCGCATCCCTTGGGAGCGGTGTCAGGCTGTAAGGAATCCTGGGGACAGAACAGTGCCAGCAGTGGTGCCAGGGAATCGCGGGGTGTCCCACGGAAAGGGAATGTCGGATGTTCTCCACCTGCCCAGGCTTGTGGGTGATGGGTGCGTTTATGGGGTCACTCAGAGCCCTGAGAAGTTTGGGACAGAGTTTGAGGAGCCCGGGGCACTGGGGGCTCCTTTCCCTCTCCTGAGGGAGGTGGGAGGAAAGAAAAACGGTGTCAGCCCCACCCCAGAGGAAATGAGAACACCCGGCACGGGCAGAGACTCTGAGAACTTTAATCGCTGTTAACTGCAAGTCTGTAAAAGGTTTGGAGAAAGTCATCGTTACAAAACTACCAGCTGTTAGAATTGTTCCTGGTTTGTCACCCCAGCTAGAAAAGGCTCAGGGGGATGCGGAATAGTTCAAGAACAGAGAATATTGCACAACCAACCCAACGGTTAATTCGACTAAAGAAGAAAAGAAAGTGACACAGATGCTGCACCCTCGAGCTCTGCTGTGGGATCAGCTGGGACTCAGGCCAGCCCCAGGTCCCCACCGGTGTCCCCTGTGTCCCCTGCCCACCGTAAACCGAGCCAGGACAAGGTGAGGCTCTGCTGGACCCACCCCAGGCAGGAGCAGAGCCGTCCCCAGGGCTTTGGCAGGGCAGGGGTGGCACCAGGAGTCACCCCAAAAGAGGAAAACCCAACCCCAAAACCCCAACTCTTCCAAGTGCGCCTCGTTTAGTGCAGGAAACCCCCAGCCCCGGGGACAGGACAAAGGCAGAAAGCGTCACCCCAGGGAGGGCAGTGTCCCCTTGGGGTGACTGTGCAGCAGCAACACCTCGAGCGGTGACAAGGAGCTGCCCCAGGGAGAGGCGGGGGGCCGCAGGGAGCGCTGCCAGCAGTCAGGGGCTGAGGTGAGGGAAGCCAAGCGAGCACAGCGAAGCTCGTGGTGGCTGCAGGGCCTGGCACGGCTGGCACAGGGCTCAGATGGGGACACAGCCTCAGCCAGCAGGGACCACCCGCAGCTGGGAGCTTCTCTCCCCAGGGTGGACAAACAGAGGTTGAAGTGGGTCGGGCTGGGCCTTTGCAAGGGCTGAGCTGGGCACCAACACGAGGGGTTCTGTTCCCAGGAGACCCAAAGCACTGCCAGCCCAGCAGGGCTCCAGTAAGAGCAAGCCACCAGGATTTTGCTTGGAGAATTTAACTAGAAAGACACAAAACCCAGCGCAGGAAGGCGGTGCAGCTGCAAAGGCGAGGGGAGCAGCAGGCCTTGGCTCTTTGAGGAACTGCTGGAAACGGGAGTTTCCACGAGAAAAAAGCTTCCAAGACAAAAAGCCAGGCAGAAGCTCGGGGTTTGGCAGGGGGTTTGGCTCCTTCCAGGATCAAAGCCACGAGCCAAGCGCCTTTTTGTGCAGCACCTCCAGCCCTCGGGCCCTCCCCGGGTGGGAACTGCGGAGCAGCGAGCGGAGCACATCCAGGAGCCTCTCAGCCGTAGGTCACACGTGCACACACAAGCAAGGAAGGAGCCAGCTGGCAGCCTGGCAGCACCCAGCACACCTGGCAGGGCTCCGAGTGCCCAGCTGGCCCCAGGGACCCCTCACTCTGCCTCTTCCCGACACGTCAGGGTCAGTTTTGGCTTGGCCAGTCTCTAGGACCTGCGCAGAAGCCGGGCTCCTGCGTGCCAGTGACCTCCTGCTTCCTCCTCCAGGATCTGAAGGGGTCACTTGAGTTGCCCACAGGTTTTAGCAGGAATGGAACTCCTCCAGCCTGGAACTGCAACCCCCAGCACAGTCACACACAAAGGAAAAGCCGGTCCGTGATTGAATTCACATTCGATGGTGGAAATGAGCCTGTGACACACACTGGAAGCAGCTGCTTTATTCCCAGTCTTCCCACTCTTCATCTTCCAGCTGCAAACAAGAGAAAATTCGTTTCTGAACTGTTTCTGAGCTGTTTCCAACCGTTTGTTTCTGTAACTCAACAGCTCCTCCTGCCCAGGGCACCTGAGCCAGCACACAGCCTGATGTATCCTCACGGTGCCACACCGGGATCTGCCCGCTCTGCTCCCCTTGGGGAACCTGCACACGCACAGCAGCCCCGCTCTGCTCACGCAGCTCCACCCTGAGGGGTTGCTGAGGCTTTTGTGGGGGCAGTTTTGCCTCCCCTGACTCACCTCCCCAGACATTTCCACCTTGGAGAGCGCCAGCTGCACCTCCTCTTCCGTCATGTCCAGATCAAAGTCCTTTTCCCAGTCCTCGCTGATATCCGTGCTGGAGCCTGGGAGCACAAACATCCCCTCTGAGCCACCAGAGCTGGCCCCAAAGGCCGGAATTCTCGAGGCTCAGAGGTACCACAGTCTGCCCGAGGAGGGAAAGCCTCCACATTCCCAGGGACAGAGGTGGGATGGACTGAGCTCGCTTCCCTCACAGCCAGGGCTGGCGCAGAACAAGCGGGAGAGGTGGATGCTGAAACATTTTCTCCTCTGGCCTGGGAGAACTGGGATGTGTCAGGTTCCAGTCACACAGAAAATGCAGGGGATAAGGAACGACAGGAGGGATTTAGTCTTGGGGACTGTCACTGTCCCAGCAGGGACACTCCTAGGGAATCACCACATTCCCTGCACACAGCACAGCCTTTCCTGGCACGCAGGGACCAAAGGCCTGTTCAGCTCAACCAGCAGACCTTTGATTACCTTCCCCTTTCCCCCCTCAGCACCACGACCCCAGAGCCCTCTCCCCGAGCGCTGCCGCTCCCAGCGGGTCCCCGGGCCCCACACGAACCTTTCTTGCCGTTGTTGGAGGGCGTGGATTTGCCGCTGTCCGAGTTGAGCTCGAAGACTCGCAGATCTGTGGGCCCTTCCTCTCTCACAGTCTCTGTCCTGGCCTGGCCTTTGCTCTCCAGCTCTCTGATCTCCGTTCCAGCCGCCGATTCCTCGGCAGGCGCAGAAGGCTGAGCAGCTTCTGGGGGCTTCGGCGGGGAGCTCTGCTCTTCCAAGGTGGCCTCCACCAACCTCTGGGAGAGGTCCTCGGCGCCCAGGGCTGGAGCTGCAGTCTGTAGCTGGGCGGCAGGCACAGGGGCGGGGTTGGCAATCTGAGTGACAAGGGACGCGCTCTCGCTGCTCTCCGAGGGGCTGGGCTCGGCTGGGAGCGGCTCTGCGGGCGGCACAGCCCCGCTCTCCCCGGAGGGGCCCCCGGCAGCCGCGGGGTGCGCTCCCGCCGGGCCAGGCTCCTTCTGTGCTGCCCCTGGAAATGTGATGTTTGCGCAAGGCAGGGGGGACATCCCCAAGAACTCATCTGTAGGGAGGCAGGAGAGAAGGGAGAGATGTTTCAGCGAGTGCAGCAGCAGCTGGGCTGGCAGCTGGATTTCACAGAATGTCCTGAGCTGGGAGGGACCCACAGCGATCGTCCAGTCCGAGCCCTGCACAGACATCCCAACAATCCCACCCTGGGCATGCCTGAGGGAGTTGTCCTGGAGATCTGGCAGCTTTGGGGCCGTGCCCATTCCCTGGGGAGCCTGGGCAGTGCCCAGCACCCTCGGGGGGAGGAGCATTTTCCTGATATCCAACCTAAACCACCCTGACACAGCTCCACACGTTCCAGAGCAGAGACTGGAGCTGACTCTTCACTGCCCATTGGGATTTGTGGGAGAGAGGAGGAGCCACCACCCCACAGCGTCTCCACACCAGCCTCCCAGAGCCCCCAAACCCGTCCCACCTTCATCCTCCTCCCAGCCTGGCTCCTCTTGCTGCATGCTCTGCTCCGCTCGCTGCTTCAGAGCCTCCCTCCGGGCTTCATCCTGCAGGGATCAGCATCAGCAGCCGCTCACACCCCCAGTGCCTTCTCTCCCCCGGGCATTTCGGCATCACAGACTCCAAGGAGTCAGCCCAGCTCCCCGTTTTCCTGGGAGAAGCACCCCCAGGGAGCCCCCAGCCTGACCCACCTGCTCCAGGCGATGCAGTTTGTAGAAGTAGCGCTGCCAGAACTCCAAGTGGGAAACAGCCACAGGGACCTGGGAAAGGGATCAGCCCCTCAGAGGCAGAGCTGCAGCTGCTGCCGCGCCCCTCTCTCCTCCCAAAGCTCCCAGCTCCCATTTTATTGTTTTTCCACAGTCTACCACAGCCACAGCTGCTTCCATTCCAGCTGCAGGGGACAAACGGCTCAGGGCTTTCCTGCAGCGTTCCCCAAGCCAGGAATTGCCCAGGCAGGGCCTCACCATTTTGGTGTAGAGTGCCCTGATGGAAGGGCTGGTTGCCAGCAGCTCAGCAATCTCCCCTTTCTTCTCCTCCAGGCTGAACTGAGCGAGCCAGGCCTCGAGCAGCTCAGCAGGGCCTGTTTGGGACAAGCACAGGGATAACAATCCTTGGCACAACCCACAGGGCTGGGGGAGCTTCCTTGGAGAGATGCTGGGGCAAAGGAGGAGGGAGACACGGGGCTCAGAATTCCTCTGCCAGCCCAAGGCCACGTGGCACCAATTTAAACCGGGCCAGTAAATTCAGCCTAAGCTGGTCCTTGAGCTAAGAGCCAGATGTGCTCTTCACAGCTGGCCCCAGCTACAGCCCTGGTAGCCAAAGGCTTCAAGGAACCCCAGCTGGCCCCCAGACCCCCTAAGGGCAGCACCCTGGGCCCCCCTGCACCCTCCCTACCGTCGGGCTCGTTGCAGTAGGTGGCTGGGTCGGACTGGAGGCTGTAGAGACGAGCCTGGAGGAGACACACAAGGACAGCTGTCAGGGCAGGGACAGCAGCAGAGCAGGGGACAGGGCTCAGGATGCCACAGCCCGGAGCGCCACGCTCACCTTGGCACTGTCGTAGGGCTCCGTGGTACCCGAGGGCGTCGCCATCAGCGTGATAACGTCACAGTCAATGGTCTTGTCCGGTGAGGGGGCAAAGGTGTCCGAGATGACCCCCAGGAAGTCAGACAGCCCCTTCCTCACCTTCTCAGTGGCACCTGAGGAGACTTCAGCCCTCTTCAAGGGAAGAGGTGGCACAGTGTCAGCAACACCCCAGAATTTCTGGGGAGGATCCTTAAGGAAGCGGGAGCTCTCCCCTGAGCAAAGGGCCATGGGCTGGAAGGGTGCGGCGGGAGGCACCTGCTGCAGTGGGGGAACTGAGCTGAGGCTTTGTGGGAAGGACACAGCCAGCTTTGGGGCTGGTTTGGGGTGGGACTGTCCCAGCAGCAGCAGCTGCGCGGGGCTGAGGCTCACAGCCCGTGTGGAGAGCCCGTGTCACCCCACAGTGACACTGCCAGTGTCCCCTGCTCAGCACCCTGGAACCCCAGGAGGTTCTGACCCACTGGGCACAGAGTGACAGGACAAAGGGGAATGGCCTTAAGCTGAAGGAAGGTGCGGTTAGATGGGATACTGGGAAGGAATTCTTCCCTGGGAGGGTGCTGGGATGGAATTTCCAGAGAAGCTGTGGCTGTCCCATCCCTGGAACTATCCCAGGCCAGGCTGGACAGGGCTGGGAGCACCCTGGGGTGCTGGAAGGTGTCCCTGGCCGTGGCAGGGGTGGCACTGGATGATGTTGGAGCTCTCCCAGCCCCTACTCACTGCCAGCTTGTCCTTGACCACGCTGGCCGTGGCGGCGATGGTGCAGGCGGTGTCGTGCTGCACCACCTGGGTGAACTCAGCCAGGTCCCGCTTCATGAACTCCAAAGCCTCTGTGGACTGCAAGGAGACAGCAGAGATGGATTCTCCAGGCTTTTGGTTCCCCAACAGAGCCATGATCGCTCCCAGCACGTTACAGAAACTCAAATGGGAGAGTTCAGCCCAGCTGAGCCCTCAGCCCAACCTGGGCAATGCATAAGACCAGAATAACCTGAATAACAACAGCATCTGCTATACCCAAAACACATTCCAGGAGGTTTTTAAGGCGAGACTAGAAAAATCACAGGTTGGGAAAAGCCTGGGTTTAAGTTTTGTGTGCAATTAACACAAGCAGCGCTGTCCCGGGCAGGAAATTACACACCACAGAGCCACGCTGGAAGCACAACCCCCTGTCAGAGGGTGATTCCCACATGACAGGGCCCAGCATGAGCCAGCGTTCGCTCAGCCGGCAGATTCCCAGCAAATCCACCCCGATCCCACTCTGGGGAGACCCCCGGGCAGTGCTCCAGACCCGCTGGAAGATCCCCAGCAAATCCATCCCGATCCCACTCTGGGGACCCCCCCCGGGCCGTGCTGCAGCCCCGCGGCCTCGCCGGGCTCCCGGGGCCGCCCCGCAGGTCCCGCCCGGTGCCGCCGGTTCCCACCTTCTCCTTGACGGCCTGGTAGCTCTGCTGGAGCCAGCTCCGCCACCAGCCCCCGTCCTCCCTGCGCGGGACAGGGCACGGCGTCAGCACACGGACACACGAACACAGAGGCAGATCCCAGATCCCGAGCCCACACAGAGATCCCAGAGCCCGGACCCAGATCCCAGCTCCAGATCCCGACCCCAAACCCAGATCCAGACCCCGAGCACAGATTCCAACCCCACACCCAGACCCAGATCCCAGACCCAGATGCCGATCCCGATCCCAGATTCCACCCCCCAACCCCCGGCCCCGCTCCGGTCCCCCCCCGCCGCCGCCCGTCCCCATCGCGGTCCCGGTCCCGCTCCCGTCCCCTCCCGGTCCCGCCGCCCCCCGGCCGAGCCCCGCTCACCCCTCCGCCATCTTGGCGGTGTGACGTCACCAATATTTACCGACCCCTCACCCCGCGGGCCCCACCCCGTTGCCGGGGCGATGACGTCACTTCCCGCCCCGCCCCGGGGGCGCGGCCCGGCTACGGCGGCCGGGAGGGACCGGGAGCGGCGCCGGGAGCGCGGCCGGGCGGAGGTGAGCGGCGGGCACCGAGCGCTCCCCGGGGTGGGCGAGGGCGCGTCCCGGGGCACCCCGCGACCGGGCAGGGCGGTGCTCAGCGCGGGGAGGGGGCCCAGCACCGGGCAGCACGGTCCTTGGCGTTCCGGGCGATGCCGCCACCGCGAGGTCGGTCCTTGGCGCGGCGGGGGATGCCGGCACCGGGCAGGGTGGTCCTTGGCGTTCCGGGACATCCAGGGGGTACCGGGCAGGACAGACCCTCGGTACCGGGCGCGGCGGTCCTTGGAGCAAGGAGGAGTTCTTGGCACGGCGGAGTGTCCCGGTACCTTGGCGTTCGAGGGGATGCTAGTACCGGGCGGGACGGTCCGTGGAGGGGTGTGGTACCCCCGGTACCGGGCGGGACGGACCCCCGGGGCCGTGCAGGACGATCCTTGGCGGTGTCTCCGGGGCGGTGGCGCGGCTCCCCCTGTCCCGGTATCCCCGGTGTGCCCGCAGCACTGGGACGGAATGGCAGTGCCGGTGTCTCCGGCGGTGCCGGTGCCCCGGGGGGTGCCGGTGTCCCCGGCGGTGCCGGTGTCCCGGGGGTGCCGGTGCTGACGCCTCGCTCTGTTCCCGGCACAGCCATGGAGATGCAGTCGTACTACACCAAACTGCTGGGGGAGCTGAACGAGCAGCGCAAGCGGGATTTCTTCTGCGACTGCAGCATCATCGTGGAGGGCAGGATCTTCAAAGCCCACAAGAACATCCTGTTCGCCAACAGCGGCTACTTCCGAGCGCTGCTCATCCACTACATCCAGGACAGCGGCCGCCACAGCACGGCCTCGCTGGACATCGTCACCTCCGAGGCTTTCTCCATCATCCTGGATTTCCTCTACTCCGGCAAGCTGGATCTGTGCGGGGAGAACGTGATCGAGGTGATGTCTGCCGCCAGCTACCTGCAGATGACCGACGTGGTGAACTTCTGCAAAACCTACATCAGGTCCTCCTTGGACATCTGCCGGAAAATCGAGAGGGAGGCGGCTTTTTACCAGGCCGACAGCGGGAGCTCGGCCAGGGAAGGCACCTCCTTGAGCTTCAAGAGCTCGGCCTCGGCGTCCTCCCCGCAGGAGAAGGAGAAGATTCCGGAATGCCAGCGGGACCCTCCCTGCGGGGCCTGCGGCGCCTGCCAGCCCCTGGAGCTGGTGGCCAGGGAACCGCTGAGCAGCGACTCCCCCAAAGGGCTGCAACCCAAGGTGGAGTTCGACCCCGACGAGGCGGAGGCGGAGGCGGGCGAGCGGCTGCCGCAGTACCCGGCGCCCATGTCGCTGGAGCAGATGGAAGAGGGGCAGCCCCTGGAGCTGGCCTGCAATAATTACCACATGAAGCAGTTCCTGGAGGCTCTGCTGCGCAACAGCTCGGCCCCGAGGAAGGAGGACGTGGTGCATCACTTTGTCCGGGGATTTGAGGGTAGGGCTGAGGAGGCGGGAGCGGCCGTCAGCTCCATGATGGACATTCACAGCGACTGGTATGGAGAGGACGCAGGTGAGAGGACTCGGGGGGCGCAGGCTGTGTGCAGCGGGCGAGGGAACAGCTGCCTTGGGCCGCTTCTCTTGTTGTTCTTGTTCAAGAGTATTTTGCTGGATATTTTGGCACGGTGAAATAAACTCTTGTTGTGCACTTTTAAAGCAGCTGTACTCCTTTTGTTCGGTGCAGCCCGTGGCAGGTGAGTGCTCCTGACGGCTCCGCTGCTGCTGCTCCCAAATCACCCCCAGGCTCCACTTGGGGTGATTGTTCTTTAATAAACAAACTCAGCGGGACCTCGTTGAATGGCAGGTGCGTTTTTAAAAAGAATTTTTCCCTCCTGATGGTCGTAAAGAGCAATCCAACAGGAGCTGAGCTGCCACGGGAGGGGCCTGGTGCGGCAGGAGGAGCTCATCCCGTCACAGCTCCTGCCAGTGCTGCTCTCTTTGCTCCTGCTTGGAACTCCAGAGGGCAGGAATCAGCTTTATCCAACACTGAGGGATTCCTGCAAGTCCTCCAGGAGCACTGAAAGCTTTCAACTCTGTGGTACAGCATAAAGATGAGTTTTTTTTCCACTTTTTAGCTGCCCCAAGCCCAGCAGCAGCTGTAATATCTCAGGAATATTTGCTGGCAGCACTGTCAGGCACGTGGAAAAGAAGAAAATCATGCCCATGTGCGTTTCTCCTGATGTGGGCAATGAAGATTTGGGCATTCTATCTGGTTTTTCTTAGGTGCCTTGTCCAAACAGCCTTGTGGGGACAGGAGGTGTCTCTGACAAACTGTGAGTGCCACGGGTGCCGAGGATGTGACAAACGCCACAGGGCTGGCACTGACTGTAGCCAGCAAATTTGTTTTCGTGTCACCTCCAGCTCCAGCTGCCTGTGTGACCTTAAAGCCAATAAAAGTGGCAAATCCTCTCACTGCTTTCAACCAGGGCGCTGATCAAATCACAAATCCAGGTTTAGTCTCCGAGCAGGGCTGTCAGCGCTCACGCTGGCGCTTTTTGACGCTCGGCGAGGCAAGAACATCCAACACAGGAATTTCACTTCTCTTTTTCCAACATCTCCGGGCTGTTCATGAGTCATTGAAAGGGAAATGCTTCCAGAGTTTGATAGGAAACATCAGGAGTCATTGGCAGTGTATCAGAGATGGTAGTGGGAGATGGGTTTTGAGTAGGAGTGAGGGAAAAGAAACCAAACCATCCGTTCCTTCTGTTTCTGTGCTAAAGCAGTAGCCGTGAGGAGAGTGGGAGTTTCCCAGCTCTCAGTGTTGCTGCTGCTTCAGCTTCTTCACAAGGCAGCAGAAATGAGAGGTACAAAGTCCTGGTAAGAGAATGGTGCGCTCAGGTTAAGAGATGGGATAAATATCACTTCTTTTCAAGTGTCCACCTCTGTTCCAGTCACCCTTCACAGCAGGAGGAGGGGAAGCAGGCACCTGTAGAGCACTGGAAGCAAAACAAAACTAGGAACTGGGTTAGTTGGGGTTTTAATGAAGCTCTAAACGCCCAGCAGGGATTTGCAATCCCTTGGGAAGCTCCAAAATGGGGCGAGCTGTCTCTCACTCACATCATTAATACCAGACACACCTTTTTTGATAGTGGGTTGGATAAACTTTATTACAAAGGATGCTCTGCAGCCTCACCTGCCTGACACACAAAACATTTCCCTGAATCAGGGCCTGGGACAGGGAGAAAAATTCCTTTGGCATCACATCTCCACCTTTCTGCTGGAAGGGAAAAACTGCTGAAAAACTCGGCAATGCCCAGGTTTCCGTAAAATGGGATCTTCAAATTTAATTCTGTTCTTGCGCCCAACTCCATAAATTGTGTGTTACTCGTGGTTTGGTTTTAGGAACAGTAAAACATTCTCAGGAAATATATTGGAGTCCTTCACCTTGTTCCCAACAGGAAGGCAGTAGAAACAAAGAGTCGTATTTTCATATCCAAATATGAAAGCACATGGACAAAATGTGCTGTTCCTGCCTGCAGTTTGCATTAAAGGATTTTAGTTTCTGATGCTGTTTAATGCTAATGGTTTAATAATTAAAAAAAAAGGAAGTGGCTGTGATGAAGCAGAGACCCCACTTCACTAAAAGCAGGTTTTTGATACTTATCTAAAAGACTTCCTCAAACAAAACAAATGTTTTGCTGTTGTGAGAGCAGCCAGGCTGATTTCCCAGGGCACTGCAAGCTGCGTGGACTCTGCCAGGTGAGGAAACCTCAGGTAAGCCGAGCGCAGGGAGAGGGGAGAAGCGCGGCTCTCACCCCGCGGCGGCTCCGAACGTTCCCGAGCTAACCCGGGCGTGTTTTTACCCCCAAGGTGACGTGCTGGTGGTGCCCATCAAGCTGCACAAGTGCCCCTTCTGCCCTTACACGGCCAAGCAGAAGGGCATCCTGAAGCGCCACATCCGCTCGCACACCGGGGAGCGGCCGTACCCCTGCGAGACCTGCGGGAAGCGCTTCACCCGCCAGGAGCACCTGCGCAGCCACGCGCTCAGCGTGAGTCCGGCCGCCTCCGCGGGCTTCGAGAGGATCTAGAGAAAATGTGCAAGTTGGAGGAGTTTCCTAAGGGATACAAGGGGCTGTAGGCAGAGCTGGGGTGCTTGGCAAACTGCCGGTTTGAGTCAGTTTTTGTTATTGTGGTTATTGGTTCGATGCGTGTTCCTGAGGATTTTATACGTATTCAAATATTCCTGCGAGTTTACGCGCTCCAGGAATTCTTTTGCTTGGTTCGGCTCTTGGCTTGTCTTGATGCCACCTTGCAGATGAAATTCATCTGTTTCATCTCCTCTCCAGGCTCTGTTTTGTTGTTTGATGCTCTCTGATAACCTGGAGGGTCAGTAGTAAATTTCTTGCATTTTTTTCTCTGGGTGTTTATTTTTCTGGTTCTTTTTAACGTCATCATTTAGATAAGTACATCGAATCAGCGTAGTCATTTCATATTATCTGAGTTCTTCCTGCCATTGATAGTCAGTTATATAAATAAAAGCATTTAATATTAAAATGCACAATACATAGTCGCTATTTTAATATTTTTTGAAAGCCTAAGCTATAATACATATTTATCACACTACTATATATATGTGCTACACAGGGCTACAAAAGCTAACAGATTATACTTTTTTAAAGCAGTTAAAAGCGATTACAACTGTCCTATATCAAAATTGTGATTAATAATAATTTGCAGAAGCCAATACATAATAGCAAAAGCCAATAACTACATAGCTATTTATAACATATCCACCAGGGACTTTATTTCAAAGGCTTCCTTGGCGTTTTCCAGTTGTATTTCCTGAAGGGAATGAGTGTTGTAAATGTGAGAGAAGCATTTCAATTAATGATGATATTTGCTTCGTTGTTTTGGTCTGTTGGATGCTCGATATTTCTCCTGAATTGGACAATAAGGATTTGGGTGTTTTGTTGTCCCAGCCTGTTAGATCAGATTTTGGGAAGGAATTCTGCCCTGTGCGGGTGGTGAGGCTGCGGATTCCCCATTGCTGGAAGGGTCCCAGACCAGGATGGACAGAGCTTGGGATTGTGGAACGTGTCCAAGCTCTGACTCCATTCCATGATTTTTAACTGGGGTAGCCCAAATCCTCCTGGCCCGAATCGCCACGGCATCCCCTTCAGCTGAAGCGCGACCGTTTCCCCGCTCTGCCGATCCCTCCAAACCATCAAACTGCCGTTTTGTTTTTCCCCTCCAAATTTGCTGTTTTCCCTGCAGGTCCATCGCTCCAACAAGCCCATCATCTGCAAGGGCTGCAGGAGAACCTTCACCAACAGCCTGTCGCAGGGGCTGCGGCGCTTCGGGCTCTGCGACAGCTGCACCTGCGTCACCACCACCCACGAGGACTCGGCGCCCATCAACCTCAGCCTCGTGGAAACGGCCTCGGAAGGGCAGGAAAAGGGAGATGCCGACAACGACTGGCCCATCTACGTGGAGTCCGGAGAGGAGAACGAGCCGGCCGAGGACGAGGACGGCGACGACAAGCGGGAAATCCGGCGGGGTTTGGCAGACAGAGAGGTTTTGATGTAGCGGTGAGAGGAGAGGGGAGCGCTGAGAGCTTCCCTGGCAGAGTCTGCGACGGAAAACTGCGCGTTTGCTCGATCACTGACACTGTGCTGGTTTTTATTATTCTGGGTTTTTTTTGGTTTTTTTTTTTAATTAAATTGCGGGGAGAATTGGAATTTTTAATATTTTTTGAGTTTTCAGTGCTGTGCACCAGAAAGCTGTGGAGAGTCTTCGGTCTGGGGCTCGCAGAGGTTGGACTTGAGCAGTTTCTCTGCCTCCTGGTTTTGGTTTTGCAGGTGGAACACCTCTGGGTTGTTTTGGGGACAGGTTTCTTCCAATAATGAGTCACGGTCCTTAATCCCTGATCTGAAATGGGCACCACCTTCTCTCTGAAGATGACATGAAATGTGGTTTACATCTCTTACCTTGGGACTTTTCCAAGCTAATCCGTGATTCTTCTGTCTTAGGACAGTGTTATTTAAATGATGAACCATAAACGTTTGCTGAGACTGGATTTGACCTGGAAACCAGGGCAGAAAAACCAGGATAACAAAAAAAAAACCCCAAACCCAAACAAAATATGCTGCTGCTGAAAGGATGGACGGGAAGAATAAATCTATTTCACGTAATTAATTGCGGGAATTTAGAGCTCAAGCTTTTCTTTCTGAATTTTTACTGCATCTTCCCCTCCTAAGCGCTCGGATCTTCAGCTGTGTCTTCACTGTCACTCAGATATCAGTAACCTTGGCTTAAATATTAAGCAAAAATGATGGTGTCTTAGTGGTCAGGACTAAGAGAAAAGCCCAAATTCTTTTTAGCTTTTTACAGCAGGAGTTAAAAGCTGTCAAGCAGGTTCCTTGGGAATTCTGACTGTGGCAGATTGAATAACCAGATCCACACCTGGTGTGGCTGAGGAGCAGTGAAATATCTGAGCTATGCTATAAAAGAGCTCTGAATGCCCTTTTGGAATTCTTTTCTTTCTCTTTTCCTGCGATTTCTTTTAGAAATCAGGGATCCTCTCATGATTTATGTTATGTGATTTTATCCAAATTTTATTTTATTTTATTTTATTTTTAAACCTCCTCTGTGGACCTCCTGTCTCTTTGTGGGGACAGCAAAAGGTTTTGAAAGGAGGTGAGATTTTGTCGCCTTTCCAGCAGCAAGTTTTTAAGAGCTATTAAAACTCAGGCTGGGAAGCTTTAGAAGAAAACCCAGCACCACCAGAAAGCCTGTTTGCTTAGGGGTGACCTCCTGTTCCCTGACAAAGGGACAAAACTGAAATATACTGTGAAATGAGACTGTTAATGCTTCTTCACTCTGCTGTTCCTAAGTGTTTCATGAAAAGGCAAACTTGACGAGTCTTTTTTTTTTGGCTGGAGCAGAATTCTGCAGACAGATTTGGCTGACAAAGAGTGAGCAGTTCCTCCCACTTGGTGCTTTTTCCTGAGGGGTTTTTTGGTGTAAAGATTTTCCACTTGGCAAACCTAAAAAACCCGAGAGCCCTCTGATTTAACCAGGGGTTTTTTTCTCTGCATACCTCATGCTTCTCTTGTACACGTTGAAAAAAGAGCGATTCAGCTTCTCCCTCTGCTTCATCCAGCAGTGAAACAGCCCCACTGTCACGTCAGATTTATTTGTGAGAGGCGATTCTGCCCTCACAAGTACAGCCAAGGGTTCATTTCCACACCAGGTAGGATGAGGAAAGGAGAAACAAAGTTCTTTTTAAAGAATTCACTTTACTGGTGGCTACTGAAAAGAGCAGAAGGTAAAGAGACCTTTTTTGGAGGGGTCTGGTCCAGGTTCTTGATGAACCGTGTAACGTTGGTTTAATTTTCTGTCCCTTCATTTGGGCGAGTTTCATCATCCCTGTTTCCAGGTCAGCTGGAAATTTGAGTTTGTAGGAGCTGGAACAGGGGGCAAGACCTTTACAAAATTCCCCGCTCCAGAGCCGCTGTTCCAGTCAATCTGAGTGAAGGGACAGTGAAGGGACACATGGAGGTGCCACGTTTGGTATTGAGCTCTGAAAATCCTGCTTGATTTTGGCTCCTTGGTGCTCTGAGCCAAACGTGGGGCTTGCAAATCTTGCTGGAATGTTTGGAGAAGCACCTTCCATCCTCCCAGGGCTTGTCTTTTGGACTGCTGGATTTTTGGTGAGTCCACCCAAACCCAAAGGGTGATAAAGGTGCTTAGAGGAGGGACTTTCTGCCTCGAGGGCCATGGATAATCTGAGTTTTTTGGGAGACTGGCTGATGGAAGCGGGGCAGGAACGTAAACAGGGATCCAATTAATATTTAGCGACCAGGCACCGCCAGCTCTGGTCGTGAAGATTCCACCTCGTTGTAAATATTGGTAGAAGCCACCAGACCTGGAACATCAGCCGAGCCTGGGCTCTGGCTGGTGCTCCACAAGGTTGGGAAGTTCCTGGCGTGGCCCAGCTCTGCTGAGCCTTTGGAGACACTTGGAGCAGGGAAAATGAACCCTTTGGAAGCTGCAGGAACCTTTCCCTTCACCCCGCTGTCTTTGGTCTTAGAGATTGTCCTTGTGTGTTTGTGCCTAGAGAATGGAGCTGTCAGGGGTCCGGGGCGGGCGGGGGGCGGCTTTTCCACAGGGAACCTTCCACCAAACTCGGTGTTTCCTGTTCAATTGTCATTTTGTGCTGCTTTGTTTTGTTCTTCCGTGGAGTCTTTTCAGCCTTTGGACGTAGAAGAGGGTGGAGTTTATCCACGTTTCTTGTGAGCAGGGTGTTCACGTGAATCCGTTTGCTTGTGCTTTACACTTTGTTTTCTGGGTGTTTTTCCCCCGAAATCTTCCATTTGTGGATCCAGCCTCTACAAGCTTTGAGAAAATGATGTTGGCTGTTGAAAAACCTTCCCGTGGTGCTTGATGAGGAATCAAAAATCATGTTTCTAGGGGAGTCATTTCTAATAGAATCTCTTTCTCAAAGGCTTTTAAAGGCCGTGAAGACGACATATCTCAAAACGTAGCTCGTTGTACTTGACTTTGTTTAGGAATACACATTTTAATGTATTTTTGCACAGAAATGCGCTGTATTTCACGTTAGGAAGGAATACATGCTGCACTGGTATTTGTAGCTCATTTAACCTCTTGGTGCAAAGCCCTTGTAAATCTTCCAAATGTGGTAGTTGAATTTCCTGATGTTTTGTAAGAGAGTTTCATAACCAAAGTCCTTTAGTCCAGTAACAATGACAAATTCTTGTTAACTGAACTTTATTTGTGCAAGTGACTGAACTATATTTGTGGATCTTGGAGCATTCTGGAGTTTTTTGATTGTCTAGAAAATAAAACTCTCTGAGAGGGTTGCTTTGATTTTTTTACCGTTCAGATGTTGACTGAATAAACCTGAGAGTGTCTAGACTGAGGCTCACGTTTCAATTTCTGGCATTAAAATGAAATGATTTAATATTTCAATGTACTTAATTTGGTTTAAAAATCAATATATCCATTTTGGGGGGCATCTAGTTTGCAAGAAGAATCAGGTTTTTTGGAAGGAAAGGACTAAGAGGATCCTGTTCACTTAAACCCCAGCCAAGTGAGATCTTTAGAAAATCTTTTCTTTTATTAACACTGACTTGTTTTGGGGGTTTTTTTGTTGTTGTTTTTTTTGTGGGTTTTTTGTTTGTTTGTTTGTTTTTGGGGTTTGGGGTTTTTTTGGTTGTTTTTTTTAAAACAGTCTTTGTAGTTTTACATTAATTCAACTTTTAAAACTTCTAATTTCTCTCGCTGGGAAGCAGACTCTGATCCCAGCTAGGAGGAAATGCATGTGTGGATGGGGAGGGCAACATCCCAAACACCCTTTCCAGAAAATGTTGAATTATATCAAATATTTCAAATATATCAAAAAAAATCTCCCTGCAAGTGCACAATTCTTTTTTTTTCTTTTTTTTCCTTTTCCATGAAAGATGAAGGTTGTTATCTCCACCCTTGGTGCAAAGAATTCTTTGTGGGGGAAGGAGGAGGAAAGCAGGAGAGCAGGGCAGTCAAGGGCCATCCGAGGGTGTCAAAGAACTCTGGTGATTTGGGGAGGAGGATTGTTTGGAGCTGTATGTAAATATGGGACATTCGGGTGTGCCGGGAAACCGGGTGAAGATAAGAGTTTCACCAGGGTTTTAATTGTCCTGCTGGAACGGGATTAGCATTTGGGGTTCCACCAAATCTCAGGTTTTTCCTAAACTGGACGTTGCTGCCAGAGAGAAGGTTCCTCCCTGGACTCAAGGGTTTGGGACAGGACATTCCGATTTCCTGCTCGGTTTGAAAAAGGAAGCGATCTCCTGGTGCCCCAGAGGCTCCTTGGGGTTGTACTCGGAAATTTGGGGTTGTACTCGGAAATTTGGGGTTGTACTCGGAAATTTGGGGTTGTGCTCAGAAATCTGGATTTGTACTCGGAAATTTGGATTTGTACTCGGAAATTTGGGGTTGTACTCGGAAATTTGGGGTTGTACTCGGAAATTTGGGGTTGTGCTCAGAAATCTGGGGTTGTACTCGGAAATTTGGGGTTGTGCTCAGAAATCTGGGGTTGTACTCGGAAATTTGGGGTTGTGCTCAGAAATCTGGGGTTGTACTCGGAAATTTGGGGTTGTACTCGGAAATTTGGGGTTGTGCTCAGAAATTTGGATTTGTACTCAGAAATTAGGGGTTGTGCTCGAACGCAAAGGTGGAGCTCAAATCCTGGGCGGTTCAACCCTCCTGCTTTGGTCCTTGGGAAAGCTGAGGACAGAACAATGATGCAAAGGAAGAAAAGCCCAATCCAAGCTGGCAGTGATCACATGAACATTGTAATCTGACTCCTAATTAATTTCTAGGCTTTGAACACCTCCTTAAATTGATCTAGTGTAGGCTCTTGAGTTTTTCCTTGGTAAAAACATTCCTGGATAATTCAAGTTAGAAAATGCATCACTGAAGGCTGTGATTCCTGAGCAACATTTATTTTGGGGAAAATTGAATTCTTTTAACTGGTAATTAAATTATTATAATCTAATACATTCTACCATTATATATATTTTACTGTTAATCACATTTGGTTACCAAACTCAAGGAGAAATGCAGGTTAATTTTTCTATGAGCAAGAAAAATGTAAATTTTTTTGGTGCAATTATTCTCTGAAGAGCAGACTCTTTACACTCTGGCTGTGAGGAGCAGCTCCTTCACCTCCTTCACACAGCTGCCAAGCACATTCCCGCTGGATAAACTCTCCAAGCAGCATCTCAAGGGGAACTTTCTCAGCTGAAATTGGCTTTAAAAATTTAGAAACACAAACCAGAAAACTCTCGGCGCATCTGAGATTGTTTGGGATGTATCACCGTGCACAGCAGGATGAAATCAGCCCCATGGATGAGAAAACCGAATTTGTTCAGTGGCTGTCCTTGGATCCACAGCGCAGGGCAGGAAATGCTCTGAGGGAAGCACTTGCAGCATCTTTAAAAATTCTAATTAAGCTACTCCAGATAACACTGAAATTTTCCCCCGTATTTTTTAAATTCTCTTGCCTGTTCCTGGCAGAAGGAGAACCCTCAAGCTCCTGTTGACATTGATACAAAGCCCCACTGACAAACAAGTGAAAGCACCACCCAGGCAAGTCAAACAGAACAAATACCTCCAGATAATTCTTCTCCAAAGGAAGCTTTCAGCTGATGAAATAATTTGGGTAGAAATGGGGGAAAAAAAATATGTAGAATGTTGAGCAACAAGGCGTCCCTGGCCATGTTCTTCTAGGCCCTTTCCAGCCCAAACCATCCTTGGATTCTGTAATTTCGTGTTAAATAAAAAGAGCTGCTACTTAGTTGGCTTGACAGACAAAAATAAACTTGAAATTAATGAATTCAAGAGATATTAAAACCTTATATTACAAATAAATGTTCTGGTTTATATACTAAACAATCTGATAGTTTAGTTGGTTGCATTCTTTATTTCCCCGTGGTAAGAGCTGTGAGAAGCTGGTGTGAATCCCAGTTATTTCATGTTTGAGAATTATTAATTTAGAGCAGAATGTCACAGAAGCAGAATGGGTCTCAAGAAGATTTTAAGAGCATGGCCTGGGTTTGAAAGGAGAATCTACAAAACTAATAAAGTTTATTAAAAAGGGAGAATTAAGCTGGAAAATAATGTTGTTACATATACATCTATATACACAAAACATGAATGGATATAATTTGGAGATGAATAAATGTATATGAATTAGCGGGAGAAGAGTTCTAATGATCAAAGGAAAGAGTCTTTGCATTGTTATCTTCTAGATAAAGTCTTTAGTCAGTTTTGCTACACTAGGGGAAAGAAAGATAAATTGTTTCAAGGTGGAACGTCTGAAGTTAGAGAAGGGAAGGCCAAAAATGCCACAAAGGGCTCGGTTAAGGAAGAATGGTTTCCATGGGAAAATAAATATTTATGAAAAATAACTGGGGCGTCAAAATCACAGAAGAGACCCTGGTGGTAAGAAGAGGAAGGAGAAAGATACTAAACGTCGAGGGAGAGAAGGTGAGAGGTTCAGGTTTCGCTTTCAGCCATGCTTTCTTCAGAAGATAACAGATACCAACAGAGAAAAGAAGATGTCACATCTCCTTCGGAGGATGCTGCAAGAGAAAGGAGAAGGATTTGGGTCAGCGAGGCCTCTGCTATAGATAAAGGTGTGAAAAGGAGGCATCTAGGGCATCCCATCCCCTCCCGGGCAGCGTGTGGGTGTGGGAAGCGGCGAGCGGCGGCGGCCGCGGGGCGCTGGGGCCGAGGCAGGCGCTGGGCTGCGGCCGCAATCGGTGCGTTGCCCCTTTAATTGTGTCCCCAGCCCTCGGGCGTCTCTGTCCAACGCCCACGTCAGCAAATACCTTTTGTTTCTCTCCCGTTCGGGCTTGCAGGGCTCGGGGCTGCGGGAGCAGCGGCGCGTCGCCTCCAGGCACGGCGAGCCCCGAGGCGGGGCCGGGGATCCCGCAGCCACCGCCCGCTCCCCCCGGCTCGGCGGCAGCCGCCCGCAGCTCCCCGCCGGTGAGTGGCGGCTCCCGTACGCCGGTAGGCCGGGCAGGGCGCAGGGTTTGGGGCGGAACGGGCCCCGCAGCCAGCCCGGTTGCGAGGGGCGGCGAGGAGGGCGCGGGGCTCCGCGGTGGCCGCGGGTTCCTCGGGCCGCCCGGAGCCGCTCGGGGCCGCCCGGAGCCGCTCGGTGCCGGCGCTGCCGCGTCCCCGGCGGGCGCCATTTGCAGCCCCGGGCGCGGACACAAAGGGGCTGCGCGGGGCGGGCGCTGCCCGCGGAGGGACGGGAGCGGCACCGGGCGCTGGGCACCGGGCACCGGGCGGGGACACGGGGGGCTGTGGCGGAGCGGCAGCCGCGGCTCCGTTCCCGCGGGCGGCTGCGGGCGGCACGCCCGGCCCGGGGCGGTCCGTGCGGGCGGACGGGAGCGCGCAGCCGGCCGGGGCTGGCGGGCGCTGCGGTCCCCGCGGCGGGAGCGGGGCCGGGCGGCTCCGGTGCCGCCGGGCGTCCCGGGCTACCGGGGACCGGGCGGGCGGGTGAGTGACGGCGGCCGCGGCCAATGCCGGGGGGGCCGGGCCGCCGCCGAGCCTGTCTCCCGGCGCTTTCGGCGGCGGCGGGGCCGGAGCCCGGGCGGAGCGGGGCCGGGCGGAATCGCCGGTTCGAGGCTCGGCCGCGGTCGCAGCCGCAGCTGCTTTTGGCTCCTCTTCTCCCCGGAGCTGCCTGAAGGCTGCGCAGCTCCAGCGGGCGGCACGAGTCCAGCCCCGCATCCTGCCCCGCATCCTGGGGATGGAGATGCTCCCGGCTGTGGCACACCCGTCTCTGCCAAATAACGTGGCCTTGGCTTTGTCATCCCTGCTGTCCTGTTGGAAAATGAATCTATGGTTGAGCATATCGTGGTTTAAATATATTTATAGATTTAAAGAAATGGGATTATTTGTAACGATAGCCGTAGAATTTGGTCCGATGTCTTTGGCTGAGTTACACGGCGTTGAAGTCAAGAGTGTGACGATTTTCTTCATATTTTTTTAGAGCAACGTTTTGTTTCACCTTTTCTGGGATGGAGATTTCTTCCCACCAGTTTCACCTCTTGCAGCAACTAAATGAGCAGCGCAGGCAGGACTTGTTCTGCGACTGCAACATCCTGGTGGAGGGCAAGGTCTTCAAAGCCCATCGCAATGTGCTGTTTGCCAGCAGCGGCTACTTCAAAATGCTCCTTTCGCAGAGCTCGAAGGAGACGAGTCAGTCCACGACAGCCACTTTCCAGGCCTTTTCTCCCGACACCTTCACAGTTATCCTAGATTTTGTGTATTCAGGCAAACTGTCCCTCACTGGGCAGAATGTCATCGAAGTCATGTCAGCCGCCAGCTATCTGCAGATGACCGATGTGATCAGCGTGTGTAAAACCTTCATAAAGTCGTCGCTGGACATCAGCGAGAAGGAGAAGGATCGCTACTTCAGCCTGTCAGACAAAGATGTGAGTTCCAACGGCGTGGACCGATCCTGCGTGTACAGCGGAGGGTGGAGGGCAGAGAACAGCCCCCCGCATTCCCACTCGAGCCCAGACCCTGGGACTTGTATGATGGGCGGGAACGCTTGGAGCAGTTTCAACTATTACCCCACCTCTCAAAGAAATGCCCAGCAGCAGCTGTCCAAGCATGAGCAGCGGCAGGATTCCATCAAGAAATCCCGGCACCTGGGGCTGCAGCAGCCTTCTGACATCCCCCACTATAAATCAAGCAAGCTGGAGGACAGGGCTGCCGAGCCCGCCGGCCACGCTGCGCCGGCTGAGGAGCAAGTTCACATCGACACGGAGGTGGAAGCTCCTCACGTGGGCTTCCAGTTCGGCCAAGGGGCTGAGGTGATGCCCAGGGGCTTGGCAGTGCCGCAGCAGGAGCACGAGTCACCCCGCTCCTCCGGTAAATCCAAGTCCTCCAAAGCTGAGGAGCAGTACGGGAGCATGCCCTCCATCCTGGGAGTGATGGGGAACTGGGCTGAAGGTGAGTGGGACACAGACACCTGTGAATCCTCTCTTCTGGCCCTGAGAAAATAGGTCATACCCAAGAGTAAAGCACAGCTGCCAAAAAGACAGATGTATTCTCTGGAAATGTATGTTTGGAAAATGTAACTCTTGATTTTTAAATGATTTTTGAGTTCTTGAAGTACCCAGGGTATTAAATTTAAAAATAAATGTAAGCTGGGATATTTTTAAGCTCATTTTCATGAAATCACGGAAAGATTTGGGTTGGAAAGGGCCTTAAAGCTCATTTTGCTCCACTCCCTGCCTTGAGCAGGGACACCTCCCACTATCCCAGGTTGCTCCAAGCCCTGTCCAAGTTGGCATTTCCATGTCTGTGTTAACACAGCCGATGGTCCACCCCTCCTTTGTTGCACTCTGTGTAATCTAAAAGAAAACACAAAATCTTTGTGCTTGAAACAACCTGTGAATACTGTTGGAATAAAAGCGATGTGCTGTTCTTCTCACAGAGCACCTTTTCCTAGAGCATTACGTGACATGGCTTTGATTTTTTTAAAATTTTTTTTTTAAATCCCATGATTTTCTGACAGATGACCTGGCCAGGATGAGGTTCAAGTGTCCATTCTGCAGCCACGTGGTGAAGAGAAAAGCTGACCTCAAGCGTCACCTTCGCTGTCACACGGGAGAGCGGCCGTACCCCTGCGAGGCGTGTGGGAAGAGATTCAGCAGGCTGGATCACCTCAGCAGCCATTTTCGAACTGTGAGTATTTTTAGCAACTGCATGATTTATTTAACGTGTAAATCTGGCTAATTAAACACAGCGTGAGCGTATCTGGTTGATCTAATGACTCCTGTAAAGAAGAGGGGAATAGAAAATTAATTTGGTTTTGGTTGCAGTCAAACTGAAGGATAATTTGCAGGAGAGGGGAGGAATTTGTTGGGTAATTGATGGCTTGCAGAGGTTCTGCTGTCTGCAGCCTGTGAGAGCTCCAGTGGGCAATTACCATGCCTGGGCTGGTGCAGTTCCGTGTTTGATGTTTCTCAAATCGAGGCGATGCTGCGATTCGACGCTGCTTTTTGTCGTCTCCCAAAAAGCCCCTTTTTGGGACGCTTTACAAATCCATCCCTCCCGATTTTCCCAGATCCACCAGGCGTGCAAGCCCATCTGCAGGAAGTGCAAGCGCCATGTGACCGAGCTGACGGGACAGGTGGTGCAGGAGGGGACCCGGCGCTACAGACTCTGCAACGAGTGCCTGGCCGAGGCTGGAATTGACAGTATCCGCATTGACTTGGAGGCTGAGGCGCCTCTGGAATTCCCACAGGACGGGGACAAGGATTCCAGGTGGCACTACGGGGAGGACAACAGGTCCGACGTGGAGATCGTGGAGGACGGCTCGACCGACCTGGTCATCCAGCAAGTGGACGACAGCGAGGATGAAGCGGAGGAGAAGGAAGTGAAACCGAATATTAGGTAGTTGGAAGACAAGGATTGGGAATTCCGTGGAAGAGGGAGAGTTTGTACTGTGACTCTGCCAGCTGGTGGTGATCCTACAGAGACACGTGGTTGAACAGGTCCAGACTTGCATGTATTTATGGACACGTCATTGAGGCCATGCTGGTTTGTTAGCAGAAGCCCCGTGTGTTGTTTCGTTTAAAAGGAATCCGTCCTGAAATCATGGATAAACAAGGAAACTGCAGTGTTACCTGGGTAATTTTTATAGCAGGCAAGGGGGCACATCTCAAAGCCTCTTGCAAGGGAGTGAGGTCTAAATACTTCTAAAAAGTCACAGATTATTGTAAATTGCCCTTTTTTACACTTGTGGAGAGGTGGGGTTTATTTCATTGGGCGGTAAACAAAACCAGACAACCTCTCTTGAGTGTTCAGAAGTGAAGAGAATCTTCCATGAAATTTCATGAAATCTTCATGTTATGATAAGGAAAAAGGCAGCTAATTAAGAAAGAGCATTTAAAATGTTTTGGCACTTTTGTCTGGAAAAGGACTTCTGTAAAATTTATTAGGATGGGGTGAATCTTTAGTAGATCATATGTTCAAGACCTACTTCTTTAAAAGGAAATAAGCACATAAATGCTTAACACATCAGAGACAAACTGATTAAAAATTTGGATCATTAATTGATGCCAGTAAATGTTTTAGTCTCAAAATTAGGATCTCAGACTGGGCTGTTTTAATTAGCACTATTAAAATACTCTTTTTTAATATATTTTGAAAAAGTGCCCAGACATGATGGGATTTTTGGGGGGCGCAGGGCCAGGAGTTGGACTTGGACGATCCTTGTGGGTCCCCTCCAGCTCAGGATATTGAATTCTGTGCACCTTTTCCTTTTCCAGTGTGTACCAGTGACATCAAGATGTGCTGGAAGTTCTAGACACCGTATTTGTGTCACTTCACCCACAATTAGGCTACAGAGATGAGTAATGAAGAGATTCTACTCCTCTGACAAAAGAAGCTCCTTGGTTTCGTTGCTTAGTGAGTTTCTCTTACCCAGCACTGTCAACAGGAGAGGAGCAGCAGATGCTCCTGGGTCCTGTTGCTCTGCATTCCTTGGACAGACCTGAGTGTTGTTCTAATTCTTGGGATCATGGAACTCAATGGCTGTAGACTTAGAAAATTATACATATATTTTTTTTCTTTTTTACAGCTTTGTAAGCATGTTTGGCTGAACCCCCGGGTTTCTTACACAACAATCCCATATATATATATATATATGTATACTATATAATCTTTTCCCAGGGACAGCTAAAAAGTCACTATTTTATTTTTAGTTGTGTAAAACTGTATAACTTCCTTGTATCATCATGACCAGAGAGTGCAGCGTTTTCATTCCAGGCTGCAGGTGACCAACTTGACCAACAAATAACCACTTGAGAACTTTATGCTAAATTCAGTGTAAGCATTAAGCACCCTCCTCTCCATGGGAAGCATCCCAAGGATACAAGAAATGGTGTTTTATTGTTCCTACAAAAATTATCATTTATTGGCTTAGGTGTAGGGAGGGGGTGACTTAGAAATCTTTGTGATGACCCAGATGAAAACATCTTAAACAAGACTTACACTCGATTTTATGGGACACTTGGTCAGCAGCCCAAAAATGGACTTGATGTGAAAACAGACATTTAATTTCTTGGAGCTTTTAAACTCCTAAAATGCCTGTTCTCAAATGGCTAAGAAATATTCCTGAACAACCTGGACTAAATCAAGTACACAGAACAGAAATTACTTCAAAGAATATGGAGTAACTTTGCTCAAAGTTCATAGATGTTTCCCTTTCCATTAAACAGTTTGACAACAAATCCCAGGTATCAGTTCCTGCTGTCCCAGGATAAAAAGTGGCTGGAATTGGTCTGTGTGTGTTTGGGAATGGATGAAGGGGAGGGGAAAATAAAGTGTTCTCTCCAGGCCTGAAATCTTAACTGTCAACTGCAAAGGTCAGACTATTAAGTGTTTCTTAATAGTGGGGGTGCTTTTAGAAGCAAAGGGATTTTTTGGATCAATACTCAATTTAATTAGAGATCATAAATCTAACAATACTGAGGACCAGATGCTTCAGAACAAGATCTGAAGTGGCTCTAAACGGGCAAATGGAACAATCTATCCATAGGAAGACTTTTACTTTTTAAACACAGGCAGATTCATCGTTGATTTGCTGGGCAAATAAGGGCTTTTTTTCTGGATTTATATGTTGTTTTTCTCAGTAGCGTAACTAGATATCTGTAGGCATTTTTAAAGTATCTTGTTAAGCTTGGAGGTTTAGCTCAAGGCTGCGATTCCCACAGGTCAGTGATGTTTTTCTGTTTTTTTTTTAAGTTACCGTTTTTACATTTGTTGCCTTAATTTTGGTCCTTGTTTCCTTATTTTTGTATTGCAAAACAAGATAAATGTTAAGTGCCTTCTGTTTTACACGTCCTTCATTTTACGGTCATGTATTTTCCTTTTTTTTTTCTCTAAATGAAAGTATTTGTTTTCTTTTCGTCTCCTTCCATTGCCTCTGATTGTCTTCTTCATATTCCTGTGAGGATCACGTGCCCCTCATCAGCATCAGGAACATTTCCTTTCCTTTCAAGGGGAAAAGTAAAGACCACACAGGGATGTTCCCACTGAATTAATTTATTTCCTTGTATTTCTTTCATCTTTATGTCTCTTAGGGGCATGGTTTAGTGCTGGACTTGATCTTAAAGGTCTTTCCCAAGAATTCTGTGATTATTTTTGCTTGGTTTGTGTTTACTTTGTGTTCACAAAATAACAGGCAAGAGTGAAGACAAAGTTCATCATCCTCTGATTAATGTCTCACCACTTAACTATCCTTATTTTCTGACAATATCTTCCCATCCTTTCAAAGGCTGAAATACTTAAATTAAAAACTTCCCTCTCCCCCTTTTCAGGTGTTTTTTACAGAATTCTCTCTGCTACAAAAAACCTAAGACCTGTGTGATGCTTGATTAGTTCTTTCACATCATTTCCCTTTTTTTTTGTTTGTCATTAAATTTCCTAAACATCCATATTTACTATCCCAAAAATGTCACTTGTCCTGATCTTAAAAGTTAAATAGTTGTGTAGACCCTCTTAAAAACAAACAAACAAACCCCAAAACTGACTTCAGCATGAATCTCCCTTTCCAGCCTTTTGTCATTTGAATTCTATTCCAGTTCTAAAGAATTGACATAAGGAAAAAAAGCAAAAAAATTGATTTAAGGTGGCTTTGAAAATACCTTAAAGCCCACAGATCTCACAGAGGGCTGACTGTGCTGCAGGTATCCTTCCCTTACTCCTGGCTCTGCAGAATGTTCCATCCTCCAGGATTTTGGGATCCATCTGAAGTTTTCAATGATAACTAAAGGGAAAAAAGCCACAAAACACTCTGTTGGATATAAAAGGGAAAAAAGCCACAAAACACTCTGTTGGATATAAAATGATGGAATATACATTTCTTCCCTGAAGCATCTGGTCACTGTCAGTGTTATCCCATTACAGAGCCATACCAATGTCTACCTTTCTTATATTTTAATTCCTGTGGGCTGGAGGCAACAAGTACAAAAATGAAATAGAAGGAAAAAAATCTCCAATTCTGCCCAAAAGATTGAGTTTGAAGAAAAGGATGTTTTAACCCTCCAGCCCTTGCCTGCAGAGTTTTTCCATTAGGTACAAATCCATGCCAACACTGTCTGTTGAGTGATGGGTATAAGTTGATAAACTACTAAGAAAAGTTTATAATAGAATTTAGTGAAATATTTTCTATAGTGTTTAACTTAAAACCTTTCTACATTGGAGGCGTAACCTTTCATCCTGTTTAACTCGTGAAATGCAAAGAGGAGGCTTATTCGGTGCATCAAGAATTTTAAACAGAGCAAGAACACAGAACAAGAGATTTTGTAAGGAGAATTGAGAGGAGTGGCTGGAAAGAACCTTTCCTCTCTTGGCTTAGCTGCTGGGATAAGTTAAACAGTACTGGAGATCTCACCCGACGCTTGACTGTGGAAATGGGAACCGTTCTTTGCCAGGTTCATGCAGCCTGCTCTGAGGAGGGGACTGTACCGATGACTGCAGAGCTTCCTTCTCAAGATTATTCCACGATCTCGAGGAGTAAGACTGATAGCATTTCATCTAACAGGCACCAGTTTGAAAGCGTCTTGTCTTCTATCAGGCATCCTGATTCCATTTTCCTCCCAGAAGGGAAAACAGGACAATCTGTGCCTTGCACTCCCACGTGCAGCACTTTGCTTTGGGATTATCCTCATTGTTTGAATACAAAAATCCCGTTATAAAAATGCTGCTGTATCGAGTTAATATCATTAATCCTACTCCGCGGAGCTCCGGATCTCTGCCGTTCACCTTTCAGGTGGCGCCTTCCCTCCACACACACACAAAGGTAGCTACAACAAAGCCTCGTGTGAGCAGGGCAGCGGCCTCGGGGCAGCATGTGGGTGTGGGAAGCGGCGAGCGGCGGCGGCCGCGGGGCGCTGGGGCCGAGGCAGGCGCTGGGCTGCGGCCGCAATCGGTGCGTTGCCCCTTTAATTGTGTCCCCAGCCCTCGGGCGTCTCTGTCCAACGCCCACGTCAGCAAATACCTTTTGTTTCTCTCCCGTTCGGGCTTGCAGGGCTCGGGGCTGCGGGAGCAGCGGCGCGTCGCCTCCAGGCACGGCGAGCCCCGAGGCGGGGCCGGGGATCCCGCAGCCACCGCCCGCTCCCCCCGGCTCGGCGGCAGCCGCCCGCAGCTCCCCGCCGGTGAGTGGCCGTTCTGCTCTGCGCTGATGGGAAGGACCGGGCGGGCGTCGGGGCTGGCGGCGGCTGCGAGCGGAAGGCGGCGAGGAGGGCGCGGGGCTCCGCGGTGTCCGCGGGTGCCTCGGGCGGCCCGGAGCCGCCCGGTGCCGCCCGGAGCCGCGTCCCCGGCGGGCGCCATTTGCAGCCCCGGGCGCGGACACAAAGGGGCTGCGCGGGGCGGGCGGCGGCGAGAGGGGGCGGCGGGGGCGCTGCCGGAGGAGGGGGCGCGGGCGGCGGGACGGGAGCGGCACCGGGGTAACCACGGGCACCGGGCGGGGACACGGGGGGCTGTGGCGGAGCGGCAGCCGCGGCTCCGTTCCCGCGGGCGGCTGCGGGCGGCACGCCCGGCCCGGGGCGGTCCGTGCGGGCGGAGGGGAGCGCGCAGCCGGCCGGGGCTGGCGGGCGCTGCGGTCCCCGCGGCGGGAGCGGGGCCGGGTCCGGGAGGCGCCTCCGCGCTGGCGGAGCGGCTCGGGCGCCGTCGGGCGTCCCGGGCTGTCGGGGAGCGAGAGGCCAATTCGGCCGGGCGGGCGGGTGAGTGACGGCGGCCGCGGCCAATGCCGGGGGGGCCGGGCCGGGAGGGCGGCGGCGCCGGGGCGCTGCCGCCGCGTTCGAGCGGCCCCGATGCGCCGGGGCAGAGGCTGCGCCCAGCGCGGACCCGCGTCAGCCGCGGCTCTGCCCACGGCGGGAGGGCCGAGTTCTCTTGCCGAGTCTGCCAACCATCATAGGTTGGTCGACATAATTTTCGTTCTTTTGGGATGCGGAGTGATCCCGCTGGGACGTCTTTTCACCTCTTTTGGAGTTGTTAAGTTTCTACTCTCTTGTTATGCAGAGTAGCAGCCGCAGGGAGAGTGGAGGTACACTGGGAATCTGATAGCGCTTTTTAAAACGAGAGCTTATCTCTTTAAATTAGCATTCAGCATCATCGATTTAGATTGTTATGATGATTTTTTTTTCCTTTACAGCAAACCTTCCCCTTACTCCCTGCCTGGAATGGAGATTTCTTCCCACCAGTCTCACCTCCTGGAGCAGCTGAACGAGCAGCGGAAGCAGGACTTGTTCTGCGACTGCAACATCCTGGTGGAGGGCAAGGTCTTCAAAGCCCATCGCAATGTGCTGTTTGCCAGCAGCGGCTACTTCAAAATGCTCCTTTCGCAGAGCTCGAAGGAGACGAGTCAGCCGACAATAGCCACGTTCGAGGTCTTCTCTCCAGAGACGTTCATGGTTATCCTGGACTTTGTGTATTCAGGGATATTGTCTTTAACGGGTCAGAACGTGATCGAAGTCATGTCAGCCGCCAGCTATCTGCAGATGACGGATATCCTCAATGTCTGCAAGACATTCATTAAGTCCTCACTGGATATTAATGAAAAGGAAAAGGATCATTACCTCAGCCTCTCGGCCAAAAGTGCGAGCACTGAGCCTACCCCTGCCCGCCCGGCTCTTTATCGCTCCAGAAGGAAAGCAAAGAGCAACCCCCGGCGCTCCTACTCGATGCCGGATGAAAAACCCAACGGGAACGAGAACTCCTGGAGCGGTTACAGCAGCTACCTGTCCTCGCAGGTGATCCTGCAGCGGGCAGAGACCCAGCTGTCCAAGCGAGGCAGGAAGCAGGGCTCCACGAGGAAGCGCCGCAAGCACCTGGGGCTGTCGCAGAGCCGGGAGCTGGGAGGGTGCAAATCGGACAGAGCGGAGCGAGCCGGAGCCTCGGACCCCGCTCACAGCCCCCGCGGGGGAGAGGAGGCCGAGTCCGAGGCCGAGTTTGATGCTGAGAACGACGTGGAGCGGGATGAGTTTGGATATCATCCCGGAGCAGAGGCTGTACGCAAGAGGTGGTCGGTTACTCAGCTAGAGCAAGAACTTTCCAGAAATCCTGAGCTCATGGAGTTAAAGGCAGAAGAACTGTACACCTCAATGCCCACAATTTTAGGGGTAATGAGTAGCTGGAATGAAGGTAAACAATAGGAACCACTTGGAAAAGTTTGGTTTTATGTAGGAGAATATTTAAGTGATGCTTTGGAAGGAATTTGTACTGCTGCATGGAAACCTAAAAAAGTGCCTGGAATTATTGGTGATCTTTATCTGCTCAATTTTAGTGCTAACACTAATATTTTGAAGCCAGAACAGGGCATGGGAATTGCAATGGGACTGACCCAGGTATTCTGTAAAGTACAGCCAAAACGTGCCTGATTATTTGTTCTCAAGTGGAGTTTAATGAAGCCTTAAGGGCTGTAATTGACTTGGGACCTGAAGGACGGAGTTTCTCCAATACCTGGCAATAACAGAGGTGTCCAGCCTCAGCCCCACCCAAGTGGGATTGCCAGGACACGAGAGGTCCTGGCATTGCTGGGATGTTGCATTTTGGGGTCCAGCCAGCCCAAACTTCTGACATCACCCGCCTGAGAGGGCGGAACAAAGATGACAGGTTTATTCCCGTGTGCCTTCCTTTGGAAATTAACATATCTGTAGATCATAACTGCATATTCTAAAGACACTTTTATATATCACACAGAGATTATAAATATCAAAAGCTATGAACCACTAGCTGGTGAAGGAGTCAGATATAAACAGTCATAAACAGCTGCATATTTATGATCACCTTCATATCTAAAACATGTTGTCAGTACGAAAACGCTACTAAGTGGCCAATTAACATGTTAAATAAGAATAAAAATGCAAGCTGAGGAAGATACATATATAGAGAGATATATCTATATAAACTTACTTATTAAATAAGAATAAACATGCAAGCTGGGGAAGAAACAGATATATACAGATGTATCTAGATATAGATATACAGATGTATCTAGATACAGATGTATCTAGATATAGATATACAGATGTATCTAGATACAGATGTATCTAGATAGATATATAGAGAGATATATAAATTTAACAAATCTATATCCCTCAAAGCCTGTATTTTATGTAGTGGTCAATTAACATGTTAAATAAGAATAACAATGCAAGCTGAGGAAGATATATATATAGAGAGATATGTCTATATAAACTTACTTATTAAATAAGAATAAACATGCAAGCTGGGGAAGATACAGATATATACAGATGTATCTAGATATAGACATACAGATATATACATAGATGTATAGAGAGATATATAAATTTAACAAATCTATATCCCCCAAAGCCTGTATTTTATGTATCATTATATACTTATATATAATATATGCTTATATGAGCATCCAAGTATCGGGGATTTTTCCCTCCTTGAAGAGGACTCGAGCTGTCGGGTGTTTTAAGCTGACGCGCGCTGGAGGTGCAGCGGGGAAGCTCAGCTGTGTGCCCTGTCCCCGCCAGGTGAGCTGCCCCGGATGCGATTCAAGTGCCCGTTCTGCACGCACACGGTGAAGCGCCGGGCGGACCTGAAGCGTCACCTGCGGTGTCACACCGGGGAGCGGCCCTACCCCTGCGAGGCCTGCGGGAAGAGGTTCACCCGCCTGGAGCACCTCCGCAACCACTTCCAAACGGTAGGGAAACCCACCAGGCTTTGGAAGGATCGGTTGGTGTGGCATCGAATGTGGGCCTGACATTTCTAAGCCTGAAGGGATTTTAGCCTGCTAGCAGTGCTGTTTCCCAAAGGAAAAGTTCCCGGGAGAGCTTCTTCTCAAAACAATCTTGGCAAAACAACTCTCCTTTCCCAAAACAGTCCTTCTCCAGGTGGTGTTTTGCTGTTTCCTTGGTTTCACCAGTGAGATCAGAGAGGTGTCGTTCCTGTTCACCCATCGTGTTAAGTCTGTATCAGAACACCTTATAAAAGGTGGCAAGAATGAGACAATAAAACCTTCTATACTCTTTGCCTTCTGAAATATTTGGAGTCTTTTCATCTTTCTTTCATGTCCTACAGTGACAATCAAAGACTTGCTCAGAGCTCCTGTGTCGCTAGAGGACAGGAAAAGAATGAATACTCACAGTCAAGTCGTCAGGGCAAAAAGAGGGGAAGTTTATTTCTTGACCTCGCTTATATAGATTCTGAACAATGACCAGGGATTGGAGAATGAAGTTGCCACCTCTCTGACCCCACTGGTCAAACTAGAAGTCCATCACTTGTCCCTCCTCAGAGAGGAACGTGAAAACAATCACTTTGTTTATGTTACAATCCGTGAGAAAACTCCATTACAAAAATGTAAAATCAGAAGGCTGAAAGAATAGGACAACACTCCTGCTGGCTGTGGAAGTGTGAAGCAGTTTGCTGGTGGCAGCTGTGTAGGCATCTCCAAACCCAGCTCCAGAAAAGCAGCGCATCAGCTTGAATTATTCATTGTTTGACGCGGCAAACTGTATTTAAAACTTAATTCTTTTAGCGCGATTCAGCACATTTTCATTGTCTTAAAGAAAAAAAAAAAGGCTGAAGGCTGAATTTTTCAATTTTAAATCCTTTTCAGATACACCAAGCTGGCAAACTGATCTGCAGGAAGTGCAAGCGCCACGTCACGGAGCTGACGGGCTGCGTGGTGCAGCAAGGGACGCGGCGCTACAGACTGTGCCACAAGTGCTTGGCAGAAGCCAATTTCGACAGCATCCCCGAGGATTTCAATCCATCCGAACATTCTCCTGTCTCCTCCACGGGAAACAAACGCCCCAAACGGGCTTTGGAGGAGGAGCAGAAATCAGACGAAGAGACAGTGGAGGAGGAGCCCTATAATTTGGTTGTTCGGCACAATAACGATGATATTCCGGAGGAGGTAAAGGAAAAGGTGAAGCCAAATCTTAGGTAGATCTTTGTGTATTTGTTATCGTTGCGTTCGAGATTGAATGGCTCGTGTCCTACCAACTAACGCTGGTTTATTACTTTTAATAAAGTGAAGTATTGCTAAAATTCTGTTCCGAGAAGCGAAATTTGGACTAAAACAAGTTGTTTTGCAGACATGGAGCAGTGTAATTGCTTCTGAATGTCATCCAGAAAGTCCTGAGGATCATAAAACAGCCCGAGTTGGAGGGGACCCACAAGGAACAGCAAAGTCCAGCTGCTCACTTATTATCTGGAAACTATTTAGGAGAATTGTTTTACATTTCATCAAAGACTTGCTCAGAGCTCCTGCTCGTTGTGAAAGTGTGAACCAGTTTACAGTTCTACAAAGGTTCCGTACGATGCAGGTTTTTAAAAAAACAAATACTGCCAGTTTGCTTTGGAAAAACTCTTACTGAGGTGAACAGCTGAGAAATGTTATTAAACCACTTTTTTTTTTTTTTTCTGATATTGTAATTAATTTGTACATAACACATCAGAAACTTCTAAGAAAGGAGCGAAGGAAACAAGTGGAGTTCTACCCGCTGAAGAACCTTTTTACCAGAGCTCTGTTTTCTCAGTGAACTTACAGCTTCTTGTAGTTGAGAAAAGCATGATTTAGGAACTCCCACAGCAGAGTAGAGTAGGTGACCAGAGCGTCTGTAGTGCACTTGGATAGTATGAATTTGCTTTATTTTTTTCTTTTGTACTGTGAATTTTATAGCAAGACACACCAATATGGTTCCAAGGAAATAAAAGTGCAATCACTGGAAGTACATTTGTCATTTTTTTTTCCTTTTTTCCCCCCATGATTGATGCAAGATTCGCTTAAACCCATCTATCTTACTCTAGGAATAAAGATGCCAAGTCCTTTGAATTTCAGTGGGACATTTGTTACTTCAGATCACGGAGCTACTTTAGAAAGCTCCATGTATAACTTTAGGGTGCTTGACAGCATAAAAACACTTTTTATAAGCACAATTTCCCTCAGATGTTAAGCAGCCTTTGTAGTTCTGGAGTCTCTTAAGCTTTTTTAGCCATATTTATTTCCCCAGTCAGAGGATCAGAGAACCTGCACTCGGTAGAGAAACTAAAAATGCTCAGTATTAAATGATTAAAAAAGAAAAGCTCAAGGAGTGCATAGAAAAAACCTTCTGCCTGAGAGCAGAGAATGGCATTCCCAGTGGGCACTCCTGATAAAGAGCCACTGTTTGGTCTCATGTCTCATTTGATGCTGTGTTTCCTTTCCTGTTAGCAGCATCTGTAGGCTGAGGTTCCTGCCAAGAAGGCAGAAATCCCCCTCAGAGAATTTGAGAGCAGCCATATTGATCCACATCCAGGTTCTGCCTCCAACAGCTGCCATTAAACTTGGCAAAAGTCAGAATGGGGCAAGCTTCTGTAATAATTCCCTAATGCTCTCCCAATCTCCAGCCTTTTTCAGTTCTTGAGATTTGTACATTTAGTAACCACTAATGCAGGTCTTTTCCAAGTAGTTCACTACCCTGTCCTTAAACTTCCTACATCAACAGGATCCTCTGTTTCTTAATTACCCACTTTCAGGTCTCAGTGGCCTCCTGTAAAGCCCTGGGAGAGCAGCACTGTGAGCTGCCACTGCCACAGCTGTGCAAATGGAACAGCGTGAATTTAAGGCCTATTTTATAGTAAGTTCTTAATAAATATTGAAAAAAAAAAAATAGATGAGTAACACTTACTTAGTTAATTCCAAATGTTTTCCTAGCAAGCTCCTGTTAGCGTTTCATTAAGTAGAACACTTCAGTGTGTTATAGCCTGAGACCGGTAACTCAGCATTTGTCTGCAAAGTTAAAATGTAACCACATAAATTTACTTTCTCATGTTTTAGAGAGGTGGGCAAAAGGAAGGCTGCCCTCAGCTGTTGCACCCACCTCCCCACAGCTCCAGCCCCACACTAACCTCCCCACAGCCCCCAAACGCTGCTCAACTCCCCAGAACTGTCTCTAAGCCCCAGAGCCCACCTCCCCACATCCCCTCAGCACCTGTACCCATCACACCCCCACACCCTGTGCACATCTCCCCAGCACTGCCCTTCAGCCTGTGCCCATCTCCCCACAGCCTCAGCCCCTCATCACCTCCTCTCAGCCCCTCGCCCATTTCCCCATAGCCCCAGTTCAGGTTCTTGCCCGCCTTCCCTCAGCCCCAGCTCTACCCTTCAGCCCCTCGGTCAGTCCATTTCCTCACAGCCACTGACCCTCAGTTCAGTCCCTCAATGTCCACCTCCGCACAGCCGCTGACCCTCAGCCCCAGCTCAGTCCCTCAGTCAGTGTCCATCTCCCCTCAGCCACTGACCCTCAGTCAGTGTCCACCTCCCCTCAGCCGCCGACCCTCAGTCAGTGTCCATCTCCCCTCAGCCCCAGCTCAGTCCCTCAGTCAGTGTCCATCTCCCCTCAGCCCCAGCTCAGTCCCTCAGTCAGTGTCCATCTCCCCTCAGCCGCCGACCCTCAGTCAGTGTCCATCTCCCCTCAGCCACTGACCCTCAGTCAGTGTCCATCTCCCCTCAGCCACTGACTCTCAGTCAGTGTCCATCTCCCCTCAGCCACTGACCCTCAGTCAGTGTCCATCTCCCCTCAGCCGCCGACCCTCAGTCAGTGTCCATCTCCCCTCAGCCGCCGACCCTCAGTCAGTGTCCATCTCCCCTCAGCCACTGACTCTCAGTCAGTGTCCATCTCCCCTCAGCCCCTCGCCCACCTTTCCTCGAGAACCAAACTCGAGGCCCTATTGGCCGATCGCAGTCACGTGACCCAGCCAGCCAATGATGTTCCGAGGGGGCTCTGAGGGGCCGCAATGGCGGCTGTGCCCTCACGGCCTTTGGGGCTCTGCCTGAGGATAAAGAAACCCCAAACTGTCAAAATCACACTTATTTTGTACCATTAAACTGGCATGTTGCAATTCTTGCTGAGAAAAAAAAAACCAGTCTGCTCACCTTAGCGCAGAACAAAGGACAAGTGTTAATTCATGTCTGAACTGACTGGTCAAGATCACTCACAAAGCCATTAATTGTTTCAGTCCAAGTTTTATTTTGGCATTGAGGCTTGCTTAAAAAATATGAGAGTTTTTATCCCTCAGTCTTTACAATATGGAAATAAAACCAGAACTATTTAAGATGATACACTACAGTGAGGCACTTGTAGCGTTCACGATAACAGAGCAGGCCAGGCCTATGCTCCTCACATTTAAATTAAAATAAAATAGCAGGCAATGCACATTTGCCATCCTGTGATTTAAAAAAAAAAAACCAAAAAACCCCACACTTTTGATTATTTTTGATTAATTTTGATTCAGTCAAGTCCATAATCCTTTGACGTTTAAGGATTGTCTGTATTGTTCTTTTTAAAAGACAACGAGGCTGATCCAGACCATGCTTTTTAAAAGAGACTCAGTTTTCACAAGATACAGGTGGGAGTGAACCCAGGGAGAACCTGGGACATCCCTTTCCATTCCCTCCTCCCACAGCAGCAAAGCTGCCAACTTTTTTTAAGAGTTATCATAGGTGATAAGAGGTACACAGTCACATGCTTTAGGATTTCACGTGGCAATTTATTTACAGCAATTCAGCACCACCTGCTGGCATGACTTCTTTTTTAAGTAGTTTAAAAGATGTGGTGGTTTGTTTGTTTAATTGGCATGATCTTTTAGGGGTCTAATTTTAAACACTCAGATTTTTTTTTTTCCTCCACATTACATCTGAGCCACTGCAGCTATTTTGGATTTATGTAATATGGAGGAGGAACATCAGCTCGGAATTAGAACATGAAATATGCAAATGAAATCAATCTAGATGAACATTATCTCCTGCCACACTGCAAAAAGGGAGTATTTTAGTTACCACCTCCAATTTCTGTATTTCATACAGCACACGTATCAGCCTCAAAAGCTGACTGCCAGCATTCCTGGGAAACTTCCAACCTGTACAAACCTCTCCTTCTCCATATCCCCCAAAACCCCAATTAATTCTTCTTATTCTCTGTCTCAGTGAAAACAGTCTGACATTCCCTGCAATTACTCCCTTCAATTTCCAATTTTAACTGACCAATTCCTTAGCTTTTTCCACAGGGATTACAGTTTTAGGGGGCTCTCGCCAGATGATGACCAACATCCACTCAACCACAACTCTTCTTGCTCTAAATATCAATGATGACAAAGACTTCTGGCTTTTCATCTTCACAGATCTGCATGGCTGAATAAGTTATGGCTTTGACTTCTGTGCCCTAGAAAAGAGACACAAACCATAGATTTTCTAAATTATATCCCTTTTACCAGTTCAGAACGCCCAGTTCTCATCACTTTCCTCAAATGCTATCCATTTCTTTTTCCCCAAAAAGCTGTAACTGTATTTTTTCTGATGAATAAGGAACTTGTCACACTAATGGCCAGGACAAATAGTGAAAAGGGAACTCTTCCCTTATTTTATTGCCTCTTAATACCACAAATTCCTTCTCTTACCTCTGACAGACCATCAACATTCGCTATGCTAGAAATGACACAGATCAAGACATCAGATTTTGTTTCTAGCAATTCTTTAGGGAAAAAAAAAAAAAGAAAGAAAAAAGCAAAAACTGACTAAGCAGAAATCTGTACCAATAGTGTGAAACCCAAATACATAAATTCTGAACATAGATTGATTTTCTGTGTTGCCAACATCACAAAAAGGAAGCCAATAGAGTTAATTTGTTGAGTTCTGCTAGTGTTGAGGAAATGCCATGCTCAGGCCAACAGTTTCAGGGACACATCCACAAAACCGTGCACAAAGTGAGATTTTGAGTTCAGTGGTACTTCAGCCGCGTTTATATTTTGATCCCTGCAGAACTCAGAGGTCTGATTTAAAGGACAACACACCTCCTCCTCCTCCTAAAATGGAAAAGAGGAAGCACTGCCTACCTGTGGGTGTTTGTCTAAAGAGAACTCTTCTCCCCACCTGTAAAGGCAAAAAAAATAGGAGAGGTGTTGTAAATTTGGTAATATTTACCAAATGCTATAGTTAGTTTCAGTGATGAGCACAGAACAGTGAGATTTTCATTTAAAGCCTCAGAGGAAGCAAGGAAAGTCCACAATCCATTTTCAGACAATGGTTTAAGCTCACCCAATTGATCTTATTTTGAACTGCATTCGGTCAATGTGAAGCACTTTCACTTCCTGCAGAGAGAGTGGGAGGAGAAATGTGTCAGTCACACCTTCTACCTCCAGGCAGAAATTCCCAGTAAATCCCACTTACAAAGGTTTGTTTTGTTTCGTTTTTCCCACTGCTTAGACCCCTTCCACCAGCCCAGGTTGCCCCAAGCCCTGTCCAACCTGGCCTTGTATTTTTTGTGTTCCTTTTCCCCCTGAAATACCATTGCATTCAGAGCCAAGATTATCAGGGAACAGCTTTGTCCTACAAATGGAAAAAGCTGAAACCAGAACACTTACCCTGGGTATAAAAAACTCATCAGCACTGAATTTATACAGCCATTCATCCAGGAAGTGGAAGAGAAGAGACAACAGGTCATGCCCTGTGTGGTTGAAACAGAGATTGTCCCAGCAAAAACATTTTTAAGAGCACCTTAGACATACAGGAGATTCGGGTAATGACGCTTAATTATATTTTAATTAACTGCACTAAGGCTACGTGTAAAGATTGAGATTTTTGGTGCCTTTCTCCCTCTCATAACTCTCCACAGAAGAAGTGCAGTCCTCACCTTCTGCCTGTACCTCCACTGTATCCACAGGTTCCACGGTGCCTGTGTCTGTCATGTAGCCAAACATGGCCATGGCACACTGCTCAAAGGCTTCTTCCAACGTGTCTCCCCAGGCATGGAGCCTAAAAACACAGGGAATAAGCACTGGAGCCTAAAAACACAGGGAATAAGCACTGGAATACAATACTGGATCACAACCACAAGAAACAGCCCCAAAGTCACATGCAGGTGAGCAAACAGAATATGGGAATTCAAGCAGAGGAGGTGAATGAGCCAAAAAACACCCGGATTTTCTAGAAGGAGAAGTTTGTCAGAAGAGTTTCATGTGAGAACATAGAAAATAAATGTTCTACCAGCCAGCAAGAAAGTTCTCCCCTTACGTGGCTAATTGGTGTCTATAAAAGTAAACCACACAGAAGAAATTTTGTTTAAAAGGAGATTTCAAAAGACATTTCCAAATAACACAGGGGCTTAGTCAGAAGCACCACAGAAATACTAAAGAAGAAACTGAACATAATTCTATGGTGTCCCAAAAGCAGGAACAAAATTGACCACCAAAGCACGCAGTGAGTGACATTTCAGAGCTGCACAAGGTGTTACAGCTGCAGACTGTCCTTGGCTGTTACTGCAGGCTTAAAGCAGCGTAAGAAATAATCAATTTGTCACCCTGAGAAATCCCAGCTGCCCACACTTACTGCACGTCTGCTGTGTGATCCAAATCTGAGGGGAAGCGAAAAGAAAAGGAATGATGTCACCAAAAGTATTTATAACATGAGGACTTAAAAAAAAAAAAAAATAACATAAATAGCTGGTTTTCTAACAAAACATTTTTGCACTCATCTGCAGGTGGGATAAATCTATTTTGTAACATATTAGAAAAACTTGGCACAGGTGGAATTTTGGATTATTTCTGCCAAAAAAAAAATCCCCTGTTTAATGTGATTATGTCAATGCAGGGTTTGGCTGTTGTAACCCAACAGGCTTCCACAAGTTAACTGCAATAAAAAGAAATTTTCACCAGGAGTAAAGACTTTATGCTGAAGTCTGCAGGACTGAAAATTATTCATGCAGAGGATGAGATTTGCAAATATTTCCAGCTCAGTGAGGAAATCTACCTGCCCACACCCAAAAGCAGCCATTATGCAAAGAGAAGAATTTAAAACATAGGATGGAATATAAAATAGAAGGCAAACTTTACTCATGAAGCACGATTAACATCCCATGTATCCCGTTGTACGTGAGTCTCATTTATATTTATTCACAGGAATGAAAGAAATTAAAATTCCAGCAGAACTAAGTTGGGATGTGAAATAAATGCTCACTTCAACTGAAAAATTGTTCTGGTGCTGTTTAAAGAGATCACAGACTATTAAAGGGTTCTCAACAACGGTCTCTAAAGCAAACAAATTCCTTCGGATGCAAAAGAGGGATAAAACCTCCTCTAGTTCTGGAAACTGCATGGTTCTTGTGATGTGTCACCACAGTTCTGCAATTGTATCAAATAAAGATCTGAACATGGCCTGAAAACATAAATTCTAACAGAGATAACAGACACAGTCCAGACAGACACTGGTGACACAGAAAACAGACAGGGAATGGTCCCCTGCCTTAAGCTGGCCCTTGGGCTGCCCCCCACATCCTCTTAGGAGACATTCCAGAGGTGAGGAAAGGTAGAGATAATCATCTTTAAGTAGAGTAAAAACACCACACACAAGACCAGCACACGTTTGAATGCCCCTTCCTACACGAGAGGTAGAAAAATTGCTAGGAAATGGCTCAGAAGAGGAAAAGTTTTCAGGGTGAGACTTCAGGAATTTATTTCCATAGCGATTTTTTTCAGCAAAGCACGATGAAGAAAATTGGTTTCTCTTTTCTGTATTTCCTGTTATCTTCCTTTGCCCTCACAACAGCACTGTCGCACTCACGTAATATTTAAAAATATATTAAGAATACTCACACTCATATTTCTTGCAGAGAGGGGGGTACTTGGCTTTGACAGCCTTCTGCTCCTCGGTCAGGTTGTAATCCCTGTCCTCGGCTGCCATCGCTGAGGGCTCCACAGGAATCCCTCCCTTCCTCACTTCCTGGTTTCCCCACGGAGTGATTCAACCTGTGGAGAGCAGCGAGGATTCCTCTCAGCGCGAAATCCCTGCAGTTTCAGTCGTTTTGTGTCAGACTGGGAGATGAGGAAGTTGGGAGCTCAATCCCACACGAAGTGAGCCAGCAGAGCCGAGGGAAAATATTCCTTAGGGGAATTGTGGACTTTGGCCTTTCCTGGGAGGAATTGTGTTTCTTCTTCCTTGTGTACACTGAGCATTCCATTCATTCACAAATAATAAAACACAGCCCTGATGGGAACAGCTGTAGAGTGAATTAAACTTCCACGCTTTAGGTTAATTTAAATTTTCTAATTCATTTTTTTGAGGGTGCTCAGCCCATTGTACATCACACACCTGAAGTGTCACTGCGCCCCAAAACCCCTGATATGACCTTAGAGAGGATTTTTCTTCAGGAAAAAGAGTTGTGTTCTCTTAGGACAAGGATTACATTTAAACCTCCAGACCTCAAAGCCCGTACGTGTGTGTCAAATCCAGCTGTCACCTGAGCGCTGAGTTCTTTCTCTGGCTGATTTTTTTAAAAATAAAACAAAAAGAACCCCCTAAAGAACTGTATCAACTCCCCCGTTTAAAAGTCAGATTCTCACACCCAACCTCTTATGTCGCTGTTTTCCTGTTCATTTGTAAATCCAACAGACACAAACTGAAGAACCCGATTAAGTTCAGGCTCATTAATTTTCCTCTCCAGATTTCCAGACATCATAACCATTCCTTAATATTTTTGTGCATTATGAGATTTATCCACAGCTGAACCCAACACTTGCCCAAACAATGCAAATAATTTACAGATATCCCTTAACTTTTACACTGGAGTTGCTTCTTACTCCAAGGCTTAGAAACAAGACATAGGATTTCCAATTTTTACTTTCAGGTAAATATCTAGGTGTGTTGGAAAGAGAAATCTGAAATTGAGAACTCGGGTTATCTCTTGATGAATAAACCCAGATATTGAGTTGCTATTTGATTTTAAACGTATTAAGACTCAGCTGTGGACAGTCAGGTTCCAGGTTACCCTCAGCAGCCGACCAGAACCGGCAAATATTACGCCTCTAAAACTCACCGCAGCACTGAATTGTGGAAAAAGGGAATGTATTCGTGATTACAGAGAATTAATAACACGCCGAGGATACCCGATGGTGTCAGGGCAGCCCTGGAAGGAGATCTCGGCCCACACACGCACCGGTCCGGTCCAGTCCCGCCTGGATACGCTCTGCCAGCGGCTATGGTGACCGGAGGAGCTGCAACCACCGGTTCTTTCAAATCGGGGAGCGGGAGCAAGGAGCGGGAACCGGGAGCGGACCCCGAACCCGCCGCCCCTCAGCGCGGGGCGCGGCCCCTTTAAGAGCGCGTTGGGGGCGCTCCGGAAAATGGCGGCTCCTAAGGGGGACCCCTCCCACGTGACCGCCGCGCGCGCTCCCGTCCCCGCCCCCTTGCCCACCGCCGATTGGCCGGCGCGTCCCGGCGGCGGGCGCTGATTGGGCGGCGTTGGCGCGCGAAGGGGTGCGCGGCGCCGGGAGCCGCACGCAGCGGGGGCAGGAAACAATAGACGGAGCCGCGGCCGGAGGGGTCGGAGCAGCGAGCGCAGGAACCGCCCGCCCGCCTCTCCCAACCCGCCCCGCCTCGCGCCCCGCGCCCGCCGCGCTCCCCCCGCCCCGCCATGGCGGACAAGGAAGGTAAAGGCTCCGTATGGGCGGCGCGGCCTCCGCCGTGAGGCGCGGGGTGCCCCCCCCCCCCCCCGTTACGGCGTGAGGGGAGCGGGGCGGTGCCGCCAGGGGGCGCGCGGGGGGCGGGGCCTGAGGGCCCCCCTCGGTCATGGCCGCCGCCGCCTCTCCGCGCCCGCGGCGCCAGCCGGGGAGAGCGGCCCGGGCCGGGACCCTGTGCCCGCCCCTGTGGTACTAGGAGGGGGTTTGTGAGGCCGGGAGGGCCGGGCCGTGCGCTGCGAGGGGAGCGGGCAGACAAAAACGTGTCACCGGCCGCTGCCGCGCGCCCTGAGGGTGCCCCGGTTCGGCCGGGGCGCCTCCGTTTCATGGGTGAGCGCCCGTTCCGCGGGGGTTCTCCCCTTCTGTGGGCGAGCTCCGGTTTCTTTGTGGTGTCCCCGTTCCTTGGGGGTGTCCCCTTTCCGCGGGTGAGCTCCCCTGGGTCTGCCCGTCGCCTTCTCTTCTACACCCGATGCTGGTGACAGATGGGCCGAGAAAATGTTTGAGAGCGACAAGGCAGCAGGAGGAGCCTCGTAAAGCTGGATTTTGGGAACCAGTAGTTCAAGGCTGCACCCAGACCGGTCTGTTAAACGGCAGTTGCTGCATCTCGTGCATTTAAGCATCGTTACAAGTCTGGGGTTTGCCTCCCTGTGCAGTGTCTCAGAAATTTTTTGTGCTGCTCTAGCAACATCATCATTAAATCAGCCCAGAATGGGTTGGGCTGGAAGGAACCTTGAACTCATCCCATTCCACCCCTGCCATGGTCAGGAACGTCTTCCACTATTCCAGCTTGCTCCAAGCCCTGTCCAGCCTGCCCTGGGACACTTCCAGGGATGAAATTTGACATAGTTAATATTAATTCCCAGCCATACATCCGGAGAAAAGGATTAGCATGTGCAACAGGGGATTTTTAACCATTTAATAACTCCTCCAACAGAGCCAATGGCAAACCAGGGTGTGATTGATGTACTTGACTCTATTCCATTGCCTGCCCACAGCGCTGTGTGTCCGTAAATCCATTTATAAATAATTAATTGTATGTATTTCTTGGGAAAAAACCCCACTTCAGCAGCCTTTGATGATGCAGTGGAAGAGCGTGTGATCAACGAGGAGTATAAGATATGGAAAAAGAACACCCCCTTCCTGTATGATTTGGTGATGACCCATGCCCTGGAGTGGCCCAGCTTGACTGCTCAGTGGCTTCCTGATGTCACAAGGTAACGGGACCCTTCTGCTCTCCTTGTAAAGCAGAACAAACTGCAAATCCAGGACTGTGCTGAGGGACTTTGAGGTTGAGATCACAGAATCCCTGACTGGTTTGGGCAGGAAGGGACCCAAAATCTCATCCAGGGACACCTTCCACTATGCCAGGCTGCTCCAAGCCCTCTCCAGCCTGGCCTTGGATCCTTCCAGGGATGTGGCAGCTGCAACTTCTCCCGTGCCAGAACCTCCCCATCCTTACAGGGAAGAGATTTTCTGATCCCTGTTTCGTTTCTCTTCCCCTGCAGACCTGAAGGCAAAGATTTCAGCATCCACAGGTTGGTGCTGGGCACCCACACCTCAGATGAGCAAAACCACCTGGTGATCGCCAGTGTGCAGCTGCCCAACGACGATGCCCAGTTTGATGCTTCCCACTATGACAGTGAGAAAGGAGGTGAGAACACAAAAAAGGGGATTTTAACCATTTTCCCCTTCTTTTCTCAACAGCAAATTTGTCTTTCCCTAAAGTTCAGGCGGCAAAGTTGAGTTTTTACTTCTAAAATAATTTATTTCTAAGTGGTGCCTCCTTAATAGGCAAATACTCTGTTTCTTGAATGTCTTAATAATCTAATGATGGAAACAGAAGGTGGAGGTTAATTGCAAAAATATTTGTGTGTGGGAAAACCTCTCCCTTCCCTATTTCCCAGGAATTGACCTTGAATCCTATGCATTGCTTTTAATTGGTGTTTTTATTACCACGTTGGTAAATCATGCAAAAACTTTTTACACAAACTCATGTAAAAGAATATTTTTATTTCAGAGGAGTGTAACATTTCAAACATTCTTCCTTTGTCTTTGAGTTCTGCTGCCTGATTGCTGTCCCAGCCCCTCTGGGGCCAAATTGTGTTTTATTCCATGTATCAGACTTGAATTTGATGCTTTGTAACCTTTGTGGCTGTCCCAGGTTAGACATTTCTCCTGTTTGCTTGGCTGAATCAATCTTTCCACCTGGTGAAAGTCCTTCACGATCCAATGTTTGCTCTTCTTTTTACAGGAAGTTTGGATTGTGCAATGAGTATTTTGATCTTTGGGCTTCTTTAAGTTATTTATGAATATGGGGTTGTCTATTTTAGTATTTCTCAAAAATATTGTGATATTTAATTTTTAAATAATCCGAAACTCGTTATTTTTTGCCCAAATTTTTCTGTTTTATGAATTATTAAGTTATTTTATGTATAAAGATAAGAGAGCTTTAACAAGCTGTATCTCAGTCCTAACATTGCAATTTGTTTTTTTCCACAACTTTGTCTCTTCTGAGAGCTTGGTAGCAAATCTTGAATCAACCCTTTGTTCTGAAACTGGCTTATTATTCAAAACTCCCTTATTCCTAGAGTTTGGAGGCTTTGGCTCAGTAAGTGGAAAAATTGAAATTGAAATCAAGATCAACCACGAGGGAGAGGTGAACAGAGCCCGTTACATGCCCCAGAACCCCTGCATCATCGCCACCAAGACTCCCTCCAGCGATGTCCTGGTCTTTGATTACACCAAGCACCCCTCCAAACCAGGTCTGTGCTTCGGAGAGCAGCCAGCTCATCCCCCAGTGGTGAAAAAAGAGGTTAAAAAATGGTGTGGGTTGCCCCTTATTTGGGATTTTGGGGACCAGTGGGTGTTTGTTCGGGAGGTTGTTTTGTGTGTGGTTTAAACACCTGTATCCAAATGTATCCTTGGAGAAGGAAACCTTTTCCTGCGCTTGCCCTGTTTGTTTTTCCACCTCGCTGTGAGGTGTTTGAGGTGGTAGAAGGTGGGTTTTTTAGAAACGGTGATTTGGTGTGTAGCTGAGCTGTTCCCCTGATATCCTGTAAATATACTGACAGTCATTTACCTGTGAACTCCTCAAGATTGTTTCAAGTAACTCCTTTTGTCACTTGTGGGGAGGACCAAAAGTGCCTTCCTCACTTTAAAAGTGCAGTTGGAGATGATGAGAGGAGGGAAAACATCCCACCTTCTATTTCTGGGTGTTCAGGAGGAGTTTTTTAAGCAGGAACTGCTGAGCTGCACTTCCTCCCTCCAGCTGCAACTCTGGCCAAAGCATGGAGGTGGCTACTGGGTTAAGATAAAGTGAAATAAACTTAATGCCAGCTATCCCAGCATGTGCTGGGAATGATTCCAGGCGCTGGAGTCCTTACCCTGCCTCGTTCCAGATCCTTCTGGAGAGTGCAACCCGGACCTGCGTCTCCGTGGGCACCAGAAGGAGGGATATGGGCTCTCCTGGAACCCAAACCTCAGCGGGCATTTGCTGAGCGCTTCTGATGATCACGTGAGTGCTTGGAGCACAGCTGGGCTGAACCTGAGCTTGCCGTGCCTTGGGAAGGGCAAAAACATCCTGGCTTCGAGGGGGAGGAGGGAAAGAGAGCCTAAAGGTGTAATTTTTTTTACGTTTTTGGTGTTTTAAAGACCATTTGCTTGTGGGATATCAGTGCTGTTCCCAAAGAAGGCAAAGTGGTGGATGCCAAGACCATCTTCACGGGACACACAGCGGTGGTGGAAGATGTGTCCTGGCACCTGCTCCACGAATCCCTGTTTGGATCTGTTGCCGATGATCAGAAGCTCATGATGTAAGCGAGGGAACCCCTTCACAAGCTGTTTGTGCCCCTCAAGCTTTCTCATCTCCACAGTCAGTGAAATGGGATCCAAACCTTTGTTAATTCCGTGTTTTCCCTTCCCAGCTGGGACACCCGGTCAAACAACACCTCCAAACCCAGTCATTCCGTGGATGCTCACACAGCTGAGGTGAACTGCCTCTCCTTCAACCCCTACAGTGAGTTCATCCTGGCCACAGGATCAGCTGATAAGGTACTTCTGCCTGCGTCTTGGAAGGTCCTTGCTCACTTTCTGGGCTGGATGTACGTGTTGGTTACTTCAACAGAATATTTTTGTCTTTTTCTTTCCATAGACTGTTGCTCTGTGGGACTTGAGGAACCTAAAACTGAAGCTGCACTCCTTTGAATCACATAAAGATGAAATATTTCAGGTATTAAAAAAGTCTTTATCTTTTATCCTCACAGACTCAATTCTGCTTAGCAGCCTGGAACAGAAAAGTAGTTTTTCCACAATGTTTTTGCACTTACACTCATATTCTATTCTTTTATCTGCTTCTCTGGGTGTTGCTGTGGAGCTGCAGAGCTCCAGTACAGAGAGAGAGTCCAGAAAAGGATCAGCAAAGTGCTCTGGAGCTTTAACCACAGCAGAAGGATGAAATGGTAGCAGTGCAGAGTCCATTAAATTATTCATGGCAGCAGATTGAGGCAGGAGGCCCAGAAATGGCTGCAGTGTTTCCATCTCCTCAGCCTGGTCCTGCAGGAAGCTTTAACACTCTCTGACAAAAGATAATTGCAGATTTTGCTGCTGTAAATAGAGAATGTTCACATCATGGGCAGCACCTGCTTAGCAGATTAAATATTTCCATCTCCAACTCGTGCCTTAATCAGAGGAAAAATATGTAGAGGCTTTTTTTTTTTGGTGGAGGGATTATCAGTTCAGACTGTGTTATGTCTAAATAAAATTACAGAATCCTGAAATGCCACGTTAGTGTGCAGAATTCCGTGTTCCTTCCTAATCCTGTGATCCTATTATAAGTGGTGTGTTCTGGAGAGCTTTATCTCCAGGAGAAGCAGTAAATGTGAGCTTTTGGGCAGTTAAGCTTAATTACAGTGATTTCTTTTCATGTGAGAGCTGTGCCTACTGCTGAAGGAATCCGTGGGCGCTGTTTGTGCAGTCCTTATTAAGATAAGGAGCAGCCAGTACCCTTGGGAGCTGTTTGCACTTGGAAACACGTGGGTTTTGTTAGAGGAAAAGTTCCAGGTGGCACCTTTTTGGTGAAATGTCTTCTTCTCCTGTGTGAATATTCATAATTCTTCCTGTGACAAATGTTATTTAGACATACTTGCTCTGTCATCGATTTGAGTCCTTGTAGAGCTTTCAGGGCACAAAATGAAGTGTTGGGAATGTTCCTCAAAAAAAAAAACCCTTTTAAATTTGTCCCTGTCTGCAGGTTCAGTGGTCTCCCCACAATGAAACCATCCTGGCCTCCAGTGGCACGGACCGCAGGCTAAATGTTTGGGACTTGAGGTAAATCCCAAATTCCCCAAAACATTTCTGATTCATTGCATCGCACCTCAAACAAAGGGAAAAACAACCCCAAACCCACCCCCACCTTTTTCTTTTTGCAGTAAAATTGGAGAGGAGCAATCCCCTGAGGATGCTGAGGATGGCCCCCCAGAGCTGCTGGTGAGTTTTCACTCTCATTAATTATTTTCACCTCTTCCTCACCCTGCAGTGCAAACTTGAAACCGTTCCTCTTTTTGTTTCCCCAATCCCAGTTTATCCATGGTGGTCACACTGCAAAGATCTCGGATTTCTCCTGGAATCCCAACGAGCCCTGGGTCATTTGTTCTGTATCAGAAGATAATATCATGCAAGTCTGGCAAATGGTGAGTTGTTTGGGAAGGTGCAATTCCTGTTGGAATTCCTGGATTTCAGCATTCCTGCTTTTATTTACAGCCCTCAGAATTACCCACTGCTGGAATCTCCAAGGGGCAGTGAAATCCCCTTTTGCTTTGGCCAGAGCAATGGTTTCCAAATACTTAGGAGATGTTTTGTATTAAAAAAAAAAAAGAAAATGCTGGTGCAGAAGGAAATTTTTCCCTTCTGTGTTTGAATGAAAACAGTGTGTGAGAACCAGGGATGAAATTGAGGTTTCTGTATTATTGGCATAAAGAATATTTGAGATTTCCTTCTCCTGAGATGAGAAGGGTGCTGCTGAACAGGAACAGTTTGCTGGCCCCTGCATTCCCAGCTGTTGAAGGTTTTGGAAAACAATCTTGACCTTCAACAAGACCATTTTCCCAATTTTTTTTTTTGTTTGTTTATCTCTAAATTTTGTTCTTGGCAGCTTTCAGTGTAGTTCTTTTAGAGCATGCTGCTGAGTAGAGGATCTACAAAATAAATACCTGAAACACTTTTTTAAGTCTTGCAGTGGGCTCTCCTTTAGCAGATTCCTTTTTACAGGGCATTTTTTTGAGACCTGGATTTATGGGTAAGGATGTTTGTGTTGCCATTTAACATCAATGGGATCAGGGATGGGTGATCCATATCTGCAAATAAAAAGCGAGCAGAACTTTCTGGGGCTGGAATCCTGTCCAAAGGGGTGGGAAATGCTCCCTCAGCGTCTCCATCCCTGTCTTGCAGGCAGAGAACATCTACAACGACGAAGATCCCGAAGGAAGCGTGGATCCTGAAGGTCAAGGATCCTAGATGGCAACTTCTCCCTGTTTTTAGTCTTTCTCCTTCTCTTCCCTCTCCGCCCTGAGATTGACTTCACACTGGTTTTGAGACACACACGTAGACTTTGTGTTCAGCCATCCTCCTGTAGATCCCGTCGCCGGCTTTTCCACCCACACCACCCCAAAGACCAAAAAGGGCTCAGCCCCCCTCAGCCAGGTCCCTGCTGTGGCTCCCGCCCAGAATTCCTACAGCAGCTCCTTTACTGCTCTGGCTGTCCCTTTTTAACTGCCTTCATCACGCTGCAAGCTTGGGATTAGGTTTTTTTTTCCCCCTCTCTCTCTCTTTTGCTTGCTCCAGCCACAGGCTTTTGCCTAATTTAAACAAAAGTTAAATTGGCAGAGCTCAGCGGGCTTGAGCCAGCAGAGATGATCCAAGTGTTAATCCCCTGACAGCTCGGAAATGGTGTGGAAGGTCTTGTCCTCCTCAGTACGACTCAGAAGCCTTGGAATTCCTTTAGTTATCTGTACCTTGTGGCTTTTTCTGCCTTTGCAGATACAAGACTTGCAAGTTCTGACTTGAACTGAAATTTCTCTTTTTTGTTTTGGTTTGTTTTTTTTGTCTCTCCTGGCAATTCTGGGGTTTTTTTCATTCCTTCCTCTCCCTTTCCTCCCTCCTGCTGGGCGCCAGCGGTTCGGATTCGTTAAGCTATTCCTGCAGAGCCTCCTTCACCTGCCATGTTTCTTGCTCTGTTGTGTGTTTCTTGAGCTGTGTTTTCGCATAATGTTTTTCTTTCCTTTCTGTGAAATGGTTTTTAAAACTTGGGGGAGCCCTCAAGTTTGTACGAGGTGTTTGTTTGTACCAACGGATGGCCCCGGTGCCCTCAACAGCCTTGGCAGCTGGTGGAAAACAAACAAAAACGTGGCTGAACTACTTTTTTTAGGAGTTTAGTCCTTGACCACAAGGTCCTGCACGTCTTCCACTCGGGTGTCCAGTGCCACCAGCAGCCTGTTCCTCTCCATCTCCTCATGACTAATTGCGTGTAAGTCCTTCAGTTGGAATAAAGTTTTTCTACGTAAACGCTGCCCAGTTTGGGGAGTTTTGTGCCGTTTCTGCCTTTGCTGCTTTGTTATTTTCAGGGGGTTGAATGTGGTCTCTCCCTGGGTGCGGCCATGAGGTTGGGTGCTGCTAGAGATTTTTTTTTTTTAATTTTTGAGATGTTAAATTGGGTATTTCTCCCCCTCTCATTTCTGCTGCTTTGTGAAACAAATTAATGAGCGCTTGAACCCCCGAGCACCCACCAAATCACTGAATTGTTCTTCCCCTCAAGCTCTGCTGCTGTCTGCATTTTAACTCTGCCTTTAGCCCTTTCCACAATTGTTTTGGGGTTTTTTTTTTGTTATCCTGCAACCCAAATTTGATACAAACACCTCAGTTTGGCAGACAGATTTGGGTTTTTGAGACACAGCTGGGAGTGAAAAAACTCCTTAAACTCTGACTTTTATTTTCAGTGTGAGACTCGATTTAAAGTGGAAACCTCTTCCCCACCACCTCGTTTCTGTGGAGCATGTCCCAGTACAGCAGAAACTCTTGAAATACAAAAGAAAATCCTCTTCAAAGGAGAAAGCTTCTCTTGCATGTAAACTTTAAAAAGTCAAGCCCCCTCTACCAACAGCTTCCAGAACTTTCAGTGCAGGCTTAAACAAATCTGGAACAAGACGACGTTTTCCCAAACACAGCAAAACATCAGTTATTCTTCATCCATATCCATTGTTCAGTACAAAGATGCTCCTCTGGGGAAAAGCAGTTTTACTACAAGAGCAGCAGCAGCACCTGGGGAAATCCCCAGGGAAAGGAATTGTCTGGAATTCCCAGCTCCAGGCAGCTGCTGCACATCAGGCAGGGTAAAAGCAGCAGGAGGAGACATCTCTTGTATCTGGTTTTTGCTACAATGAGGAAAATTCCGCGGTTTTAACAGTCCTGCTCTGCTTTTTCTTCCGATTTGCAGAGGTGGCCGTAGATTTCTAAGCAGCTCCTGTGAGGGGAGAAAGGAAATTTAGGCTATGGAATATTTACATCAATGCTTTGGCTGGAGAAAAGAGGGGGGGAAAAAATAGTTATTTTCGTAGTATGGAAGGAAAAGGGGATTGGGAAACGCTTCAAGAGGCTCAGTCCATGATGTTGAGAGAGTGTGGGCCCGGCCCAGCCCTGCCAGAGCCCTTGGCAAACAGGGTTTGACAGAAGGGAATGTCATTTTTGGTGGAAAAGGCAGCTCAGAGCTGCGCTTAACTCTGAGCTCCCCGGAGCAAAGGGGAAAGCTCTTTTAAAGGTGTCGCTTCCAGGGGTGGAAATTTGTAGATTCCAGGAGTTAAGAGACTCGGCTGCTGTATTTGGGATTAAATGTAGGGCTGTGATTTAGGAGAACCCCAGGCTGCAAGGACGGGTGGTGCTGGGATCGGGGCTGGATCCTAAATGCAGTTTGTCCCCTTGGGAATGGCTGGTGACATGAGAGAGCTCATCCCTGTGCTTGGATAAACTTTGGAGCAGGGAACGTCGTCCTGTGGCGTGTTTGAATGAGGAGGTTTAGGTGGAGAAGGGGGAAAAGGAATGTTAAAGGAGCAGTGAGGCTGCAGAAAACGGTTCAGTGTCCAGCTGAGGCTGGACTAACGCAAAGTAACACATTAAAACAAAGTAAAACAATCCACAAACTCATGGACGTTTTCTGGAGCTTTGGAAATTCACGTGCAGTGAAGACCTGAGTGGAATCAGAAGAGGACAGCTCCAGCATCCCCAGCACGGCTTCCCAAAGCCAAACCTCAGCTCCTTTCCGCATATTCCCGAGGAAACCACCACTTAAATTGCCACACCCGCATCATGGGAAGCCGCTCCCCTGCAGGAGTTTCCAGCTAATCCCTCCTTGCTGCAGGGCAAAGGAGCTGGAGTTCCTGCCGTGCTGCCCCGCTGGGGACCAGCAGCAACAGCCAGTGCTGTCCCCAGCTGTGTGACCTCGCTGCGGGCTCTTCCTCACCATCCCCTTCCTCCTCCCAGCCCCTCTGCCCCGCAGGGACGAGACCCCAACGCACTTGTAGATGGAGAGCTCCCGGTGGAGGCTGGTCCTGAGCTCCTCCAGCTCCTGGTTCTTGCGCTGCTGGAGCTGGACCCCGTTCTTGAGCTCCTTCAGCCTGTCCTCCAGCTCCTCCACCTGCTCCTGCGGGGAGAAAAGGAGTGCATCAGCTGAGGGAGGATCCAGCAGGGCTCCACCGCTTCCCTCACTCTCCTCTCCTCTCCCCAGGGATCTCCCTGTGGCCGGGACAAGAGCAGCCAGGCTGCTCCTGCCCTCTTTAAAAACCTCTGCAAAAAAACCGCTCGGGTTTAATACAAAGGTGGGAATTTGGGCTGGGCTGCGTTTTGTCCTTAGGCTTCTCCTGGCTGCTTGGTTTTGTCCCCTAAAGAACTTGGTGTGTGCTTTGAGAAGCTGCCAGAGCTGTAGAAACCCGTGAGTCACAAGGAGATAAATAAGGAATTCGGGAAAGGGAAAATGTGGAGGCACACCGGGGGTGCAAGGGACCCCGAAAATGCAGGACAAGCCACGGCATGGGTGCTGGAGGTTCTGATCCCCATCCCAGCAGGGAGGAGCCGTGGTGGAAGGGGAATGGCAGCTTCCAGAAACTGCTGGGAGGAGGCAGCGGTTGCGAGCCGAGAACGGAGAGTGTTGAAAGGGGGGAGATTAATTGTGGAGCCTCTTTGCCAAATGTGCTCTTGGAGATATTGAATTGCCTTGTCCCTCGGGCTGAGGGGATGCCTGGCCCAGCCAGAAATAACCCTCCCAGGAGGCAGCCTGGCCCCAGGGCTGTGGGGACAGGGGTGAGACCTTTCCTGGCAGCAGGAAGGGCAGAACCTGCCCCAGCAGGAGAGGGAATTAGAAAGAAAAGCCACCTGTATTTAAAACTGGCTTTTCCAAGCGTCTTGGCTCAGTCCTGTGCTCGGAGGAGCTGCAGGAAGTGTATGGTGCCTGTGCTCAGCTGAGCTTTGGGGAGGAAATCTCCCATCCCTTCCACCTCCTCCCTGGAGCCCTTTCTGAGGGGCCAACACCAAGTGAATTGATTCTGGAGAATCCTATGTTCCAAGCTGGGTGAAGCCCCAAGCTTTCCCGCCACAGCTCTGGGTTTGCCTTATGCCCAGGGGCTGCTGTTCCACCTGGCCCATTCCAGGGTGTGGGATAATTTTAATTCCAACCAGCAGGAGATATTCCACATCCTCCCCATCCTCGTCCCCCCAGCTCCTTCCCCGGGCCCTACAAGCAAATCCTGCAGCATCCACCTTCCCCTGGACGCGAAGCACGACTCCCACTCTCCGAAGAGGGCAGAACGATGCCCTTCGGGGCACCTACCCGGTACTGCCCGACCTCCTCATCCCTTTTCTGCTTGACCAGCACAATCTGCTCCTCCAGGCTGCGGTTCTGCAGCCTCAGCCGGCTGACCTCGCCCTGCAAGGGCCTCAGCGCTTCCTTCATGCCCTGGATCTCTCCCTGCATCTCCTGCAGCGCCTTGGCCCCGGCCTCGCGCCGCTCCAGCAGCCGCAGCAGCTGCGGCTCGTAGTGCTCCTCCAGCCCCCGCCGGCTCTCGGCCACGAAGCTCTCGAACTCCGCGGAAAGCCGGCGGCTCTCCTGGAGGTACAGGTTGTCCTGGCGGCACGGAGGAGCCTCCAGGCGCTGCCTCAGGACTTCCTTCTCCTTCTCGCAGGTCTCCTTCAGCTGGGACAGTTCTCCCGAGAGCTGCCCGGCCTGGCTCTCCAGCTCGCCCTGGTAGGCGGCGTGCTGCGAGAGGTCGTGCCGCCGGCTCTCCAGCTGGTACTGGCAGGCCACGCACTCCTTGGTCACCTTGAAGAGCTTCTGCTTGATCTGCCGGATCTCGTCGCGCAGGTTGTCCCTCTCCAGCTCCACCTTGGCCAGCAGCCTGCAGGCCGCCTGAATCTCCTCGTGCGCGTGGCGGATCTCCCGCAGCGCCGGCTCGCGCAGCTGGGCCAGCTCGGCGATCAGGCTGTCCCTCTCCCTCTCCAGCTGCTCCACGATCTCGATGCACTCCTGGAAGTAATTGCCCAGCTCTTCCAGGGTCAGGCACTGGTGCTCTGTGGCATCAGCGTCCAGAGGGCTGCCTGCTCCCTCTGTGTCCATGTCCAGTGGGATTCCTGCCCCAACTGCGTCGGCTGGGATCCCTGCCCCTTCTGTGTCCATGGCTGCTGGGATCCCCATCCCACCTTCATCCACGTCCAGCGGGATTCCTGCCGCTTCCACATCCGCTGGGATCCCCATCCCACCTTCATCCACGTCCAGCGGGACTCCTGCTGCATCCACATCCGCTGGGATCCCCGTCCCACCTTCATCCACGTCCAGCGGGACTCCTGCCGCATCCACATCCGCTGGGATCCCCGTCCCACCTTCATCCACGTCCAGCGGAATCTCTAGGCTGTCTGCGTCCATGGCCAGTGGGATTCCTGTCCCATCTGCATCCACGTCCAGCGGGATTCCGGCCACGTCCCCATCCAGCGGGATCCCAGCCCCGCCTGCGTCCTCATCCAGCTGCGTCCCTGGTGCCCTTTGCTCCAAGGAGGGATCCCTGCTGGGGTCTGGGCTGCCCCTGTGCAGGGCTTTGGATCCGTTCCCCGCTGGCTCCGGCGGGGTGTGGGGACATTCTGGGTGTGGAGCAGCTCCTTCAGCTGCTCCCTGTGGGGCTGGGGACGCTCCGGCTTCATCCAGCTGCGGCTCTGGAGGGGGCTCGGGCTGCGCCATCAGGTCCCTGGGAAGGAGAGGGGACGTGAAGCAGAGCAGTGAGTGTAACAGGTCTCGGCCTTTCCTCCCCACCAGGTGAGACCCCAGAGCCTGGGGGCCCCCGCTGTGACCATCCCCGTGTCACCCACAGGGCTGGGCTCATCGCTCTAGTGACAACTTGGGCCTGTCCAAAATAAGGAAAGAAAACCCTATTAAAACTCTATTAAAACCCTGTTAAAACCCTATTCAAGTGTCTGCCACGGAGGAGGAGTGAGGGATACAAACCCAGACCCCAAACCCGAGAGCTGCTCCGGTGCCAACCCTGCCAGGGCCGACCTCCCCGGCGGCACCGACCCGAGCCGTGCGAGCACTCCCTGGAAAACTTGCCGGGATTTTTAGCGGTGCGGCATAACCTCACGGCAAGGGAATGCGCTGCTGGAAGCACGGGCAGCCTCCGCGATGACTGAGACGGAGAGAGCCCCGCACTCAGAGCCTCGGGCGAGCGGCAGCGTCCGCAGCAGGAGCCGGCGCTTTGCAGAGTCATCCGATCCCGGCTTTGTCCCCCCGGGCACGGCACCTGCAGCTGCCACCGCCGGCCAAACCCCGGCTCTCGCCTTCTCCCGGCTGCTTTTTTTTGGGGGGGTAGGATGGAGGCAGCAAAGCTCGGGGACCAGCCGGGGTTTTCCCCGCTGCTGCCAGGAGCCGGTGGGGTCGGTGGGAGGATGCTCTCACCTCTCGGCCACGCCGCTGAGCTCATGTCTAGTCATTCCCTGAGGAATGAGCGCAGGCTGGCACTCACAGGCAGCCCTCGGCTCGGAGCAACGGCTTTCAGCAAAGAACTGATTTTCCCCGATACTTTCTCTCCTAATAAGGCAGTTTTCGGCGCTGCTGACACATCGCGGCCTCGGACTCGACGGCCGGCGGTTGGAGAAGGGGCAGCCCCTGGGAAGGTGGGGAAAGGGCTCCTCTGCCCCCTTTTTCCTCGCCCTCCCCGCTGCCAGCGCTTGTTTTTCGAAGTTCTTGGATCCGCTTGGCACGGGAGGGGAGGGGAGGGCTCCGTGCTGCCTTCCCAGCGGGCCGGGGGGGCTCTCTCCCACCCCCCACCGCTCATCCCAGGGCCCCCCAGAACTCCTGCGTGCCCCACGGACACCTTCCCCCCCGCCCCGCACCTGATCATTCCTGAGGGTCCGGGAATGCTGAACCTCACATCCCTGCCCCTGGCCCTGCGGCTCGCCGAGGATCCGGCACCCACGGGACCCTCCCGGGAGACCCCGGCCCTGCCCGGCCCTGCTGGGCTCTTACCTTCCTCCCCTGGAGCCCAGCGCCGCGGGCTCTGCGCTGCACATGGGCTGAGCATGGGGCGGAGAGGGGTTATTAATAAACAGGGCTGGAAATCAGATTCCCCGGAGCAGCCGCTTCCCCCGGCCACCGCCTGCAGTGCCAGCTGCGGGCGCTGCCTTCCTCCGCCCCGGGGAGGAGGAGGAGGAGGAGGAGGAGGAGGAGGGCGGGGAAGGCCCCGGCTGTCTGCATCCCTGGCAGAGGCAGCCGCAGGGACGGGCTGCAGCCAGCCCGCATCCCTGGGGAGCAGCCCCCATCGCGCCCCGGCTGTCCCCAGCTCTGATTTATGAGCGATTTGTTTCGTTTCGTGGCCCCTCCCCGCGCCACCGGCGGCTCCTTCCCTGCATCCACAGGTCCCCATCCCGCCGGGGTCCTGGGCAGCGATGGGATGGGGATAAGGGGTGGGGTGCCCTGGGGCTGCGGGGTTCGGCTGCCGTGGGAGGGGAGATGCCAGAGGGTGCCCCCAAATGCCGCGGCCTCATCCCGGGGGTGGGACGGGGTTTGTGAGGGCGCTGGTAGCACAGCGCTGCGCTCCCCGGGTGTTGGTTAAACACCGGCATCTCGGGGTCCTTTCTGCGCCCCACAAAGCCACAGCCCCCGGTAACGGCAGAGCACAGCCTCTGCTTCCTCTTCCGCCCGTAACCCATCCCTGCCACCCTTTTCCCTCCGGCCCGGGGATGGAGAAGGTGACGTTTCTCTCTGCCAAGCCCCGTGGTGGCCCCGGTCACGCTCCTGGCTGTCCTGCAGCCGCACTGCCCTCACCCACTTGGTTTCCCACCTCTGCCCACCCACGGTGCCCATCCTCATCCTCCCACTCCCTGGATCCCAACCTCGCCTTTTGCCCACCTTATCACCAACAAACATCTATACAAAATCCCAGGTTTAGATCTATTTTGCCGCCTGGGCGCGGTGTGCATCATCCCGGGGTCAGCGTTTGGCCTGGTGCCCCTCCGAGCCTACCTCTGCCCGCTCCCGCTCCTGCCGTGCCCAGGAAGTCGGCACTCGCCTCTCAGGAAGTCTCCGGTTTTGGAGCCCCAAAACCACCCAGCACAGCGTGCGACAGCGCCCGCTGCCACCCCGCCACCGTCACCGCCGCCGTCACCGTCACCGCCGCCGTCGCCTTGCCCATGGCTCGCCGGCCACGGGGCCGCGCGGATCGAGTTTAAAATAACGCTGCTCCATCCTTCGGGACACACAGCTTTAAAAGGAAAAGGGAGATTTGAAGTTTGGGGTTGTTTCTTTTTTTCTTTTTTTGGATCCCGTTGCCTTTTTTTTTTTTTTTTTCAGCGCGGCACACCTTCTTTTTCTCTCTCTCTCTCTTTTTTTTTTTCCATGAAGCGCCTCTATTTTTGACTCAATCGGAGAGGAATGCTGTTAATTCGCACAAGTTGGGTGTATAAATATCCATCCAGAGCTGCCACTGCCAAGGGGAGAAAACAAGGGGATCGCACGGGCTGGGTCCAACAACCCTTGTAGGGCCCGGAGGGGACAATGACAGCGGCGAGCCCGGGCCGGGGTTTATCTGATGAGCTGCCAAGGGCAGGGTGGGGAGAGAGGAGGCTCAGCTGTTCCCCGTAAGCGGATACCCAGGCCCAGGCCCCGGCACGGCGATGTTTTGTGGATATAACCAGGCAACAGCCGGCTCCGGTGTCCCCGGCAGAGCCCGGCCGGCCGCGGGCGCGCTGCGGGGCCGGGCCGTGCGGGGAGACGCCGCCGGCAGCAGCGAGGAGGACTTTGCTCCGGTAAACAGAGCGGGCGGGGTGTTACCGGCGCTGGAAAAGGCAGGGGAGAGCTGGAGACGCGGGGAGTTGGAGATCCGGCTGTAGGGACGCGGCTGAGAGGGGTCGTGGGGAGCAAGGAGCAGCTGCGGGAGCTCCAGCCCCGCTCCGGTGCCCTGCGGCTGGGTGGGTCACAGATCTTCACGGTGGATTCTTCCTTCCCATCACGCACGGCAGATCTGCCCCGAGGGCAGGGACACAGCGTGGCACCGCCGCCACCAGCCTGGCACTGCCACCAGCATGGCATCTCTGCCACCAGTGTGGCACCAGCCTGTCACCACCGCCACCAACATGGCACTGCCACCAGCCTGCCACTCTGCCACCAGCGTGGCACCAGCCTGCCATCGCTGCCACCAGCCTGGCACTGCCACCAGCCTGGCACTGCCACCAGCCTGCCACTCTGCCACCAGTGTGGCACCAGCCTGTCACCACTGCCACCAGCATGGCACTGCCACCAGCCTGCCACCGCTGCCACCAGTGTGGCACCAGCGTGGCACCACTGCCACCAGCCTGTCACTGCCACGGCAGCTCCGTGCTGTCCCCACACCATCTTTAGGGACAGGCTGGAAGTGCCGGGGAGTGTCCAATCAATCCCAGCGCGGATGGGATTTGGGAGCGGCGGCCCCGGGCGGCGCTGCCAGCTCTGTGCCCTGCCCGCTCTGTGTGCCGAGGGCGCGGGGGGGTCGGTGCCAGGGACAGCGGTGCCACATCCGCCCCTGGAGTGTAGGAGCTGCAATCTGATCCCAGGGGGAAAGTGTGATTCATCCCTGGCAGCGCACCCAGGGAAGGATCCCGGCTCCAAGGGCAGTGCCCACTGCTGCCCTGCCCTGCCCTGCCCTGCCCTGCCCGGGTGAGGGGTCCCGGGATGATTCCCCAGCTCCACGGGGTGCGGGATTCACGCAGGTTTGAGGGACTGGATGCCGCTGCCCCCTTGGGAACAACCAGATCTGCTTCGCCTGCTGCCTCAGTTTCCCCAGATGAGAGCTGCGGTGGCCCCTGGAGAGGAAGGGGAGCTTGCCCAGCAGGGATGGACGAGGAGGAGGAGGAGGAGTGAAACGTGGGCGTGTGCCCAGCTGGGGCAGGGATCAAAGGGGAGCCCGAAGGCGCCGTCCGCCCCGCAGGGACCTTGGGATCTCCCCGGGAGCAGGGCCAGGCCGCGTCCCGGTGCCACAGGCGCCAGCGGCTCCCGCTTATCTGGGTGCTGGGTCCCGCTTTCCCTGCGGGGAGGGGGACGAGGAAACATCCCAGCAGCTCCCGAGGGAGACACAGCCCGGGGAGCAGAGGGGTTGAGCGGCGGTTCCAGCCGCGGGGACCCTCGGACTGTGTCCGCTGCCACATCCACACCCTCCTCTTCGGGCCCAGATATTGGGATTAAACCTCTGCCTCAAGGCTGCCTGTCCCGGCAGCTCCCCCCGGCACCCCGGGGTGTCACCTGTGTCACCCACGGCACCCCGTGGTGTCACCTGTGTGACCCCCGGCACCCCAGGGTGTCACCTGTGTCACCCCCGGCACCCCGGGGTGTCACCTGTGTCACCCACGGCACCCCGTGGTGTCACCTGTGTGACCCCCGGCACCCCGTGGTGTCACCTGTGTGACCCCCGGCACCCCGGGGTGTCACCTGTGTCACCCACGGCACCCCGGGGTGTCACCTGTGTCACCCACGGCACCCCGGGGTGTCACATGTGTCACCCACGGCACCCTGGGGTGTCACATGTGTCACCCCCGGGGGGGTTTCACCCCTCAGGGCCGGGGCTGGCGCTCGCTGTCACCCCCGTCACGCCCGTGCCAGCCCCGGCGGGCAGCGCTGATGTGTCCCTGACATCCCGCGCGGCACCGAGGCTGTGCTGGCATTCCCACACTGGCTTTTCTCTTCCAGGAAAGGTTCAGGATGCTCACACGGCAGCGGGAGACTCCTCTTGCGGCCGCCTGTCCCTGTCACCGCGACGGGGCTGTGACAGAGCTGTCCCTTCCAGCACCAGGGAGAGACCGCCGCTCTTTATTCACCCCATCCCATCCCCTGTGCCCGGGCCCTGAGCAAGGAGATCGGTTCCTCCCTCTTCCCGTGGTCCAGGCGCTCTTTTCCAAGCCGTTTTCACATCTGAGCTGATTTTCAGCTCCACAGCCGACAGTCCCCGTGTCCCAACGATCGCCAGCGGGGTCACCGCGGCCCGGGCTCCGCGCTGGCTTTTTCCACACCCTGGGGCAAGAAACAAGGGAGGAAAAAAAAAACCAAACATGCAGGAGGGGTTTGGGGCCAGCAGCTCCTGCCCGCGGTGGGAAGCGGCAGCCACGGGGCTCAAAGGGATGCGGGAGGACCTTGCCCCGGCCGCCTGTGCGTGACGGAGGCGTTAATGAGTAATGAGGGAGCAGCCAGGGCTCCGTGTCCCCGCGAGGGGACGGAAACGGGGGCAGGGGACGGGGGAGGCACCGGCTGCAGCCTGGCACGGGCGGCGGGAGCTCCCGTGGCTGCCCAGCAGCGCGATGCCACGGCTGGCAGGCGATGGTTTGGGTTCTTTATTTTGGGTTTCACTTCCCAGGGGTCAGGCACGGGGTGGGGTGGGGACGTGGCAGAGCCTCTGCCTCCCCTCCCGTCCCCTGGGTCTGGTGGGAGCTGCTGTGCGCAGGAGAATCCCGGTGTCCTGCCAGCATCCTGGCCCTGCGGGTGGAAATGAGTTACCTGGATCGTGCTGCCGGCCCTGCGGCTCTCCGGGAGCTTCCTGAGCCCTCCACGATGTGCTGGTGCTTTAGGGAGCTCCTGGAATTTCCCTCTCCTCTAGGGCTGGGCTGAGTCTTCCTCTTCACCTTCCTCCTCTGCTTCCCTCGCCTCTGTGATGGGAGCTCTCCCCTCTCTCACTGAGGTTATTTAGACAATGCTCTGTGCAAAAATATTTTTTAAACGGGTTCTGCTGCCACACGAGGAGGGGAAAGATGGAAAATGGGGTGGTTTTTTCCTTCTTTTTTATATTTTGGAGGCTAATGACTTGGAAGTCAACAGAAAGCGGAAAGTCAGCACAAACACCCAAACTGGGGATTAGAATCTCCTCGGTGTGGTTCAGCACGACGTGGGGCAGCAAAGCCCGGGGGAGCAGTGACACGCTCAGCCTTCGTCCTGGAAAGGAATCAATCCCCTGGGATCATGGAGGGGCACAGAGGCGCCAGGGAATTTCTGCCCAACTCTTCCCGGTGCTCATTTCAACCCTGAGTTTGGGTTCAGATGGGTGAAGGAGGGGGGGATGTGAGACAGAGGCACAAAAGCCCAGCAAACCCCGGCCTTTCTGCAGGTGTCACCCCAGGTTTGGAGCTGAATCCCCGTCCCTGGTCCCCATCCCTGGTCACTGGTGCTGCTGGGAAGCAGCGGGATGCTCGGGTTCGCACCGCCCACAAGATCCAAGTGCCTGAATCCCACAGGAGACGCTGATGTGCTGGGAAGCCTGAGGGATGGCCAGGCTCCTTGTTTTATAAATCCTTCCAGCCATTTCCAGCAGCTGGCAAACTCCTCCGGGCGTGAGGCCAGGCCCTGGGAGCATCCGGGAAGGATGCAGCTCCAACACAACCAGCAGGAAACGCAGGGACTCAAACCCCTCGGAGCCAGGAGCGTGGAAATGAAAACACAGAAACCACCTGTGTTCTTGTTGGGATCATCCCCTTGGCTTTGTCACCAACCTCTGCTGCTCCAGCCCAGGCCCTGGGCGTCCTGTTGTCCCCTCTCAGCTGGATCACAGAATCACGGAATGGTTTGTTTCGGAAGGGAAATTAAAACTCATCTTGTTCCCACCCCCTGCCATGGGCAGGGACACCTCCCAGTGTCCCAGATTGCTCCAAACCCTTTCCAAGCCAGCCTTGGGCATTTCCTTGGGGCAGCCACAGCTTCTCCGGGCACCCTGTGCCAGGGCCTCGTCACCCTCCCAGGGGAGGATTTCTTCCTGAAATCTAATCTAAATCACATCGGTGTGGTCATGCTCCTGAGCAGGGCCAAGCTTGTACTGCAGGGTGAAATCCTCCCCGAGCGCCGCTGCCCTTCCCTGCAGCCCCCGCCGCTCTCGGGGCCTCGGGCGCTCCCCCCTGGCCCTGGCTCATCCCGTTTGCAGCAGCTGATTTGTGCAGGTGGCACGGGCTGCAGGCCTGGCGTGCCCGCGTCCCCCGGGCGCTGCCACCGGCGGTGACAGGGGGAGTGTCACCCAGGGGATGGCGGGTGAGGATGGGAGGGCAAGGGCAGGACACGGCTGGCAGGTGGGGCTTCTCTCCCTGGGGACAGGGATGGGACAGGGATGGGACAGGGATGGGACAGGGATGGGAACAGGGACAGGGACCGGGATGGGGACATGGGACAGGGACAGGGACATGGGACAGGAATATGGGACAGGGACAGGGACATGGGACAGGAATATGGGACAGGGACAGGGACAGGGACAGGGACAGGGACAGGGACAGGGATGGGACAGGGATGGGACAGGAACATGGGACAGGGACAGGAACATGGGACATGGACAGGGACAGGGACACGGACACGGACACGGACAGTGCCAGCCCCCCTGCGATGTGCGGAACGCCGCCCCGGGCCATGCCCGTGCTGGAATTCCGCTCTCTGCTCCCTCTCGGGTGTCTCCCTGCTTTCCTTCTCTTGCCTCCCGCTGATGCTCAGCACCTCGGCCGAGGAGAACAGAGGGTCCCAAGGGCCGGGATCGACCCCCGCTGTCCCCTCACCGCCCCCCCCCGCTCCGGGGAGCGCCAGGAACACCTCGGGGAGCCCCGGCAGCGGCGGGGGTGACGCCGGTGGCACCAAGGGGAGGCTCCCCGGTCCCCACGCCTCCGGGGCCACCTGCGGGCCGGGGGGGCGGGGGCCGCTGCGGGCGGAGCTCCCGCAACCCGGCTCCGCCCCGCACAGAAACTTTCCGTCGGCGCCGGGCGCTCGGCGGGAGCCCGGAGCGGGGCCGGGGCCGCAGCCGGAGCCGGAGCCGAGCCGAGCCGGGCGGGCCCGGCCCTATGGGCAGCGGCTGCCGGCGGTGCGGGGCGGTGCGGGGCGCTGCCCGCCGCGGCCATGTCCGCCGGGGCTGCACCTGCGGCGGGCGGCGAGCGGGACCCGGAGCGGGGCGGCGGCGGAGGAGGAGGAGGCTCGGTGGGAGCTCCCGGGGCTCCCCCCCGGCGGAAGAAGGCCCGGGCGAACTCGCTGCGCCGGGCGTTCAGCTGGCTGCGGGGCCGGCGGCGGCCGCCCAAGGACGGCAGCGCCCCGGGAGGGACGGAGGGAGCAGGTGAGGAGCGGGCGGGGTGGCGGCGGCCACGGTGGCACTCGAGGAGGGGTCACGGCGGTGGCCGCGGTGGCGTTGGAGTGATGGCAAAGCCTTGGGTGGCGGCCGTGGGAGCGGGCAGGGAGGTGCCGGGGTGGTGCTGGCAGTGGTGGCCGGGGCAGGGGGCAAGGAGGGATCGGGTCGGTGGCTGCGGAGGGCTCAGGGTGGTGGCAGTGGCCAAGGAGGAGTCACAGCAGTGGCCACGGAGGCGGTGAAGGACAGGTCAAGGTGGTGGCCGTGGGGGCTGAGGAGGCGTTACGGTGCAAGCCCAGGAGGGTCAGCGCACTGACCCTGGAGGTGGCCAAAGAGGGGTCACCGTGGTGGCTGACCAGGAGCTGAGGTGGCTGTGGACCTGGCTAAAAAGGGGACACAGGAGGGGACACAGGAGGGGCAGAGGGGCTGGTCGTGGTGGTGGCCAGGTGAGGTGGAGCTGCTGGCCATGGTGGCAGCAGGGGAAGGAGATGGTGGCCATGGGTGGCTGCGGTGGCCATGGTGGCAGCAGGGGAAGGAGATGGTGGCCATGGTGGCGGCAGGGGAAGGAGGTGGCAGCCGTGGTGGCCATGGTGGCAGCAGGGGAAGGAGGTGGCAGCCATGGTGGCCATGGTGGCCGCAGTGGCAGCAGGACGGATCCGGCAGTCCCTGGCGCGATCTCGCCCCGGCCCCGAGGGCTGGTGCTGGTTCACTGGGTAGGTTCTCCCTGCGCTGAGTCAGAAGGTCACCAGGGCTGAGGGAAATCTGGAGGGGTGCCAGCCGCTGCCACCTCCTCCTCCTCCTCCTCCTGGGCAGGGTGTTTGCGTGCTCCAGGTGTGGCCCTTCCTGTCCCAGATACGGCCCTCACCCCGGCCCGCTGGCGCTGCCTCCACGGCTCCGTCGCGTCCCTGCCACCCTGACCAGGACAATCCTGCCCTGGGTCCCCTCTCTTCGCCGTCCCCGAGCCGCGTTTTGGGGATCCAGGGGCTCAGCCAGGGCGCTTTGGCAGAGCCATGGGCGCTGCTTGCCTGGTCACGCTCCTCTCCTCGGCGCTTTTTTGGCAGCAGTCGATGTCCCAGCGAGGCGTTTTGGGGTATCACCCCAAAAGCCTCTCCCGCCCCACAGCTGGGGACACTGCCTGTGTCACAGCCCTGCCCTCCCTCCAGGTGCCTCTGGCAGGGATGTTTCGGCTCTTTTGCCTCTTCTGTGGCAGCAGGATGCTGTCAGCGGCGACTTTCTTCCTCAGTTTGCTCCAGGGAGTGAATTTCCAGGCATCCGAGCCCGCATGCAGGCGCGTTTGCCGCACGGAGAAGCGCACAGGGATCTGTGATAGGGCAGGAGCGGCCGTGGAAAGGGAAAAGAGGCTTGGGAAGAGCCGAGCTCTCTGCTGGGCCGATCCATCGGATGCCGCTGGTGGCTCCTTCCCGGCCCTCCGTGCGTGGACGCCGCTGCCACAGCCCAGCGCTGAAACCTGAGCAGAAAAAACGAGATGTGCCGGAGCATGTGATGTTCCTCTCCGCGGCAGAAACGCCCCCAGCAGCTCTGCCAGCCCTTTTTTTCCATTTATTTTAGATTTCTCTTTTTTTTTTTCCCCCTGAAGTTGTACCGTTCACCAGCTAATCCTCAAAATGCCAAGTCACGGCCTGTCAGGGTTCACAGCCTGGGGAGCTCCTGCCTGCTCGCTGTGCTGCTCCCTCGCAGCCCGTGCCAGCCAGGGCTCTGCCGCTGCGCTGCCACCCCGCCGTCCGGTCAGAAATGTCCAGGAGAGCTGTCCTGAGTGCCCACAGCCCGCGCTGGCCATGGAGGAGCCGTTCAGTGCCCCAGCCCCGGGGGGCTCTTCCCCTCCGGGCTGCGTTTTTGGCAGCGCCGTGCCGCGCCCCGAGTTCCGCGGCGCGCCCGCTGCTGCAGCGGGAGAAGCGGCAGCGCGGGCGTGCAGCGGTTGCGGCTCGCCTGCGTGACCGAATCACCCTCGCCGTGCAATTCCAGCACGGAGAGCACGCCAGGAACCCCTCCCTGCTCCAGCGCCTCCGGCTCCGCCGCGGCCGCCGGCGCGCGCCGGGGTTACCGGCGTGCGTCCCCGTGGGATGGGGGATAACGCTTCCCGGGAGGATGGGGGTCAGGACGCCGCAGGGTCCAGGGCTGAGCTGTGGGAAGGGAAGGAGCGTTGTCCCCGGGGGTTTTCCGGCGGCGTCGGCCGCGCCACGCGCGGCTCTGACCTGCCCGGAGGCAGCGCCGTTCCCGACATCACGAGCTTCCGTGCGGCCGGGACCGGCTGGGAATTTGTCCAAGCATCGGCTGGGAGCTGTGGGAGGGGGAGAGGGGAGAGCTGCAGCAGGGCTTTGCAGGCTCTGGGTGCCCTCAGCTTTCCTCGGGCAGGGATTTGGGCTCGGGCCCGTGACCCCGCAGTTCCCCATCACCCCGCCCTCCCCGCAGCTGGATTTGGTGATGGATTTGGGACGGGGCTCGTGTGATGGTGGGGAGGGGGATTAGGACGGCTCCAAGGGATGGGAGAGAGGGAATCCACCGCAGGGCACGTGGATCAGGGCTCGCTGCCGAGCTGTGGGTGCTGGTGAGGTCGGCATTGCTCAGCACTGAAATCACGGCAGCGGCATGGAGGATGAGAGCATTTCCACTTCGGATCAATCCCGTGGGTCCGGCTATCAGCCATCCCATCTCTGCCTGCCCAAACAGCCGAGCTGGGGAGAGGAAAGGCTCTGTAATCCCACTGCTGGGCGAGCACCAGCGGCTCTGGGACTGGGGGATGGCTCTGTCCCAGCTGGAATTGCATCCTCGGGATGCTCGGCCCCGTTTGGGTCGATGCAGGTGATATCCCAGCCATTCCAACGTGTTTATTTCCACAGTAACCGCCCGAGGCAGAGGAGTGATTAAGGGCCGGGAGCTGGGGCGGGGAGAGCGGCTGGGCTGTGCCAAGGGTCAAACATGGAACAAGGATTTGGGGTGCCCAGCTGTTCCCACTGCCTGGGCTGGATTTTGGGGTGCAGAGACGGAAACACAGCTCTGGGATGAGGGATGAGCTGGTGCTGGGGTCCAGTGGTTTTAGTCTGGTTTTTTTTTGGCTGCTGGTTTATCTGGCTTTCGCAACATTCTTCTTAATTCCTTGATGAAGTAAAGGAATCGATGTTCCAGAAATATTAAATTAGGATTGGCTTTTTTTTTTCTTTTTTTTTCTTTTTTTTTTTAATTTTCCTTTTTGATGCCAGCTTAGTCCGGCAGCAGTGATTTCCTGACTAGGGCAGAGGGATAGCGATGTTAAAAATAAAGCTTCCAATGCTCACAGCTGCTTCGTAACAGCAGCAAGTGCTCATTGGGACCGGGGATTTGCCGTGTGCGGGGTGAGCAGAGGGTGGAGGGGCTGGGCTGTGCTGGGGATCGTGCTCAGTTCCTTCACGGAAAGGGTTTTTAAGCACTGGGAAGCGTTCAAGAAACGTCTGGACGCGGCACTCAGCGCTCTGGGCGGGTTGACACGGTGGGGTTTGATCACAGGTTGGCCTTGACCGTCTTGGAGGGTTTTTTCCCCCTGTAAGAATTCTGCGGTTCTGCGCTGGTGGCACGGAGCACACGGGAGCCCTCAAGGAAATGTGGGGTCGAGCTGTGGAATCTCCCTGGACAATGATTTCCTCCATCCTCGGCTGCCACGCACGGTTTGGTGTAAACACAGGGGTTGAGTTTAGCCTTGAGCTTCTCGGCTCAAAGGAGAGGGGAGAGGCGCGGGGATTGTTCCCGTGCCTGTGTGCGAGTGAGTTTGCTAATCTGCCAGAGGCGGAGAGTGACACTCCAGAAATTGTGAGCAGCAGGAATCCCCTGGCTGGCCTGGCACGGGCGAACAAAGAGAGGTGTGTCTGCAACCGCAGCTATTCCACCTGGAGACAACTGGGAGAGTTACTCCCGAGAATAACGTTCCATAAGATCCGATAAAACGATTTCAGCGGGGTCATATTTCCCCGTGGAAGGGAGGTCTGATTTCATAAGACAATATCATCATTGACTCTGACTCCGGCGGTGATGGGAACACAACCCGCTGGAAGGTGAAGAGCTGGGCAAGGATGAAGTGAAAAAAACATTTCCCTGCCAAGCAGGAGCCGGAGCCTTGGGCTGGTGCTGCTGTGCACAGATAAAATCCAGCTCACCCCGAGCAGGGAGCTGGGCTCCCTCCACCCGTGGGGGCTGGAGCCGGACCTGTCATGGGCAGAGCCGGCCTGGACTCCGGCTGGAGCAGGAAATCATTTGAAACCCTTCTGGTTATGTATTTCTGTTAATGATTGGGGATCTCAAGTGGGGTTTTTGTGTTACCTTTGCCTCGCCGAGCTTTACTTCCCCGTGAAGGGAACAAGGGCTGAATTCCTTTCTCATTCAGGCAGCTCAGCTCCTGCTCCGCGTTTGCTCGGAGGTGGCATCAGGTTCAGAAACCTCCAGAAGGAGTGGGTGAAACAGGAGGAGGGACAGATCTGTCACAGAGGGGTCCCCACGCCTGGACTGGCCGCTCTGACCCAGGGGATGTGTGACTTTGGGAAGATCAGACGTGCTCGGGGCAGTCACGCTGCGCTGACCAGATCTGTACCTCATGAACAGCTTCTCTGCTGCTCCGAGCTCTTATCAAGAGTTCTCTCAGTGAATCAAACCGGGGCTTTCTGCTCTGGAGAAGAGATTCTGCCTGGAAATCGGCATCTCTGGCCCCCAGCTCCCCATTCTCACACGTCCCTCGTGTGCTGGGGAGGCTGCAAATGCTTCCCCTCCTTTCCCTCCCCTCCCCTTTGGGCTGCACTGAGGTTCTGACACAGAACAAGGAGTTGGGGTGCTCAGCTGTCCCCAGGCTCCCTGAGCCGGGTTTCTGCTCCCAGCACCAACCCCCAGCTCTGGGATGCGGGATGAGAGCAGGCCTGCCCACTGATCTCAGCGGGGTTTGTGCCCTGAAGCGGCAATGGGGCAGCTCGGTGGGGTCTGTGGGGATGCTGGAGCCCCCCCATGCCGCTCTCAGCCCCCCAAAATTCTGCCCAGGAGGAGCTGGAGCTTCGGCTCGGCGCTGCAGCGAGTTACCCCATGGCAGCTGTTCCAGCTCGGAGCAGCCACTCTGGGTATTTTTGGCACACGTGGGCTCTGCGGGGAGCCTGGGGCTCGGCTCCCTCCCGGAGCTCTGCCGGCACATCCCAGGCTGTGCCCGGGGGCGGTGACGCCTCGGTGGCCGCGTTCCCCGAGCGAGTGCTGGCACGGAGGGCTTCTGCGTTGGGAGCGGAGGGGGAAAGCGTCTCCCTGGATCTGGGGCAGGCTCCAGCCTCCCCGCTTCTCCCAGGGAGGGAAACACGAGAGCCGCAGCGGGAGGTTCGTTCTGCGCGGCTGCGGAGGGGTCTGGGTGGCGCGGGAGGGGTCCGTGTTTTGGGATGGACATCCCAGGGATGCTGGAAGCTGCGAGGAAGCCTCGTCCCAGCCTGAAGGTGCCCCTGGCTGAGCAGAGGAGAGATCACGTCCTGCATCACTGAGGGACCTCTGATGTGCTGCCCCTGTGGCCGTGACCTCGTTTCCCAGGTGGAAGGGCTGTCCCGTGAACGGGGCACAGCCAGTAATGGGAAACAGGGAATATTTTCCCACTGGATCCCCAACAGCTCCCACAGCAGCCGGGGCAGCAAACCCTCGGGGCCAGTCCCTGCCCAGCTGAGCGTGCCCTGGGCACCCACCCAAGCTGGTGAGGAGCTGACCCATCAATATTTCCATTGCTGAGGAGAAGACTGAAGTCCAAAGATTAATTCGGTGCCGATCACCTTGGGAGGTCAGGACAAAGCCGCTGGTTGATCTTTAATTTTTTTCTCCTTTCTTTCTTCCCCGCGCCACCTCCCCGGTTTTGTGCCTTTCCCCGCAAAACCCTCCTTCCTATTTATCCCAGCCTTTGATGAATCACCTAAGGAACATAAACATTGCCAGCGGGGAATTGCCCACCGCTGCCTGCCTGGCTGACCCCTCCCTGCCCTCGCAAGCATTTAATGTTCCAATTAAAAATCACAAGGGAAAAAAGCGGCCTTCGGGAAGGGGCCGTGGAGGGGCCGGCGTGGGCAGCTTTGGGAGCAGGGTCTGCAGCCGGGGGAGGCCGAGGTGCGGCCGGGGCGGGCACGGGAAGGTGCCGGCAGCGTGAGCAAGGTGCTCGTGACTGGCCCCGGAGCCGTGGGGAGGGCGGCCGGGGGTCACCGCCCGCCCCGGGGTGCGCGGGCGCCGGCGTGTGGGTGCTCGCCCTGACTTTGGGCAGCGGCCGGACCCAGCCCGCGGCCCCGGGAGCTTTGCTCCGGCCTGGGTAGTCCTGTCCTAACCTCGGCTGGGCCGGCTCCCCCTCCCCAAAAGCCACGAAAAAGGGAGGGTCGCGACCGCGGCTGTTGCAGCTGGGGGCGGCCAGAAGCGGTGGCGAACCCCGGGGAGGTGCGAGCGGGGCCGGAGGCGAGATCCCTGCGCTGCTCTCCCAGCCGGCGCTCGGGGATGTTTGGCCACCGGGGCGTCTCCCTTCAGCCTCTCCGCATCACCCAGGCATCCCCGCCGGAGGGACGGCGCTGGGAGGGTGCTGCGGGCTCCGCCGGGTGATCCCGGCTGGCCCCTCCTCTCTGCCCGCACCATTGGCTCCGCCGCGGCCGCCTGCGAGCGAGCGCTGCGCTCCGCCGGGGCCGGAGGGATGGGAACGGGCGGCTGAGAGCCTCCGTCTGCCGGGGCCGCGCCGGAGCCCGCTCGGCTCGGCCATGTAGCACCGCCGTGCCCTCCACCCGGCCGCGGTGGAGGCGGCAGCGGCCTCATGGGCAACGCGCACCGCAAGAGGAGCCCGGCGGGCACCAAGCCCGGCTCCTCGTGGCCCTTCGGCCGAGCCGGGAAGCCCAGGGCAGGTAGGAGCCCGTGGGGATGTCTGGGGATGGGGCTCGGCGGGGATCCCCCGCGGCTCGGGGAGTTTGAAGGGAAAGTTGGCCGCTTGTGTTCTGCGGGGGGTGAGGGGGAGGCTTCGCTCTCTGCCCTTTCTGTGTTAGGGGGGGCAGAATCAGCCGCCCACCCCGGGCTGGGAGCTGGGGGAGCCCCCCTGGCTGCAGGCAGGGCTGTGCCGGCGCGCCGGGGGAGCAGCCGCGCTATCAGGACGGGATCAGCTGAATTAGTTACTGATTTGTTTTCCGAGCGGGATCCCAGCGCTGCCAGCGCCGCTTTCCACCCCGGCCCCCCGCTCCCGTCCCGTGCCTCGGCTTCTCTCGCTGAGCCAAGGGGATCTGGGAGTGTTTGCAGGGGCTGCTCCCCGCCCCCGCCGCCGTCCCCTCGCTCCGTCTGTCCGTCTGTCTGTCCGTCTGTCCGCGCACCGACTGCTCGGCTGCTTTGTGCTCCGTCTCCACGGATGCCCCTGGAAAGCCCAGGGGGAAGCAGGAGCCGAGATCTTTCCTGCGGGGACGAGGAGCAGGGAAAGGGTCCCGCCGCAGCCCGGACCCACGCGCGGATCGGTGAAGCCCCTGAGCTCCCTCCACGGTTCATCAGAGCAGGGCGATGCCGGCAGGGGAGATCTCTCGCAGTGACCTCGTCCCCAGCCCCTGGGGTTGCCGACTCCCCCACTGGTGTCACTAAACTGTCGCCGTGTCCCCAGCGCAGGCTGAGCCAAGCCTGGGCAGGAGCGTGGGCAGGATCACAGAACAGGGTTAGCAGGGCCCGGGGGTGGTTGCTGCGTGGTTTTCCCACACCAGCCCCGTGGGATCCTTGCCCTGCTGTCCCTCCTGCCCTTTTTCCCTCTCTCTTCACCACTCAGCTGTCAGCTCTGCCCAGGCTCGGGGACACCACTCCGAGCAGAACCATCCCAGAGGTGGGGCCTGGGGCAGGGAGACCCCACAGGTGCACAGGGAGAGAATTCCAGAACGTCCTAGCTGAGACCATCCTCAGTGCCTGGGGAAACTGAGGCAGGAGGCTCACACGTCGCCCATGGCCGTGCAGGGACAGCGTCTCTTTCCCTGCAGGCTCTCCACCCTCCGCCTCTCCTCCCTGGGTGCTGCGGGCTCCTCTGTGCCACACTCGTGCTCTCGTCGTGGTCTCCAGCAGGAAGGGCCGGGTGCCATTGGCCTGTAGCTGCCATCCCCGGCACATCCTCACCCCTTCCGTGTGGATTCCTGTCCAACCTCCGTCTCCTCTCCATCCCCTGCCAGCCTTGGCTGTCCCTGGTCAATCCCTTCCCCAGGGCCGGCTGGGACAGGCCCTGCTCCCTCTCGGGTTCCCTGGAATGGGCGGGATGTGGGACCGGTACAGCCGGGGCACATCCTGGGAGGCGAGGGCTGGCGCCGGGGCCGAAGGCCGTGGGGTGGAAGGTGCTGAGAAAACACGGGGCGAGTTGTGTTTGCTCTCTGCCACGGCTCCATGGCAACGGCGCGGCGGCCACAAAGCCAAAGAATTTGCATTGTGTCGCTTCAGCATTTCGGAGGGTGCAGCCGGGATCACCGGCTGGGGGCTGGGTGTGCCGGCACCCGTCTCCCCCTGCAAGACCCCGGGGCCCTCTGGATTTTGGGCTGGAGCACGATTGCATATGGCGGGCGGCTGGACCAGTGTCCCCAGTTCCCGTCTCTTCGGCCACTGGAAGCTTCCTTCCGTCCTGCCGTGCCCGTGGTTGGTGCCCCAGGCGCCGGCAGATGGATTTGTGCTCGTGCCGTGCGTGCATGGGTGCTGAGGGGATGGGGCAGGGGTCCCCGGGACAGGGTGGGCACGGCCGAGGGCTCCGGGGGGGCTCTGCCGCCGCTCCCTGCCCGCTCTGCCCCACCGCTGCCAAACCCACGCCCCCCGTGCCCGAGCGGGGCCTGGCTTGCTCCGGGGGCATCCCCAGCCTCTCGTCCGTGCCGGGGAAGGTCCTTGAGCCCCAGGGAGAACGGAGCCTCTTATCGCCTCCTTATCGGGACTCCCCGCCGGGCCCTGCTGAGTCAGGGCGCAGGAACGTGGCTGCTGGCCAGGCTGCGCCCCGCGGACTCGGCGGGGATGCGGCTGCGGAGCTCGGGGTGCGGGGTCACCCCGCATCCGCGTCCCCCTCGGTGGCCGCCGGGGGAGAAAAAAAAAACAAATATGATGGAATGGTTTGATTTGGAAGGGAAACGCTCATCGCGTCCACGCCGTGGGCAGGGACGCCTTCCACTGTCCCAGGCTGCTCCAGCCTGGCCTGGAGCTCTTGCAGGGACGGGGGATCCAGCTGTCCCAGGGGTGGGTGACCTGTGCCTGGGAGCGGCCGCAGCAGCAGCAGCCGCGGAGCCCCGGGCAGTCCCGGCTCCCGCGGGGCAGCCCCGGTGTGGGCTGAGCAGCTCTGTGCTCCTTCTCCTCTGCAGCCTCTCTCCGTGCCAGACCCACGCTGGGCCGGCTCCGCAAACACCCGGGGGGGCGGATGAGGGCAGGGGCCGATCCCGGCGGGGAACACGCCGAGATGGACACGGGCGCGCTTTCCCCAGGCACCGCCGGCCCTGCGCTCCGGCCAGCATCCCGCTGCGGCCGCGACATCCCAGCCCTTCGCGGTGCCCCCTCCTGCTCCCGGGGCACGGGAGGAGGCGATCCGCGGGTGTCCCCGGCAGGCAGCTCGGCAGCTCTCGGCTCGGGAATGCCGTGCCGTGCCGTGCCGTGCCTGCTTGGCACGCTGCCGTCACCGAGCGGCGGGGATGGGACCCGCCCTGTGGCTCTGGGTTATCCCCCGCCCCACGCTGGTGGCAGCTCCTCTCGCTGCTCCCACACGGCCGTGTCCGTTCCAAAGGGAGGATCGGCACCTCCGCGGTGTTTCCTTGGAAAAGCCCCGCGGGGCGGGAGCGGGCTCGGGCGCTGCTCGCAAGGACGGGGGATCCGTGCACGGGAAAAAACCTGCAACGTCTTGTCCTTAATCCGTCTGCTGGTTTTGCTCCTGCGTGGGGCCAGGCGCCTGCTGCGACAGGCAACGCCTCTGCCGTGGCAAGAGCACCTGGGTGCCCTGCACACAGCGCCGGGCGTGATGGGCCGGGGGCAGCCAGCCCCGAGCACCGTGCGAGCTGGAGGGCACCGAGGGGAGGGACAAAGCTCTGCATGTGGAAGGGGGTGTTGGTGGCCCGGTCAGACGTGCCACCGGTGTCACCCTCTGTGTCTTTCCAGGCTCTGCCTGCGGCTCTCTCCCGCCCCGCGCTCCCCATCTGGGATGTTCCTGCCCGGATCCGGCTCCTGGCTGGGGAAGGTTGTTATTTACCTTCAAACCTGTTCGGTGGCTTCTCCGGGGAGGGGACGGGCGCGGGGTGGGGACGTGGTGGGATGGAGGCTCTCCGTGCTGTTGCAGGGGCCGGGAACGAGGCACAGCCGGGCATCGGGGTGGTCCTGCCCCGGGACCCCCCCTGCTCTGCTGCCAGCCCCTCGCCCGGATCTGGGATAGCTCAGGGAGCAGGAGATGATGCTCTGCGTCACCTCAGGGCTGGCTGTGGGGCCGGTGTGGGACGGCAGCGAGGTCAGGGCCCGTTGCACAACCCCGAGTGCTCCTGTCATGACAGCAGCCATGGCTGCAGGCGACTGGAGCCACGGCTCTGCTCCAAGCGGGATTTCACCCCGCACCAGCTCCTTCGCCAGGGCCTGCTGGCTCACCGAGGTGATACCAGGCAGCTTTCTCCGCTGTGATTTAGAGGAAGAATAAAAAAAAAAGCCCCGATCCAAGTTTGTTTTCCCAGTTGAAATTAATTTTAGTTCAGCCTCTGCGTGGGATCGTGTTTGAGAGCCGAGCCAGCAGTCTGGATCGGGCGGTGTTTATTTGCTTGGTGGAGATGTTTTCCCGGCTGGAGCAGCCCCCCAGGTGTGGCCGAGGGCAGGCTGGCAGCAGGGGCTGTGTGGCCGGAGCCACCGTAAATATTATTGTGTTCCTGCCCTGCTGCAGCGCTCAGGCCCCGCGGCGTGTCCCAGGGCGGGGATCCTGCGCTCAGACAAGGATTTGGGGAGCGGGTTCGTTGTCTTTAGGAGCTCTCAGACACCCTAAAGAGCTGAAGGTTGCAAAGGGAGCAGAGGGACAGGATGCTGGAGCAGAGGAGCTGGATGGGATCCCTTCCAAATCGGAATATTCTGTGGTACTGGAGCACTGCTCCGTCAGCGTCCATCCATGTCCCCCAGTGGGGTTCATGGTGCACCCCACTGGTGTTATCCATGGCATCTGCAGGCAGCTGGGAAGCAGAGCAGTCCCCAGGCCCGGATGGTGCTGGCAGGGACCCCCAGAGAGCAGCAGCGCCGTGGGGCAGGGGGGCTTCTCTGGCTGCCGGGAGAAGGGAGGCGAAGGCTCCATCCCGCGGAGCAGCAGGAGGCAGGAGGGCTCCCCCCCGAGGACCTCGCAGCCCCTTCCCGCCCGCCTGGCAGCTCCCCCTCCTCCCCATTCTTCCTGGGTGAGTCAGTGGCGGTGGAGGGGCGGGCAGGGAGCTGCTGCCGCCGCAGGACCCGCGCCGTGCGCGGAGCAGGCAAGTCGGGGCAGTGCCGAGCAGGCAGAGATGGATGTTCGCAGCCGAGCCCGGCCAAACCGGCTGCTCGCAGGAGGCACAGGCCTGGCCAGGACGGGGACAGGAGCTGGGATTTTCTCCCCTGGCTCTCTCCAGGTGAAGAGAGCTGGGCCAGCGCCGAGTTCTGTTTGCAGCATCGGCCTGGGCGGCCCTGGCCGTGCTCCTGTGGGGTCTCAGCCCATTCCCACTCTGGTACCTCCAGCCCGCCTCAGGCAGATCTGAAAGCCGGGGGTTCCCTGCCTTTCCTGCCATCGTGCCTCGCTCCAGGGATGCTCTGCTCCCTCCGGACCATCCCTGGCCGTGGCGGCAGCAGGTACCAGCTCCGAGCCCCAGAGCCCATCCTTGACAGGGCGCCCGTCGCTGGGAACCCTCCCGCTCCTCAGCTCCTTATCTGGGAGAATCCCGCTGCCACGTGTGGCCGAGGCACGTGTGTCAGCGCAGCCCCGAGGGCACGGGGTGATCCAGGATGCACCGCAAGGAATGCACGGGGGCCGGGACACCGGCTCCAACCGGGCGTGTTGCTACCGGCAGCGGCTGCAGCTGCAGCGGCTTCCCCAGCCCGGCGGGACCCGCAGCCTCTGCTGCAGCATCGGGGCTCTGTCCCTCCTGGATTCCCCCCGCGTTTCCAGCAGGTTTCACCGTGTGCTGACAGAGCCGGGGTGAGGCCGGCTGGGTGAGGATGATGAGGTAGCGAAGGTCACAGGGAGTGGGAGCAGTGGAGGCTGCTCTTCGAGGCCGGGCTCAGCCCTGGATTATCCTTTGGGAGATCGCAGCCGCCCCTGCTGAGCTCCTCCTCAGCGGTGTCACACGCAGGAGAGGGACACGTCTCCCTCGCAGAGGGATCTTCTCCAGCTCCTCCGTGTGGGCAGCGGGCCACAGGCGGGAAGGTGGAGCAGGGCCAGGCTGTCTGCCAGCACCTGGGAATGTCCTCACAGCCCCGGGAGCAGCTTCCACGTGTGCTGCCATCAGCAGACCCGCCGGGCCAAAGCTCTGCTGTGCCTGGGCCCTGGGCAGCGCAGGAGGGGCTGTCTCCCTTTACTGGGGGAGCTGCTGGTGCCATGAAGCGGGGGCTGTTGCAGTCCCATCTCTGTGGGCAGAGCTGCAGGGCTGGAGCCTTCCCTGTGGAGCTGGGAGCAGCGTCCCCCCCAGCTGCCACGGCCCGTGGCCCTTGCTTTGTGCATCCTCAGCCCTTTCATCGCGGCCCTTTCCCACCTGTGCTGTGGAAACGGCTGCCCGTGGGCACCGGCACCTTCTGGGGGAGCGTGCGGGCAGCAGGGCCCATCCTGCCCGTGCTGGGTCAGGCACAGCCGGGGAGCTGCTGGTGTTTGGGGCCACGGCCGTGGTGGAATTCCAGGGAAGAAATCCTGGCTGAGCCCGGAGCTGCCTGGCTGGGGACACGGAGACGCCCTTCACAAGGTCAAACTGTCCCTTGGGCTGCGCAGTCGCTGCCTGGGGCCTGCTGGGACCCTGCTGGGACCCTGCTGGGTCTGCAGCCCCCGCTGTGTCGTGCTGGAATAAACCCTGGGCACAGCCCGTGGGGAGCTGCAGGGCAGGGGGCACAGGGGTTGGCACAATGACACGGCTGCCTGCTGGGTGAAAACTCAGTGCTGTTCACCTTTTGGGGTAAAACACCTGTAAATAGCGGGGGTGGAGCTCCCAGAGGTGCCGGGCACCCACTGCCCTGGGAGCACCTCCGTGGTGGGGACAGTGCCAGGGCAGTGCCACTGTGTGACCGTCTGGCATTTCTGCCCCTGCTTTCACCTGCCTCCGTACCAGCAGCTGGAGCTACTGGTTAGACTGGTCCCAGACCTGGTTTTCCCCCAGTGCTGCCAGCCCTTGTGACCGTGACGTGGCCCCGTCCCTAAGGACAAACAGCCTCTGCTCCATCCTGGCTCGTGTTCCCTGCCAGGATCGGGGCAGGGTCCTGGGGGGCACTGGGGGCAGGCTAGGATGGGGAATGTCACCCTGCTGCCTGCTGTGTCATAGCCCAGGGTGGAAAAGCCCCCCAGTTCCTCCCAGTTCCTCCCAGTTGGCTGCTCCGTTGTGGAAGCGAGCAACTGGTTTGCAAGCTCTGCTGCGCCCAGCAGGGTCCTGGGGGGTCCCGGGGGTCCAAGAGGGAGGAGCAGGGGAAATGCCGGCCCCGAGCCTGGAAGAACAGATCCCTGTGGTCCGTGCCGTGCGTGGGAGGAGGCGGGAGGGCCGGGGGGAGCGAGCCGGAGGCCGGAGGAGGAGCCCCCTCTTCGCTTCTGCCGAGGAGCGCGGGGGGCGCAGCCGGGACTGTCCCCTCCTGCCACCGCGCAGCCGTCCCCGGCTCGGGCTGATCCCTGCTCGCCAGCAGCTGCGCCGGAGCCTCTTCGCCTGGCCGAGCATCCTCCCGCCCGTGCGGATGAGGACGGAGGGAGGGAGCTGGGGGCCGCCAGCATCCGGCACTGGCCGGGTGAGAGCAGCCTGGGCGCAATAGGCTCAGCCTCCTCCCTGGGGACCGGACCCTCTCCCCGGCCACCATGGTGGTTTTCATGGGCAGGAACCTCTCCTCGCTCCTGGCTTTCTTCAAGAAGAAGGGTGAGTGAGCAGCGGGCAGGGAGGGAGGCAGGCAGGGAGCAGAGCCCTGTCCTTACACAACCCCTGCCCACCGGGAGCCCCCCGGCCCGGCCCGGGGAGCAGGGGCGCTGCCACGGCCGGGGGAGGGCAGGGAAGGTCACCCCAGCCCCGGCCTCTCCCGCCGCCGAGTTACCGGAATAAATCACTGCGCTCCTCTCCCCGCAAGGCTCCCAGCGTGTTTGGGGGGGTGTCAGGCGTGGGGCTGCCGAAACCGAGGGGAGAAAAGGGGATTAGGGACGTGATGCTGTGGGCGTCTTGTGTCCCCTGCAGGGATTTTGCCCCAGCACCGCGGAGCCGTGTGGCAGCACGGGCTGTGCCGGGCTGGCCATGCCCCGCTGCCCGCTCGCAGCGCGGGTGCTGGCGGAGGCAGAGGCCGGCATGGCGGCAGGGTGGGAGGCTCCATTGTTCCAGGCCCGCTCCTTTGTGTGCTGGAGTCGGAGCACGGCCGCCTCGCTGCCCGGCTGGGCTGGCCCTGAGGGGACCGGGGACACGGGGGACACGGGGGACACGGGGGACAAGGGGTGACGTGTGCGGTGCTGGCCACGCCGAGCAGCAGGTGCCCGTGGCCCCGGGGTGCCACCGCCAGCCCCGACGGTTTCCTGCGCTCGCCCTTCCCTTCCTCGAAATTGTTTTTTTGTCTGGGCAGGGAGAGTTCGAGGCTTCGCTCAGGTGTGCGGGCAGGGTGGGCAGGGCTGTGCCACGCTGCTGCAGTGCCCGGGCTGGGTGATGCCAGGGCTGGGTGATGCCACGGTAGCCCCGGCCCGTGGGCACCGCAGGGTGCTGGTGGTGGCTGCAAGGCAGGGAGTGAAGGCTCCGTGCTGCCCCAGGAGTGGCAGATGGGGCATTCAGCATCCAGCGGGGTTCGGAGCAGGGATTTGGGTCCTCTGGGATCTCTGCTGCTGGATGTGCCTCAGTTTCCCTCGTCCGTGCAGCTCCCAGCCTGCCTGGGCATGGGGGGAGTCCCTGCTCTCGGGGTGATGAGCAAGGCCTGGGAATGACGCAATGCTCTGAAGGGAAAGTCACCCTCATCCTCATCCTCGTTCCATCCACGTTTAATCCCCTGCTGTGCTGCCCCTTCCTTCCCTGCTCAGCTGCCCCCAGCCCCACTTCACCGCCTCGTTAGCTCCTAACCACGGCGCTGGGGAAGGAGGGTGCTCCCACATCCCAGCACCCCTCTGGCTGTGGGGAGAAAACCAGAGGAGACATCCCGACTCCGGAATATCGACCGGCTGCGATGGGATTTCTCCCGGTGTTTCCAGCGCCCGGCTTGGAGCCGAGCAGGATAACATCATCCCGGGGTGGATGTCACCACCCGGCGCTCGTCCCCCCTGGGCTGGGACGCGCTGGTGGCGGCGTGGCCGCGTCCCCCCCAGCCCAGCTGACCCCGCTGTCCCCGCAGGCGCTGCCAAGGGCGAGGGCGAGAAGCGGCTGAGCGTGCAGTACACGGCGGGCGAGGAATGTCCCGACAACGTCTTCTTCCCCAGCACGCGGCCCCCGCACCTGGAGGAGCTGCACAGCCAGGCCCAGCAGGGGCTGAAGTCCCTGCAGCACCAGGGTAGGTGTTCCCAGCCCCAGGGTGGCCTTGGGGACACGGCGGAAGGGCTGTCCCCGGCTCCTGGCTGGCCGGGCGGCGTGGGCGGCGCACGGGGCTGACCAGAGTCCAGCGCTGGTGGCTGGGCTGTGCAGGGGGCACTGCCAGCTCGGCAGCTGCTTCCTCCGGCTCCCCTGGAGGGTTTTACCTTCTGTCTTCCCTCCACAGAGAAGCAGAAACAGACCAAAAGTGCCTGGGACCACGGGGACACCAGCAGCCTCCAGGTGAGCCCTGCCAAGTGGCGCTCTTGGAGTGCCCAGGGGGTGAGGGGACACAGGGTGGCTCTTCTGTCCTCCCTGCGTCATGTTTGGGGGCAGACAGACACCCAGCTGAGGTGGCAGGACCATGTCCAGGGGGGTTGTGGGGCTGGAACTGGCTGTGTGTCCCTTGGAGTTGTTCCCTTTGCCCCATGCCGGGCTGTTTCCCCACCCTCGGCCTTGGCACGTCCTGCTCTGCCCTGAGGGGCTCTCTCGGGGTTCCCCCTGTGCCTGCATCCCCCTGTCCCCCTGTCCCTCCCCCCCGGTGTCCCCTGGGAGCCCTGGCTGAGGAGGGGTGACCATGATGGGGACTGTGGACCGAATCCAACCTGGTGCCTGTGAAACTCCTCCTCTTTTGGCCAATATGAGCTTTGGCAATCCCTGGGCTCTGAGCCCGCTGCCAGCGCCTCGCCCGCCTGTGTTTGCTCAAGCTGCTGCCTCTCGTTGGCTCTCAGCCCCTTTCACCCCTTGGAAGTGGGGGACTGGGAACCCCACGATGGGCAGGGCCACGGGGGCAGTGAGGTCAGGTTAACCCTGAAGTGTCTCCTCCCAACCTCTGCCTGTGCCAGGGAGGGTTTGGAGGGCTGGGGACGCTGGAAGGCGCGTCCAGCGTGGGGCTGTGCCCCTGGCAGTGCTGGGGATCCTGCCTGTCCCTGTCCCACGCCCCTCTCCCAGCCGTGGCAGCCCTCCAGCCCTGGGCTCCCAACACCCCTGGAGTCATTTTGGGCTTGGCACAGGGGCGAGCCTGGCAGTTCCTTCAGGTGCTCCTAGCGTGCACCAGAGCCCGTTTCTCCCGCTCTCCGAGGGGCTGCAGAGCCATGCAGGGTCCCAGGGGCTGCTCCCAGCCCCGCTCCTGGTGGGAGGACTCTGGATGCCGGCGTGGCTGACTCAGCCTTTGGCCCTGGGAAAAGCTTTTGTCTCGGCTGCAGAGTTCAGTTCGCGGCGGGGAAGGGGCCTGGCCGGGGCCGGGGCAGCTCCGTCCCCGCAGCCCGGGGTCTGCTGAGCCCGCTGTGTCCCCACAGTCCTGCGTGTCCTCGGAGGATGACAGCCTGTCCTTCCGGAGCCGGGCGGCCTCCTGCGCCACGGACAGCACCTCCGAGGATGCCCTGTCCATCCGCTCCGAGATGATCCAGCGCAAAGGTACCGGGCTGAGCGACGGGGGCTGGCCAGGGGGCTTGGGGAGCGTGGCAGGGAGCTGGGATCTGCCTCGCTGTGGCCACGGGCCAGCGCAGGGCTTTGGGGGCCCTTGGGAGAGATGAGAGCAGCTCTGGCTGAGTCAGAGCGTTGGGGCTGGGCGAGGGGGATGGACGGACAGACAGACAGAGAGACAGCGTCTCCTCCCTGCTCAGACTGTTCGGTTGGTGCCTCTCTGGGCTGCTCCAGTGCCTGAGCCTGGCTTATCCCAGAGCATGTCTGGAAGTGCTGGAGATTCTGGGGACACTGGGGACACCCCTCACACTGGCTGCACTCTCTCACACCTCTCGTAGGTTCCACCTTCCGACCACACGACTCCTTTCCCAAATCCTCAGAGAGGGCTGGCAAGAAGAGGAAGGACAGGAGGACAACAGTGCTGGGCATCCCCCAGCACGTCCATAAGGAGCTGGGTAAGCTTCGGGGCAAGGGGGGATCTTCAGGATTTCTGATTGCCTCGCCTTGGGCCCACGCTGAGGTCACCTCTCCCTGCTCCCAGGTCTCAGGAACAGCCATGGAGCCAAGGGACATCCCGAGGCGGATGGGCCAGCGGGCCGTGGGGACGGCCAGGCAGCGCAGCCCCTGCTGAACGGGGGGCAGGTGTCGGGGGATGCCGTGCGCATCCCCACCATCGACGGGAAGCTGCAGTCCCCGCCCGTGGCCGGCGGCGCCCGCGTCTGCCTGGGAGTGCTGGAGGAGGCGGACGCAGCCCTGCAGAAGCACATCAACAGGGTTTACTACGACGACAGCTTGCTGGGGAGGAAGACAGCGGCCAAGCTGTCACCCATGGTGAGGCCGAAGTCGCTGGCCGTGCCGGGCATGACCACCTACGCCAACCCCCCGGAGATGCTGGTCGGCCCCGTCATGTCCATCTCGCCCCAGGGCACCTACATGTCCAAGATCATCCCCAACGCCATCCTGCCGCCTATGGTGGACGTGGTGGCCCTGACGAGGAGCAGCGTGCGGACGCTGAGCCGCTGCAGCCTCGTGTCGTCCAGCCCGGCCTCGGTGCGCTCCCTGTCCCGCTTCTCGGAGCGCAGCGCCCGCAGCCGCGAGCCCTCCTCCTCCAGCGACAACTGGAGCCACTCGCAGTCCACGGAGACCATCGTGTCCAACAGCTCCACCATCTCCTCCCAGGGCGGCTGCGACCACCGGCAGCCCGAGGCGGGGCCGCACGGCGAGGCGGACGCGGCGGCTCGCTCCGACACCGACCAAATCAGCATCTACAGCTCCGCCAGCTCCTGCTCCAAGCCCGCTGCCGGCCTCGCTCCCGCGGCCCCCGGGCTCCTGGCCGTGGGCAGCGGCCGCGCGTCCCCCGCCTACAGCACGGGCAGCCAGGCGGAGGGCTCGGACACGGCCAGCCTGGCCAGCGAGCGCTCCTCCGCCCGCAGCGTCTCCCTCAGGAAGATGAAGAAGCCCCCGGCCCCTCCCCGCAGGACCTACTCGCTGCACCAGAAGGCTGACGGGGAGCCCAAGGTGCTGGGGCTGCCCCCCAGGCCCGACCGGCGGCCCCAGCGGGAGAGCAGCGCGCCCTGGTCCCCGCACCCCGCGCCCTTCAGCCCCGCGGGCGAGGATGAGGTGTTCTCCCCATCGCTGAGCGAGACCAGCAGCCTCCGCTCGGAAAGCCTGGCCAGCGCCAGCTCCCCCGAGGCCTCGCGGGGCCGTCCCGGGGTGACGGTGGTGCTGAGGGAGCCCCAAGCTCAGGCCAAGTGGAGCTGCCCCGATGGGTCTGACCGCACCATGTCCCCGTCCAGCGGCTACTCCAGCCAGAGCGGGACGCCCACGCTGCCCACCAAGGGGTTGGGACCCCCAGCTGTATCCCCGGGCAAGTCTCAGCCCCAGAAGCCCGACCGGGTGTGCTCCCTGCAGTCGCCTGCGCTCTCTGTGTCCTCCTCCCTCACCTCCATCTCCTCCTCGGCCTCGGACCCCACTCCCCCCGAGGCGCCGACCAGTCGCTCGGAGCGGTTCATCATCCCCCCGCACCCCAAGGTCCCCGCTCCCTTCTCCCCGCCACCCACCAAGCCCCAGCAGCCCCCGGCCCCCGCCGGCCCCCTCCAGCCCTCACAAACCCCGCCAGCGCCCAGCACTGCCGGCCAGGAGCCCTCGGCCAAGCCCAGCGGCAAGTCCCCGCCGCCCTCACCGCCGCCTGCCTACCACCCGCCACCCCCGCCGGCCAAGAAGGCGGAGGGGAACCCCCAGAGCGGCAGCGAGCCCCTCACCGACACCGCCTGGCCCCCGCCGCCGCCGCCGGCCCCCGAGGAGCACGACCTGTCCATGGCAGACTTCCCCCCTCCGGATGAATCCTATCTCTGCAGCCCGCCCGATGCCGCCTCGGCCCCGGCGGACGGGCAGACGGCGAGCCCGGGGGCCGCCACTTCACCATCTCAGCAGCGAGACCCGCCCGCCGCGGTTCCGCAGCCCCCGTGCCCCGCCGAGCCCCTTCCCACGGCCGCCGTGCCGCCGCCAGCGCCGCCTCTCCCGCCGCCCTCGGCCCCGGCCCTGCCGCCCCAAATCAGCCTTAAGAAGGCGGCCAACGGCCCGCGGGCAGAGGCCAAGAAGGAGCCGGTGTCGAGGAGCAAGAGCGGCCCCGCGGCCAAGGAGGACGCCAGCCTGCCCATCGTCACCCCCTCGCTGCTGCAGATGGTGCGGCTGCGCTCCGTCAGCGTGGAGCCCGCGGCCGCGGCCGGGGCCGGGCCTGAGGAGCGTCCGGCCCCACAGAAGCCCGTCCGCCGCTCCCTGTCCACGCGGCAGCCGCCTCCTGCCCAAGACGCGGTGCCTTCCAACCAGCTCCACCACGCCGTGCACCTCAAGGCCGCCGCCTTGGCCTCCGGAGAGGCCGCCGAGAAGCCTCCGAGCGGCCGAGCAGCCCAGGCCGGCGCCGAGGGCCCCGCCGGGGACGGGCAGCTGTCCCCCAGGAACAAATCGCCGGCCTCCACCGCCAGCTTCATCTTCGCCAAGAGCTCCAGGAAGCTGGTGATCGAGACGGCCTCGTCCCCCGAGGCGCAGGCAGACCTGAAGAGGAACTTGGTGGCCGAGCTGATGAATTTCTCGGGGCAGCGCTCGGCAGCCCCGGCTGCTGCGGCCCCACAGGGCCCCGGGAAGGCACAAACCCAGAGAAAACCCGGCAAGATCCCCCCTCCGGTAGCCAAGAAGCCTTCGCTCGGCTCGGGACCGGCCCCTGCCCCGAAGGCACCGGGGGCAGAGGCGTTGGGCTCCCCGGTGCCTGACGGGGATGCCAAGGTGGAGGAGAGCAGGACTAAGAGTGAGCTGGCGGGAACGGAGAGCAGGAACACCGCGGAGCCGCCGGCTCAGAGCCTCCCTGCACAAGGTACGTGGGCTGGGATGATGCTGCTGGAGGTTCAGGATCCTGAGCTGTACATCCCCGAGTGATAAATTCCCAAAGTTACAGCCGGCCAGCACGGCTCCTGGGCTGTGTTACAGCTGGGACAGCGGGGAGAGAGCCTGGTAGGGCTGTGGGAAGCTGGGAGTCAGGGGGGCTGACAGGTTCTTCCCTCCTGCCTTGCAGACAGACGGGGAGAGACGGCCTGAAGGACAACACTGCAGGACTGGAGCCCCCAAGGACAGGAATCCAAATCTCTCAGGGACCTGGGCAGGTCAACGGACGAGTGTGGAACTGGCAACTAACTTAATACAGGAAGCAAACAGCCTTAGCCTCCACGGCCTTGATGATATTTATGCAAAAATGGTGTTGGTTTCACTTTCCTAAGTACTACAGCTTTTGCTTTTTTTTTTTTTTTAACTGGAATCGAGGCCTGTGCAGCAGAGCCAGCACCTCCTCCCTGCTGAGCTGATGCTTGGTCTGGGTGTGTGGAGCCACACCCAGAGGAGTTTGGGGACCAAAGACACCGGAGCTGGAGCCACCGCTGCCGGCCAGACAGGCCCGCGAGGAATGGAAGCACTTTGGACAAGGGAATGGGAAAGCTTTGGCCACGAGAGCTCCTGGGAGGATGCAGACAGGACCCGGAGGGGATGGAGGTGCTGGTTGGGAGGGATCAGGGCTTTGGCTCTTGATGGAAAGGCAAGAGGGGCTCGTGGCCAGCACTGGCCCCGGCCACTCGCCGCTGCCCGGCAGGAGGAAGGGCCTGGCTGCCCCTCGAGCTGGCCCTGGGCTCTGGGGTAGAGCCTTGATTCCGTTTCTGTAAACTCGGGTCACATTTTGATTTCTTTGATTGTAAAAAAAGAAAAAAAAAAAAACAAAAAACAAAACTAAACGCAAACCAAACGAAGCAACAAACCCAACCAAACCAAACCAAACCAAACCAAAAGCAACTGACCCTCTGCCGCCAAGTAGCTGCTCAGAGCTCTGTACCTGGCTGGTAAAAATGATGACCGAAGCTTGCTGCCTCCTGTTCTTCCTGGTTTGTGGTTGCAGGTCCCTTCTGGGTGGTGCTGAGCTGCAGGGACACCCTTGGGCTGGCTGCCAGCTCCCCTGGACAGATGGGCACAGCCACGTGCAGTCAGCTCGACATTTTATTGGGTTTATGACAGACAGATGGTTCCCGAGTCAGTGTTGAAGGCCCACACCCCCCACGGGCTCAGGACAGCCCCAGGAACGCTCCTGGGCACAGAGCAGCCCCAGTGGGCACGGCTGGGGACTGTCCCCAGCTCTGGTAGCAGCAACACAAGGTTGGAGAAGCAGCTTCTCCCTTCTGCCCTCGGCACAGCAGCCACACACGCCGCCCCGGCGGGCAGGGACGTCCAGTCCGTGGCACAGCGCGAGCGAGGCGTGGCCCCAGGGCCATGGGGATGAATCACACGGGTCCCTCGGGTGTGGTGGCACCTCCAGTCCCCAGCACTGGCACAGCCGAGGCACAGGGGGATGCTGGAGGCCGCTCCCGGGGTGAGAGGCTGCAAGTCCAGCCCCAGAGCCCCCAGGGCTGAGCCCCCGACTCGGGGCACTGGCGGGGAGATGACTGGGAGGAGGTGCAGGAGGCACCAGAGCAGCCCTGGCGCTTGTTAGCTGATGCTGCCACCCTTGAGGCTTTTACAGGAGACTGTCCCCAGCTTGGTCAGGAAGTTTCTCTGCTTCCACTGCGCGACACAATCCTCAGAGACACGGAAATCGGCCTGGGGAGCAGAGCAGGGAGGAAGGGTCAGCCCCGGGAAGGTTCATCTCCCACCGAGGGGGCAAACAGCCCATTCGGGGTCACCCAGAGCTGGGGACAGTGTGGCCCTGCTGGATGGAACTCCAGCCACTCCCAGCTGTTCCCAGTCCTCACCTGCAGCTTCTCAAAGATCTTTTTCTTGGGCTTGAGCTCCTCGTCGGGCTCCCCGCCCTCGTAGCCCTCCACGTAGACACGCTCCCCGGCGCAGCACCCGGCTGGGGGGTCCAGGGGCTCCACCTGACGGGGCTCCCCCACGCTAAGGAGAGGTGTGGAGACACCAGAGTCACCCCAGAGTGCTGCCCAGCTGCCCCTGGGCACCCCGAGGCAGGAGGGGTGGTCCAGCCCCCGGTGTCCCCTCTGCCCCTCACCTGGAGGCACACAGCACCATGCCCTGCGACTCCACGCCCCTCATCTTCTGGGGTTTGAGGTTGCAGAGCAGCACCACGAGCCTGTCCTGCAGCTGCTCCTTGGGGACAAAGTGCACCAGGCCGCTGACCACGGTGCGGGGCTCGGCCTCGCCCACGTCGATCTTCTCCACGTACAGGCTGTCGGCATCCGGGTGCTGCCAGGGGGAGCAGGGATGGGCATGGGGTGGCACAGAAGGGTGGCAGTCCCCCCAGGCACACCCCAAATGTCAGCACGTGGGAAGGCTGCTCCCCTGTCCCCGCACCTTCTCCACGCTGATCACTTTGCCGACGCGGATGTCCAGCCGGGACGGGACCACATCCTCCGGCTCTGAGTTCTTGGTGCCCTTCTCTGCAGGCTCTGCAGGGCGAATGGAACGGTCACAACACCCAGCACAAACCCAGGGAGGTGGTCAGCCCCAAATGCAGCTCCTGGGGGGGATTCCCTTCATGGAATTCCATGCCTGTCCCTATACCAGAGCACAGAGTCCCTCGCGTGCTGGCTTTCCTCACCTTTCCCAATGTTCTCCACAACTGTTTTTGAGTCTGGAGCTTCAGAACTTTGATCTCAGCTCCTGGAGGGACTCTGTCCCACTCAGCCCTGCATGGCCACGGCCCCATTTCCCTGAGCTCCCAAGGCCCCACCTCCCTGGCTCCCAGCCCCTCCTTACTGGCTTTGGATGGGGTGGGATACGCAGCGCTGCTCAGCTTCTTCAGCTCGGGGCAGTTGAATTTCTCTCTGATGGGGTCGAGCAGTTTGTTCAGGGCCACTTCCACAGAGTTCTTCAGGTCTCCAGGGTGCACAACCTGTGTCAGGACAAAGATGTCCCTGTCTGAGGCCACAGGTGGGAACTGGAGACCGAACGGGGTGGGAAGATGAATCCCAAACCCTTGACCTGATTCCCCTTGGAAACTTCTGCCTCCAGCTTCTGCTGGGAACAGCTGAGAAGGGTTCGACTGCTGCTCTGCTCCAGATGTGGCTGATGTGGTGCTGTCCTGACCTCACACCCTTCACTCACCTTCTCTCCCCTGGGCTCTCCTGGCTGGAAGCATCCCACACTACCAGGCCACACTCCACACCCCTTCCCAGTGCAGATTTCCATCTCCCAGCACTCCCAGACTGCTCCCAGGAACCTCAGGCAGAAGGTTCAGCTCCTCCCAGCCCTCACCTGCTCAGCAAAGTCCTTCTCCAGGGCCTCATAGGCCGTGTAGGTTTTGTTTCCTCCCCATTTTTCCTCTCGCAGGACCACAAACTCTGCGACAAAACAGGTTTTAAAGCTCAGATTAACTCAAGGCTCAGATAAAGCACCCAGCCCACTCTGCCCCAGAGCAGGGGCTGGGCAGGTGGCACTCAGCCTTGTTTCAGGGGACACACTCCTGTCCCCTCCTCTTCTCCACGCCCGAGCGTGGCAAGCCCCTCACCTGACTTGAGGGGGAAGAGGACGTGCTTGATGAAGGACAGGACACCGTTGTTCTCCACGTTCCCTGGCTCACAGAAAGCCTTCTTCAGCTTCTTCTTCACGTCCTCCTTGCGGTCCAGAAGATCGATCTTGGAGTCCTGCAGCAAGAGATTTCCTCAGCCCCTCACCCAAGATTCACTCTGGAGTTGTTGCTGGTTAGAACCCCGTGTGAGTGGGGAGGGAGAGCTCACCTTCCCTGGGGTGGTTCCCTCTCAGCCCCCAGCCACCAACCTGTCCCCAGAGAGCCCCCTGAGCACAGCCACATCCAGGACCAACCTCCTCTGACGAGCTCATTTTGCTGCCTGTCAGCCCAGGAACCATCGGGTTCATCAAATGGACGCGCTTGGCGTAGCCCAGGGAAGGGAGGTACTGGGAAAACACAAGGAGCCAAGTCAGAGACGAGCCTCATTCAGATTTAACTCGCATTCTCTGCTTGCTCCTGGCTCCAGGTAAGTTTAGGATCTGGAATGACAGCACCCAGGGAGGGCAGAGTCACAGCCAGGGATGTGTGGCTGCACAGAGCACGGCAGCAGCAGCACGGAGAGCTGTGACATCAACCAAAATCCCACACGCTTCTCCCAGTGGATTTGGGAGTGGCCAAGCCCTCCCTCAGGCCCGAGTCTGGCAGAAATCCCCCCATTCCTGACCTTCTCTGCGAAGGTGAAGATCTTCCTCTGATCCACCCCTCCAAACTGCGCGTCCACCTTGAGATACTCCTCATCCAGCGCCTGTGGAGAGACACAGAGCCTCGAGGCTGGACCCAAAACAGTCCTGGCCTGTCCCTCAGCCTCTCCTGGGGCACTCCCAGCCAGGGAAGGACGGGAACATTCCAGACTGTTTGCTGGAACAGCAGCTCTGTGCTCAGGCCGGGCTTTGCGCCACCGCCAGGTGTGACATTGGGGCGGACAACAACGACCTTCACACTCAGCCCCAAACACCCCGGGGTGGCCCTGGCTCTGCCAGCACCTCCCCGGACACCACACCTGCCTCACCTGCAGGCCTGGGTACAGCAAACCACTCAGCAAGGGGTGCTCCACCTGCTTCACCACCTCTGCCCCTGCCTTCTTGGCGTCGTGCTGCGTCACCACGGAGGAGAGCCGGTACACGTCCAGCGTGTACTCCCTGTGGGAGGCACGGGGACAGCTCTGAGAGCTGCTCCTGGCCACACTGAGAGGGGACAAAGCTGCTCCAGAGACCCAGGATCAGCAGAGCCCAAGCTGAGGCTTGCTCTGGACTCACTTGCTGAGCTGGTAATCGGTGCCCCGGACAAATTTGAGCTTCTCCAGGGGCACCCCGATGCTCTCCAGCATGGCTTTGATGACGTGCTCGTAGTAGCGGGTGCGCAGCTCCAGCAGCTCCCAGGGAGCCTTCATGTTGTCCAGGTACGCGTGGAGGTCGGCAAAGAGGATTGTCACCTAGGACAGGGGACAGGCGGTGTCACCCGGGTCAGGGGAAGCGCTCCTGCTCCCTGCAGCCGCCAGCCAGCACCGTGACAGTGCCTCACCTCGCAGCCAGCCTTCAGGAAATCCGCAATCTTGGACATGGGCACGAAATAGGCCACGTGGGGCTTGCCCGTGGTGGCGGTCCCCCAGTAGATCTTCAGCTCTCGCTCCTTCAGGATGGCCATGAGCTTGTCCTCGCCCAGCACCTCCTGTGAGGGGCCAAAACACACGGAGCTGGCAGGGCTGGGCCTCGCCGGGACCTCACCGGGAGGGAACTGGGCAGGACACATCCCGCTGGGCGCCCGGGCTTCACACACGGCGTGTCCCGGCGCTGATCCCCGGGGCTTGCTCTGGCTCAGATCTCCGCATCCCGGCCTCCCCATGCCCCGATCCTGCCCCGTTCCCCCTCTCGGACCCCAATCCTGCCGTATTCCCCTCGATCCAGCCCCGATCCCTCCGGCACCTGGACCCCATCCTGCCCCGATCGCCCCCGCCCCGGCTCCGATCCAGCCCCCATCAACCCGCCCAGCCCCAATTCCTCCGCCCGACCCCGATCCAGCCCCGCTCGTCCCTGACATCCACCCCGGATGTCCCCGCTCGTCCCCGCGGCCCGGCCCCGGCCCCATCCTCCTCCCGGTACCTGCAGGTTCCGCGTGATGAGCTGATACTTCTCCTGCGGGCCGGGCGCTGGCTCCATAGCGGCGGCTGCAGGGCAGGACACGGCGTTACCGGCGCTACGGGAGCCCCGGGACCCCCCGGTCCCCCCAAACCCGCCCGGTTCCCCCGCCCGGTCCCACAGACCTGCCCTGGGTTGCATCAGCCCCGCTCGGCGCTCTGCTGCCGCGCCTGGGCCTGCCGAGCGCCGAGCTGCCGATGCAAGGCGCGGGGGGGAGCGGCCGCGCTCCGCCAATCAGAGAGCGCCTCGCGCGGCGGGGAGCCCGCGCTCCGCCAATCACAGCGCGCCTCGCGCCCGTGGGGTTGCGGCATTGGCGCCGTTGAGATGGCGGTGGGTGAGGGCCCTTCCCGCCAGGCCGGGCCACGGTCGCTTTGTCTCGGCGAAATTTAATTTTTCCTCCTTTATTTTGGAGGGGTTTTACCCGTTTTTTTTCCCGGGGATCGCGGAGCTCCCCGTGATGGGGGGGGCCGGGAGGGGGAGCCGTGGGCGGGGCGGGCTTGGCCCCGCCTTGGGGCGGTGCCGTTGAGGCGCCGGTTGGGCGGTGCCCGCTGAGGGACGGGTGGGTCCCTGACGGAGAGAGTCGGGGGCGGTGTTGGCTTCGGTGCCCTCGGTGAGGGGACAGGGCGGCCTTACCGCCTCCTGAGGTGTTTCTCTGGAGAGGGAAAGGCTCCAAGGTGACACAACTGCAGGGTTTTAGTGCCTGAAGGGGCTCCAAGAGAGCTGGAAAGAGACGTGGGACAAAGAGCTGGAGAGACAGGATGAGGGGGAACGGCTTCCCACTGCCAGAGGGAGATGGGATATTGGGAAGAAATCTCTTACTGTGAGGATGGGGAGGCCCTGGTACAGGTTTCCTAGAGAAGCTGTGGCTGCCCCATCCCTGGAAGTGTCCAAGGCCAGGCTGGAGCACCCTGGGAGGTGGCACTGGATGAGCTTTATGTCTCTTCCAACCCAGAACATTCAAGGATTCCATGGTTAGGAGCTGAGTTATCAGACTACCACACTCCACAGGACTAAATCTAGATGTGTTCTTGTGTGGGTTTCGTGCACACACAGCTGGTTCCTGAGGTTTTTTTTTCCCTACAGCACAATTCTGAAAGTGTCCATTTTCGTTATTTAGGCAGAATGACAAGAGGAAGCAGCAGAATTGCCCAGGTTTCATTCCTGGAGTGTGTAACCCTCCCTTTTTCTAAACAATAGTCAAAGCAATGGGAAAGATAAAAGACATTCCTTTAAATCCTTGCTCAAAGAGGACAGGAAATGCCTTTCCTTAGTCCAAACTCCCCTGCTGGGTGAGAGTCAAGTGCAGGGCTTTCAGGTCCAGAGATTCCTTTTGGGATGAGTCCTCACTGGGGGAAGGCAGGGTTTGTTTGTGAATATTTTGGAACTGTTGAGTTCCACAGGAAGGTTCTTTATCTGGTGATCTTGGGTTATAACGAGGATTTTGTGTGAGTGTCTCAGTGACTAATTTCCTGACAGGGTGCCTCTTCCTTTGCTCAGTTTTTCCCAACCCCAAAAAAGATTTCTTTTTAAAAAATGCGTTTATATATCTCTGGAGGGCAGAGGTGGGGGTTGAGACGCTTGGAGTTTTTATTTAATGCCTCAGGCATGTTCTGCAATTTAAGGCTGTGATTTGGGGTTCCTGGGGTCTGCTCTGAGGGACTGGCAGCAGTTTGGGAGGAGAGGCCACAGCCTCAGGGCGTTTCCAATCATTGGGGTTTCCACTGGTGCTGCTTGAGGGAACACTCAGGGATGGAGCATTGCTTGGGACCTAAACCAGTCAGGAACAGAGACCAAATCCCGGTGGTTTTGCCTTCCCTGTTAAAGTCCAGCCTTTTGGGGGTACAGCTGAGTCCCTTTCACTGAGGATGTCGCTTTTGCTGGCAGGTTGGAGCTGACTCCTGCTGATTCCTCCTCTGCAAGGGCTGATCAAAGGCCACCGGCAGCAGATGAGCCGCTAGAGCTGGAAGCAGAGCCCCAGGAAGCCGCAGAGCCATGGGAGACAGTTGCCCTCCTTCCCCTGGGCTCTCTCAGGGATCCAAGCAGGAGCCGGCCCCCAGGCCCAAGAGGCTGTCAGATTGCTCAGTGCAGGTGCAGGCCCTGCAGTCAGCCAAGAAAGCCTGCGTGCTGAGGCGTGGCTGCAGCACTCCAGATCCAGCAGGGAATCCTCTCTTCCCTTCCCCAGGCTCTGGCTGCTCCCTTTTCCTGGATGAGAGTGGCCAGGACGAGCTCGGTGCCAGTTTTGCCATGTCCAAGTACGACGACGTGGCCATTTCCCTGGACACCAGCAGGTGTTTTGACGACAGCGAGCTGGACGATTCCCTGCTGGAGCTGTCGGGCAGCGAGGAAGAGAGTTCTTCCTTTGATTACACCGAGGAAGAGATCCAGGAAATCCTGGCCGATGATTCCCTGGAAGCTGAGCAGCAGCACCTCGCTGGTGAAAGCCACCTGAGCCAAAGCGAGGGCGACAAGGCCGAGAGCAGTGGCTGCACCACGGGGATGTCGGTCAGCGAATTGGCCTCAGAGGTCCCAGAGGAGCCAAAGGAACCCCAGGAGCCTCTGTCAGGCAGCTCTGGCTGTGATCCTGGATTTTTGAGTGGCAGTGTTGCTCTGGATGGGGCCCAGCTGCAGCAGGAGCTGGATCTTGACCTGCAGGAGCTGCTGAGCCTGAGCCCGTTCGCCGCCGCCTGCGCCGATGAGGCGCTGGAGGAAAATAACCTGGAAAGAGAAACGTTGGATGCAATGATAGATGATTGCTTGGGATATTCCACAGCTGCTGGGAGCTGCATTCCTCAAAAATCCACGGAAGGGGTGATGCCTAAAGGCCAGGAAAGCCGGGCTCAGGATTGCCTGGGAAAATCTGTGCCCTCATCCAACTTTCCCTGTGGCCAGAGCATGGAGGATGAGGGTCCAGCATCTGTGTTGCCACCAAAGAAAGAACTTCCCAAAGCAACAACGAGCTGTTCCTCAAGGAAATCGGGCTCTCCAGAGGATGCTGAAGGGAAACCCACAGGAGCTGAGCAGCCACCAGGCAGCACTAAAGTAAACTCACGTCTTCATTCTTGTAACTTGAATGTTTCTAATCCCAACCCTTTGGATTTGTCCACGTGCACACAAGTGCTGTGTTTATACAGGGGAGGTTTTTCAAGTGTTTTTTTTATATATGATTCTATGAGCAAAACTTACATGGAAAAATTTTATTACATGTTAATCCCCTTTTTCTTTCCCTTTCCAGTTAAGTGACACAGCTGTAGGCCAGACTGGGCAGGAAGAGCCACACAGTGGGAAGAGAAGTGGCAAAGTAATTCCTGTCCCACAAGAGGAAGAAAGGTAATTTCTTAGGAAATCTGCACTTTGAAAACCATCCCAGCTGTTTCCTCCACCACTTGTTGGCCGTGCGTTGCCGCGTTTATTCCTATTTTTTAATTAAACTGCACTGAAACGGTGGGGAAACAAAAAAACATTTCACCCAGTAAGATGCTGGAAGAGGGAGAAGAATGTCGGGGCATGGGAAAGGCGGTGTGTCGGGCAGTTTCGGGTGTGCAGGCAGGAGAGGGGATGGTTGTGCTCTCTGCCTCCCTGGCTGCTCCTCCCGGAGCCGTTCCCTGCAGGTGGCAGCAGCAGAGCGGGTCGGGATGTTGCTCCCGCTCTTCCCCGCTCCCGGAGGCGGCACATCGGGGCTTTTCCCCCGCGTTCTGGGCGTCGCTGGTGTGTGAAAAAGCTTATTTTCGAGAGCTCCCTGCGGGTTCCCGGTGTGGTCAGCAGGGCGGCGAGCGGCCGGGTGGCTCGGCTGCTTTGCTCTCGGCGTGTTTGATCTTTGCAGCTTTACTCAAATAAATACTTTTAATTTTTTTTTTTTCTTTTTTTCCAATCCCAGAACGGTGCTACCAGGATGTCATGTCTGCCACAGTTCTGCAGGGCTCTTTGCCCTCTTTGTCAACTGTAACCTAATTTAACAAAGAACCTTAAAAAAAAAATTAAAAAAAATAATAATAATAAAAAATACACACACACACACACACACACACACACACACACACATATATATATATATAAACACTATTTATTATTTTCAAGGCCAAAACAATGGACCTGCATTTCAGAAGCTCAGCCTGAGCAAAAGAAACGTTTCTCTCCAGGCTGTGACCATCCAAGTGAGGAAAAGTGTGGCTATCACTTCAGGTAACCCCTAGGTGGGCTGGCATGAGGCTGGTGGGGAGAGAAAAATCGGTCTCCTGGCCAGCTGGGTGGACTTGAATTCTTTGTTTGGAGTGTGTTTGTTTTCAGAGGGGAATAAAAAGTGCCTGTGACACTTTTGTGCACTGCCATACACAAAATTCCTACACAGGAATCAGCCTGGCTCCAGGGCTGGCTCAGAGGAGTTTTAAGAGATATCTGAAATATTGTGAAATTTTGTGAAGGGGGTTTGTTGTGGAAAACCGGAGATGCTCCCAAAGCAGGTTTGTATTCATTGGGAAAAGCAGAGCTGAACTCTGGCTTGTTTTGTTGGGGATTAACTCGGTCTTGTCAGTTCACAACAGTGCCAGAAACATTAAAATTGGAAAAGACCTCCAAGAACATCGAGTTCCCTCCTTATCACCACCCCAGAGCACTGAGTGCCACATTCAGTCCTTCCTTGGACACCTCCAGGACTCCACCACCTCCTTGAAACCTGTGAACTCACACTGGGGGAACCTTGAGCTCAGATGCAGAGGTTTGGGCTCGGACTGGGAGAATCTTCAGCTCAAGTGCTGAAATTTGGGCCCAGACTGGGGGAATCTTGAGCTCAAATTCTGAGATTTGGGCTCAGACTGGGGGAATCTTGAGCTCAAATGCTGAGATTTGGGCTCAGACTGGGGGAACCTTGAGCTCAAATTCTGAAATATGGGCCCAGACTGGGGGAATCTTGAGCTCAAATGCTGAGATTTGGGCCCAGACTGGGGGAACCTTGAGCTCGAATTCTGAAATTTGGGCCCAGACTGGGGGAACCTTGAGCTCAAATGCTGAGATTTGGGCCCAGACTGGGGGAACCTTGAGCTCAAATGCTGAGATTTGGGCTCAGACTGGGGGAACCTTGAGCTCAAATTCTGAAATATGGGCCCAGACTGGGGGAACCTTGAGCTCAAATGCTGAGATTTGGGCTCAGACTGGGGGAACCTTGAGCTCAAATTCTGAAATATGGGCCCAGACTGGGGGAACCTTGAGCTCAAATGCTGAGATTTGGGCTCAGACTGGGGGAATCTTGAGCTCAAATGCTGAGATTTCGAATCAGACTGGAAGAATCTTCAGCTCAAGTGCTGGGATTTGGGTTTATTTTTGACACCTTCTCTGTGTTGCCTCCGTGGTGTCATCCAAGAGCCACCGACTGCGGGGGTGTGGAAAAGAAGGTGTTGCAAAGAGCAGGTTTGGATCTCAGCTCATGGGTGGCAGCTGATGGGTAAGACTGGGATGTTCTGAGAGGCAAAATATTCTGGTAGCTTCCAGCCACGGCTCCCTGTGGTTATTTTGAGTGTTCATGGGTGCAATAATTGCCATTTCTTGCGAGGCACAAGAAGCTGACAGTTGTGTGTGTGAGGCCTGCACTTAGGCAGGCAGCAGGAACAGCTGCATCGCCACAGGGCTGCTTCCAGAGGATGAATCCAGCATAAGTAATGCAGAAGGGACCAGGCAGGGAAAGCTAAAATGGCCTGTTTTCTCTTGCTTTCAAATTAAAAATGCAAGACGTATGTTGTGAGTCACAGAAAATCAGGCAGGAGCTCTAAACGAGCGAGGCTGACAAGTGAAATCGAGCTCTCTTTTGCTGGGGAAGAACATTGCCTGCGATGCACACGATTTGATTTTCTTATTCCTGCAAACCTCTCTTATTCCAAATAGCTGTAGGCTTGGAATTCAGCCCGACAGACGGCTCTGGATTCTGCCAGTTGTCCCAGATGAAAAGCTCCTGGCTGGGCTGGCAGTGCCCTGGGTGCTGTCACCCTGCACACCCCTGCTGTCCTGGGTGTGTCGTTTGCATAGGAAATGCTGAGTGATCCCGAGGAATTCGTGAAGGAAAATCTGCAGGTTTAGAGCCAGCAAGGGAATTCCTTCTGGGAAGCAGTTGCTAATATATTGCTGCTACAAATCTTCAGCTCTGCTTTGAGTTGCAAATCTCCTGGCATTTGTGTCAGGGTAATGTTTGCTTTGCTATCCCATCTTTTACGTAATCTGTCTGTTCTTCCTTGGATCCTGGCTCTTGCTGCTGTGCTGTCTGAGGGAATTCCAAGCTGGCTGCAGGAGAGATTTTGTCTTTTCCCTTATGTGCATGCTGGCTTGCACTTGCAGGAAAGACAACTTTCATATATATAAACACAAGAAATACAACTTCCATATATATATAATCCATTTTTCATGTATATATCTTTTGTATCTGCATATATCTCATAATTATTCTTATATTGGGTGATTGAGTGCTAAAAGTCACGCTGCATAGTTGGAAAAAAAATCCTTTTATATTCAGAATAAACTTCTCACCTTGAGCCATCTCCAGTGTGTTGGGAGACAACCCTGTGGCTCTACTTGTGCTTCCTCTCATTCTGCTTCTAGATGCTGTTAAATCCTAATATATTCATTTATTTGCAGCTCCCCCTAAGAATTTAAATGCTGCTGAGGCTGGAGCAGATGTAAAAATGAGCTGTGATTTGAGCATCTGCTTGGCAATGGGGGGGCTGATAATTGACCACACAAGATTTCTGCCAGCTGACCATTTGTCAGCGTTTGTACTTTGTTATTGCCCTTTATCCAGCAGCAAATGGAATGATTTCCTTCCTGATGAGATCCTCCTTGGCAATTCTGGGGCTGGATCAGCTACACAAATAACGAGGCTCCTAAAACTCTGTAATTTGGGGCAGAATCACAGGATGGGTTGGGTTGGGAGGGACCTTAAGGATCGTCCTGTTCCACCCTCTGCCACGAGCAGGGACCCTTCCACTGCTCCAGGCACCTCTGGGAAGCTGAGCTGCCTCCTGCCTGACCTCCATCCAATTTTTCCCGACCAGGATTCCAACAGGAGCTCTCCTTGAGGCTTGGTGTGCTTGCTAGAGGTTTTTGATGCTTTTAAAAATTTTATCAGGCTTCTCACAACCTGGCAGAAACCTGATAAATTACTTCCTTGGATGTCCCTGGAATCAAAGGGAGAAGAGGAGGAAATACCTTATAAAGAGGCACAAACCATCTGGTTTTACTGTAATAACAAAGATCAGTATCTTGAAAAAAACAGACAGTGTGTTTAAGGTGATGGAAAGGGAGAGCAGTGTCAGGGAACAGATGGAGAAACAAATCTGTGAAATACAAATGAACTCTTTGCTAGCAGACTCTGCCTCAAAAGACTCTGCTCTCTTGATTGATGCTGAGCTGGCTGAGGGGAAGGAAAATCCTTAATCTTGAAGCAGTTTTTACCTGCCCAAATTAATTTTGCTTGGATGGAGAGCGCGCAGGGAAGGTGCAGGGCTGGGGCTGTGCTGACATAAAGGAAGAATTCCATTTAGTGGCTGAGCTCAGGAGGGAGATTTCACTTCAAAGCAAATGAAATCCACCCCCAAACCCTAAATTTCAAGAGATGTGGGATGGGGTAGTAATTGATAAAGTGGATTTCTAAGTTTGAGAAGTTACCTGGGTTCAGAGTGTGATACTCCTGGTCCAAGGGCTTCTCTAGTGGCAAAGCTGAAATAATCCAAGCTCCTGGTTTCTAAATCAGTGGAACTTGCCTGAAAACCTCATCCCAAATCTGTAATTTGGACTCGACTGTTGTGGAAGGAATGAGGATGTGCCCAAGGAGAAAGAACTCCAAAGGTTTTAAGCGTTGTTCTGTGGCAGCTGATTCATCCAGCCCCCTTTCCTCAGGCCATAAGGTCTCTGAGCCCTGGGGTGGATGGTGAGGCGCTGGGATAAATTCCTCCAAATATTTGGTGGGACTAATCTGCCTCTGGGACTTCCCCTCTTGGAGAGAAGCTCCAATCTCTTCCTGCAGTGAGTCAGGGTTAAAGTTTCTCCAAGTCCTTGTCTCTCCTCAGGGGTGGAAAGTGCACCCCTGGCAGTAGGAAATGTTCCCTCTATTTTTATGACCCGTTTCACCTCTGACTCAGAAGGCCAAGGGAGGGAACTGAGATGTAGGAAGGCTCAAAATCTGTAAAAAATTGTGATTTCTTCTACACCGATTGCAGACTATGCGAACTGCTGAGTACGGTGAGAGTTTGCCTTGGAGAACTTCCCTTCCTCCCAAACAACCCGTGGATTTCTCAAGGAAAAACTTCTAAAAATCCCTTCTAGAAGTATCAATCCTTGGCAAGAAGTTGTTCCTTTGGGTAAATAGGAGCTGATCCTGCAGATGTCCCTGGGATTGCTGGGGAGACGCCGTGTTCCCTGGGAAGGAGCTGTGATTCACATCCAGCACATGACTGCAGGGTGGAAAAACCTTGGAGTTTGGACTGGGCTCTGTGCTGTGCTCAGAGCCCCTGGGAAGGGCAAAATTCCAGGGAACTGGCCTTTCCCTGAGCTCTGAGTGCTTGGGCTGGAGCCCTTCTGGTCACTGCCTGTTCTTGCTGAGCAGTGAAAATAAAACTCCGTGTGCTGTGCCAGAGGTGACAGCCCAGTGCCAGGCAGATGTTCCTGCTCCAAGCCAGATGTTTGGACAGTGGTTTTGCAGGAGTGACACCCATGGTTGGATTTTGCTTTGAAAACCAGATGGTTTCGCGGTTCAAAAATGTGATTTCCTGAGTTAGGCTCATCCCTGTGCATAAATAAGATCAAAAGAAGGCAGCAAAGTTGTTTTTTTTCCCAAAACACAGATGGAGCAAAGCTTTGTAGCGCTCTGAGGCCTGCAGATAACCGAGCCTCTTGAAGCAGTTTGGGTTTTAATCTTGCTTTTCTGAGGCTGCCTAATGTTTGTGGGGTTTTGTCTTGTTATTCCAGAACGTGCAAATGAGAGGATTTAAGGAGGGTGCAGCACTTGGTGAGGAAAATTTACTTTTTGTTTGAAGTTGAACGTCAGCCTTTGTGGTGGGCCAGGGAGAAGGAGCTTTGCAAAGAAAGTGATGAAGCACCAGGCAGAATTCCTGAAAGGAACTTTGATGTTCTCCCTTCTCAAGGTGCCTTCTTAGGATGTGGTTTCGCTTTGAAAACCTCCTACCAAGAAAATCAGGTGCCAGCTGCGAGCACCGAGGAAATGCAGATTTGTTTCAGAGATGCTGCCGCTCCAGCCTCATCCAAATGCTCCTCTCCACGTTCTTGGGGTTTTTTTTGCCAAAATTCCCCAAATTCCAACCCATACCCAGTGGGTGAGCAAAAAACTTGGCCAAACACCACGATTTCTAGAGAGTTCCTGAGCACTTCCAGTGCAACCCCACTGGATTTTGCTGCTGAGGGGCTGTGCTGGTCCTTGTTCTGCATTCAGAGGTGTTAATTGCTCTGGTTTTCAGTGGTTTTAAGTTTCATTTGTAACTTCTGCAAAAGCATTCCATGAGATTTGCACTCGAGTTTATAAATATTTTGCGGCTTTTTGGTGCCGTTTTCTTCTTTCCTGTGTGACTGAGCCACTCCAAATGAGTTGGAGGTGGAGAGGTTGATCTTCCCAGGGGTGCCAGCAGGGCCTTGTGACTCCTTTAGGTATTTATAGGTGGAATTTTGGAGAGCAAATTAAGTTTATTCAGCTAGAAAATCATCTCATATTTTTATCATCGCAACCTGACTATTTTTGGGGATGTTTTTGGCTCATGTGATCTTAAAGAAATCAAAATTTTGGCTCGGTTCCGATGATTTTTTTTTAGGTGGTTCACAGATTTTATTCTGTGGCACCCAGACCGGGACAGGGCTTTGGAAAACAGGCAAAGTTTCTCCCTGCCCTGAACGTGCAGGGACTGAGACAGGGAGAATGGAAATAATTTGCCCAGAGGATCAGCAGTGAAGCTTGGAGCAGAGCCTGACTGCACAAACTCGCAGATGTCAGAGAATGCAGGCAGGAAGGAACGCATGGACAGCGCTTCTGGGGCTGGGGCACGGCCAGTGGCAGGGCTTTGTGATGTGTCCTTGGTGCCACCAGAGCCTCTCAGGTGACTTTTACCCCTGGAAATTTCATTTACAGAGAGGTCTGCCTTGAGGGAGGAGGAGAAATCCCTTGGAAGCACGTGAGAGTTGTCAGCACATGGTGGCTTTTAAACCGGTGAGCCCCACAAATGAAGTTCTTTGAAAAAGGAATCATCTGGGGACAATTCCACCTGATATCCGTGGAACCCCTGGATGTTTTGGGTTGGAAGGGACATAAAGGTCGTTTAGATCATCTCAGTCAGGGCAGGGACAGCTTTCACTATCCCAGGTTGCTCCAATCCCTGTCCAACCTGGCCTTGGACATTTCCAGGGATGGAAATTCTCAGCAGGTAGCTCCTGACCGTGCCAGGGAGGTGCTGATGGTGTCTCCAGGGGCAGGAGTGGGGTTTGTGTTCTTTGGGAGTGTAAAACTCTGCCGTGAAGCAGCTCTGCCCTTTGGGAAGGATTGAGCCTTCTGGGCACCTTTAGTGCTGCAAACTTCCCTCTTTGACATTGCAAAGGATTCACATCTGGATGGTGGAGAGAGGAGGGAGGGACTGTGGATGAAGCCTTCATGGAAGGACAGGGTGTTTTGCTGTGTGTTTGCTGTTAGGAGGTAACCAAGGGCCCTGCTGATGATTTTTGCTGTAGTAGAACCCAGTGATATCAATAAAAACTGGAATAAAACTGGCTTTGTGCAAGCCCTGCGTGAGCGCTGATGAAAATGCCTCACAATTAAAAATTTGATAGTGTTCATCAACGTATTGCAGCTGGAAAACAACGAGACTGAAATAAAACCACTCTCTGGGGCTTTTTTTTTTCTGCCTTCCTCTCAAAAACTAACCAGCTCTTCCCTGCAAGGAGGAAGAAATGACATCCTGAAATGGGAAATAGTGGAAACTGAAAATATTCTCCCTTTGGTTTGAGAAGATATTTAGGTGCAGAACGGGTCTGGATGGTATAAATAGGTTTTATTGGCAGTTGGTGACATTAAAGGTGGGGGTTTTGTGAGTTCAAAAGGACAGCGATGCTGCAAAGTGTCAAATGGCATCGTGGGGCTATGTCATTATTACCACTCAGTGGTTCTGCTTCCAGCACGTCCAGATTCCAAGGAAAAAGAGAATTTTTCTGGCTGCCAGCTTTGCTGCCTCCATCTGGGAATGGGAAATTCAAGCTGTGCCTTCCCCGGCTCTGTCACTAATAATGAAGATTCTTCATTTGGAACTTACTTAACCAAAACTGAGGCTGAAGGAGAACCCAGCTCCTTTTTTTTTTTTTCCTCAAGACGTGTGGGCTGAAGCACCGCCGAGGGGGGAACAGCATCATTTTAATGCCTGAGGTCACCAGACGATTCAATAGACGCCAGATTTGTGGAACAAACAGAAGATATTTTAGCATAACAAGCGCGTTGATCGGGCAGCTTTTTAACAAACACCGGAGAAGAATTGAATTCGGCCAGCTCCGCTTCCAGGCGAGGCTGTAATAGCTCATTACGCATCGTTAAGAAGCTTTTTTCCCCCCTTTTTTTTTTCCCTGCAAATCTGCGGGAAATTACATTTGGTGGAACATATGGTGTCATCTTCTCCTCGGGAAGCGCAGGCCTCGCCGAGGTGCCGTGTTTTGCCGGGGGAGAAAAAATGGATGTGCAGCTGTGACATTGGCTTTGGAGCGATGTCACCTCTCCCGTCTCTTTGGCAAGCGCTGCCATCAGCAGCCTGTTCCTCTCCCTTGGCATCTCCTCCAGAAAGCCATTACCAGCTGAGATTGTGCTAACACTTTTCCTCCGTGTAGGTGTTTCCTCCTCGGCTTCTATTGAAGTGGCAGGGAATCAAAATTATATATATATATATATATATATAAACTAAAGCCTCGTGTTGCCGTTTCCCTCGGAGCACGGAGCCGGTGCCTGGTGGCCCGGGGGAGGGGGTGACGAGTGGCTGGGGCTGTGTTGTGAGTTGGAAGGACGCGCTGTGCAGGATTTGTTTGCTCCACACTTCCTCCCGCGGCTCCTCTCTTTGCTAAACTCGTGGGGGAGGAATCCATCGGCTAAATTGTACTTGTAGGCATAATATTACAGCGCTTGGAAGGAGGGAGGGGAGCGGGGCTTAACTCCGAACACGCCCTGGGTGCGCTGGCAAAGGGTTTTGTTTTGCAGTTCCCCGCTCCTATTGTGCCCCAAATCTCCGCTCAGCTGGTTCTGGGAAATCAATGGGATTCATCCCGGGCTTTGCTTTCAGGGGATCGGCAGGGAATCAGCCTCTCTGGGATCCCTGGCGCAGCAGCCCACTCCCACTTGCTGCTTTTTAGGATTTATTGAAACCTCCCTTTCGCAGCTCCCGCTCCCAACAATGAGTCAAAATCAGCAGCCAGGGCAAAAAACACGCGGGGGGACGTGGGTGGTCTGGAGGGTGTGTTGTGCTGTGGCCCAGCATGACTTCCCTCGGTGCAGTCTTGAGTTTATTTTTGCTTGATCTCTTGCCTTTATTGACCGTAAAACACCTCAGGAGTATCTTTTGGCAGCTGCTGATGGGAACGAGGTCTCTGTTTGGACCGAGCTCACACCGTGGCTGACTCTCATGAGTTACAGTGGGATTTCATACCCAGACAGCAGTTAAAGCTTTGATGTTTATGACGCTCGGAACAGCAGCATTTTAAGTAACTTTTTTTCTCCTATAACCTTTTCCTAAAGTGTGGATTTACTCCATCACTTCAATTCAGAGTGGCTGAAACATTTCCTTGAAGGGAATTACTTGAACCAAGTGGTTTGGAGTCCCTGTCTGCCAGCCCACATTTGTTTCTCCTCACAAACAACATTTCCTTACTCTCCAAGCCTGCAGTTATGGGTTATCAAATGCAAGTTATCAAAATAACCCTGGCACCTCCTGCCACATGTGAATATTGAACTCTGCCCCACAGTGACACTTTAAATTTAATTCTGTCCTACCAAATGAGTGATCACATCTCTGTCAGGAAAGAAATAGCTTCAACCTGTCCCTAGGGAACAACAACTGTGGGGAAAAAAAAGGGATATGGTCTGAATTCCTGGGGACAACTGCCTTTAAAAACAGCCACACAACCCTTCAACCTGCCAAATTACCAGGCTGGGTTTCCTCTGGAGCAGCTCTCCGAGGGCTGCTTGCTCGGCTGTCTGCTCCAGGATTAGGAGAGAGCATCTCCCTTATCATTTTGCACATGCTGTACCATCTGTCCTAAATCTCCCTTTGTAGGGCTCTGGATTCCAAATGCTATTTCTTCCTTGGGAGATAACAGACGTGGCTGAAGAATTTTGCTAGGTAGGGCTGGGGTGTTATTTATGGTGCAAGGTTTGTTTTTTTTTTTTGTCCTGCAGCCAGAACCAACTCTGAACCTCCCTGGGTTTCTCCACCCAGACACTGAGAAAATATTTTAGGTTTTAGGTCTGGGAAATAAAAAGCCGCCCATTTCTAGGGGGTGTGTGGTGCTGAAAGCAGGTGAATGTGAAATAATGAAATTCAGGCATTGCAAGGACACAAGAGATGCCTTTAATCTTTTATTGTACATTATAAAATGTTTATTGCTCTGTCTGTATCAGAGGTGGTGACCTCTCCTTCTTGGTGATGGAAGAGTATATTCAGGCAAAGGATCCTGGAGACACCTTTGGGGCTGGCCTGGCTGGAACCAGCACATCTGCAGGAGAACTTCCCCGTGCTTTTCTCCCAAACCAGCTCTTTGGGAAAAGCTGGTGACAGTGGAAGAGGAGAGATGGCAGCTCCTCACTGCCAGCCTGGTTCTTTGCAGGGATTCCCAACCCAGGCCCCTCCAAGCCTTCCTCAGGCCAACCCCTGTTGGCATTTGATGGAACAAGTCAGATCCTGCCTCATCCCCTAAGTGCATATGGAGTGGTCTTGTGGAGGAATTAAATAAATACAGATACCCCCATGGCACACTACAAAGAATAAATCTTTTCCATGTCATGGTCCTGCATCTCCCAGCTTTCCAGAGCACCAGCAATCCCCAGGGATCCTGTCAGCTTACAAACATCCAGCACTTCCTAAGAGAGGGGAGAAGCCCAGCCCCTTTCCCATCCATCCTCATCCCTTTTTGGGAAGGGCTGTCTCCAGCAGGCTCCTGCCGTTCCATCAGGAGAACCAGCCCTTCCCACAGGGAAACTTTACTAAAAGAAGCATTTTAAGAACTTAAGCCCTCAGAAAAAGGCCCCTCAGGCCAGAGCCTTCCACAATAAACAGCTCTTGCTCCTGGAGACCTTGCATAGCAACCGGTACCATCAGGTATTTTGTCTTTTTCTTTGTTTCTTCTTTTATTTTATTTTTTTTTTTTTTTTTTGCTGACTGGCTACATTTTCATGGACCTTTTATCCCATTGGTGGTGGACTCAGGCCCAGGCTGAAAATACCACGAAGAAAATGGTTGAAATTATCCTGGAAGCTAAATAACAGCTTCTGGTGTCCCCTCGTGTTGGTCTGTGCCTCAGTGTTCCCCGATTTTTCTGAGGTGAAGAGCACCAGTGTGAGAGAGGAGAGACAGCAGCAGTGGAGAATGTGCTGCAGCCTGCCCGGAGAACAACCAGGGAAATTCTCCTGGTGGGAATGAAAACTGGGGGATGCCTTTTGTTTTGTTTTGTTTGAAAAACCCACCTGCAAGACGTGTTACACGACACACACCGATGAACAAAGCAAGGCCCGAGCACGCAGCGGCCAAAATTCGGCTTCTCGGTGGCGTTTGCCATGAGCTTCCCTCCGTTCCTGCTCGGGAGAGGGATGTGCCTGATGCCTGGGAATACTGCCAGGATGGAGTGCCAGTGAGACCAGAGAAAGACACAACAGAACCTTGTGCATTCCCAAAAACCAGGAAAACTGTCCCAGAAGATGGAGCTCGAGGGTGGAGAGGAGCGTGGGAGGCGTTGCTCCAACCCAGGTGATTCACGGATCGCTCCGGCATCACTGATTCTTCTCCATCTTCTTTGTTTGGATCTCAGGGTTTATTTTCTCGGGTTTGTTTTTTTCTTTTTTTTTTTTTTTTTCCTGCAGGATTTCCCTTCCTGGCCTGATGTTTTGCAGAACACGGATGAGGAGGTGGATGCCAGCGAGTGACAATCACGAGGTCTTGTTTTGCAAATCGCTCCGACGATGTTTCACCTCCCCAGTCATCACGGCTCAGAGGCAGAGTGAGAGTGAGGGATGGAGTCCATCTCTCAGGTGTCAGGCTGTCATGCTTCGATGATGTTCACTGAGGGCTTGTTTTTTGGAAACTAGGAGAGAAAACAAAGGAAAAACGGATGTATGGAAGGGAAAAAATATCACATCAGAGCTCACTGCAGTCTGCAGGTCGTGTTGTGTGAAAAGTCTCATTCCCACCCCTTCATGAAGATGAAAAAGGCTCAGAGTTGAGGCTTTAGGCTTGTGGGGTTCATCACTGCTTCTGAACCATCATAAACCATGATAACTATTTAAAATACTAAATAAATATGGCGGGGAAGTGAACAGAAACACGAGGAAGTTAAATTAATTGAAATAAGTTGGGATAAATTAAAGGCTTGACCTATTTACACTTCGACATCGTGTGTGTCACCATCTTTGCTCCTGCTGATTACCTCTCCAGTTAATTACAGGAGCAGTGTCCTCTTTGCCACGTGCTGCTGTGGGAGGACCCAAGGAACTCTTTTTTTTTTTTTCCCCCTCCGGAGATGCTCACATCATCCAGAAACGTGGCTTGAAACCTGATTTCTGGCGGCCACGCAGGATCCAGGAGGTGGGAGTGAAGCGCTGCCGTCCTGATCAGCAGAGCCGTGGGTGTGGAGGGTGTTCCCTTCCCTCATCCCAGCTGGGGCGGGGAGGATTTTTACCAGAGGCGTTTTTTTGGGGTGATTTAGCACAAATCGGGATGCGGGCACTCACTTTGCTCCGCAGGAGGCCCCCGCCCTGGTGCTCGGGTGTGCTGTTCTCCGAGGCGCTCTTGGCTTTCTCCTTGCTGTTGTTGGGCTCGTTGTCTTTGATGATGTCGTACTGTCTGCAGAACAGGGCGATCACCCCTGCAGAGAGAGCATCGGCCATCACACCAACCAGCTCAGCAGCCCGCAGAGATCACAGATCCCTCCTGGCCAGCCTCGGCTGCGTTCCCAGTTCCTCCCAGACCACAGCCAGGCAGCCCTCTGGCTCTTCCCTTCCCTTAATTCCACGCTAAACTAGTTAGACAGGACGACAGAAGATTAATTATATTCCAGCCTCGCTGTTATGAAGTGTTTTAAGCCCTGCGTTTGGCCCTGGACCAACACCGAGCCCGCGGTTCAGCGAGCGCTTGGAGCTCCTGGAATTTCTGCCTGCTGAAAATGTGTCCTCTGCTCCCTGTCCTCCGGAGCTGGAGCTGGCAGAGGAGAGGTTCTGAACCTGCCAGCACCTGCAAATGGGCACCAGCGCAAGCTGCGAGTGGAAATTTCCTCCCACACACACCCAGGCACGTGGAGAGGGAAGCAGGGGCCGCCGTGGCACGTAAGACGACTGCAAATGTCTGTCTGAGAAGCTTTTATGTGATGTTTCCACCAAATAACCTCTCTGCCTGCGGATTCCAGACACGTAGGTGAAGTGGATCCAGGCAGATGCTGCTTTTCCCTCCCTGAAAAAAATCTTCCCTAATAGCCAAATATATTTAAATCTTCCAGCATCGCATCATGAGCTGCTCTATAGAAGGAGCTGGGCAGTTGCCCCCAGGCTTTGCTGATAAACACGGTGGCCCAAATTCCTTCTTTGGGAATGGCTGAATGGCTGATTCCAGGGGAAAAGGCGTTAACGTTTGCCACAGCCTCTCCCTGTGTGATTTCCGTGGGTAAAACTGACACACGAGAAGGAAAATGCCATGAAAAATCCCAGAAACACGAGAGCTGGGGCTTGGCTCAATCCAGAGCCCTGGGCATGGACTGGTTTCGTTTGGATCTTCCCAGTTATTGTCATACAGGACAGGTTAAAAGCTGGAAGGAGATTTTTGTGTATTGAGACTTCTTAAAGAACCCAGTGATGTCGAGAGATTCTCCCCGCACCCCTTTTGCTTTTGAAATGTAAGTAATTTGTCTGGAAGGGAAATTGTGGGATTAGCAAATTCTTTGTTCCCAGCTGATTCAAGTCTCAGATTATTCTACAGCGGGAGATGAATCAGTTGTTCAATCACCACATGTAATTATTCATGATTATTTTCCCTGGCAGGGCATTGAAACTGGGATGTGCACAACTAAAACATGGCATAAATGCTGGAAAAATAATGGCCTAGAGGTTTCTGGAAATCTACTAAGTTCATTTTGTTTTTCATGTGATTGTTGGCTTTAGGAATAATTGCTGTCCAGTCTCTGGAGATGCAAATAAGGGGGGGAAAAATATTATACATGGGTCTGATTCAGTGTCACCTGGATTCCTCTATCCCTTTCTGTGATGGGGAAATTTCTGTGGAAAATTTTTATATAAATATAAATATAAATATAAATATAAATATAAATATAAATATAAATATAAATATAAATATAAATATAAATATATGGGTGTGGAGAGCACGGCTCTTAAATCTCTGCTTTGCCGGAGCATTGGAATCATCTAATATCCAGAAAATTACTGCAAGCTGTAATATCTGAAGGACTCCTGTTGGATATTTGGATCCCTGGAAACATTCCAGGACAGGGCTTGGAACAACCTGCTCTGGTGGAAGGTTGGGTGGAACAAAACGATCTTTATGTCCCTTCCAACCCAAACCGTTCCACGATTCTGTGGCTGAGGGCGTCATAATCAGGGCAGTCTGGAAAAAAAATGAGATTACAGGGTTAGCCCTAGGGAATTGCTTCTGTCAAATCCATCTTCTGCTTCCTGGTGGACCAAACTGGAGCTGCAAAGCCCAACTTGAGGTGCCCTTACAGCTGAGAACTCCACGCTTTTTGTGGCAGGAAGGGTTTCTCGCATGGTTCCACGTGCAGCCAGGCGTTCCTAAGGATATCCCGTGGATACTAGAGGGAGTTAGGACTGACCTGCCCACATGAACAACACCACAACAATGATGAGAATTTCCCCCGCTCGCAGCTGTTGGTTCTTCTTGGCCATCTCCTTCATCGTCACCTCATCTGCACAAGGGCAAAGAGACACCGTGAGACCCAAACCCCAGCTCGGAGCCTGGTTTAGGAGTGCCCTGACCCCACTCAGAGTGTCAGGGGCAGAGCCAGCAGGGAGAGAGTCCTGAGACTCCTTAGGGCACTTGGATTAGGATTTAGGAATGGATTTCTCTGAGAAGCTGTGGCTTCTCCACCCCTGGAAGTGTCCAAGGCCAGCTTGGAGCAACCTGGAGTAGTGGAAATGTCCCTGCCCATGGCAGGGGATGGAACAGGATGAGCTTTCTGTCCCTTCCAACCCAAACCAGTCTGAGGTTCTAGGATTCATCCTGTGGCATCCTGAGGGGCGGAGGCAAGGAGCAGGGCAGTGTTATCTGTCCCTGTGGCTGCTCTCTCTGCTGTCCCTATCCCCGTTAGTGCCATCTGCACCTGTCACAAAGCCTTGCATGCTCCAGCAGTTCCAGCTCAGGAGCGTGGAGAGCCTGGCAGGATATTTTTCAGCGGAGCCTTGGGATTCAGAAAGGAGCAGAGCCTTTTTGCAGGGAGTTATTCACCTCCTTGGCTTCAAAGCATTAAGGAGATTACAGCTCAGACCCGCAGGAAAGAAGCAGTGCTCCTCTTAGTGCTTCCAGATAAACAGCAATTCAGGATTTACAGCCTCCAAATCAGTTTAATAAAGAGAGTCGAGGACTCGCATCCTCAGAACCACGGCCAAAAGCCCTGGAACAGGCCGGCCCGCAGCAGGCAGGGAGGGACCCGGGTGTCCCCACAGCCCTGCATGCCAGACCCTCTCTGGAGCAGGGTTCTTCCTGGCAGAAAACCCTCGACAGCCTGGTTTGGCTAAAGAGGAGCTTGCCAATGAGGAAGTGCCTGATTTTCTCCCTGGAGGTACTGAAAACCCAGCTGGATGTGATCCTGGACAACCTGCTCTGCTTGACCCTGCCTGGGTGATCTCAAGAGGCCTTCCAACCTCAGCTCTCTGTGATTTGGCAGAAATATTGAAAATTTAAGAAAAGTGGGAGCCTCCGGGTATTTTTTTTCCCCTGAGATCCAAACACAGGAGGCCCCACGAATCCCACCAGTGCCCTGTGGGCAGCGGTGTGCCCAGTGGTTCCTCATGAGTTCATGAATATCCCCTGGCATTCTCCACTTGTAGGGAGCAGGGCACAGAGCTGCAAACCTCTTCTTCACTTCGTTAAATCTCATCTGAAACCAGAGAAGCAGCAGCCACCTCCAGCAGCATCTCCCTGTCACCTTGTGCCCTCAGCACATCCTGAGAGGACGCTCAGCCCCATGAGTGTTTATCCCAAAGGGTTTATCCTGTTTATCCCACAGGGTTTATCCCATTTATCCCACAGGGTTTATCCCATTTATCCCACAGGGTTTATCCCATTTATCCCACAGGGTTTCTCCCAGCTCCTCTCACCACACAGGATCCTGGTTCCTCTCTGCGGAGCCCTGTGTCCCAGGGGCCACGTAGGAACTCACCCACACTTGCCTTTATTTTTAGAGGCTAGTTTCTCAGCTTCCCTGGGGGTCTTGAAGAGGACTGGCTCACTGGCAGGGCTCTGGCCTTGGATGCTGATGGCCTGGACATGCACAATGTACTCAGTGTCCTCCTCTAGGTCCCAGAGGGCACAGGAGCGGGTGGTGGTGTTCACCTCCTGGATGAAGCGCAGCATCCGCACGTCCTTCTTCTGGAAGCCGAGAGAGGAGAGCACAGAGCGGTGGAGAGGCCTCCCCGTGTGCATCTGCTGGCACCTAAGGCCACTGCTTCCTGCCCTGCCCACCACGTGGATGCGGAGAAACCGTCGGGATCCTTCCCTCTCTGCAGCCACCGACGCGCAAAGCGCCGCCGCAAAGGGGACGGGGGAGCCAAATCCCCTCCGGAACCACGAGGGACAGGGCGGGAAGGAATGGGCTTAAACTGCAGCCAGAGGATTTGGGAACTGAAGGGACCTGAGGGGGAGATGGACGTGGCTGAAACTGGGTAATTCTAGGCACGGTACCTGTTGGGAAATGGCAAATCCAATGACAACTTCGTCTTCCAGGACATCCCAAGTGACCACGGCCGAGTTGGCTTTCAGGTGTTTGACTGTGACATTTACTGGAGCCGACGGGCTGTCTGCAAGGAGGGAGAGCAGAGCCTTTTCAGGGGCAGGAGGCACAGCGAGGGCAAGGAAAGGAGTGGAAAAGGACCTTCCTTAGGATCCATTTTGGATATGTGACCTGGAAATTGCAGGTACTCCAGGTGTCAATTCCCATGGCGGAGCTAGGAGATGCCACCTGAGAATATGAGTTGCATTCAACACGGGTTCAAACTGGTAAAGGGGAAATTTAAGTTAAATATAGGGAAGAAATCCTTCCCTGGGAGGCTGGTGGAGGTTGCCCAGAGCAGCTGTGGCTGCCTCATCCCTGGAAGTGTCCAAGGCCAGGTTGGAGCAACCTGGGACAGTGCAAAGTGTCCCTGCCCATGGCAGGGGGTGGGACTGGCTGATCCTCCTGCCCCTTCCAACCCAAACCATTCCACGACTCCATGTGCGAAATACCTGACCCTTGGGAAGAATTTCTTGAACACCACAGCCGAGCCCTGAGCAGCTCATTCATCCCATCCTCCCCAGCCACGTTTTCCCCTGTTGCTCCCTGACAGTGACAGCTGGGAGGAAATTCCAGCTCTGCCATGGAAGTGTGCACACCGAATACTTTGGATGAGCATTCCGGAGGTTTGAAACGCGGGAGTGGAGTAACTGGGACAGTTTCTTTTGCTTTTCCCTGGTAGAAAAATGTTTCTTACAGTGTTTTGTGGCTGATGGCAGAGCACAGCCAGCGAGCAGCCACTTGGAGCTGCCAGGACACGGTGGATACCGTGATGTGGAAAGGGCAGGCCAGGAAAGCAGGAGCCTGAGGCTCTGTGTTGATCCCCAGCTCCAGAGCGTGGCTGAATTTCCAGCAGGATCCTCCCAGCCTTGCCAAGGTCAGCTGGGTTCCTGCACAACCTCCCCAGGAGCCTGTTCCTGAGGGAGCTTCCCAGTCCGAAGCCCTTCCTGGCATCTCGAGGGAAGGTTTTACCTCCTGGGCTTGGCACAGCTCTTCCAGCTGGACTCTGCTCCCGCTCCTCTGGTCAAATTTAATTCAAAATCTTCAGTTTTGCTCTGAACCCAAAGCAGTGAATGATCTGAGTAGCCCCAGGAGGTCAGTGGGGTGAGGAAGAGTAATTTTATTCTAACTTTTATGATAAATGAATACTTTTATTTCATTATAAGCACCCCTTTGGGGCTGGGACGGGTCACCAGTACAAGAGGGGTGCACTGTTGCCCGTCTCCAGTGACACTTGTTGGATTTATGGTCATTCCCAGCCGCCTGGATGGAGCTGAAAATATTCGAGCTGTAGTGTCGGTGTCTGACATCACTCCTGGTGAATGTTCCCCCCGGGAACAGGGGAATAACAGGAGCACAGAATTCCCCAGCTGAAGGTCACTTGGCGCTGTGATCCCTCATTCCTTTCACAGCCAGCAGAGAGACCCTTAGGAATAAAACGTCTGGAGAAGCCATTCGAGCCAGACTGAATCTAGTGAATCCCTCAGTGGGAAAAAAAGTCACTGAGTGGCTGAATTCACACGAATCTGTGACTTTAGGAGGAGCAGCAAGTCTCTGTGATTCCACAGAGGGATGCCATTCCTCTCTGGAATAACGATGGAGTCGGTGTTAACCCAGAGCATTCTCATCTCCCGGGGCCTGGCCATCATGGAATGAGGCAGAATTCCTCAGCCGTCCTCTTGGAGGATGGGATCCCTCACCATCCTCACCCTCGCTGCAGCAGCAGTGCCAGTGACGAGCCGAGGAGGGAGACAGATCATCCTCCCCATCCCGGGATAGAAGTCCCTTCCAAAGCCGGCTGTGACACGAGGAAGGGACGTGGGTCTGCAGCTCTTCACCTTCCCCCGTGACTGAGCCAACAAAAGTCGAGTCTAATTTTAGGAAGGGGCGGTCAGCAGACAGGAATGTGCACGGGGAAGGTCTGTGAGTCATGCCTGATGAATTTGCTGGAACATACGGAGGACATGACGGAGTTGAGGGATGGGAGACAAAACAGTCTCCAGCTGCAGCCAAGCACTTCGCCCTTCCCGGCTGCGCCGCTCAATCCCGGCGTGGTTGTCTTCCCTGGGTATTTTTAGGAGCTAAATTTTCTTTTTTTTTTTTTTTAGGAGCTACCACTGACTTAGCTAGCTTCAGTTGGAGGAGGGCTTTGAAAAGAGATGAATTAACCCCACAGGAACAGAGAGCAGAGATCACGGGAAAAAAGCTGGGAAAAGGGAACAGCACTCTGAGCGTTCGGGTCCCCTTTGAAATTTGTGACCTTGAGGGAGGCACAGCATAAAAAGTGTCCGAGTTTCCTGATGGCATAAGATATGGGGGAGTTGGGAAGACCTTGAAGAGCTGGAGGAGAGCAAAAAACTCTTCTGGGAAGTGGTGGGAGAGGGTGGAGAGCTGTGAGACAGGAGGGAAGCACTCGGCAAAGCTGAAACCCAGAGCCTGAAGCCTCCAAAACTGGAATCTGGATGGAGGTGAGGGAGAAATCACCTGGAGTGGGTGGTCAGGAACATTCTAGAACCTTTCTTTGTAGGAATACCTGAGAGGGGGATGGGGTAGTGAAGTCAGCAGCTCTAAAATCCAGGAATCCAGGACAGCAAATCCCAATGTGCCTTCCCTTGCGCTGCTACACCCAAATCAGTGGTGCCAAACCAGCATAAAAACACTAAAAAGAGAAGTAAACCATGTTGGACAGAAAGACAAACCCGGGAAAATGAATTTCCAGCTCCCAGAGCTGCAGGAATAATTTGGAACCTAATTTTTCACCCATGAGCTTGCTTTTCTCCCCATTCCCAGGAGATGAAACGATGAGATCATGACTTCCTAACACCTAAAACACCGTTCCAAGATATTCCACACGACTTTTGGCTCCCTGGCCCTGTTGCAGCTCTTTGTTAGTACCAGCCTGGCTGAGATCAAGTGGGAAAGGTGTAATTCCTGTAATTTCCCAGCTGCCTGCAGGGGGTCGGCAGCTCAAGCAGGCCCTCGAGGTGCCAGATCCGAATTTTTGTTTCCTTCTAGAGTCATGTGCAACTCCTGGAAACTTTGCTTTTGTGCCTGTGGCAGCCGGGAAAGCTGCTGGTGTTCTGGGAGCAGGCACAGAGGGTGGGAATGCTGCAGGGATAGCATGGAATGGGTTGTGGATCAAGGGGGGGCGTTTTTTGTGTCTTTTTACTCCAGAGCTGCTGAGGGCAGCATATTCCCTGTCTGCTCCCTAAGGGAATGGTGCAAGATTCCTGCTTTAGCGCTTTGACTTCATCCCAGTGCAAGATGCTGGAGCAAATCCCACCCTGCAACCTGGCAGAGGATATTTACCCAAATTTGGATGGAAAAATAGTCTCATTTTCATGTCATCAGAAATCGCCCCTCCCCTCATTAAGGGGTGATGATTTAAGCCGAAATCGGGACTTTTAAACATGAATAGCAGCTTAAAAGGTGCGGATTTCTAAAATCCCATCTCGTTTCCTTCCCACAGACTCCGAACTCTCCCATCCCCTGGGGCCAGCCTTCCTCGGTTCCGCCGTGCCTGGGGCCCTTTTGGCAGGAGCAGGTCGGAGCCTCCGCTGTGCACCAAAAAATCCTGAGCCCTGGAGACGATCCTTAATCCCTTCCCGATGCTGAGAACCCCTCCCTGCCCTCCATTAAATGTTTTCCTCATTATTGTTGGACTTTAATTGGAGAGAGAGGAACCCCACACGCACACACTTTACAACTCTGGCTTCGTTGTGGGCACAGCTGGCACGAGGAAGAGGAGCCCACCCTCTTTCCCTTTGAGGGAATCCATGGATTCCCCGTGGGAACTGTGGCATGGATGGGAGGGGTGGGAAAAAGAGCAGGGAAAAAAGTTTTGTTCCATCCCACTGCTGCCGTCACCTGGGAATTGGGGGGGGGGGGATGCTGAATATTGGGGTGTTCAAACCTGGGGGTGTCTTGTAGGATCAGGGAGGGACCCGGGCCACAAAGGCAGCGCTGAAGGAAAGGAGGAACCTGTGGAAATGTCACATCCTTGGGGTCACCTCAGGCCAGCTGAGCCTAGGCCATAGGTCTGGAATGAAAGTGTATTTCTGGATTTACCTCTCCAGCCAAGGGGCCCCCAAACGCCCTGAATTCACCTCTCCCATGGAGGTGCTTGGAATTGCATCCCTCCTGAGGCTCTGCTGTATTCCCAGCATTTTCCAGTCCACTCAGCTCCTCTCCCGAGCAGCTCCTTCCCTGCTGGGAAGGGCTTGAGCTGCCTCCGAGCCCCGGGGACATGGTCTGGTGAGCCGGGGCTCTGAAGCAGCTCATTCCCTGCTTTCCAGCTGCCCTTTCCTGCAGGAAGCAGTGAATCCCAGCCTTAATTCCCAGCAGCTCCTGATTCCTGCCCCACAACCTTCCCTGGGGACGCAGGAGATGAAAGGACACGACCTGAAAGGAGCATCCCTAAAATCCATGTGATGTTTTCTGCCATCCCCGACGCCCTTTCCCCGAGCGTGGATTCACACAGAGCTGCTTTTGCTGCTTCTCTGTGCTCTCCCAGCATGGATCCCATCCGTGGATGTAATTGCTTGTGGGTTTTATGGGATATGTAGGAAGGGCTGGCACATTGTTCCGCATTCCCAAGGGTTTTAATGAAGGGAGCTCCAGGGGAATGTGTGGGAGCAGGGATCATTCCCATTCCCGGCCCCACGGGAAACGGAGCTGTTTGCTGAGATCCAGCGATTTCAAAGAGCAAAGAGGCCAACTGGTGGTTCTTCAGCTGGGAAAGAGGCAATTATTTCCTGCTGGCCGCTCACTTCCCTATAAAAATGGGATATTAATAGGCCACCAGCCCCCTCCTGCCCACCCCTTGGCTCTGTGGTTGATTCCCCAGGGAGCAGCTGCCCAAACGTGCTGGAAATGCTGCCAGGGAGCGTGGAGCCTTTTCAGGGAGCACAGACTGTGGCCAGCCAGCCATTGGGAATTCCTCAGGGCAGAAGGAAGGAATATTTCTACCCTGGAGAGTCCCAGAGACAGGTGAGATTCTCTCAGGGGTCCCCAAATGTCACAATTTGGGTTTAAACGCTGCCAGCTGAGAGCAGAGTCATTCCCTTCATGACATGTTTTATCCAGGATCCAAATATCCACGGAGAACTGGGTACCATGAGCTTTTCCAGCTCCTCTTGTCCCACTCCTCTGTAGTATCAGAGCAATCAGAGGGGTGAGGAGGCCTGGGAATTTCCTGGGCAGTGCTGGATGCTGACACCAGACCTTTCCCAGGATTTCACTGCCTGCTCCCGGCCCAGCTCTGCTCTCGTATCCCGCTTTTTACTGCACACATAAAGCTTTGCAGCTTCATTGCTCAATACATTTCTGCTTTTAACTGAATTATACTTGATCCAGGCCCTAATTCAGCCTCTGGGCACTTCATAAACCAGCACGAGTTTGTTCAGCAATGAACATCCGAAGGGTGAGGATGGATCCAGGACCAGCGCAGGGATGGCACTGCCACGGAGTGCGTGGTTAATAACTGCAAGCACATCTCCCTGGGAGGAATCTCCCTCTTCCAAACTCTGTCTCCTGCTAGGAATATGCTTGTGGAAAAGGATGGCTCAACCTTGGCTGCCTCTCACAGCACCATCCCCACTGAGAGCCTGACACCGGGGTGAGAAACCTCCACATCCCAATTAAATCCCTCCTACGCCCAACGCAGAAATCAATAAAGCGCTTACGCCGCCCATCAGCCAGCCGGGAATCTCCCCGGCCTCTGGGACGGAGGCAAAGGGCTGGAATGGGTTGGTTTGTTCTTTCCAAATAGCTGAGAGACCTTTTGCTGCTCCCTTGAGCGTGCTGAGCTCGCTGCTCGCCCTGATCCACGGGTGATCCCAGCTCCCTGTGAGCCTGGGGGAACACATCCGGCTCGGACAAGCTGGGAATCAGCGCCTGGAGGCAGATTGGCACCTTTGCTTTGCTCTCCTTCCCCCTGCGAGGCTGAGGGGCTGGGTGGTGAGGGGTGAGGGTGGTTTGCAGTGGCTCAGGGGGTGAGGACACGCTTCAGAGCTGAGCAGAGACCAGAGTCCAGCCAGGAGGGTTTGGCGCCTTTTTGGGCAGCTGAGGTGGGGGAGCTGTGAAGGAGCTGCTCAGACTGGAGCTTGTCCAGGCCCTGAGAGCTGGCAGGGGAGGTTTTACCTGAGCATCTCTGCTCTCCACCTCACAAAAATAAACCGGACCTGAGCTGCTCTGCGGGCTGGCACCTCGCAGTGAGGCTCTTTGCAGGTCACAGGAGCTGTGGCCTATGTTGTGGTCTCCCATCATCGCCCCACTGCTCTTTGAGCCCCGAGCCCAGCCCAGCTCCCCTCTCTCCATCAGCTCAGCCTAACGAGGAGGGGACTGCTGGCAGAGCAAAATTAAATCCTGTTCCTGACTTGCCAGCCATCCTGGGTGTTTCCTCAGGGACCCTCTGAAGCAGGGGGAATGATGGGAGAGCATCACCCACCCAGGTGGGATTCGGGGGTTGCCAAAGAGCCTTGGTGTGAAGATTATTTCTCAGCCACCTCCTGCTCCTGCTTCCCCTCCTCACTCACCTTGGCATCACCTTGGCAAAAAATGGTCCTGCCTGGCCCAAATCCCTGAATTCAGAGCAGGGCCTGTGCTCGGTGCCACTCACCAGCCCTTGCCCTGGCATTGCCAGCGGGGAATTTGCACCAATCCCCTCCCAGGAACGACGGCTTTAATCTTTCCTGGCAGGAATTATTTTAAACTCACTCACACGAGCTCTGGGTCCAAAGGGGATGGACCCTGGAGCTTCCATCCCTGCCTGGGAATGATCTCCTCCCCACGGGCTTTTCCAATGACTCTTGGCTGGCGTGCCTTGGTGGCCTGGTGGTCACATCCTCAGGCAGGGCTGGGGACACGCAGCTGGTGGCGACGCTGCCGCTACCTCTGTGTGACCTTGGCAAAAGCACTCCGTGCCCTCACCCCTCTGGAAAACAGGGACAACACAAGATCTCTGCCCCGCCTGGCTGCAGGGAGAGCTCGTCAGGAGCCCTGGCACGGGTGGCACGGAAGGAGGAGGCAGTGGGGGGTGCGTGGCACCACACCAAAGTCACAGAGCTCACCCTGAGCTCCCGGGAGCGTGGCACGGACAGCTCCCAGCCCAGGCGGGAGCAGGAGGTGGTTATGGGCAGGGACACAACTCCCTGTTTACTCTGGGATGCCAGCTGAGGTGATCCAAGGGTAAGGAAGAGCAGGGAAGTGGCCTAGTTTACAGAAAACCCCCAGCGCTGTCACAATTGCAGACGCCTCCATTGTGCCGTGGTGTTTTCCTCCTCGCTCCCTCCCTTTGGGAATGTTTCATTAATCTCCCCGGATCTGGCAGTTGTGAAACAGCAACTTCAGAAGCCGATTCCTGGCCAAGGACGGGTGGCAGAGCTGAAAGCATTTGGGGGTTGCTGCAGCCCCGACAGGGGCCAAATGTAACTCCAGCAACTTCCAGGGATGGCTGGAGCGAAGGAATTTCCACTCCCTGGAGCTCTGCATCCCTAATAATCACCCCCAGCCTCCTGGAATGCAAGATATCCTGGCAGTCAGCAGCCTGTGAATCAAAGCAGCTGTTCCACCAACATCTTGCAGCCAGCGAAGGAGACAGCCCTGGGCTGCCTTGGGAGGGTGACTGGTTTGTCTGGGGAGCTCCACCAGCGCTGCCCACTTCACACCCACACAGGGGCTGCTGGGGCCAGTGAAGGCAAGAGTGGATTTGGGTCCATCCTGGTAGCTCCAAAATTAGGTCCAGCTCAAGAGGCCATCGCCTTCACCACAGATCCCCCGCTCCAGGTGACCTGCTCAGCTCAGAGGGGCCTGGTTTTTGTGTCCAGCATGTGCAGTGTCCCTGGAGGGGTGGTTCCTCTGGGGCCACCGTGGTTCCTCTGGGACCTCGGTGCTTCCCCAGCGTTCACAGGGCTCCCAGCAGAGCCTGGCTGGGCCCTGGGCAGCCGGGAAGAGGCACTGGCAGAGCAGACCTGGCTTTGCCCCGTGACACGAACCGAGGCCGCTGCTCGGGTGCCCAAAACCTCCCCCAGCGCAGGACGAGGGGCTCCTCTCCCTCTCCCCGCTTCCACATCTCCCGGGGATGCCCACACCGGGACACGGCGTGGGCGAGCTGCCCGAGCCCGGCCGGTGCCGCGGGGCTGCGTGTCCCAAACCGCCGCCTCTTCCTCACCCAAATCCCGGCAAAGTCCCGGCGCCCCCGAACTCCGTCCCCTCGGCGCAGCCCTGCCCGCTCACGCTGCTCCCCTCCCGGGGGTCTCTCCTGGCACCGAACCCCCTCCCCACAGCCCCGGCAGCCGCTCCCGGGGCCCGGCCGCCCGTACCTGCCTCCACCGGGCGCAGACCGGCGTAGCTGAAGCAGAGCAGGAGCGCGGCGCCGGTGCAGCCGAGGAAAGGCTCCATCCCCCGCGGCCGCTCGGGGCCGGGCCGAGCCGCTCCGGGCCGGGCCGGGCCGGGCCGGGCCCCGCCGGCGGCGCGTCCTGCGGCGGAGCCGTTCAGCACCGCGGAGAGCGCCGGCGCCGGTGCCGCCGGTACCGCCGGTGCCGCCCGGTGCGGCGCGGCTCCGCTCCGCCCGGCAGCGCCCGGCTCGCCTCGCCTCGGCTCGGCTCGGCTCGGTTCGGTACGGTACGGCTGGGTTCGACCGGGAGGCGGCCCCGCCGAGCCCCGGCTCCGCCCGCTGCAGCGCCGGGCAGCCCCGCTCCGGTCCCTCCCCCGGCCCCGGGGGCGGCGGGACGGGGACGGCTCGGGCCCCCCGCCCAGCACGGCCCCGCTCTCTGCCTCAGTTTCCCCGTCCCGCCCCTCCCGCCCCCTCCCGGGGGCCGCTCGGACCACCGGGGGTCCCTCTCCCAGCCGGGAGCAGCCCTGGGGCACAGCAGCGGGGACGTGTCACCGCCGGAGTGTCACACAGCCACCGGGCGCTAAATTCCGTGGCCGGAGGATACGAGGAGCCTCTGGAATTAGCCGTGCCTCCAGGTTAATTAACCGGCACCCTCTGATTGATGCTCGCCGGTGATGGGAATAGAGCCCACAGCTCAGCCGCCAAATCATGCGACACTGGAGGGGGGGACCCTGCTGTGACCCCTCTGCTGCTCCCCAGCAGCAGTGGGGTGTCCTGGATCTGTGAGGGGTGGCACTGGGCACGGGTGACACTGGGCACGGGTGGCACTGGGCACGGGTGACGCTGGGCCCGGGTGGCAGATTCCAGCGCCCACGGACAGCTCTGGCTGGGAGCAGCCGGCCGTGCCGTGGGTGGGAGGTGCTGTGTGTCCCTCTCTGTCCGTCTGTCCCAGGTGTTCCTCTGCCACCTGCCCGGGTGCGCTGGGGGCTCCCGGGAGCGTCGGCGGGGTCCCCACATGGACGGCAATCCCGGTCCCTAGGGTTTGGTTCATGCACTGAGGGTTTTTCTCTGCCCATCCACCCAGCTGGGTGAAGAGGGGACCGAATCGGGTGTGAGGAGCTTTGGCAGCCCCTGCCACCCTCCCTCAGTGCTGCTTGGGGGGCACAGAGAGAGACCCCCAAGCTGAGGAGTCCCCAAAAATCCTTCCTGGACAAGTGATGGCACCCAAGGGAGAACCAAAAAGCCCCAGCCAGAGCCAGGGCACAGCCCTGTCCTGCCAAACCCGTGCTGTTCCACCTCTCTTTCCCGAGCCTGGATGACAATTCCCAGCACGGTGCCTGTGCCATGGTCCGTGCTGCATCCCAGGGAAATGCCTGTGGTGCCTCCCTTTCATCTCCTGCCTGGCAGCCGATTAAAATTTCATCACTTCAGCGCTGGAGAAGGTGCAGGGAGCCCCAGGATGGAGAGTGGGGTTCAGCCCCTCACTGGAGCTGCCTGCACTGAGCTTGGGGGCTCCCCAAATCCACACGTGAGTGGGCTGGAAGGAGCAGGATTTGGGCACAGCCATGCAGGGATGGTTGGGATGGAAGGAGCAGGATTTGGGCACAGCCACACAGGGGTGTTGGGATGGAAGGAGCAGGATTTGGGCACAGCCATGCAGGGATGGTTGGGATGGAAGGAGCAGGATTTGGGTGCAGCCATGCAGAGATGGTTGGGATGGAAGGAGCAGGATTTGGGCACAGCCACACAGGGGGGGTGGGATGGAAGGAGCAGGATTTGGGTGCAGCCATGCAGGGGGGTGTTGGGATGGAAGGAGCAGGATTTGGGCACAGCCATGCAGGGGGTGTTGGGATGGAAGGGGCAGGATTTGGGCACAGCCACACAGGGGGGGTTGGGATGGAAGGAGCAGGATTTGGGCACAGCCACACAGGGGGGGTTGGGATGGAAGGAGCAGGATTTGGGCACAGCCACACAGGGATGGCTGGGATGGAAGGAGCAGGATTTGGGCACAGCCATGCAGGGGGTGTTGGGATGGAAGGAGCAGGATTTGGGCACAGCCACACAGGGGGTGTTGGGATGGAAGGAGCAGGATTTGGGCACAGCCACACAGGGGGTGTTGGGATGGAAGGAGCAGGATTTGGGCACAGCCACACAGGGGGTGTTGGGATGGAAGGAGCAGGATTTGGGCGCAGCCACACAGGGGGTGTTGGGATGGAAGGAGCAGGATTTGGGCACAGCCACACAGGGGGGGTTGGGATGGAAGGAGCAGGATTTGGGCACAGCCACACAGGGATGGCTGGGATGGAAGGAGCAGGATTTGGGCACAGACACACAGGGGGTGTTGGGATGGAAGGAGCAGGATTTGGGTGCAGCTATGCAGGGGGGTTGGGATGGAAGGGGCAGGATTTGGGCACAGCCATGCAGGGGTGGCTGGGATGGAAGGAGCAGGATTTGGGTGCAGCCATGCAGGGGTGGCTCCAGGCCGGGCTGCTGCTTCCCCTGGGCATTTCTTCACCAGAACATGAGGCTGGGCAGGACACGCTGCTGGGCTCAGACTCCTGATGGTGCTTCTTCCGTGGCCTGCACACCTGGAGCAGCATCACAAACCCCAAATTCTGATACCGGTGATGCCAGAACAGCTCCGGGAAGGCAAAGCCGAGGTCTCAGCAGGATGTGCCTCCATGCCAGCAGCAGCAGCAGCAGCACTTCCCCGTCTCTGCAGAGGGAACTCCAAGTCCCCCAGCAGTGAAATGGAGGGATTGGCACACAAACCCAAGGGTTCCCTGCCTGCCTGGAGCCCATCCTGGGCCGACAGGGAGCTGAGGCTGGGCCCCAGCACATGGCACAGGCAGTGTTTTACCCCGGTGGCCCCTGGCAGATGCGACAAGGCTGGTCCCTGTCATCCCGCTGCCTCCCAGGAGGGCTTTGGATGTGTCCTGGTATTTTTCCAGAGGCTGAACACAGCTAGCACCACAATTCCTCGGCTTTTTCCTTCCCCCCCTTTCCAAATAAAGGAGGAACATTGCTCTTTTCCAAGCCCGTGACGTCAGCAGGTGCCCTGGGATGTCACCACCGCCCCGAGGTCCCCTCCAGGGGCTCGGGGACAGCCCGTGCTGTGCTTGTCCTTTCCCTCTCCCCTCTCCTCTCCCACCACCGGGCAAAGCCTTTTGGGGTGTCCTGGTCCCCCCGGTCCCCTCTGGGCTCCCCGCGCCCTGCGGAGCCTCCTGCGCTTCCCAGCCCATCACTATTCAAGTCACACCGCGCCCGTCACGCGTCCCCCGTCTGCCAATTAAGCCCCAGCTCTAATTACGCACTCAGGCTCCGCAGACGCTCCTCTTCCCTCTCCCGGCACCAGACGGACACCTGGGAGGCCACCAGCTGTCCCCACCCCTCCCAGCCAGCCCTGTCCCACCTCACCCTCCTCTAGGAGCCGGGCACCGAGCCCACAGCTCTGCGACACCCCCAAAAATACCGTCCCTAAATCAGTGCTGCGGTGTGGGGCCGCGGTGAGGCGATTTCTGTGCAGCCCACGAGGGAAATGGGGGCGCGCAGAGGTGCTCTGGGTGTCCCCCAGGAGGGACAGTCCCAGCCCCGGGGGATTGTGGTGGCACACGGGGATGCTGGCAGGTCTGGGGGGGGCCCTGCTGCTGCTCCCCAGGTGTAACTGTGCCCTCGGGTCACCCCCATCCCTCACCCGTCACCCTGTGACACCCCAAACCCTCGGGGGAACGGGGCCCCGCACCCCATGGCACACCCAGCTCTTGGGGAATGCCGGGGATGTAGGGTGTGGAGTGAGCAGGGGGTTCAAGGGGTGAAAAGGGCACAGGATAATGGGGTACAGGGGGTGTAGGGGGTTCAGGAGGTGCAGGAGTTCCTGCCGGGAATGCGGGATTCAGGGATCCAGGGATTTCAGGAGGTGCCAGGAGTGCGGGATTCAGGAATCCAGGGGGCCCAGGAGGTGCCAGGAATGGGGATTCAGGGAACCAGGGGGTTCAGGAGATGCCAGGAATGGGGATTCTGGAATCCAGGGGGCTCAGGAGGTGCAGGAATGGGGATTCAGGGATCCAGGGGGCTCAGGAGGTGCCAGGAGTGCGGGATTCAGGGATCCAGGGGGCTCAGGAGGTGCAGGAATGCGGGATTCAGGGATCCAGGGGGCTCAGGACGTGCAGGATTCAGGGATCCAGGGGCCTCAGGAGGTGCAGGAATGTGGGATTCAGGGATCCAGGGGGCTCAGGAGGTGCCAGGAATGCGGGATTCAGGGATCCAGGGGGCTCAGGAGGTGCCAGGAATGCGGGATTCAGGGATCCAGGAGGCTCAGGAGGTGCAGGAATGTGGGATTCAGGGATCCAGGGGGCTCAGGAGGTGCCAGGAGTGCGGGACTCAGGGATCCAGGGGGCTCAGGAGGTGCCAGGAGTGCGGGATTCAGGGATCCAGGGGGCTCAGGAGGTGCAGGGACAGCGGGGAGCCCCCGCATCCCGGCGCTGCCGAAAGCCGCTGCTGCCATCTGCCGACACCGCGCCGGGCTCGGCCCCGCGGGGCGCCGGGAGAGGATGGGGGGCACAGCCCGGGACCCCCCAACATCCCCCCGGATCCCCCGGGACAGCGCCCGCACTCCGGCCCCGCACCCAGGGGCGTCTCGGGGGTTCTGCCGCCGGGGGCTGGGGGCGGCCGGGGTTGGCCAGGAGGGGACCGGGGTCCCCCCGCTCGGAACCCCCCGGCTCGGAGACCCCCGCCCAGGCCCCCCGAGCCCCTGGCCCGGCTACCGCTGCCCCGCCGCGGCCCCTCGGGCCCCTCGGCCACCCCATGAGAGGGGGCCAGAAGCCACGAGAGGGAGCCCGGGGCCCGCGCGTGGCCGTGGCACTGGGGATAGTGGTGGCACCGGTGGCACCGGTGGCACTGGTGACACTGGTGATGGCGTTGAACCCCTCCATTCCTTGAGGAGGGCGGGAGGACAAGGGACAAGGGACAAGTCTGGGTCCAGACCCCTCTGGGCTCCAGACCCCCCACTCTCACCCATTCCTGCATCCACGGGGTCACGACCTTCCCGCGGTGGCAGTGTCACCTCTGTCCCCAGGCTGGCACACACACCCTGGTGCCCTGACCCCCCAGCAGAGCCCGGGGACACGGGGACACGGGGACATGGGGACATGGAGACACGGGGACAGGGGGACAGGGGACATGGGGACATGGAGACAGGGGACAGGGGACATAGGGACATAGGGACACAGGGACACAGGGACACAGGGACAGGGGACACGGGGACATGGGGACATGGGGACATGGAGACACAGAGACAGGGGACATGGGGACACGGGGACATAGGGACACAGGGACAGGGGGACATGGGGACAGGGGACATGGGGACACAGGGACATGGGGACACAGGGACATGGGGACACGGGGACATAGGGACATGGAGACACGGGGACAGGGGGACACGGGGACATGGGGACAGGGGGACACGGAGACACAGGGACATGGGGACATGGGGACAGGGGGACACGGAGACACAGGGACATGGGGACATGGGGACACGGAGACAAAGACATGGGGACACGGAGACGCAGGGACACAGAGACACAGGGACACAGAGATACAGGAACACAGAGACACGGGGACACAGAGATGTGGGGGCATGGGGACACGGGGACATGGGGACATGGGGACACGGGGACACAGAGATGTGGGGGCATGGGGACACGGGGACACGGGGACACGGGATGGAGCAGCCCCGTTATGAAACATCCCCGCATCCCCACGCTGCTAAGTCAAGGTTTAGCGAGAGCGGCTCCTGATCCAGATGAGATGGGGCATCACAAAGGGCTTTGTATTCCAGAAGCCTATTAGAGGTTTAAATTATACAAATGGGCTTTTTACCAAAGATCCTCATTATCTGAGTATTTGCTTTTAATCCCCGGCTATGCCTGAAGCCCCTGCCTCACCCTGCCCTGCTCACCTTCCTCGTGTCCTCGGCCGGGCTGGGGGGACAGGGGCACGATCCGGGGACAGGGACACGATCCAGGGATGGGGACACGATCCGGGGACAGGGAGACGATCTGGGGACAGGGACACGCTCTGGGGACAGGGACATCATCTGGGGACAGGGAGACGATCCGGGGATGGGGACATGCTCTGGGGACAGGGACATGATCCAGGGATGGGGACATGCTCTGGGGACAGGGACACAATCTGGGGACAGGGACACGATCCAGGGATGGGGACACGATCCGGGGATGGGGACACGATCCAGGGATGGGGACACGATCCGGGGATGGGGACATGCTCTGGGGACAGGGACACGCTCTGGCGACAGGGACATGCTCTGGGGATGGGGACACGATACAGGGACAGAGACACCATCAGGGGACAGGGACATGATCCAGGGACAGGGACACGATACGGGGACAGGGACACGATCTGGGGACAGGGATACCCTCTGGGGACAGGGCCAGATCTGAGGACAGGGACACGCTCTGGGGACAGGGACAAGATCCAGGGACAGGGACACGATCCAGGGATGGGGACACGATCCAGGGACAGGGACACGCTCTGGGGACAGGGCCGTGATCTGAGGACAGGGACACGCTCTGGGGCCAGCAGGGAGGGGTCTGTGGGGCATTGGGGACACCCTGCTTGTGTTCGCTGGCACAAGGAGGGGCCGAGCCCCTCTTGCTTTGCCCTCTCCCGGTTTGTCCCAGTGTCCCAGAAGGTTTTGGGGTGGTGTCTGTGGCGTGTGCCGAGCACCAAACCTCCACGGACACACCCACAGCCATCCCGGACACACCTGGGCTCCTTCCGCGCCACCCTGGCCGCGTGGGTGCTCCCGTGGGTGCTCGGGGGTGATGAGGGCGGTGAGGCTGATGCTGGACCCCAAATCACCGAGCTCTGAGCATCATCGAGCTCGGGGACAACGGCCAGGGCCACTCCGAGGCCACCACACACTGCCCGGGACGCACAGAGGTGTGTGCGGAGCCCTGAACCCCGGTCCTGGGGCGCAGGGACACGGCGGTGTCCCCTCCCCTCCCGGGGTGTCCCCTGCAGCCCCACCGCGCTCTGCCGCAGCCAAACCTCGGGGGGCTCCACGGCTGCCATGGCAACGCAGGAAATTCCCACAGAAATCCCTGCAGGGAGGGAGGAGGAGGAGAAGGAAGAGGAGGAAAAAACGATGGGGGGAACTCCCAGGCAGGCATCACCAGCACCCCGCGTCTGTCCCCAGCAGCTTTGGGAGGACGCCACAGGGGATCTTGTGGCTGTTCCAGCACCACAAGGACCCGGCCCTGGCACCCCCAGGACACCCCGATCCCCGGGGGCACGAGCTGTGGTGCCCATCCCCGTGGCAAGGGGCTCTGGAGGGGGCTGCAGCCATAAAAACACGACATTTTGGGGTGGAGGGGGTGGGAGCCAGGCGGGATGAGCTGCGGGGTGTTTGCCCCAGGACGCTGTAAATCACTGGGGGTTTGATGTCCGTGCCCGTGCCCCCCTCACGGGCATTATCCTCCCTCTCCCTCCCACAATCCCTGCCGGCACGGGGATTAGGTGGGTTTAGGGTCGCGTCCGAGTCGGAAATGGGATGCTTTCAAATCAGCCTGCGTCAGTTGTGCCTCTGTCATTCATGCCCAGGGGGATTAAAATAGAGATGAAGATTATCGGAGGGGAGGTGGCACCCCCACCTTGGGGGCCCCCGCTCTCCCCTGCCTGCGGGGTGCTCAGCTCCAGCCCAGGACATCTTCCCAAAGGCACAAACCTCTCCCTTCTCCTCACCTTTCTGCTCGTATCCCACCCCAACACCCTTTCCAAATCTCTTTCTTAAACGGGAGGAAACACCGCTGGCAGCATCTCCCCTCTCCAGCTCCCGTGCTTCCAGCCCAATCCCAATCCCAAAATGCTCCACTGGGCTTGATATCGGTGCACAACCCCCCTCTCTGGAGCTCAGGGGGGGTTCCCAGGTTCATCGGCAGGAATTGCTCATTCCTGTGGTGTGTCAAGTCCCTGTGGTCCTCAGGGCCTGGGCTGCTCCTGTTCTCCACCTCTGTTTGGTCCAGAGCTGCCCAGCCGTGTTCCAAAACACACCTCAGGGTTTTGGATGCTTTGCCAGGACCGGTCCCTGTCTCCTGCCCTGCTTCAGCCTGGGGTTTTGGGCCTGGAGGTGCCAGGTGTCCCTGGGTGGGTGCCCCAAGCCCCTCGGCCTCACTGACCAGGGACTGGTTTGGGCTGGGAGGGACCTTAAACCCGCCCAGTGCCACCCCTGCCATGGGGACACCTTCTGCTGTCCCAGGCTGCTCCAAGCCCCATCCAGCCTGGCCTTGGACACTTCCAGGGAGGGGCAGCCACAGTGTTTTAATGCCCAGGAGGGTTTGGGGTGAATTAGCCCCATGCTGGCTCCTTCCCTCCCCAGCTCCCCATCCCGGAGCAGCCACCCCAGCGCATTCCTGTTCCCCCAGGCCAGCGGTGGAGCCGTGGATTTAATCACTTGATGCATTTTCGTTTGTGTAATTCCAAGGAGAGTGGCTCTTCCTCCATCTGCCCCTGCCATCTGCTCCCCACGGCCGTCCCGGGCTCTGCAAACCCAGGGAGTGGGTGCAGGGACCCTGGAAAACCTGCTGGGAATTGCAGCTCCTCATGGAGAGCATCTGTCTGCACTGGAGTCTTTTCCCAGTGCTCTGAAAGCCACTTTGCTCCTTACTGGAGTGACTGCGGATGCTTTGCTGCCCTCGTCTGAGTCCTGGGGACACTCAGCCCAGAATGTCCCTTCCTAGCCCCAAAAAACCCGGCTTGGCACCTTCTTGGGCCAGTGCAGACAGCGTGTCCCAGTGCTCCCAGTGCTCCCAGTGCTCCGAGTGCTCCCAGTGATCCCAGAGCTCCCAGTGATCCCAGTGCTCCCAGTGTTCCCAATGTTCCCAGTGTTCCCAGTGCTCTCAGCCTTCCCATTCCCCAAAACCTTCCAGTTCTCCCAGCGCCTTAAAATATCCCAGTGCTCCCAGTTTCCCCAGCATTCCCAGTGCCTGAAAACCTCCCAGTGTTCCCAGTGTCCCCAGTGTTCCCAGTGCTCCCAGTGTTCCCAGTGCTCCCAGTGTTCCCAGTGTTCCCAGTGTCACCAGTGTTCCCAGTGTCCCCAGTGTCCCCAGTGTTCCCAATGTTCCCAATGTTCCCAGTGTCCCCAATGTTTCCAGTGTCCCCAGTGTTCCCAGTGCCCCCATGTTCCCAGTGTCCCCAGTGTCCCCAGTGTCCCCAGTGTCCCCAGTGTTCCCAGTGCTCCCAGTGTTCCCAGTGTCCCCAGTGTCACCAGTGTTCCCAGTGTCCCCAATGTTCCCAATGTTCCCAGTGTCCCCAATGTTCCCAATGTTCCCAGTGTCCCCAATGTTTCCAGTGTCCCCAATGTTCCCAATGTTCCCAGCATTCCCAGTGTTCCCAGTGTTCCCATTCTCCAAGAGCTCCCAGCGCTCCCAGAGCCCCCCCAGTCCTCTCTTCTCGGGGTGTACCAGGGGCTGCCCCCGAGCCCCCCTCCGTGGGGCGGTGCCCGGGGGGTGCGCGGTGTCCCGGGGCGGGTGGGGGTCCCGGGGGGCGCTGCCCCGGTGCCGGTGCCCCCCCGCCCCCCGGCGCTGCAGCGGGCGCTCCCGGCGGGCGCTCCCGGGCTGCGGTGGCGGTGGCGGAGGCGACAGCGGCCGTCTCCGGGCAGGTAGGAGGTGGCGGGGACTCGGGGCTCGGGGGAGACGCGCACACACCCGAGCGGGGGGCGCTGAGGAACCGGAGAGCCCGGGGCACCGGCACGGACCCGGCCCCGCGCACGTCCGTCCCCGCCGGCGGCTGCGGAGCCGCCCCCGCCCCGCCGCAGCTTTCGGGGGTGCTCGGTGCCCCGCTCGGTCCCCGAGGATTCTATCGGGAGTGCCCGGTAAAGCCTCTCCACGGGAGGGAGCTTCCCTTGGGTGTGTCCCCGGCAATCCCGGGGTGTCCGGTTTGGGGGGAATCCCCTGTAACCCCCTCCCCTACCCCGGGATTCCCTGGGGGTGCCCAACCACCCTTCCCGAGGTGTCGGCTTTGGGGGAGGGGTCCCTGCAGAGCCCTCTCGGGGTGCTGAGCCCCCCACGGGTGCCCTCCCCAGGGGCGGGAGCTGCCCCGGGCGGTGGGGAGGGGTCACAGACCCCGGCCACTGGGGCTGGTGGGGTCGTGCCAGCCCCGGGGGGACAAAACTGGGGACCCCTGAGCGGGGTGGGGGACACGCAGATCTTTCCTCGGGCTGTCGGAACGCGGCTGGGGCCGTGGTGGGGGGTGATGGAGAGACTCTGCGGGCTCCCATCCCCCTGTAACTGCGGGGTCCGGCCCTACCGGGCTGCTCCTCTCGGGGATTCCGGCTTGCCCTGAGATCCAAAGGGATCTGCGGCGAGTTTGGGGGCGCTGCGGCCGCTCCCTGCTCTGGATAAGGCAGCTCCCGGCACTGAAGCCCCTACTGCACCCCTGAATCCCCCCGAGCCCTTCCTCTCCCGCGGAGGGGTCACGGCACAGCCTGGGGGGCACCGCAGGACGGCGGCGGCGGGGCAGGGTGGGGGACCCGAGGTGCGGATATTGGACGCCCTCCCCTCCGAGCTGCTCGGGGCTGATCCTGCTGGGCTGCTCTAGGGGCACCCTGGGGGCAGAGAGAGAGCCCCGAGCCACCCCCAGCCCTTCCTGGGGATCCAGTGCCCGCCGGAGGCATCAAATATTCACGGGGACAGCGGAGGAGCCGAAAATAACCCTCCTCCGAGGGATGTGACCCAGATCCGGCCAGCCCCAAAGCTGCGCCGCACCCAGAACCGCCGGCACCGCTCTGCCGGGGCCGAACCCATGCCGGTGCCCTCCTCCCGCCCCGCTGATCCCACCTATATATCACCTATATATTATGCAAATGAGCTGTAAGGGCTTATTGCGCAAACAGGAGGGGGCTGGCGCTGCCAGGCGCTGGGTGGTCCCCGGGGCCGGCCCCGACGGCTCAGAGCGGCCGGCGGGGATGGAGGGAGCAGCATCGGCGTCCGGCCGGGTGTCCGGGGGCTGCCAGGGAGCGCTGCCCCGTCCCTCTCCCCTCCTGTAGCTCCCCCGAGCCCGGCCAGACCCCTGCCCCTGCAGCGCTCGATCCCCACGGGGCTCGACCCAGCGGAATGGGGAAGCAGAACAGCAAACTCCGCCCGGAGATGCTCCAGGACCTGCGGGAAAACACGGAGTTCTCCGACCTGGAGCTGCAGGGCTGGTACAAGGGTTTCCTGAAGGACTGTCCCTCGGGCATGCTGGACGTGGAGGAGTTCAAGAAGATCTACGCCAACTTCTTCCCCTACGGCGACGCCTCCAAGTTCGCCGAGCACGTCTTCCGCACCTTCGACACCAACGGCGACGGCACCATCGACTTCAGGGAGTTCATCATCGCCCTGAGCGTCACCTCCCGCGGGAAGCTGGAGCAGAAGCTCATGTGGGCCTTCAACATGTACGACCTGGACGGCAACGGCTACATCAGCCGGGAGGAGATGCTGGAGATCGTGCAGGTACCGGGCTGCTCCCGGGTGCCACCGCGGAGGAGCGGCCGCTGTCGCCTCCCCGGGTGTGGGTGGGTTCAGGATTTGGCCCCGTGGGATCCCCGGGGGTTTTGCAGCACCAGGGATGAACCCGTTGCTGCCTTCAGTTGTGGATGCGGGGATGGTTTTATCCTGGAGCATCCCGACTCCTTCCCTGCCTGGGGGTGTCTCTGTTACCCCGTCCCGGGACTCTTCCTGCGCTCGAGGGCGGGCAGTTGTCACCCAGAGTGACCTGATGGCTCTCATGGCCACTGCGGTGGCATCCCAGTGGCCAAATCCTCCCGGCCCTGGCTGTGCTGGGAGCTGAAGCCCCCCACAGCCTGATCCCACGGGGAGGGTGTTAAACGCCAGGGAAGCAAAGCCCAGAGCTCTGTCGCTGTCCCGGGTGGGCAATGCCAGGAGCCCACCCCTCACCCCTTCTCCTTGTGCCAGGCCATCTACAAAATGGTCTCCTCGGTGATGAACATGCCTGAAGATGAATCCACTCCGGAGAAAAGGACGGACAAAATCTTCCGACAGATGGATACTAATAACGACGGTAAATGAGAGGAGCTGAGGGGATTAGGGAAAGGTCTCATGGCTAAATCCAGGGCTCTTAGAAGGAGCCGCACGCACGCTGATTAAATGGCTCGTGGCCACTGCTGTGGAGGGGCTGAGGGTGCTGGGCACCCCAGGGTGCTCCTCCCGGGTGGGAGGTGGGATCTCCACGGGCTGTGCTGGGCGGTCTCCGGTGCCGGGCGGTGGCTGAGCCGTGTCCCCTTCCCCGCAGGGAAGCTCTCGCTGGAGGAATTCATCCGAGGGGCCAAGAGCGACCCGTCCATCGTGCGCCTGCTGCAGTGTGACCCCAGCGGGGCCATGCAGTTCTGAGCCCTGCCGACCCCCAGAGCATCCCCCAGAGCCCCCCCCGACCCCGCAGACGGTGTCACTGTCCCTTGCCCGGACCCCCGGTCCCTGCTGTGCCCCCACTGCCCCTCGTGGCATGAGAGCTGGAGCCCGGCTGATATCGGGGTGAGGGGACAGCGCCCATCCCCGGGGGCTCCTGCACTGGTTTAACTGGTGGGAGGATGGAGGCAGGGTCTGCCCTGAGTGAGGACAGTCCCCGCCCTGACACCGGGGCTTGGAGCAGGGGACAGCCCAGCCCAGGTGGGACAGCCTGGTGGCCGAGGCAGCAGGCGTGGGGACACAGCCCAGGGGACAAAGGCGCGGTGGCTGGGGGTCCCCAGCCCCTCATGACGGCACCGCCACGGGCCAGCACAGGGGAGGGGGCCATGCTTCTGGTCTTTCATACCTGCAGAATAAAGTTTGTGTCAGTGCAGTCCGTGCTGGGAAAGGGGACGTGGAAGCCCTGGGGAAAGTTCCTCCGTGCAGGGTCTGGATCCAGCCGTTTCCTCCCTCGCTGCAGCCCCAGGGAAGCCAAGGCCAAGGGATGGGCTCATGTTCCAGGGGATGTCTCCACACAGCCGAGTCCTGCCGTGGGGCTGTGCCGGTGCTGGAATGGGGTGGGAAGGGCCAGGACACATCCACAGGGTCATTTATCCCTCAGGCCCTGCTCAGAGGCGGGCAATTTCCACGCTGTCCAGTCTCAGCAAGCCCAGGCACTGCCCGGGGCCGGGGCTCTCCACAGGGGCTGGCGGCAAAGAGACCTGGAAGCCAGAGAGGATGATGAGAACCAGAGGGGTGGAAGCTCTGGATCCACAAGTGACCCCTGAGCCCAGCCAGGTCTGTCCCAGCCCTGCAGGCGAGGGGCTGGAGCTGAGACCAGCAATCAGAAATCACCTTCATCCGCAGCATCCCCCGGCAGCAGCGGCCGAGGCGGAGGAGCTCGAGGGCGAGCAGGAGGCAGCGGATGCTGAAGAAGATCTCCACGGCCTCGAGCAGGAGGGAGATGGCCCAGAGGGACAGCGTGGAGCTCTGGGAGACGGGGGGAGCATCAGCTCCCTGCACAGCCTCCCCATCCCCGGCACATCCCCATCCCAGCCCGCGGGGGACTCACGTAGACGCGGGTGGGATCGAAGGGGCACTCGCGGGAGAGCGGGGCCAGGGCGATGCCGGCGGTGGAGCAGGGGGCCAGCAGCACCCGGCCCTGGTTGCCCAGCGTCAGCCCGACGGCCACGAGCAGCCCCAGCAGGCAGCACAGGCAGCACAGGCTGCTGCAGGCGCTCAGGGAGAGCAGCGCCCATTTCTGCAGGAGGGAGAGAAGAGGCAGCGCGGGGACTCGGGGGTGTCCCCGCCCCAGGACCGACCCCGAGAGAGGGGGTGTGGGGGCTCCCTGGGAGGGCTGCGGCTCCCTGGGTGATGGAGAGGGGCTGGGGGTGCTTACAAAGGCAGCAGGGCCGAGGTAACGGGACAGCAGCAGGGCAGAGACCCCACAGGAGATGGTCTGCGAGGAAGCGCAGCGAGGTCAGCGAGGAGCCCCAGGGACACCGGTCCCCTTTCCCTGCTGCCATTGTCCCTGGAAGCTCACCCAGGGAGCGGTGCTTCATCTCCCACAGCCTCACCCAGTAACAAACCCCTGAGTGTTTAATTCTCCGGGTTCGTGCTAGAAGGGCTTGTTTCGAGTGGGGAAGGGGAGACAGAGCAGCGTCCGTGCTGCATCCCGTCCCCTCCCCACCCTGCATCCCTACCCCAGCCCTCCCTCATCCCCTCCCACGTCCCCCCGTGTCCCCAGCGGTACCAGCAGCGCAGCAATGACGGAGGCGCTGTTGGCGACGCCGTAGTGCAGGGAGGTGGCATCGCGGGCCGTGCCCACGAAGCGCAGGACGGTGCCGTGGACGAGGGCCCCGGTGATGAAGTTGAGGTGCCCGACGATGAGGAGGATGAGCCCCGTTTTCATCAGCACCTTTCGGTGCCTCCCGGGATCGAGGCGGCCTGAGATGAGGGGAGAGGAGGGTGTGGGGTGAGCTGCCCCTGCCTGGCACAGGAGTGGGGCGTTTGGGGACAGCCCCACAGGACGGGCCCCACGCTGGCAGGGGCTGAGGCAGGAGGTGATGGGGAAGCCACGGGTAGCCCAGGTATGCAAACCACTGGTCCAGCCAGCTCTCCTGGGACTGGAGCAAAGGTGTGGGGCCAGCGGCCGTGGGGACAGGGTCCCTGTGGGGCTGGGAAGAGCTGGGGCTGCTCGGAGTGACGAGGAAGCTCTGGGAGAGCACCTGTCCCCAAGTGGCAGCTCCAGGGCCGGGTTCTGGCACTTCGAGGAGTGGCAGTGGGGCTGCTCCCCCTCTGGAACCCACCCTCACACATCCAGTGCTCAGCCCAGCTCCTTCCCTGACCCCATCCCAGTCCTCTGCTCCTCTCCCTCCCTCCCTGCCTCAGTTTCCCCTGCAGGAGGCAGAGATGGAGCCCCCCTGTTGTGATCCCCGCGCCAGAGCCGGACTCACCCCCTCGGCACATCTTCACTGGGCCGGGATCAGGCCAGCAGAGCCCCTCGATGCCCCGGGGGCCTGCCCTGCCCTCAGCCCCCGGGCAGCCGGATCCATCGGGGTCTGGGTGGGAGCAGGGCTGGGACCTGGGACGGGGCAGGACCAGGACACCGGAGCCACCCGGAGCCACCCGGAGCCAGCCTCCTGCTGCTCCAATTCCCGTCAGACCAGCTCCCCGGGACAAAGGGATAACTCCACCTTCTCCTGCGTGTCCCAGCCCTGCCCTCCCCTTGCTGCCGAGCCAGCGGCCGTGCCGTGACACGCCGTGCCGTGCCCAGACACCGTTCCATCATCCCCCTCCCCATCCATGCCCACCTCCCCAGCACAGCCCGGGGCAAAGCAGAGGGGTCGGGGCAGATGGTGACTTGGCTCCAGAGGAGCCCCTTTGGTGGCCATCGCCCTCAGGGAGCTTCCAGGGAAGTTCCAGGGGCTGGGATGGAGACAGGGGCTTGCTGAGGCGGCTGTGGGGTCCAAGAATTTAGGGACAACCCTGGTTCCGGGGACTGCTCTGGGCAAAGGTCCCCACCTGAGCCACTGCTCTCATCATCCTCAGCTCCCGCACACCTCAAAGCGCTGGAAAATTGCATTTTTGTCCCATTCTTCCCCTCCTTTCACCTGTACCCAGCCCCGCTGCACAGGGAGAGGGAGAAGAGAGACCTCTTCCCTTCCCAAGCCTTTGGGAACAGCGTTCACGTGGGCAAAGGCAGCTGGAAGATTTCCCTGCAGCTTTGGAAAGGACGAGCTGGATTCAGGTCGAATGACAACCAGAGTCTTTATTCCAAGAGTCCCTTAGGATGGTTGCAGACATACAGACACACGTACATATTTACACTCTTACACCTCACAGAGTCTGAACCAATAAATTAAAACAAAAAGAGGGCGGGGGAGGATTTTTTTTTTTTTCCTTTTTTTCTGTTTGTGTTTTTTTTTTTTTTTGTTGGTTTTTTTGGTTTTTTTTTTCCTGTCACGTAACAAACAGCAACTCCCCGAGGCGAGGCCGGGGGAACCAGCTGGAGGATGGCAAACAGAAGCCAAGAGGGACACGACGCTGGCCCAGAAGCTGCAGTGACAGGGAGCGTGCTCAGGTCACACTCTGGCTTCGATGCATTCCAGCTGGACCATCTCATCCAGCCGGCAGCCCTCGGCTTGGGCACAGTGGCTCAGGTGGGCACTTGGGCTCTGGGCACCTCTCGCTCTGGGGGTCTGTGGGCAGCCTGCTGCAGTCTGACAGTGGGGGGACTCGCACTCGTCCGAGGTAATGTCCGGCACGTCGTCCGACTGGCTGTCCGAGCTCTCCAGGTCGCTGCGGATGCTCTCGGGCTGGGCCAGGGTGATGTCCCACGTCTGGCTGGCGATGCAGTCCTTTTGCTCACAGCTTTGGTGTTGGCACGTCTGCTCCCGCTTGTCGTCCTCCTCCTCCTCTTCCTCCTCCTCCTCCTCTTCCTCGTTCTCTGCCATTTGGGTGTGGACGTGCAGGGAGTCCTCCGTGCTGCTGCCGCTGGTCAGCTGGTAGTGACTGGGTTTGGCTTCGATGTCCACCTGGATCTCCATGTTATTGCACTCCCTGCAGGAACAAACCCAGCCTCACGTTACTGGGAGCGGCCACTGGGTGCAGCTGGGCTGCACTGGGAGGATCACACCCCCCAAACACGGGCAAGATGCTGCTCATTACCCCACGACTCGCTGCTCTCCTCCTAACAGAGCCAAGACCACCCCCAGGCTGAGCCAGGGGCTGAGCTGGGAACGCTCCAGAGTCCTCTCAAACTGCCAGAACAGCTCCTGAGGGTGCTGGGCTGCAGCTCCCCTCCCCAGCCTCTACACCAGATGTGGAGGCTGCTCCCAAATTGCCCCCAGCCCTCCTCCCGTGCTGGGAGAAGGATGGATCCCTGGTGCCAACACAGCCATCCCTCCACCCACAGCGGCGCTCGCTGTTTTCCCAGGACGCCCTCCACCAGCGCTCCCCTCAGCATTCCACGTGCTCCTACCTGTCCTGGGGGTTGTAGGAGCTGATGATGGAACCAGCCATGGCTCGGGTGCTGGCGTTGTCGCTGATCGCCCCCAAACTGACCGAGTCCTTGGGGAAAATCTCCTTCTGGACATCTGCCTGGACTTCCAGCCTGCAGGAAAGAAGAGGATCCCTCAGAGATGCTTCAGATGCCCCCAGAGAGCACCAACCCATCCCTGCTCCTCATGGGAAAGCAAGAATCCCTGCGAGCCGGCACGGCTCGGCGTGGCAGGAGTTTAACCCCACTGGCTGCTCCCATTCGCTCTCATTTTTGGCTCCATTTAGGCAAATCCATTCCGTTTTCCATGACGAAGGTGAAGCCGTGTTTACATCCATGACTCACACGGTTCCTGCGAAGAGCTGATCTCCATGGATCTCGCGCAGAGCCGTGATTGCATCCTGGCTGCCACATCAACACGTGGCTCCAATTACCCAGCAAACTGACTCACGGGCAAGTTGGGAGGAAAACTGTGGTGCAACCTCCTGACTTGGAGAGCCACGATCCTGCTTGCAGAACAGGAAGCACCAAAGCCTCCAGGCTGGGATAACAGGGCTGGAATGGCTTTAAGCAGGGCAGGAGCTCTGTGCTGTTGCCAGTTAAGCTGAAGCATCAGCTCTGTGGTCCCAAGGAGCTCGGGAGGGATCTGTCCTCCTTGCAAGAACTAAACTGGCACTGATTCCAGGAACAGAATCATGGAATGGTTTGGGTTGGAAAGGACCTTAAAGATCATCCAGTTCCCACCCCCTGCCAAGGGCAGGGACACCTTCCCCTAGACCAGGCTGCTCAGAGCCCCATCCAACCTGGTCTTGGAACATTTCCAAGCATGGGGACCCCACAACCTCTCTGGGCCATCTCTGCCAGTGCCTCCCCACCCTGGGTGGCTCTGGGTTCCAGATGACCCCAGGTGATCTCCTAGACCCCGTTATTCTACCGCAGACCAAAGCACAAAAACTACCACAACACAGAACCCCTAGATCAAAGCAGCTTCACTCACACTCCTGGAAAGCTCCCCAGAGTAAACCCACTCAACCCACGCGGGCCTTGGGCACCCTCTCTGCTTTTCCCACAGTCCAGTTACCTGCTGTACTTGCCCTTGCTCCCCGAGAGGACCCCTCCGCTCAGGGTGCCCCCGGACAGGGCGGCAAAGCTGGCGGTCTCGCTGTAGTTGCCCTGGATGACGCTGAGCCCGTCCGTGGGGCTGCCACTGGTGCTCAGCACGCTGGTCAGCCCCTCAATGCTGCTCTCTCCGATGCTGGGGTTCTTCAGGGCCCTCCAGGCATCGGCCACTGCGGGGAAGGAGAGCACAGGGGTTGGAAGGGGCAGTGGGAGCGCCCGGCTGCGACGTCTCCTCTCAGATTTGGGAGACATCAGGAGCTCGAACCGTTTCATTACAAGAGGCAACAGCAAGAGCATTTCGCTTCACCCCCTTCCCATCGCCAGTTATTACCTGTGATGGGTCCATCATCTTCATCAAACTCGATTTTCACCCCCTTTCCGTTGGCTGTGCTGACCCCGCAGCCACCACCCCGGCACAGCGAGATGGGCACGACCCCGTAGACGTAGGCCAGCATGATGGGGACCCCAATTCCTGCAGAGGAGGATGAGCTGGGTTAAGAGGAGCTTAAAGACGTGTTGGGCAGACAGAAAAGATTTTTTAGAGACTCTCTCAGCCATGTTTTTGTTGCTTTTAAAGGTCCCAGCTCACAGTTTTGCAGACAGACAGTGGAGGAGCGCTTTGTGCTGAGCAGGGGAGCCCGAAGAGCATTGAACCCCCAAGCCATCAGCCCCCAAACCACGACAGGAGACAGCTCTGTGTGACAAGGGACTTCAGGACGGGCCATGGCACAGCCAACTGCTGCTCCAGAGAAGCCCTGTGCTGGCTCTGGGCCAGCTCGAGCACATCAGGATGTGAGACAGAGCATTGTGCCCAAACCCACACACGGCTGCACCCTGCAGATTGTCCTTTGGCCACCCCCACGGCACAGGGCTGGGCTACCCGCTTGTCTCAGTGGCTGCTGGGCCAGCAGAAGGGCCAGGGCTGAGCCCACTTACCAACACTGACAGCAGCAATGACTGGGGAGGCAATGACAGACAAGGTGACCCCACCAGTAATGGCCAAGTTCCTCTTGTGCTTGGAGGTTTTCTTCCCCTCGTACCTGCTGTGGATCTGATGGAAGAAAAAGCACCAGGTGAGAGCAGCAGACACCCAGAGGACATTAAGAAGTGATTTTGCAGCCTTGCCAGCCGCATGATCCCTTGAGGAACTTCATTTTGAACACAGAGAGCAGACCTAGCAGGAGGGTCTGTGCTGAAGGAAAAGGAGCAGGGCTGATGGGTTCAAAAGGGACCCTCTGGGTGCTCCTGGGTCAAGGCAGAGGCAAAAGAGAAATGCAAAATGCATCTGGGAGGATTTGAGCCTGAAGGGCTCCCAGGGCTATCAGCCACCACCTTCCCACACAAAGCCCAGGAGATAAGAGAAGCTTTGGAAGAGAAAATAGAATTTGGGTTCTGTGACAAGATCCACCCTTCCTATCAGCCCTAAATTTCTGGTCAGCACAGAGAACACCCCAAACCCTCCTGCCCCCCACACTCACCTTCCTCCCAACGTAGACAGGGATGCCAATGACCATGGCAGGAATGGCAATGCCAGCGATGAGGGAAATGCCCACAGGAGCTCCGATCAACGTGCCCAGCTGCCAGAGAATCTTCTTCTTACGACTCCATGGCTTTTTGCCCCAGAATGTACAGCCAGAGGGGCTTCATGGCAGGGGGAGAAAAAAAAATTACATTAGTACTCCAGCAATTCCTATAAGCTCCTGAGAACCCCAAGTTCAGCTTGCAGATGAATAAAACCCAAAGCTTAGGAAGCAGGTAGACAACACAAATAAGTTTTCTGTCTTTTTTCTTCCCCCAAAAGGTGAATATCCCACTATTGGCTCTATGTTTAATACTCAGCACACCAAGAGCTCTCAAAAGTAATTGCATCAGGAGCTTTGTTTGGTGCGGGAAGAGCATCTGAACGCTATAAAGTGGGAACAGAGTTCACCTCCTTGGTCAGAAACAACAAAATCCCGCTGAAGCAAGGGGGTGAAAGTCCAGCAGAGGCAGTGAACTCCTCCAGGCAGCCTGAGAGAGGCACGTGCTGCTGCCCTGCTCACCTGAGGTAATGCAGATCCGAGATCTCCTTCATGCAGAGCCAGCAGAACTCGCAGCCACACACGGCACACGTCATGTGGTTGCAGCTGCCATCGTTCATCTTGATGATGTAAGCACTGCAGCGTGGGCACGGCTTGATGTCATCGGCTGAGGGGAGGAAACAAGGAATTCAGATGGGATCTCTGCTGTGAGAGCGAACAGTCCACCAGGGGGGTTCTCATTAAGGATTGAAATCTTTATTTTCTGCGCAGCAGAACACCTTTGCTGCTCACGGGGGTTTTTAGTTTGTCTCAGAGAAGGTAATTTTGATATGCCAGACCCCCACCAACAGCAGGGACTGGGAACAACAGCCACTTTTAAAAGCTTGCTCTAATCTTGAACGGGATGTATTCCAGAATTCATGCTTAAACACAGGGAACAAGTCATACCTGCCCAGCACAACGAGCCATTGCCGAATTGCTCCACGGAGGTGATTCACGGGCCAAGAACAACACGACAACTGGGAGAACAGGCACTGGAGAAACCCCAAACCTGGCCTTTAGGGGACACGGGGCTGCAGCCACACACAGGCTGCCCAGGCCGCAGCCTGCTGCTGGCAGAGCAGGATAAGGGGTTTTCATCCCTTCCTCAATTCAGGCGTCATCTGATGGTGGTTATGCAATGGCTGTGCCGTGGTTCGGGGCTCTGCTGGCCCCTGCAAAGCTCAGCAAGATGAAATCCAGCTGTGAGCCCGGCTCACACCTTATTAATCACCAGGCTGGATCCAGCACGGCGGGGTGGGGAGAAACCACTGTCTCAAAAACCTCCCTTCCCGTGGCTAAGTGCCCTTCCTGGCAAGGGATAGAAAAACTCATACACTGGGTTTTTCTGCTGGCTGGAGCAGGATCTATGCTGCCCATTCTCGGGGTTCTCTAAACTGGGGCACGCCGGACCTCGGCGCACCACTGAGCCACCTCAGAACCACCCACGACAGCTCTGCACTGAGAGAATTAATATTTAAACTCCTCACACAGAAGGAAAAACAGAGTTATTTTGTTTGGGCGTAGGGCAGGGTTTTAAAAACTGGCCTCACTGCCCACTTCCAGAGTCAATACAGTTATTTTTAAGGAACACAAACTCAGCAGACACAGCAGCTCCTGCCAGGCAGCGGAGGAGATCCGTGGGTTGGCATTTTTTTGGTACCTGCCATTACCAAGACCTAACAGTGCACAGAGCAGAGCTCCCCACACTCAGCTGGCCGTGAATTCTGCTCTTCAAGACAGCACCAGGCAACTTTGAAGCTGCAACAGTAAAGAAGTGACTGCTTTTTTACTGTTGTTCAGGGTTTAGATCAGCAAAAAGAAGCAAGAACATCCAAGATCAAAACAGCCACAAGCAGAGCTGGGGCGGATGAGGGGAGCTGCCGTGACACAAAAGGACCCAAAGCACATCATCACCTACTGATCCCTTTGGTGCTGCTGGAAGAGATCAGATGTGTTCTAACACACAGGAGGAGGGGAAATGACTCTTGAGTTTCACAGCTCCAGGCTCTGAGGGGAGGAGCTTTGCACAGAGCTGCCCCTTTCTCAACACACACATACACACAGAGCCGAGAAACTAAAAAAATCAGGGTGTGACCCTTGGGGCTGCCCTGTGCAGGGCGAGGAGCTGGAGCGTAGAGGGTCTATCCCAGCTGGGGATGTTTTATGAAGAATGGGTCAATCCATACCCGGCCCGGACTCCTGTCCGTAGCTGAGGCCCGAGGTGTGCTTGGTCCGTACCCGCAGGGTCTGCGCCCGCTGCTGCCGGGCCATGTCGCAGGTTTGGTTGGGGTGCCATATCTGCTTGCAGTGGTAGCAGAACTCTGTCTGGCAGCCGTCCCTCTCGCAGGTCAGCTTGGGGCAGCTGGCGCAGCCGTAGGCGATCACCGCGTACCTGCGGGGAGGGGGGGAATTAAAACGCAAAATTAGCAGGCTCAGGCAGGGCAGGACACCCTCATTCCCGACCGCTGGTACAGCAGCCTCCACGCCAGACGCACTCCTGCGCTCTGCAGGGCCTGAAATTAAGCAGCGCTAATTGGGTTACTCAGGGCAGGGACCTTTCGTGCCGGCAGCTCGAGATGCTGGGCTGTTCTCTCCTCAGTAACTGCTGGCAGTTCTCACGGGCAATTCACAGAGGCCACATTTGTGTGCCCAGCTGAATCCCTGCTGCTTCCTCCCAGGACGGGCTCTGGCTGCTCTTTCCAGGCACACACATCCCTCATTTCCTTAGGACAGATCTATGGGTGGATGCTGTACGGTCTAGAGGAGTCCAGCAAAGCTGAGCTTGTCCTGTGCACTTCTATCAGCTGAATGATTCTAAAAAAGCAAAGCAGCAGTTCCAGATGCAGCTAAGGCAACAAGCGAGCTCCTGATGATCTCCTGATGAGTTTCCTTTTCCAAAGAGTGGTGAAGAACAATGCCCTGCCTGTGGAACAAGCCAAAACTGGAGTAAAACGATCAGCTGTGCAGGAGAGAGAGGCCAGGCTCCACCAGCTCACTGTGACAGCAGTGTGACACGCCCAGAAGGAAGTGTCCTGTGTACACAGAAGCCTAAGCAGCATCACCAAGCAGTGCTGCAGAAATCTGACTGACAGCCACTGAGGATGAGGCTGTTTCCATTGGCAGGGGCTGACATGAGCAATTCCAGAAGAGCCTTCCCAGTCCTGCAACACCCATGTGGCAAAAGGGTATTTTTGTTGCTCATCCTCAGTATTTTTGTTAGCGGTCAGAGGAGAATGACTCCTATTTAAGGTTTCATATTTAGAGCCCATGTCTCGAGTTGTATTTGCCTCTTCTTCTCCGAGGCAGCAGCGTGAGAACCACTGAATGTGTCATACCACAATGATTCATATCCCGTGGGAGTTTGAGCAACTTCATCCTGCCAGGCTACGACAGCATCGCCAAAGAAACAGCATCTGAGGGCTGGCAGGCACGGCTGCAGCTCTACCTGAGCATCCACACACCTGCACCTGAGCCCAGCAGGAGGAGAGACGGGAAAACCCCGTCCCTGGAAGTGTCCCAGCCCATGACTGGATGAATTTTAAGGTCCCTTTCAAGCCAAACCGCTCTGTTCCTATATGATAATTCTGGGATGCAGATGGCCCAAGGGGTTGGGAGGGATGAATTTGATTCCTGTGCACCTTGTCTGAGGAATATCTCACAAAATATCCTCAACCTGACACTACCCTCTGGCCTGCCCTTGGCAGAAGAGAGAAGAAAAGCTTCATCTGCCCAGCTGTGTTGTGACACTGCTATTTCAAACCATAACAGCAGCTTAGGAGAGCTCAGTGTAATATATTAAGCAACCCCACACTCTAAATTAACTCCAAGCTCAAAATGTTGGGTTTTTTTAAACGCTCAAGAAATTATAAATGCTGATGATTTTATTTTATTGCTGGAGCTGAAATATCATGCACAAGCCCACAGCTGTGGGGAAAGAAATAACACATCTCCACGTCAAGGTCAAGCAGAAAGTGGGTTTTGAAGTGAAATGCCGAGGAATAGTCACGGCAGGACCTGGATGGGCAGTGGTGCTCCTCTTCCACTGACTGCTGACATATTGCTGGCTGAAATGGCCATTTTCAGGCCCAATCCCAGCAGATAAGAAGGGAAACTGAGTTCTCCTCCCTGGCTTTTCCCCACAAAGCGATGTGAGTGCCTTCCTGAGACCCCAGGAACCGCACAGCTCCGCTTCCAGCCCCCTCCTTGGACGGCCACGAGTTTCCTCCGGCCTTCCTCCTGCCCATTCACGGATCTCAGCCCACACAGCTCCGTTTCCTTTAAAGGTTCTGTTTTCCTCCCAAGCTTTTGGGAAGGCTGCAGTGTGACAAACACTAGACAGCGATACCACCTGACTGTAGCAAGGCGGCGGAGGGAGGGGGGAAAACCCAGAGCTGCAAACACAGAAAATGATTTGTTTTGCGATTGATGGCGCATCAATTGACCAGGGTTCCCATGGTAACACACACCGGTGTTGTGTTCTCCTCCTCCTCCTCCTCCCGGGCGGCACAGCCAGGCTCTTTCATTTAGGAAACATTGCGGGATGAGAGGAAAGCAGAGGAGGTTTTTAGGGTCCTGTCACAGCCCTGCAGCCCCTTGATGCCACCAGCTGGGTGGGGGTGACACCCGGGGCTACGTCCCAGCCCTGCCCACCTTGGTGGGGTTGGAAATGATACAACTTTTAGAATTTTTGTTGTAATTTCACTCAGGGGTTTTGTTCGCCTTTGCCCAGGCGGAGAGGAGCTGAAGTTTCTCTTCAAAAGCCCGGGTGAGGCCTCATGAGCTGAACATCAACAGATTGAGAGGAGACAAAAGAAACAGGAGATAAACAGACATCAGCAAACATCACCCCCTGGTGAGGCTGGAGACACCTGGTCTGGGAAAAGATCGATAAGAGAACCAAAGAATGAGTGCCAAATTAGCATCAACGATCAATAACCAATAGGAGATCGAATCGTTGTGTAATTTAAGACCAATGAACGTGAATTTCTTTGGGGTTTTAAATGTATAAATACGTGAAAAATCCGGTAAAGAACCAGGTGGGATGGAAGGATTTTCACTGCACAAGCCGGACATGCGTGTATGAAATGGTTTCTGTTGCACATCCTGGCCAAAATAAAGCAATGCATTGATCCCCTGGCACTGAAATGACATTGTTGCAGGGTTTTAGTTCGGGTGACAGCCGTGGGTGACATTCAGTGACAAGCATCACTCTGCCGTGCCCCCAGCCGTACGCTCCCCGTACTCTGGGTACTCTGGCGCTACTACAGCGGGGAAAGCCCGCTGTAAATAATTCATACCCTGATTTTACATAAGCACAGCCACACAAGCTCTGCTGGGAAGAATGAATAGGGTGATTAATTCCTCTCCCTGCCGGAGGGCTGATTCCAACAGCCTTTGTTCGAGCGCTACAGACACACCAGCAGCGCTGGTCCACCAGAGCCGTCTCCAACATCTCCAACAGCCTCGGGCTCGCTTCTTGCCTCTTCTGGGCAGCTGGGAGGAGGATGCCAGCATGTCACCTGGCTCATCCTGCTCACTGACTAACCAGGGAGGGGGCTTCAGCTCAGAGAAAGAGCCGTGTGTGCCACCAGCCTGCCCAAACCCCCCCAGAGGAAGGCATCAGGCTCAGGCTGTGCTGCTGTCACAGCGGCAACGCCCTCCGGGGCCCCGAGCTGGAGCTGGCTCCTTCCAGCCAGCCAGCCCGGGTGACGTCGCTGTTTGTACACCTTATCCCGGGCACAGATAACATCACAATAGTCAAGGAGCTGAGATTCGCTGAGTAGGAACCGGATTTTCCCTAGCCGGTTAGCAGTAGAGGCATTCCCTCCGTGGCAGCACAACCTGCTCTATCTCCCTGATCTCATCCCCAGCGCTGCTGAAATATCGAGATCTTGCACTTGATTTGGCTTCAGAAAGGAGCAAAGGTGTTGTTTGCTGTTAACTTCACCCTCTGGAGGAACAAGCCCTTATACAGGATGCTCAAGAGGCCGTGAAATGGGTAACCCGAGCCAGGTTCACCGATTTGCATAGGATGCCTATTACAAGGCTCTGATTAAATCTTCACAATCCTCCCACCACGTTTTCCATTCCGACTACTAGGTCAGACTTTCCTTTCATGTTCTTGCTACCCAGAATTGCCATCCAAGCTAAGTTGTAGCTCAACTTCACAGCACTTCTCTGGAGTTCCCTGACAAAGCCCTTTTCCAGGCAGCTTTGGCTCACACCCAAAACAGAAACCTAACAGAGGCCGTTTAAAAGAAAAGGGAAGAGAAAATGAAAGCAACACATTCATAACTACACAGTCATCAGGCTTGGCTGGGCTGACTTCTGGACAGACAGACGTTTGGGCAACGGACAGTGAGTCAACATCACTCCTCTCGGCCGTGTATTCACGTCCTCACTGGGAAAAAGTGACTGGTTATGGGTTATGGTTCCTTCTTCCCCACTACTGGAGGCTGCAGTGTTTTCCCCATGCACTGTCCCCAGGACTGGCAGCAAAACACACAGCTGGGAAAGTCCACACTTACCATTCGTGCAGGAAAAAAAAAAAAGGTTACTGTTAAATTAGGGAAACGATGGCTCTGCTAAAACCCCCTTCAAGTCTTATCGCTCCTACCCGATTTGCCTGTGTTTTCACAATCCCCAAGGTCAAATCCTGGTGCTTTAGAGACATGATAGGGATAGATGGAATTTTGGTACCCAAGGCCTATCAGCTGTCCCGAACAGACTGCAGATAAGCAAAGAACGCCTGCAGCGAGGGCTCTTCATGGGACACAGCAGCACCAGAAGTGTATCAGCAGCAGCACCCTACCGAGGGTGAGCCACCCCTCCCTGCGCTGCCCTGGGACGCACATGGGGACGGGCAGCACAGTGAAAGCCAGGGCCATCCCGGCTGGGATGCCATCCGCAGGACGGGGATAGGCAGCAGCCCACAGCGGGTTCCACTTCACCCGGCAATCCCAGCACGTGTTGGGGACAGGCAGCATCCCTCCAGGGTGGGAGTCTTCCTACCCCAAGACGTCTCAGGACAGACAGATGGGGCAGCACCCTAAGGAAACAGCAGATTTCCCTGCCAAGCTGTCCCACGGTGGAAGGGACAGGGGTGATGCTGTCCCAGGATGGAGAGGACAGCGGGTTCCTCACTCCCCAAGGTATCCCAGGATGGAGAGACGAGCAGATCCCCCGTTGCCCGGGCTGCCCCAGGACGGAGTGGCAGCATCCCACCGCCACCCCTCGTCCCCCCCAGCACTCACCCGCAGTCGGGGGCCGGACACCAGCGGCAGTCGGGGTCGGCGGCGAGGCAGCGGCGCAGCATGAACTCCTCGTACTTGGCGACCAGGTGCGGGGAGTCGCGGAGCAGGCGGCGGATGTCGGCGGGGTTGAGGCGCTCGCTGCACTCGGGGCAGCAGATGTTGACGCGGGACTCGGTGATCTCGATGCGCAGGTACTGCCGCAGGCAGGCCCCGCACGACCGGTGCGGGCACGACAGCAGCCGCGGCGCGTTCTCCGCCGGCTGCCGCACCAGGCACAGCGGGCACTCCAGCTCCTCCTCGCCCTCCGGGACCACCGGAGCCTCCTCGGGGGGCGGCGGCGGCGGCGGAGGAGGCGGCGGGGCCGGCGGGGCGGCGGGGGGCGGCGGCGGGGCGGCCGGGGGCGGCTCGGCCTTGGCGCGGCGGCGGCCGCCCGCGGCGGAGGCGGCGGCGGCGGAGAAGACGCTCTGGAAGGAGAGGCGGCGGCGGCGGCCGGGCTTGGGGCACTTGGCGGCGGCCGAGTGGATGGACGAGGAGCGCGGCGACTCGGAGTCCCGCTCGGAGCCCATGGCGGCGAGGCCGGCCCGGCGCTGTCACCGGCGGCGAGGTCCGAGGTGCAGGCAGCGGATCGCTCTCGGGGCTCCGGGCGCCGCGTCCCGCCGGGCGCTGCCTCGGCCGCGCTGTAACGAAAGCGGCGCCGGGGCCGGGTTGAGAGCGGGCCCGCCTCGTCCCGCCCCGCTCCGGGCGCGGCCGCCGCCGCCGCCATTTCGGTTGTGGGCAACGCCCCCGGGCAGCCGCGGAGCCGCGGTGCCCGTCCGTGCCCCTGTCCCTGTCTCTGTCTCCGTCCCGCGGCTATGGTGCCTTTAAGTCTCTGAAGCATCTCAGCGAGGTAGAGCTGAGCCTCCGCTCTGCTTCTGGGCTCCCCTCAGTGCCCCCCGCCCCTCAGCGCCTCCATCTCCCCTCAGCACCATTCCCCTCAGCATCTCCATGTCCCCTCAGCATCTCCATCTCCCCTCAGCACCATTCCCCCTTCAGCACCTCCATCTCCCCTCAGCACCATCTCCTCTCAGCACCATTCCCCCCTCAGCACCATCTCCCCTCAGCACCATTCCCCCCTCAGCACCATCTCCTCTCAGCACCATTCCCCCCTCAGCATCTCCATCTCCCCTCAGCACCATTGCTCCTGCAGCATCACCATCTCCTCTCAGCACCATTGCCCCATCAGCATCTCCATCTCCCTTCAGCACCATTCCCCCCTCAGCACCATTCCCCCCTCAGCGCCTCCATCTCCCCTCAGCGCTCAGCTCTCCTCAGCATCCTGGTTCTGTCAGCACCCCGGCTCCCCTCAGTGCCCCTGTGTCCCCTAAACACCCCTGCACCCCTGTCCCCCCTCAGCTCATTTCCCCTCAGTGCCCTGGCTCTTCTCAACGCTCGGCTCCCCTCAGTCCCTGGGTCCTCTCAGTGCTCCCCTCAACATCCCGATTCCCTCAATGTTTGGACAACACTCTCAGGCACATGGTGGCATTCATGGGGTGTCCTGCATAAGGCCAGGAGCTGGACTCGATGATCCTGATGGGTCCCTTCCCACTCAGCTTATTCTATGATTTTCCCTTCAGCTTTACATCTTCTCCTCAGCATCCCTCACTCAGCCCTGCCATGCCTGCCTCACACAGGGCCTGGAAAGAGGGAAATCTTCTGGCTGGATTGTGCAGAACAAAGAAGGTTTCTGTTAAAAAAAAAAGCCCGGAGCAGTTTGCTTTTTAACACCTCTTGTTGGAGAGGGTGTCTCTAACCTCAGGAGCCCCTTCTAAATCCATCCATCCCTGGTGGATGGAGCACCTTGTTCCTCACTGTGTGCCCCTCCTTGATAACATTTCTGAAGATCACGTGAAAATTTACCCAGCTGGGAACTCCTGCCCGAGTGCCAGGTTTAGAGGCACTGAAACTACAGCCCAGATTCTCACTGCACTCATGCAGAAAGTTAAAAGCCTCCACTTCCTTCCAGGGTTCCCCTGTGCCCAGAGGGGTCTGCCAGCCTCATATCCCATCCAAAGGCAGATAAGCTAACAGGAAGGACGTTGCTTCTTATTATGCAGGGGAAGTGAAGCAGAAAGATCTGCTGTGTCTACGAAGAGCCTCTTAAATAAGCACAGAAGGAGCTGCCTTGCCTTAGACTGTCAGCTCTGGCTGGACAGACTGTGGTTATTCATGTGACAAGTGTGGCTCCATCACTGTCTCCCATTCCTGAAATGATCTCTCCCAGCAAAGCCTGTTTGCATGATTATTATTGCCTGGATCCTTCCAAGAGCTGGGATGGGAACAAGGAACCAGGATTTCGGTGCTGGTGCTGCTGGATTGCTGTAGGCAAGGACCCCAGATCTGTCAGCACAGGGGGGATAATGATGACACTTCCCTGTCTGCTGGGTGAATGAAGGCACAGAAGGAGTAAATCACCTGCACAAACGAAGTTCGTCCTTTCCTAAACGCCCCGCAGCAATCCTGCTTTTCCCTGTGCTCCTTCTCCATTAATTCCGTGCCTGCCGTACACCCTCCCTTACTGCTTATCCCAAGATGTCTGCTACACCCAAGTCCTTCCCCAGAGATTGCATTCCCCAGACATTTGTCAGCTCTTCGCATTCCTGCCACAGCACACAGGGCTTTGGACCAGCTGGAAGTTTTGGACCACACTTAGGTTTGGCCTCAGAGTGGTAAATTCCTGCCTGGGATCAAAAACCCTGTTAATTAGCAAGTTAATCTGGCAATGGCCAAGCAGCTCTGCTCCAAGAGAAGCAGGGATGGTTTGAGGGTGTCTGTGGAGCACATTTTTCCTGAGCAGTGAGTTGCTGAGCTGTGGTCCTTGTGCAGGCACGAAGATTTCCCTGACACTCGTGGCGTGGAGCTCCCGGAGGAAAAGGGAGAAGGATATAACCTCTTTTCCTTGGGAAAGGAGGGCCAGAGGAAGAAGGGAGAGATGTTATACTGGTGTAAAATGAGATTATACTGAAATTAAAAACTCCTGTCTGAGACAAGCCAGGTATGAGGCATTGTCAAATGGCTGTCGCTGCCCATCTGTAGCAGAGACTGTCTTGCTTTGATGATTTCACTAGAAAAATCACACTCTTGACTGAAATAGAGAAACCTGAACAGGACTCGTGTGTGGGATGGATCTCCCAGACAGCGCTCTGCCAGCTCAGCCCTACGTCCTCTGCAGCGCAGAAGCACAGACTCTAATTGTGGGAAGGTTTCAGCTCAAAAGCTAATGTGAGACAGGCCTGAATTACCAGTAGTGCAGACACAGAGAGACAGAGAGCAAAACCATCTGGAGCTCCTGGGAAAGGATGGGCTGATGGGGCAGAAATGACTCTTCATTGCCTTATATGAGGAACCACGATAGCAGCGAGGCTGGGGGAGGCCAGAGTAAATCCGAGTGACTCCAGAGCTATCTTTCCTGCTCCCAAGCTGCTCAGAGCTCTCGCCAGTGGTTATATATTTGAGGGAACTCAGTGCTTTTATGGAGCTCTGAGACACAGATTTCCAACTGTCCAGACCCCGCTGTGGTCCAGACATCCCAGGTACTTAAAAACAAGTTCTCTGTGGCTGAGGTGTCTCTCCATGGCGAATTTCCGCAGCCCTTGCCAGGAGCAAGGGCTCCTGCTCAGCGTGTTCCTGACTAGCAGTTTGAAACGGGTAGTTTGTTTTGATAAAATAAAATAAAAAATAATAATAATAAAAAAATTAAAAAAAAAAAAAACCACAACAACAACAACAAAACCAAACCAAACCAAAAAAAAAAAAAAAAAAAAAAAAAAACAAAAAACCCCAAAAACAAAACAAAACAACAAAACAAAAAAAAAAAAACCCAAAAAACCCACAAACCACCAAAAAACCCCCCCAAAAACCCCCAAACACCAACCCACACCCAAAAACCAGGAATTGGAAGGAGAGGGCAGGAAAGCAAGCTGCCAGGGAGAAAAGGAACGAGGCTGATTGAAATGTCACCGGATTGGGAGTGAGATCAGATCAGCCCCTCCCCGGAGCTGCGGGGAAGCTGCCATCAGCCTGACCGTTAAACTGGAGGATATTTGAAAAGATAAACCCAAAACAAACAAACAAAAAAGATAAAGAAGGCGAGGGCGTGGGGAGGGATTCAAACGCTGCAGCGAATCATTCTGCAAATCCCAGCTCCAACAGGCGAATTTGCTTTTGCTTACGCTGGCAGAAAGCTGGAAGATTGCTGACTTCCGACCCCTCTGGATTTGGCACAGGCGACTTTTAAAGCTGCCTGAAAGCGCCTTATCCCCCAGGAAGGCTCCCAGGGGAGAAAGCTTTGTTCAGACACCGGTTGGAGCCACCCCACACTGCCCAGTGCCGTTCCCAGCCTGGATGGGGACACTGGGCGAGGCTGAGCTGCGCTGGACCTGCTTATGGGAAGTGTTTCTCTTTCCAGAGAAATACCCTCGTCACCCACACCCCAAAACCCCCCTGCAAAGCAGAGTGACAGCCTGTCGCTATCGAGGAGGAAGAGCCTCTGGTGATGTAATGAAAAATTCCCCTTGGTAATTCAGAGAGTGAAAGCAGAGGCTGGGCTGCTGGGAAGGGATTGTGAAATTCAGACTGCGTGGAGGAACTGGGGTGTGCCCAGCCGTGAATATCGCTGCGGTGGGACACTGCAAGGGGGCATGTCGGTTTGGGTTGGCGGCCGATAAAATTGAAATTCCGGCTCCTACCACATCCCTTTTGCCCACCTTTCCCCCCTTCCTGGTTACCCAAATATCACAGGTGTGGGAAATACCTGCCTGTTGCTCTGCTCCCTTGCCTGCAGGACACAGGGGATGTTGAAACAGCTATTTCAGGGCACACAAAGATCCAATCTGCCTTAAACCTCTGGAATGCAGAGGTTCACACTGAGGTGTGAACCTCTCCCCAGCACTGATTCTTTTCTCTAGAAGTCCGTGGGTCTCCTCGGGATTTTTCCCACTTTCCCCAGGCAGGGATGGGGGGTTGCTCAAGGGGGACAGGCTGCATTCCGCAGCAGATGGAATTCAGAGAAAACCCAGCTCGTGTTGCTGCTCGCTGATGAAATGTGGGAAGGAAGAGAGCAACTTTACACCAGGAATTCTTCCTTGTTTTCACACAGGGACACGGCAATGACTCAACTCTGGTTTTGCTGGGCAGGCTGAGACCTTTGGCCCTATTAAAGTGGGACAGCCAGGGCTGTTAAAGGGATCCAGGTGCATCAGGATGCCAAAATGCAGATGGCAGTTTCAGGGGTCTCTCTGCTGAGGACCCACCTGAGATGTGCTGCACTCACAGCATCTGGAGGAGGGAGATGAGAGGGACAGACAGATCCAGCAGCACAGAGGTTGTTTTAAACCCCTCAGAAATGCATTGCGAGGTCTGTGCCCATCTCTCTGCCCTCGAGGGTTGTGCCAGGGGCATGGGGGCTTCCCTACTCCTCTTTTAGGGATTCCAGCTCCAGGGCTGTCAATCTTGGCTTGCCCGAGGCATTCAGCGAGGCTTAACCCCGAGAGCCCTGCGAGGGACGCTGAGCGTTCACGGGGAGCGCTGTGATTGCAAGAACTGAAGCCCATTGGGGTCATTTTCTGCCAGGGCCCCGGGGAAACACTGGGTCGTAATGACATGCACTGTGATCGTTTGTCAGACGGAGATGTCATTAACGGCCGCTCATGTCTCTCCAGGGAAGACACCCGTGGCTGGGGAGGGCTCTCCCCAGTGTGCACATCCCTGCCTCTATCCAGTTAGCTCGTGTTCTGTTTGCCTCTCCTGGTCCCCTGAGATGTGTTCAGGGAAGGAAGGAGATGATTCTGTTTGACTCCTCTTTTCTCTGCCGGACTTAACAAGGATTGGCGTTCTTTTAAATGGGGAGGAAGAGGCAGGAGATGGGAGCCTTGGGATCAGAAATGCGAGGCTCTTCCAAGAGGATTTGTTCTGGTTTAGTCTGTGGTTACACCTCCTCTTCCCTCCATCTCCCCATCCCACTCTGCTCCCTCCTCACACCCACATGCACGGCAATCTTCCACTCCCTGCTGTGGCTTCCCGGGGAAGAGGCTGTCATGTGAAATCCTGGGAGAGAGTTACCACATGGAGCTCTCTGAAAGCATCAGAGCAGGCCTTGCAGAGCGGGCCGGCAGCAGGAGGAACGCTGCGCTCCCACTCCCCGAAATCCTCTCGTGGATGGGAGGTGGGGGGCAACCGGGAATCGTCTTGTAAGCTTGGGAGCCGCCTACATGCACGGCAAGTCTTGTCAGCAGCTGATAGAAGAGGTGGGAGGTGGGGAGATTTCGAGGGGGAAGGAACGTGGAGGCTCCTGTGCCCACGCAGCTCCCTCGTCCTGTCTCCTGCAGGGCTCCCACGGCCGGGACGGCCACGGGCTTGGTCCCGTTGGTGACACACGTGCAGTGAGGAGAGAGACCCCAAAAAGGGACTCGGATGTACCTCAGCAGTGACGCAAAGGTAGGGATCATTAAGCAATTACTTATAATAGTAATCTGACATGCTTTTCCCCGCTACGAAAAGCAGCGTTTCCTTTTGTAATAAAAGCACAGGCTGTTCTGCGTTCTTTATTCACCTCCACGCTCACTGAACGGCTTTGGGGGTGAAAGTGACAATGATCCCTGCTCTCAAGTCACTCTCACCAGTGACCTGCTACCCTTAATGATGGGGGATTTATAACTGAGAAGGTTTAGCGCTGTAGAGTGCTGCCGTCAGGATAGGGCTGGCCAGATCCCTGCGGCAGGAGGAAGGAGCCGCGCTCCCTCCTCACCCGAGTCATTAAATAGACAATTAAGTGTTTGGTGTTGGCATAAACACAGGCAAATTAGTCACTGGAGAAAACCTCAGTGCCTGTGATGGCTGGCTGTGGTTGGAAGGTGGTGGTGACACGCACCTGTGACAGCAGAAGGCCAAGAGGCATGGAGATGGCATGGCATGGCATGGCATGCTCCTGGCTCCGGAATATCTCCCTGATGCCAGCTGTTTTTTGGGATGCCCAGCATCTTGCAGGACACGAGCAAACCCGGCCATGGCAGAGGCAGCAAAATCAAGGTGAAATCTTCAGGAGGAGCACTCATGGAGGGCTAAGGAAGAGCTTGTCCTGCCCTTCAGAGAGCAGATGCACAAGGCAGAGCTCTGGCACGGGTTTGGATTTCTGCAAGGAGAACAGAGGGAGGCACTGGCCTGGTTTCCAGGAAAGGAGAACAGTGTGTCACACAGAAGGCATTGAAAAGACCTGAGGCTTCTGCCTCAGCTTTCGGTCTTACTCCTGGAGACACGTGGGTGCTTGGGAGTTCAAAGGATGAACTGGAGGCTGTCCTGCAGCTGGCAGAGGACAGGAAGCTGTGGGTTCCTCCTGCAGAGCTGCTGGAGCAGAGACCACAGAGGGTGTCCCTGTGTCTGCTGGAGATCCCTGCTTGGCTCAGCATCAATCCCTGCAGCACTGACCTTTGCAGCGGGGCTGTGGGAATCCAAGGTGGACAGGAAGGCTTGGTACAAGGCACCGTCTCCAGTGCCCAGAGCCCCCCAGAACACACTGGCAGCCCTTCAGCGACATCTCAAACCCCCAGAGGATCTCTGACATCCTCTTCAGCTGGTGCACCCCACCGCACAGGTAGGGCTGGGACACCACACGTTTCCTCCAGCCGACCCACCCATTTCCTATTTTCTGCAGACATGACAACTAGTGAGTTAATCCTGCGGGCCACAAACTAAGCTGTATTAGCAGACACCATCTGTCCTTTTTCATTTGCTGATGCACGACCTATTTTGCTGTGTAGTGGAGCAGGCTCTGCGGTTTCAGGGCTTGCATGTTGCAGTGTCCCTGTTGCCAGGGCATAACCCACCGCTCACAGGGACCTGCCAGGGGGAGAAAGTGAACTGAGCACCACTGGGACCTGCTGCCGTGGGCAGGTGGTGGATGAAGCCTGTCCCCGTGGCTGCTTGGCCTCCAAGGAGGTTTGGGTTGAAAGGTCTCAGCAGAACTTGCAGGGACAAGAGCACGACTGCCCTCGGCAGAGAACGCATCCACATTCCCTCACTTGTCAGGAGGTCATGGAGAGAATTCTCATCCCAAAGCGGGGTTTATGGGAACAGGCTCAGCACTCCAGCCACGCTGCTCTGGCTTGGGGTAATTCCTGTGCTTTACAGAGCTGAGCAATGTCAATCACACCAGAACAGGGAAAGACAGGGAGAGAACTCTTCCTTTATCCCTCGCGTCATGTCTTGGAGCAGCGTGGTGACCCTTGTTTGGGTACAGAAGTACAGACATTCTGAAAGGTCATAAAACCATCAGGATTTTCCAAGGCAGTTATTATTTGACTTTACCAACTCTTGAGGCAATTCCAAAGGTTAGTGCCTTGTCGCAAGAAGCCTCCTGAATTTACCAACTTCTAATTTAACTCAGTGCTGGCGGCGGGAATTTTCCCTGAGCTCTGAAACAAAAAGCCAGGAAATTCTGTGGCTGGGTGCTAAGGAGTCAGGAGGGAGCTGAGTGCAGGGCTGGGTGCTAACACACTCATCTGTTCCTCAGAACCAGGATGATCACTGCTCGCTGACCTCTGGACTCCCAAAATCAGCCAGAGAATTTTCAGTTTCCTGCCTCACTGCACAAAAGCGGAAGAGAGAGTGGAAGGGATTATTCAGACTGACCTTGGCCTTAGCCAGACCACTTCTTCCTGAGTTAGCTCAGTTGCGTTATTTGGGTTTTCCAAAGAACTCCCAAGCTCCTGGCTAGGATGTGACCCAAATCCACCCCCTTCAGCACCATCAGTGTGCTCTGAGTAACCAGCACTGCCAGAAAGCTGGCCTGGAGTCATTCCCCTTTCCTGCTAGTCCTGCTCTTTTCTTTTAGAAACTGGTTTAAGCTCTGAACCCTGGGGTTTCCTACCCTGAAATCTGTGATAACTCCTGCCTGCAGAGGTGTTCGAGCCCTCTGCTGAGCTCTGTACCCTCAGCTTCCAGCAGCAGCAAGCTCGGCTGTCTCCTTCCTGCCTTCCCTAAGCTTTGCCCTGAGTTCCTTTGTGCTGTGGACACTGTGAATCAGATGTGACAAGAAAGAAATGACTTCCCACAACATGCCCTGGTGTTCCTGCAAGCTGTGCTCCCCACCCTGCGCTGGGAAAAGGAGAGCTGGTGTCAGGATCTCTGTGCTGGGAACAGTTTGGGGTGTAAATCCCCACTGGTCCCAACTTTTCTTCTTTCTCTCTTTGAGCTTTGGGAGGAGAACTGGCTCAAGAATTGTATTGATCTCAGTCCAGGGACAAACATTCCCCTTCCACAGGCCACAGCCTCTCTCTCCTGTGTGTCATGTGAGGAAGAGGAGCAGGGAAGGGCTGTGCTTTGCCAAGACTAGAACGTACCCAAAGCTGTGACTGCTGTCAGGAGGTGGGAAGAGGAAGAAAGAGCCCATGTGGTCAGCCCTGGAAAGGGCAGTTCCTGCTGAGAACTGCCTGGGGAACATTCCCGCTTTCATAACCAGCAACAGCTGTGGAAAGGGGAAAGAACAGTGATTCTGGGCCCTGCCAGCAGCACCTCTCTCGCCTGCAGCCGGCCTGGGAGAGCAGAGAGAGCTCCCAGCACAGCCCTCTGGCCCCGCAGCAAGGAAAACGTGTGTCATTTTCCAGAGGGCCGAGCCAGCATTAACCAGGTGGGGAATGTATGAGCCTCTCACTCTGAACATGTGCTTTCTCACGATTCCCTTGTCTCAGCTGAGATCTTTCCCCAGTCTGACCCTTGGCTGCCGGGCCCCTCTCCCCAGCTCAGCCCAGGGCTGTTCCCCCTGTGCTCTGTTCTCTGCAGCAGAACAAGGTGGGCAGATGGAGAGGGGAGCTGTGGTTTGTCCTTCATTCCTGGGCTGGCATGGAAAGGCAGATGGGGGTTGTTTTGCTGGGTTTTGCTGCTGACCCACGCCTTGTTTCCCCCAACCTGATGCCCTGACCACCAGCCCATTCTCTCTCTAGCTTCAAGCACAACCCAACCTAGCACAGCTAGGAAATTCCTCTTCTCCCTCCCTCCTCTCCCTCAGCCCTTCACCACCATGAGAAACACTGGTTCCTCTCTGGAGTTGTCATCTGTGGGCTGTCTTAACCAATGTTGGAGCAAACTGCCCCCTGTGCTGCCTCAGGCTGGGCTTTGCACAGCAGAAAATTGAGTAGGAGGTTTCTGGGGCGATCAGTGTGCTCTGAGACCTCAAATGCTTCTCTGAAATCAGGCCCTGCTCTTGCTCCAGAGCATCCTTCTAACAGGGAGGCAGCAGCCTCTCATCTGCCCAGCCCTGCCATCTCTGACCCGGGCTGCCATCCCTTTTTCCCTGAGCACCAGGAAAAGTCCAGGGCCTGACACTGAAACAGCGGTAGCTGCCAAGAGCCTCTCAGCTGCCCCTGAGTTACAGGATCCCTCCCTGCAGTCTCTCAGGAGGAGCTGTCAGCAAAACCAGCCCTATTTAACCAAAGCAGAGACAGCCTGGCTTTACATGGCCTCCCTCTGCCTTTCCCTGCTCCCATGGAATCAGGCATTCTTTGGGAAAAGCCTCTCAGGCGGCGCCGGCTCCTGCGCTTCCCCCTGGACGCGAAGCTCAGCTGCAGCAGCATGCAGGGGTTCACGTAGCTCTGGGTCCTACTCCAGCTATTCCCTCCCCCTTTCCATGGATCTCCTGCAGGATTCACAGCCCAGCACCCAGGGGTGCTCCCCATCCCCAGAACGGTGCCCTCAGCATGGGATGAGCAGCGAAATCGCAGCTGGAGAATCTGGCAGTGGACGTGGAGCGGAGCCCTGTCCCCGGGCTGAGGACCAAGAATGCCTCTTTCCCATCCGACACGCCAAGGCTCCGAGCCCTGCCAAACCCCAGTGTTTGTTCCTGCCTTTGGCAAGCAAGGGATGGCAACAAAAGCATGTGCGAGGCAGAAGGAGTTCAGTGAAGGAGGGAAGTGGGTTTCTCTTGGGTCTGTGTGACCTTTTCTGGTTTGGAAAGAACAGAGATGTGCAGAGATGCTCACAATGCACAGCAAGGCTGTTTCCACTGCCCCAGCAGCAGAACAAACCTCGTGGCCTCCTTCAGTCACAGGAAATTGGAGCCCAGAGCCACAGCCCAGCCTTTGGCTGCTGGGGTGGAACCAGAAATCCAGCTCCTGGGAGTCGGTGCCTTTGCCTGTTTACAAGGAAAATTTATGTGCAGCCATGGAACCTCTCTAAGGGCGCCTTGTCTTCCAGCCCTGGTTCTCTGGGATACAGCTCCCGCTGTGGGATGGGAACAATTTTTCTTCAGCTGGCAGCAGCTGAGCCGAGTTGTCTTGGAGCCCATGGACTGGGAGTTATGTCAGCAATGCCCTTGGCCACGAGGATCCCGTTGACTCTCACCTCTCCCCTTAGAGAAGCAGGTACAGAGAAGGAGCTCTTGGGGCAGGGCCAAGAGAAAGGCTGAGACTGAAGAGACTCCAGCGGTTTCTCTGTGTGCTTCCAGCCCTTCTGGCTTAACCTCAGAGGGAAAAAGTGATGCTGGCAGGAGGAAAGAAGAAGAGTGTGGTTCTGTGCAGGTAAATCAGGAATGTCCCTCGATCCTTCGAGAGCTGAGAGTCAGGAGCAGGTTTAGAGCAAAGATAGAAAAGCTGATTTGGCCAAAGGGATAATATTTCTGTTGGGAACCAGAGAACTATTGATTACTCAACTAACCACAACTATTTAACAAACAGCTACCTCAGCAGAAAGAAATTTCAGCCTGGCTTTAGGGCGAGGAGCGAGGGGACTCCAGGGTGGCCGGGCGATATTGGGAGTGTGTATTCCCACTCTCCTTGACTCTCCTTGCTGCACTGCTGCCCTGCCTGCTCCCGCTGGCACCAGATAAGGAGAGAAAACAAACACAGGGTAGGTGCCTGTGAGTGCCCCTAACAAAGGAAGGGGAAAACCTTCACTGCAGCGGAGTCGTGGCCAAGACAGACTGTGAAATAGGAAGGATTAAAATGTCTCACAGGACCTGGCTCAGCTCCCAAGGCCTTCTCTGGACACTGGCACAAAGGCAGCTCCTCCCGATGCTCTGGGTCTCTGCAGAGGCTCGCAGATCCATAGCACTTTTCCCAGGAGGGAGCACGAGTTCCCAGTTATTGCATTTCTGTATCATTGTGTGCCTGGCAGTGACAGCCTCTGGTGGGGGCTGAGCACACAGGTAACAGAGCATGGCTGTGGGGACGGGGTCACACGAAGGCGCCGGGGTCATGTCAGACCCTCAGCCGCTGCAGCTGATGTGCAGATGCCGGGCTTTGTAATATTCACATGATCGTCCCTTTTGCAGTGTAGGCAAGTATGGGGGAAAGCAAGGAGAGCCAGCTGAGCCACGGAGAAGGTCAAGGACTAGGAGGGTGACGTGGCCTTTCTGTTTGTGAGAGGTCCTGGTGCCATTCCCGCACGAATTTTGAATAACCTTGAAAAAAAATCAAGTTGGAACTTGACTTTGAAGCGGCCCCGCTGCTGGTCATGCATGACCACAACCTCGGGGACGAAACTGCAGAACAGCAGCGCTAACTCCTCCCTGCGCCCTTCCCAAACTGGCCCTGGGAGCCCAGCTCAGGCTGTGCCCTGCGAGGTCCCACTTGGAGTGCCCATCCCGAGCTGGCCCCATCCCAGCACAGCTGCCCTGGGCAGAGCTGAGGGCTGGCACGGAGCAGCTGATGGGCCCTCCCCTCCCTGCCTGCCCATGCCAGAGGCTTGGAATGCAGCTGGCCCCGCTGCCACCTGGGTGCCAGCACTGCCTGTCACCCTCCAAGCGCTGGGGCTGCCACCCCTCGCTCCCAGAGAAGCCCCACAGAGCAGCACAAAGCTGTTGCTGTTGGCAGTTTCCATCCCATAAGCAGCACTATGGCCACCTGGGCCGCTCCCAAGTGGTCCCAGTAGACCCAGCATCTGCGCCTTGGTGGGGAAGGATTGTGCATCACGCAGCAATCGCTTCCCTAATTAAAGCATGTTTGCGCTTCTTGTTGCGACTGCGCTCTCAAGCGCTCCTGACTGCGTTTCTCCCTGGCCCCACTGGGTCACGGCCCCCCAGCCCTTTGAATGCCTCGGGAAATGTGTTGGTTCGACAAAATGGTCACGACAGAAGCATTGGCCTCTCCCTGAGCTTGGATTTCAAGCAAGGTTTCTACTTTGTGCCTCTTCCATCTCCGCCCCTGTGCTGGTTTCTGACACCCACAGGGATTACCAGCGCTTGATCCCAGATGTGTTTTCCTCAGGCAGGCACACACTGGGAATCCTGTCAGGCCAGAATCAGGTCAGCACGGATGAGTGGGGTGCTCACAAACTCATTTTCTAGTTTGCTAAGGCTGTGTAGCCCGAGTGTGGGTGTACAGCCCCAACGCCCCACCGCTGTGGGATCCGAGCTGGGAAGCCACAAGCAGCAAGGAACGAGCCCAGCTCTTGGATTAAGAAAAAAAGGTGAAGTTCCCCCCCAGGCCCACGGGCCAGCACAGCACACAGGTACTGCTGGGCTGCTGCAGGGCAGAGGTGACCGTCACCCTTGCTCCCTCTGCTAACAAAACAGATCCCGTTATGCAACCCTTGTGCTAAAAGGCAACACGACACGCACAGAGGCTTCAAGGACTTTGTTATTTTGCCTTCCAGCGCTGCAGATCCCCAGGATCCACATCCAGAGCGCTCCTGGCAGTGCCCCCACACCTGGCTGCCTTCCCCAGAACTATTGGTGCTGCACAGGCAGGGGAAGTGCTGAGGCTGCTGGGGATGTGCAGTTTAGGATTCCCACCACAAACGTGCGGCTGGGCTCGGTCCCAGTGCACCAGCTCTGCTCACAGCCGCCTCTAAGATAGATGCAGCTCAGAGGCTGGAGTCTCCAACTTCTGATTCATTTCATCAATGATCCGTGCTCCAGGGAGAACTCTGCTCCCCTTTTCCAGCCAGGGACCAGGGCTGCTCTCCAGTCCCTTTATCCTGTTCGGAAAGTGCAGAACTCCTGGCTCTTCCCAGCGCGGCACCAGTGACACGCACACTGCTCTCCTGGGGGGAGCATCTGCACCAGCTCCTGCAGCAGCCAGCTGGGCTCTGACCCGCTCCCACTGCCCCACGGCCAAGCCCCGCTGTGCCGGGCTCTTCAGGCATTGTGTAATATTCCCGCTGCCCAGGAGCCATCCCCCAGCAGCGCATCGCCCCGAGAGATGCCGAGACAGGCGCTGATCCCACAGCCGCCCGTGGAGCCTCCCCTAGCCCCGCTGTCCCCGGGAGCATCCCTTACCTGTCCCCGGAGCCCACTCCCGGTGCCGCGCTCTCCCCTCCGCAGTGTCCCCGCTCTCCCTTTCCCACTCCCCTTCCCTCTGCGCCACCTCCCCGCGTGATGTCAGCGCAGCCCGGCCCCCGCACCCTCCACGCCACGCAGCCGCCCATCGCATCCCGCTGCCGCCGCTTCCCTGCCCGGCGTTGCCACGGCGACAGCAGGGGAATCCCATCCTCTGCTCCTCCACCTCCCGGGGCCTCGCTTGGTATCACCCACTGCGGCTCTTCCCAAAAAGAGACCGCGGGAAGGGCAGGGCGACAGCGGGGGACGAGCGGCAGGGAGCGGCCGGCGATGGCTTTGTGCCTCGACGTACCTGGAAGGGAGAGCAGAGGCGGCCAGGGGAAGCGGGCTCAGAGCAAACAGGCTCTCACCTTACCCGCAGCAGTTTCCACCCGTGTCCCCTGAGCTCTTGCCACCTCCCCGCTCCCTCCGTTCCTCGCTCCCAGGCAGTTCTTTGTTCCTCAGCCCCGCGTGCTCTCGCTCCTTCGGGGCTGTCCGTGCACACGAGCACCGCGACGGCACCAAGCCCCCCCAGACACCTCCGCAGCGGCTTCTCCTCGCCCCCACAGCAAGGTCAGAGATCAGGTTATCGGTCAGGAATTTAAGACCAGCTCTAAAGCAGACCATCAGGAGTCGGCGGGCTCATCACCACGAACCACAAACCCACAGCGAAAGGTTTTCCTGCGATCCCTGGCTGCAATGGTTTTCATTGGGAAGGGAGAAGGGCAGATACATTTTTAGGACTGCAGCACATTTTTAATGGAAAGAGATGGCCCAGGGCTTTCATCCCTCCCCCCATTCAAGATGCTGTTTCTTTTCAGCAGAAATATTGCTGCATTAGAGAACAGGTCACTTCCTCTATCAGCGAGAATTCAGTGTCCTATTTGATGCTGGTCCTCGTGCTATAAATAGGAATTTCCCCCTTTTATAGTTGCTGAATAATTGTGTGTATGAAATATGAACAGAGTTTTCAAAAGAGTGCCTGATAAGCAGCTTGCTGGAACGAAATGGTTGAGCAGAAGGAATTTACAGCACCTGCAGAGCATCGTGTGCTGTGGAAAACATCCAAGGTCAGCCTGAGAGAGACAGGTCACGGCACAGATCCAGCTCCAGAGGATCCAGGCTCGAGCTCACAGACTCCCCACTGCAGCCTCCCCACAGCTCCCCAACAATCCATTCCACGCTCCACACTCGGGCAAGGATCAAACAGAGGCAGCGCAGCTCCGAGGAGCCAAGGCTCCTCCATCCCACAGACCAGAAAGCCAGGAGGAGCAGGCAGAACGGGTTTTTAAAACAACAGCAGGCAAGGAGCAGAGGGCACAATCCCAGACAAGGAGGAAGAGCTCAGTTTAACATCCACCATCAAAAGGAACAAGGGAAGGACACCACAAAGGCCAGAGAGGTAATGAAAACACCTGAGCAGAGACGGAATGGCGGAGGAGCAGGAGAGCCCAATGATGCTGGAAAACCAGTAATTTCTGCAGGAAATGGGTACATGCAGCCCAGCCCTTTCTGGTGCCTGAACACACGCTGGGCTGCAAGAACCACGGATAAACAGCAAACCTCCAGCAGTCCATCAGGAACAGCCTGCTCTGGGATACCACAGAGGGGCAGAGTCCCTGTGGAGTCCCAGGAAATGCTCTCACTCCCTGCATTAGGACAGATTTTTTTCCCCGTGAATTTAGAGAGAGGGAGCGATGCAGCGAAGTATGAAAGGCAGAAACAGAAGGCACAATAATGAGGCTTCCAGTTGGTGCAGGAGGAGAGAAGGAAATAACATCAGCTCCTCCACACACTGGAGATTCAAAGGGAGGAGGAAAAAAAGGGATTACATCAGTTCAAATACTGCAAGGAGCTCTGGACAGAGAGGATACACAGGGGCTCGGTGCTTTCAGCCTCACACAGGAAGAAACAGGAGAGAGAACCAGCAAAAACCCACCATTGCTATGGTGATCTAAAGCACTGGACACACTCAGCAAGGAGAAGAGATAGAAGGAATTATAAGCCACATTTCCAGCTGCACAGAACATCCTTGAGATAGGATCAGGCCCCAGGATCCACCCAGCTCAATTGTTAGTTGATGCTGTCATCAGCTTCCTCATCCTCCACACTGTCTGCAGGTCAAAGAGGACACAGCACCAGATACAAATGTAAAGGGGTTATTTTATTATTGATTCAGAGGTTAGACAAGGCACCATTTGATCTAAAAAGAAATGCAAAAAAACCCACCCCTCAATTAAGTGTTATTTTCGCAGGCAATTAAGAAAAGTCTCTTTTGCATTTCTTCAGCATTGTGTGAATTCCAGCTTGGTCATGATCACAGAAAAGCCACCCCATTCCCAAGTAAGGCAGGTTTGGACTAGAGCCACGGCCCCTCTGTTCAGCAGCAGAGAATCCTTGAGAAGTCTCTATGCCAGGGTTTAGGAATGCAGCAGAACAAGAAAAACAAAACTTCCAGGAAAAGACCACGGCATCTCTTTTTTCCTTTCTATTTCAGACATGATGAATCATTTGTTCCTTTTGGTCCTCGCTGATAGGAAGCAACTTCATTAAAAAATCACCTCAAACCTTTCAGTGGCCTCAGAGTACCAAGAACCCACGAGACAAACCCTGAAAAGTCCTGGGGAAGCCTGAAATAACATCTAGCCCTGAGAGATGTTTCCCTCTCCCCAATTGTTTTTGCCTCCACAAACATGATTTCTAAGGAAAAGGTCACCTCCTCTTCACAATGATTCTGCCAAATAAGAAATCCAACCAAAACCCAACCAAATCAACCCTCCCAACCCCTTGTTTACCACCTCCTTCCCCCGCTCCCATCAATCATACCCCCCTCCCAGCTGCCCTCCCTGCACACAGGGAAGGGCTGCAATGGGTGATGTAGCAGAGTGTGCAGCGTTTGGTGGTGTCTCATCTGCTGGATGGAGTCACTCGGCTGGAATAAATGGGAACAGAGAGAGAAAAAAAAAAAAATATTTAGGGAAAAACAAACAAACGAAATTAAGCATGGTTTATGGCAAAAGGAAAAAAAAAAAAAAAAGGGCTGGTGAGCTGGATGTGAAGCGAGCACAAGGGAGGAAAGGAATGGAGAGTGGGGGAACATCTTGCTCTTGCTGTGGAGTAAAACCAAATCCAGGAATGCCAGCTGGCTGGGAACCCTTCCCAGAGTGCAGGGGGCTGCAGCTCTCCCTTTGACTCTCTCAAAATAAAAGCTGCTTCCACACAACTTCTTTTAGTCACCAAGATGCCAGGGCAGCTGTAAGCCACACTTTCTGGGGCACACCAGTTCCATCCTAAATGCTATCCCGACCTCCCAGAACACCAACTCCAAGTTACCCTTGCACAGGAAACCCAGAGACAGAGCAAGGGTCATCTGGGAATCCCAGGGGATGACAGGCTGCTGGCAAAACCAGCCCTGTTTACTGTCAGAGCCTTTCTCCTCAGTCATGTGCTTTCTAGAGCAACAAGTCCACTGCTTTTGGTTGCCGGTGTTATTTCCAGTTTGCTGGAAGGGAAGAGGTTCTATCCCTGGAAAGGATGTGTGACAACAGAGAGAGGATTGTCAGGCAAAAGAGAAATTGTCAAGGAAAAGAGCAAGGGATTCCTGAGGATTAAACATCTGCTCTGGCCACAGAGCTCAGTGGGCCATCGCGAGGGAGACAGGAGGATACTCATTAACACTCAATCAGTAAACACACACGGAATGCCAAAGGACAAAGTTTCATCTGGGCAATCCGTATTTACAGCAGGGTCCTCTAGGAAGGGCTGGAATCCCTCACGGCCAAAGGTCAGCGCCAGCCCTGCAGTGTCACCACACAGCAGCACAACGGCCTGGAAAGGCCGAGGCACTGAGCACACACCGTGTCCTCAAACACAGCCTGACGGAGCTGCTGGATTCGCTCAAGAAACGGGAACGTTTCCGTGAGCTCCTAACAAAGGTCGTTAGCTCAAGGGCAGAGGGAGGCAGTGGTTAGTAACGCTGTCTCTTGAGCCTTGAGAAATCATTTGTTTTGCAGTAAGGCTTTATTATATTTAGACTTTGGGATCGGGAGAAGCTCAATGCATCTTCCTCTCCTTGGCCAACACCAAGGCAAGAGTGAAGAGATAAAACCCAAGTCCTTTTCTTACCCTCAGGACATCCCCACCTGCCCCACAGTAACTGTCAGTTTCCAACCGCAGATTCCACATTAAAAAAGACCAACAAGCATCTCACTAATTTGCTATAAATCCCACAAATAAATAAAGGTCGAAGCCCCCCGCCCTCTTTCTGCCCCCGCTAAGTGCCATCAGAACAGGAACCTGCCAGCCCACAGGGAATAAAACACATACAAAGAGAACACGTTGTCAGCCGGCCCCGAGCAGCAGCCAGGCTGCTCCCACAGCAACACGCAGAGAGCAACCCCGGGTTTCAATCCTGCAGCTTCACATCTCCTATGAAATCCTTCCCCAAAGCCCCCGTGGGGTGCCCAGGAGGAGCTGGAGGTACAGCTCCTTGCAGGGAGGTGCATTTCTAGGGCGAAACGAAGGCTTTTTGACCCAAAGGAGTGCAGAGCCCATTTTGGGCAGCTGAAGGCTGGGCTCGCTGCGGCCTCTAGAGGCCAGAACCCCAGCATCCACACACAGACTGGCGTTCACGTGTAGCGACATCGAGACCGTTAACAGCTCCTTTAATTCGAGAATTAGCACAGCCCTGCCTTGGGCTGCATCACCTCCTCCCTTCCCCTTCTACTCTGCTCAGCTCTTCACCCTCCTCGGCCCCAGAGAGACAGAGACAGAGAAAAGAGAGAGGAGAAACAGGAGAGCCCCATCCTGGGACAGAGCCTTAAACGAACATAACCAGGTCTTTACATGTTGCTTTCGTGAAGGCTGCCAGGATGCTGGCAAACACCACGTCGGGAGACTGGGAGGCATCCACGGCCGTGTGGATCCCTCTCTTGCTGTAGTAGGACACCAGGGGGGAGGTCTGGGTGTGATAGGCCTTCAGCCGGGTTTTCAGGGCCGATTCGTTATCGTCGGAGCGGCGGATCAGGGGCTCTCCAGTGACCTGGGAGAAGCAAGGGGACAGTCTCCAGAGAGCTGCAGCCTGGGATGTTCCCCCCTTCTCTCCCTGCCGGCCTCCTGCAAGGCGGAGCTGCACAGAGGTGTTCAGGGGAGACGGAGTGAACCCGGGGCAGCCAGAACAAGTCCCAGAGCAGTCACTGAAGAGAGAAGGGCTCAGCACTGTCGTCTTTTATCCCCACACACCACTCTGCTTGCTAAAAAGGAGCCTCGAGACCGGGCACCAACGACAGCTGCTCCCCAGGAGGGAAACCAGTCACAACCCACCGCAACTTGAGCTGTGGACAGAGTCCAACAAGTTCTGAGGCTGGCAGAGCCTGGGCCAGCTCTGCAGACTGGCCATGCCCTTCATCCATCCATCCATCCATCCATCCACTCATCCATCCACCCATCCCTCCATCCATCCATCATCCATCCATCCCTCCATCCCTCCATCCATCTGTCCGTCCGTCCATCCATCCCTCCATCCATCCATCCATCCCACATCCATCCATCCATCCATCCATCCACCCATCCCTCCATCCATCCCTCCCTCCATCCATCCATCCATCATCCATCCATCCATCCATCCATCATCCATCCATTCATCCATCATCCATCCATCCATCCATCCACTCATCCATCCACCCATCCCTCCATCCATCCCTCCATCCATCCATCCATCCACCCATCCCTCCATCCCTCCATCCATCCCCGCTCCCTGCAGTGCCGTCGGCTCAGGCTGCCCAAGCAGCTCCCCACGCTCCCCAGAAAGCCAGGACAAGAAGGTACAAGAGCAGGAAGGAAAGGAGTTTTTCCAGGGAGAGACTGCAAAGCATCAGCTAAACCCAAAGCAAGGTATGCTGTGGCCTTGGGAGCTCACATACATCGTCCTTCATGTGCTCTTTCGGGGGTCTGAACTCCTCGTGATACGAGCGGCCACTCGCTGGGTGAATCAGCCTGAGACAGAAAAGAAGCGTCAGCAAAGCAGCCCAGTCAGGACAAGATCTCCTGATCCTGCCACTCATCAGTACAGAAACATCTGCCACGGCAACATCATTAGCCTTTTGCTTGTAAGGAAATTCTCTCCAGTTATTTCTGTACCAGGGGCCTCTTCAGCTTGGAAGAGCAGCTGCGCTGCGAGATGGAGAAGGGGAGTTTTACTTCCTGCTCTGCTGGGAAAGGACAACTGTGCCAGAGAGCACACTCCTGATCCTGGAGGAAGTTCACTGGGGCCCAAATGTGTTCAGTGCCCTGTGTAAGGTAGCATTAACAGCTTTGGAGAAGGAAGAACTTAAAGGGGTGAGCTGAGATTTTCTATAGAAACCCCTGATTTATGGGGCGCGGAAGGGGCTCTGCTCAAGGCTGGCCCACGCACAGGAGAACAGGCAGCAACAGAAACCAGCATCACTGGCAGCCCTAAGCACCGTGAGGACAACCTGGGATCTGAAATGAGGATGCTCTTCCACAGACCAGGCAATCCCAACCCGTGCCCTGAGCACTGGGACACGAGGATTACCGTCCAGTGATCCTCCGGATCAGCAAGGAGTCGGGGATGCTGAACTCAATGACGGAGTCGAGCTTCTCTCTCCTCTTCTCCAGGAGCTCATCCAGCTGCAACAGCAAACACCCACCTCAGAGGGGCTGAGGGAGCAGGGACCCCTGGTTTTGAGGGAAGGAGGTGCTGGAGCAGCCCCCAAGCAGGGGCTCCCGTACCATCTCTGCCTGTTTCACGGTGCGTGGGAAGCCGTCCAGGAGGAACCCGTTCTTGCAGGGAGGGGAGTCCAGGTTGTTCTCAATCAGCTCCACCACCATCTCATCGCTCACCTGCAGAGATGAGACAGGCATGTTGTCAGGAAGGACAGCCTGAATCTACACACAGCTGCTGCCCCTGTGGACAGGGTGGGATTTTTGGAATTGTCCTACGCAGGGCCAAGGGTTGGGCTTGATAATTCTTGTGTGTCCCTTCCAACTCAGGATATTCTGTGACTCCATGATTCATGTCAAAGCTCAGGCTGCCTGTTCAGACCTGCCCACATCAGGGCAGCACTCCCTGCAGCACCAGGACACAGGCAATGCCACATTTCACTCCAGGGACACTCCAGCCTGCTCAGGGACTTGGACCAGCACTGTTAACTCACTGTTACAAAGGTTGCTGTATTGCAAGGAACACTGTCAGCTCAAACTCCTTAGGTTATTATTTCTTTTTTAAACCAACTCACAATGCAAAATATCAACATAACCTTGATTTCCTGTTACTTTGTACCTTCACCTACACATCCCCTCCTCGGGAGGCAGGTCCAGGCAGGAAGGGCAGAGCAGGCGAGTTGCTCATTGACTCCCATAAACCTGGGATGAAGGTAAAAGCCCAAGAGTTGCTGACAAGCTCTGGCTTCACTGGATAATTTTTTTCCCGTACCACTGGGATTAGTGCCTTTTCCACACTGCAGCACTCACAGCTGCTGAAGCCCCAGAAATAGCTGTTTATTTGGGAGCAGCTCTCCTCAGCAGCGCTGTTTTCTCCAGCACACACAGCTGGGACCCAGCAGGTTTGGGGACCAGGCTTGCCACAATACACAACAGCCCCGCAGGCGGCGGCGGGAGAGGTAAGCAACAAGTCACTTCTGTGCCTTCCTGATTACATCCTTTGGAGGAAAAAAGATCCTCAGCATAAAGCCCATGCTGAAATGCTGCTGTGCTCCCAGCTGAGTTATCACAGAGCTGCAAGATGTACCCATGGAGCAGCCTGGAGCTGCCTGCCACACGCACGTGGCAGATATCACCAGCCTGGCCAGATAACGTTCCTATCTTTCATAACCAGCTGGGTATTGCAGGCTTGGTGTTGCAATGAGCTCCGAGCAGAAGTGAGATAAAGGCTTCTCTCCCCATCTGGGGCCTGCAGATTCTCCCTGGGGTGTTACATGCCCATGGCAGCCACAGCGATGCTCGAGATCTGCCCCACGCTGGGGCAAGTCACTGCAATTTGTGGTCCCTCGAGTTTCCTTAAGATATTTCAGTCATTAGGATAAGATAATGAGACCCTCAGAAAATGAATGTCAGAGATTCTGACTCGTATCTCTTGGGGATGCAAAGTGTTTCTCCCATACAGGAGCTGCTGTAATTACCACAGCAACACCTTTAGGTCTACTTTCACCTTATAGTTACAGGTGAATCGAGCTTATGCAAGAGCTGGGATGCAGATGAACCCTCTGAAGTGATACCTGGAGCTCAGGTATCACCTGAAGAAGCAACTGAGCCGCAAAGCAGGGCTGTAACATCCTGCAGCTCCAAGGATACACTGTCACCCCAGTGTTCAGGAGCCAGAAAACTGCCAGCCAGACCGCACCTCCTAAAAGATAAAAACAACCCAAGGCCACAGGCTGCTGGTAAGCAAATAGTAATTCTGAAGAGGAAGGATGACTGTATAGGATGCTTCTCCTGCAGGGTGAAAGAAAGCCCTCACCCCATCCTTACCTCCACCCTGCAATCTGCCTCCCTACACTCATTAGACAATCCTAATTAGGAGGTGGATTTTGTCTGCTCTCATTCCAGGTGCTGCCAGCCCACGTCCCCTCCCAGCACATTCCCCCGCGACCCACCAGCTTCCCCGAATCCATCGTTTCCTTGAGCCGCTTGCCCAGCTCGGAGCCCGAGGCCACCATGGCCCGCAGCATGTCGCCGGTAGCCAGGTGGCACACGCAGTAGGTCTCGGCCAGCTTCGGGGCCTGCAGGAGAGGACGGAGAGGTGAGACCGGAGCTCGGAGGCTGAGGATCCCCGGGACAGTCGCTGCACGTGGCGGGGCCGGGCACGGAGCCGCGGAGCTCAGCGGCACCGCGTCCCCGCTCCGGGACAAAGGGATCCGGGACAAAGAGCCCCAGCGAGCGGGCCCTTGCAGGCGGGAGCCTTCCCGCGGAAGGGAGGCCCGGAGCCACACGAACACACCGCACAGCCTCCCCCCCTCATCCCTCCGCGGGCAACGCAGGGCCGGACACCCGCGATCCCTCCACGCGGGCAGGGGGGGCCACAACGCCGTGAGCGCCGGCGGCGGGGAAAGCCGGGCGGGCCGATCCCGCCGCTCCCTTCCCGTCCGCATCGCCCCTCACCTGCGTGCCCTTGCCGGCGCCGGGCGGGCCCAGCAGCACGGCGCGGATGCCGTGGCGGATCCCCGCGGCCGGAGCCTGCCCGCGGCCAGCGCCGGCCTGCGCGCTCGGAGCCATGGCCGCCGCCGACTGCGCGCCCGGGCCGCGCCTCGTGGGCGGGGGACAGCGCCGGGGGCGGGGACATGCAAATGAGGGGGCGGGATAGGCAAATTCAGCGCGTCTTGTCCCTCTGAGTGGGCGTGGTTAAGCGGTGGTGGGCGTGGTTAAGCGGTGGTGGGCGTGGCTCGGCGGCGCCACGTGGGTGGGCTCGGTGTCGCCGCGCTCCGCCCCGAGCTGTCCCCAAGGATGTCCCGGGCGCTGCCGCGGCCGGGGCTGGGACACGCAGTCCTAGAAGGATATCGAGCTGCGGGAATATGGCCAGAGAAGGGCAGCGGGGGTGGAGTAGGAGCCTGATGAGGAGCGGCCGAGGGAGGATGGGTGGCTGAGCCGGGAGAAAAGGGGGTTCAGGGGAAGGAGGTTCAGGGGTGACCTTATCACTCTGCGCATCTGCCTGGAAGGAATTTGGAGCCAGGCGGGGGTAGGGCTTGTCTCCCAGGCAGCTGGGGACAGGGCAAGAGGACACAGCCTTAAGCTACTCAAGGGGAGGTTTAGGTTGGACATTAGGAAGAATTAGACATTGTAATGGGTTGTCCAGGGAGGTGGTGGTGTCACCGTCCCTGCAAGTGTTTAAGGAAAGACTGGACGTGGCACTTGGTGTGTCCTGTCCTGTCACAGCTGGACTCTGTGATCTCAGAGACCTTCTCCAAGCTGATTGATTCTGTGATTCTGAGCTGCGCTTGCCCTGGCGCTGCGTGGGATGGGCTCAGTGCCCTGCTCACTGCGCTGCTCAGCACATCCAGGAGAGACAGGCCCTGGAGGGTTCTGCATCTCTCTGTTCTCCCAGCCTCTCTGCATGATCAGCGCATCCCACACAGCCCAGTCCAGCGCTGGTGATGGGCCAGAGCGCAGGCAAACCCGGCCAGGATCTCACAGCAGACAAGAGCTTCCTGGCCCTGTGGCAAATCCAAGGCCACCGTGTTGAATAGAGAAATCCCAGGATAAGTCGATCCTTCTCACTGCCCCCTCAGTGGGGACAGCCTCTCCACAGACAGAACACTGGCTCCTCAGCAACACCAGAGAGGAACCTGCACATTCAACAAGAAGAGTTAAAAAACCCCTGCTGATCCCTTCCTGTTTGTGGGACGGAGCAGCGGCACAGTTTCCAAGAGCCAGGTCTCACGGGTCAGACGGAGCAGCTGCACTGATGGCAGAGCTGGATCTGCCTCTGGGGCACCCACCAAAACCAGCAGCAGCTCAGCAAGGGCAGGATCCGTCCAGCATCCCCCAGCTGCCTCCCCCTCTGTGAAGTCCCAGCCAAGCGCCGCTCAGCCTTTAATCTGCAGGAGGCCTGGTTTCCCTGGCAGCAGATTTCCCGGGTGTTTCGGGCTCTCTTCCCCCTGAGGGTCCCCGTGCCCAGGATGAGCAGCTGCGGGAAGCAGGGCCGGGCTGCCAGGCTGGGGAGGAGCTGCGGGGACTCGGTGAGAGCCCGGGGTGCTTGCAGGGGGCAGCCCCAGCCTTGGGAGAGGGTGGGCGAGGAGGGGGAGCGTTCTCCAGAAGGGATGAAGGATGCTCGGAGGCGGCTCAGCCAATGGGGTGGCTGGATTTGGTTGTCATGGCTACGGTTGGGAGGCAGAGCAGGGAGAGGATGCTGGAAGAGAAGGGGTGCAGAGCCCCCCATCCTCGTCAGGGGCTCAGGGCAGGCGGGGAGCTGGCGCAGCACAAACAGATCATTCTCTTTGGAAACTCATGGCAGAATCTGTTTAAATGCTTTCCGAGGTAAGAGGGCTTTAGGGGGGGCTGTGGGGGAGCTCTTTTGCCTGGCCCAGTGAGAAGAGAGCTGTGGATGCTGAATTTGGGGATGGGGGTGAGGGGCATCGTGCCCCTCACCCACTCTAAACCCCTGCAGTGCTTCTCCCCAGAGACCCTGGGCTGCGCTGGCACAAAAATTCGGAACTGTGCGGGGTTTCTCCGAAATGCAAGCTGCCACAAGTCGGAACCCTGGCTGCCCTTAGTTTGTAAGAGGTGTTTGGCTCTCCAACAGCAGGAACCTGGGAGAGTGAGTTTAGGTTCCCATGGAAAGTGGCACCGTTCGTGTCCATCATCCCTGTGCCTGGCACAGGGCTTCTGCCAGCGAAAATTCTGAATGAATGAGGATTTCTGCCATTCCCAAGCTGCCACAAATTGGAACCCTGGCTGCCCTTGGAGTGCCAAACACCTCCCACAAGCTGGCATCAGGAACCCGGGGGCTGAGTTTAGTTTCCCATGGCGAAGGATCACCGTTCACATCATCCTCGCTCCTTCTCACAGCTCCTCGGCCGTTACTGCAGTCTGCCCGGATTTCGCCTTCAAATGGAAAAGATCAAGGCTTCATCAGAGTCCTGTGACGCTCCTGCAGGGCTCATGAGAGAGGTGAACCGGGTCTGTGGTCTGGCTGGTGCACGGAGTTCGGTGCCGTGCCAGTGGACTGCCTCAAACACACAACAAAGGATGCTTAGAGTAGCATCAGGAACATCCCTAACCACTCAAATATATAAATTTTGAAAGAGAAAACTCAAAAAGAGCTGCAGCAAAAAAAAGCCAGCTCTAATTATCCATAATCAAACTATCAGATGTAATAAAAATAACCCCATGTCCAATCCCCTTAAAAAGAGTCAAATATATGCCCAGGATCTCAAACTTAAAAAGATCTGTCTCTAACCAAATAAAAAGCAAAAATCCCATGTGTTTTGAGCTATATGAATTCATTAACCTAACACTTCAAACCCACAAAAATTTAAAACCTTAGTCAACACTAGTATGCCATATACACTAATCCCATCACTTTATACAAAATCAAACCCCATTTCTCTAACTAACATAACCAAAACCCTACAAATTCTAACTGTAATGAAGCCTAAAACATCTAATTAAAAATGAAATAAAAAATTCCCATTATATCTAACCCCAAACCCCAGACATTCCAAGCAAATGTCCTCCAAAAGAAATACTTTAAGTGCCAAAAACCCTCAAACATTTAAAATAACTCCTGCAAAAATGCCCCTCTACCCACCACGCCACCAATATCCCACGAAACAAATAAATTACTCTCTTCATACAGTGCACCCATAAAAATTTTTAAATCTCCCAAAAATCTTTAAATAATTACAAATTAACCCAATAAAAGATTTAGTCTCATTTATCAAAGAACCCCGAAAGAAGCACAAACTCAAAAACACCATACAACCACCTACCGGCAAACAAACCACACTACAGTCTCTTCATTAATTCTTTATCACATCATAAAAATGAAACAGAAATAAAAAAACCCCGCAACCGTATAGAATCCCACACAACGAATCACAATAACGGGTAAAAAAGATAAATCAACCTACTAAACTCAAAACTGTACAACTGACCCTAAACCTGACTAAAAAAACCCCAACAAACCTATGCTAACTCATAAATAATAACCAATACTCTATAAAATTGACTAAAAAACCAAACTAATTCACAACATGAAAAGAATCTAAACTACTAGAAAATAAAAGAACGTCGCTGCTTCAAAAGACTACCTAAAAAATCCACCATATCAATAATACCCATGTTCCCAAAAGTCAAACTAATAAAAAAATCAAAACAACAAACCAATCAAACTACGACAATAAAAATAGCACAAATTAACTTAAATTGACAACACCCCCCAAAATTATTCCTAACTCAATAAAACCATAATGCCTCAAACCACCACGACAAAAATAGCACCTATAAATACGCACAAAACCCAAAGACCAATTTAACCATAAAGAATATCTCCCAAACTATCTGTAACTATAAAACACATACTGCAAGCAAACAAGCCAAATAAAGAAACCCCTATAATACAATAATCCAATTAAAAGTATTTAAAACCCCTGACAAATTAACTACATCTCAACCACCTCAAACCCATCAAAACAAACACTATGTGCTCACCATAATAAAAGCCACCACTAAATAAATTAAAAAATCCCCTATAACTCAAGATACTGCCCATTACACCATTGTAAACCTTAAAAAGCATATCCTTTAAAAATATAATACCCCACCAAAAAAATTCAACAGCAAAACTCAGCTCAAACCCAACCAGATAAACTAAGAAACATAACAGTAAATAAATAGACCATATCCCTTATCATACAGCATCTATAGAGAAAATAAAACAACACAATCAACCATTAAAAACCACCTTAAAAACCACTGAACAGAAAAGAAGAAGAAAAAAACCTTAAAAAATTTAAAAACTGCATCTAACAGTGCCGCTCTCCCCCACCAGGTGGCGCCGCTGAGCCGCCCGGCGGCGGAAGCGGAGTGCGCGCCTATACGGCACTTACGGTACGATCCGTATGTACGGTACCTGGGAGCGCACGCAAAACACGGCACGTGCCCGTCCCGGTGAGGGTGGCACACGGGCACAGAGGGGACGAGCGCGCGCTCAGCGACACGCAGGTCACCTACACACAGCCACAGACGTGCACGGGGCCGTACGTCACCCAGAGATAGCTGTACGTGCACCCACGGGTGCTACAGGCTGTGACCTCCAGCTCCCACGCCCCTGCTGGATGGATGTTCCCCCAGCTCCATGGCTGGGGGCACACAGCGTGCCATCACGTCCCCGTGTCACAGGGGCCGTGCGCCCAGCACGGGACTTGTCGCCAGCCCCACAGTGGGGACGCAGGCTGGGACATTTTTATAGAAAGTGAGGAAGCCTGGGTGAACAGAGAGCGGAAAAAAAAATTCACTAAAAGCAGTGAGAAAAGGAGCACAGGTCGGCTTCCGGCACGTGGGCGCACAGCTGGGGCGGCAGCTGGCTCTGTAGAGGGAGCTGGGGACAGGGACAAGGGACGAGGGACCCTTGCCTTCAGCCCTGCACTCCAGAATTCTCTTCATCCCAAAGGAATGGCGCTGGACAGAGCAACGGCAGCGGGGGTTGGTGGCAGGGGATGACGGGGATGGGTGTGCCCAGATGTAAGGCTTTGTGAGTTGTTCCCCCAGCACCCTTGTTCCCAGCTGCTGGGGTCAGGGATGGGATAAGGAGAGAGGCCAAAGGATGGAGAAACCAGTGGATATTTGGGCCGGACCGCATCATTCCCGGCTTGGATTTTGGCTTTCATTCCCAACAAGAGGGTAGGAGCTGCTTCTAAGACCCTGAGTGTGGAAACTGAGGCGGGGACAGTCTCAGCTCTGGGGTTTGGGAATGGGGACCCCCAGTTTGGTCACTCCCCAGGAGCCCTTGGATTGTGCGGCCACAGCTCCAGCGGGTTTGGAGGAGCGCCGAGGGGACACCCCCATGTCCCCCCCTTTCCTGCAGGAGACAAAAGAGCCCCTGCTCACCCTGCCGCTGCCCCTAAGGCGGCATCTGCTCCAGCTGGATGGAAACTGTGTGTCAGAGGAAGTTGGGGGGGACACCCAGGTGTCTTCCCCCAGCACCTGCGCCAAGCCTGACCCCCCCATTCCCTGGCACACCTGGGATGAGCTGGGCCCGTCCCCATGGGGTGGGCTCCCAGCAGAGGGAGGGCACAACCCTCACCCCCACCTTTGCTTCCCACTGCTGCTTAAACCCAGAACGGCCACACAACCCAAACGCTGGGGGGGTCCCCATCATCAAACCACAGCACTGACACCGTCCCTGCCTCAGTTTCCCCACTCAGGGCCTGAAGGGTGGCTTCTCATCCCACACTGGGGCTGGCACAATCCAGGATGGGAATTTCTTGCTCCAGCGTGACCAGAACCCAGCCCCATGGGGAGGCTCGCATCCCATTCCCAGATCTCGGCATTTTGGGGGCCAGAGGAATGGGGAGGTTGGGGAGGGGAATTTGGGGAGGGGAGGTTGGGGAGGGGATGCTGGCGAGATATTTTTACTGAGGATACAGAGGGAAGGATCTGTGGCGCTCTTCGCCGAGCGAAGAAAACAACCATTTGGGGCAGGTTTGAAAAGCGCCGAAACCACGACAGGAAACCCAAATTGTACAAATGCAGATGTGAGTGGAAAAAGCTCTTGAGCTGGTCGCTCCGGCTTTCACCTCCACTAAAAATAAACCTGCCTTATTAGGGGCAGATGGGGGCCGAGATAAAACATCTCTCCCCCCACGCCCCCCGTGTTTTTCCGTGGAGGGGCTGCTCCCTGTGATGCCGTGCAATGTGGCTTTCTGGGGGTACTGGGGATGGGGGGCTCGGCTCCTGTTGGGTTTTGGAGAGGATTTGGGAGGTTTGAGGGGTTCGGGGTTGTGTGTCAGGTTTTCTGGAGGAGGGGTTGGTGGGGTTGATGTGATTTAGGGCCGGGCAGTGCAGGGTGGGGGGGGGGTGTGATGAGCTGTAACGGTGTCTGAGTGTCACCAGGCAGCCTGGCAAAGCCACATCCTGCAGCGCAGCAGGACCCGGGGGAGGAATTTGGGGGTGCTGAGAAAGGGAGGGACCGGGGGCAGGGGCTGCGGGGGCAAAACTCCTCCTGGGACCCCCACACCACACAGGCTGGGCTCCTCTTCCCCTCTTTGGGCTACGATGGGACGCAGCACCCCACGCTTGGGGCGAGGCTGTGGCGAAGACGGCGCCGGGTTTGGGTGCCCGCTGCCCCCCTGCCAGCCCTGGGAGGATACTGTGGGAGGTGGGAGCTGCTCTGCTGTCACCCGGGCTCCTGTGCCAGCCCAGCGTCCCCACACCTGCAGCAGCCACGGGGGAAGCGGGGTTGTTCACACGCGCAGCCTTTGCAGCCCCGTCCTCCTCCTCCTCCTCCTTCCACAGGGATGCCATTTGGGAAGGGAGGAATCAAAAAGGCGGAGGGAGACGGGAGCAGAGCGAGGGGCGAGCCGAGCCCCGAATTGTGGGTGTAGCTCCAGTAGTGGCACAGCACCGCAGCACCCACGGGGACCCCCCCAGCAGGGCCTGGGTTACGGGGTGCTCACATGGCACCAGCTGATCACTCTTGGGCCCCTTGGGGGCTGTGATTGCTCCGGTTCCCCCCCAAAAAAGGTCCTGGAGGGAAAAGACCCCTCAGGGTTCGGCTGGGACTCCGAGGGGCTGCTGCCGTGTCAGGGGTGCGGAGGGGAGGGTGGGCTCTGTCCGGCCTTGGGGGGCCAGGCCAGGGCGGTCAGCGCAGGAAGCGCTGCAGCGGCGGCGGCTGCTCCCGGCCCCCCCAGATGCACCCGTGAGATCGGGCAGCAGGAAGCAGCTGCGGGGAATGCCGGCGCTGGGAACAGCCGCTGCTCCCTGCCCAGCGCTGCCTGCGCCCGCACGACCCCCGGCCCCGCTGTCCCCCCCCCCCACGCTGGGCATGTTCCAGGCGTCCCGGCCTCTCCTCCGCAGGGAACGGAGGTGCCCGCGGTTTGCCCTGGGGAAGCAGCTCGGACTCCTCACGGGAATATGCGGATCCCTCTGGCTCTGAGGGTGATGGGGATGGAGACGCGGCTCTGCTCCTGACCGGGCTTTGGATGGGAGGAGACGCGGGGAAACTGAGGCACGGCCAGGGACAGAGCAGCTTGGCCACAGTTCATGTCCCGGTTCCTGGTTCTCTTCCAGAGGGATGAGAAGTGTTCCTCTCCCTCCCCTGGGTACTCTGGAAGGAGATAAACGCCTCATGGTGCTCACTCCGGTCCCTGATGACCACCAGCAGGGTGCTGCCTGCAGGCTGGGCTGGGCTGGGACCCTCAGGCTCAGGGGGGTCCCCGGGGCTAATCCCCTGCACAAACAGCGGCGCATTCCCCGGGGCCGGATCCGCTCTCCCGGTGACAGGGCTGGGGGGGCGGGGCACCTCACTGCTGCTTTTTGGGGCCACTCCTTTCCCTCCCCACCTTCTCTGCCATTTGTCTGCTCGTCCAGCCCCGTTCCCGGCCCGTGGAGCCTCCGGCGCTGTCTGCCTTTAGCAGAGGGTCCTGTGGTGGGTGAAACTGAGGCACAGAGCTGACAGGTGGCGGGGGACAGGCTCCTTTCTGTGTGGGCTGTGGACTCTGACATCCATCCATCCCTCCATCCCTTCATCCATCCATCCATCCATCCATCCATCCCTCCATCCCTTCATCCCTTCATCCATCCATCATCCATCCATCCATCCCTCCATCCCTCCATCCATCTGTCCGTCCATCCATCCATCCCTCCATCCCTTCATCCATCTATCCCTCCATCCCTCCATCCATCCATCCATCCATCCATCCCTCCATCCATCCATCCCTCCATCCCTCCATCCATCCGTCCGTCCGTCCATCCATCCCTCCATCCAACCCTCCATCCCTCCGTCCATCCATCCATCCCTCCATCCAACCCTCCATCCCTCCATCCATCCATCCCTCCATCCAACCCTCCATCCCTCCGTCCATCCATCCATCCCTCCATCCAACCCTCCATCCCTCCATCCATCCATCCATCCATCCGTCCATCCATCCATCCATCCCTCCATCCATCCATCCATCCGTCCGTCCGTCCGTCCATCCATCCATCCATCCATCATCCATCCATCCATCATCCATCCATCATCCATCCATCCATCCAATCTGCCAGTTCCGATTTATAAATCCCCACTGACCCTGAAACACCCCGAACCTGGGACATCACAGCTCAAGACAGGGGTGTCACCGCAGCTACAGGCACCCCAGGGAGGGTTTGCCAAACTGCAAGGGGACCTTTCAGCACCTTCTCTGCCTGCAGCGGGGTCACAGCGCCCATCCCTGCCTGTCCTGGCCCGTCCCGGACCCACTCTCCACCCAGGAGCACTCGGCCCCGGCACGAACTGAGGAGTCAGGAGAGCCGCCACCCCATCAGCAGGATCATCAGACGCCGTGGGACTGCCTCCCCACGCCAGCACAGCCGTGGGGATAAGGTGGGAAAAAGATCTCAGAGCCTTTTGAAGAAGCCCAGGATCCCTTTTTTCCCTTGAGCGTCCATCTAGATTTCTTCTCCGGCGCCAAAGCTCCCTCAGATCGCTGCTGCGCCGTGCCACGTGGGTGCCTAGGCTGGGGAGCCGGCTTGAAGCATCTCCAAAAATCAAGGAATTCATCTCTGAGCTCTTGTTCCCACGTTGTGCTGAGCTGGAGCACAGCCAGCCAGGTCCCTCGGCTTCCCTTGCTCCTGAAGGATCCTGAAGGTCTCCAAAGGTCCCTGGTAAATGGGATTTATACCTCAGCCCCGTCTGAAAGTGAATCCAGATGACCCCTGGGGAAGAGCCCTTCCCTTTGTAGCTGCCTTGGGCACCCTGCCACATCTCTGCTCCTCTCCTCTCCCATCCAAATCCCTTCCCCGCTGCAGCCTCCAGCGTCCAGAACACAAGGAATTCCCCCTAAGAACGCTGGTGGTGTTCCCTCAGGACACGGGGACCCCCACGCTGGCCCTCCCTGCCCTGCAGCAGCCACTTCCACTCCACGTTCCATCCCTCACATCCTGCCACCTGTACCGACTTATTTCAGGGGGAAAAAAAAAAACAAAAGTAAAAAAAAAATCCAACCAAACCCAAGCCCAAGCCCAAGGGGCAGATTATTTTGGGGCAGGGGGGGGAAGCAGCTGCTTGTGAGGCACCCCCCAAGCTTTGAGATCCTCTGCAGGTATCTTGGGATTGACGATCTGCTCCCAGGAAAAGGGGAGAGGTGGTGGGGAGCAGCGGCGGAGCTGCAGCGAGGTACACGGCCGCCCCTCCCCAAGGAGGTTTGGTACCGTTTTGGGGCGCTTGCTGCGGTGGATAACCCCAGCTCCCGCTTCTTCTCCTGCTTATTTCAGCTTTCTTTTGAATAAAACCCCCGTTCGGGCCCTTCCACCGTGAAATCATCACGCTCCGGAGCATTCCCGCTCCACTCCCTGCCCCGTTTTCTCTCCTCCACGCTAAGAAAATCCTCTCCCCCCCACATCCTCTGCTTGAGGACACCCCAAACCCGGAGCCTCCACCGCCACAGCGCCCTAAAAAAGCGACCCCCACCACCCCGCACCCACCCCCGGCCCAAAGCTCCCCATGGCTGGGGATGTGGATGTGTGTGTGTTGGGGGGGAGCCGTGACACGAACTGGGGGCGATCAGATAAAAACCCCCGTGGCGCTCCCAGCCCCGTCCCGCAGCCGGGGGATCCCCGGGCTGGGATGAATCCCCTCGGAATACTCCGGCAGCGTGGCCGTGGCGGTGCGGGGAGGGAGCGGGGGGGGGGGTGGGAGGAGGTTGCCTTGGCCACGCATCCCTCTGTGAATGCATGACGTGCGCAGGGCTGGCGCCAGGCTGTCTGGGGCCGGGAGTTAGATCAACACAGCTGGAGGGCCCGGGCCACAGCTGGGCAAAGGCAGCGGGTCCCGCCGCCCAGGCAGAGCCTGTGGGAACGGCCGCCAACAAAACCCCCCTGCAAACAAAAGCTTTCCCCCCTCCCTTCTCCCTCCCGAGTCCCTCTGAAGCCTTTCAGCCCCCCCCCCCCCCGATCCCTTGGGAAATGAGAGGGGGGTGCATGGGAATAAGCAGAGGCTGCAGCGTTGCTGTTTTGTGTCGAGGGGAAGTCGTAAGGGGGGATTCAGGTGGTGGTCCGAAAAAAAAGAAAAAGAAAAAGTTTTGAAAGGTTTTGTACACGTTAAAGGAAAAAAAAAAAAAATCAAAAAAATCGGTGTTAATTTCATGGAGTTTTACATTTATTATTTATTTTGTCCTTTTTTAACTTTGTTGTTCCTTTTTTAATCTTTTTTTTGGGGGGGGGGCGATTAGTTGTTGGCTCTAGCCCCAAAACAGGTTAATGAGGGTAATTACGCCTCTTCCCAAGCTGCTGTCCTTTACACAGCAGTGATTTCCCAGGAAACTCATAACGAGTGAGGTAGGGGCGGGGGGGGGAAAGAAAAATAAAATATATGAGAATAATCCAACCCCCAAAAAGCGTTGGATGCTGCTTTTAAGGGGTTTTGTTGTTGTTGAGCAGCTCAGGGCTTGGGGGAGATGTGGGGAGGAGGGGTCTCCTCCAGCCTGCAGCCCCCAGACCCCCTTTGGGGGGAGATGGAAATAAACCCCAGCACCACCAAACCGGGATTTGGGCAGATCTGGACTAAATCTCGGGTACCCCCGCGCTCCTGCGCCCCTCATTCGCTGGGACCGTGGGGCCAAGCGGGGTGCCAGGGTGCCCCCAGCCCTCTGGGCTGTGACATTCCCTTCCTGCACTCTAACTAACCCCCCGATTTTTGGGGGGAGTGAGGTTTTCCCCCCTCGGGGCTCACGCCGATTCGCGATCCGGCTGTCACTTCTGCAGGTCCCCTCCGTGTGCCACCCGCTGCTGCCACTCCCACCGGGGACCCCCGGATCGCTCCAGCTTTGGGCTTTTTCTACGGGCTGTAGAAAAAGGCTCCGACTCTTCCCCTGAGTCTGTAAATTTTGAGGCAGCGATGGATTGGAGGGGCCAGATTCCTTCATATCCCACCCCCCCCCAATCGCTTCTACTGGGATAACCCCTTTGCCTATAAATCTCCTCTCCCTCTCCAAAATAAAATAATAATAAAAAAAAAAAACCAAAAAAACCCCTCCAGGCCTCTCGCAGGCGCTGACCTAAATCTGGTTTCTCCATCGTAACCTCAGTTTTACCGCAATTAATTTTTTTCTGCTGGTCACAAGATAATTCCTGACGCCAGAAAGTCTGGAGGTCAGATGAGAAACGGATTGAGGAAAAGGGCGGCACTAATTTCCTTAAAACAGGGAGGTTGGGAGAGGGGAAACCCCACGGTCCTGCCTAAAAATAGGGGGAACTCGCTGGGAAGGGGAGGGGGACAGTTTGGGGGGTGCTGGGGTGTGGAAGGGGTTTAGGGGGAGATGATCCCCGAGAAGTTTGGGGGGGGTCTGACCACAGGAACGAGGAGCTGCGTGTCCGTGTCATCCCCCGCCGGGCCACTCTGGCCATCAAGGGTCAATTTGGGGGGCTCGGTGGGGGGAGCGGGGTGAGGTAGAGGGGGGTTTAAGGCTTCGTTGATGTGCAGGGGCGGAGTTGGATGCTTCGCCGCCACTCGGAGGCGGGGTTTAGGGCTTCGTTTACATAAAAGGGGAGCGATTAATGGTTATTTTACATAAAAGGGGGTAGTGTTGTTCATCGTTTGCATGCGGTGGGCGCGGCCGAGTCGCGCTGCCCATATAAACGCGGCGCGGGTGGCCTTTCCCCCCCCCCTCCTCAATCCGCCTGCGAGATACGAAACTTTGGGGTGCAGGGGGTGAGAGTTAAAGCTCTCAGAGCTGCCTTCTTCGGCGATCCCGGTGCTCGGAGGTCCCAGCGAAGCCCCCGCTGTCGCGACAGCTCCTAAGCATCGCCGCGCCCTGCATCTCCGGAGCCGCTCTGAGCCCACCATGAAAGCCATCAGCCCGGTGCGCTCCGTGCGGAGCTGCTACGAAGCCGTTTGCTGCCTCTCGGAGCAGAGTTTGGCCATCGCCCGGGGCAGCCACAACAAGAGCCCGGCCTTGGAAGAGCCCATGAACTTGCTCTACGATATGAACGACTGCTATTCCAAACTGCGGGAGCTGGTGCCGGGCATCCCTCAGGGCACCAAGGTGAGCCAGGTGGAGATCCTGCAGCACGTCATAGACTACATCTTCGACCTCCAGATCGTGCTGGAGGAGGGCTCCAAGGGCCGCGACCCCTCCTCAGAGGCCACCCTACTCTCCCTTAAGGTAAGGGTCGCTCCGGGCTGGCGGTTTGTCGATTCGGGGAGAGGGGATGCCTTAGGTTGGAGGTGATAACAAGTCGGGCCGGGGGTGCTGCAGGGTCCCCGAGTGTGTTGGTGGGGAATGGGGGGGCGTGGGGACCATCAGCTGCCGGGGTGATCTCAAGCTCTGTCCCCTCTCTCCGCAGGCGGCTGAACTCGCCTCAGAACTCCGCACCAAAGACGAGAGAAGTTTGTGTCACTAACGCCACCTCCACCAGGTGAGTGTCACCCCCGCTCAGCACCGCCGCCACCATCCGCAGCCCCGTCCTCTCCCTGTGCCCGCATCCCGGGGGGCGTCCCGGGCCCCCCCTTCCACCCCCCCCAGCATCGAAACCCCCAGGGGAACCATCCCTAGCAATGCTCCCCTCTCCCCAGTTCCCCCTCGCACCCCAATTTTTCACCACCCGCCCCCCAGTCCATCTCCCCCGACCCGCCCCCGGCACCGATCCAACTAACGCGGAGCAACGATCGCTGCCCCTTTCTGCGATCCCCCCCAAATCTCCCACCTGCGCAAACCCACCCCGGCCAGATACCGTCCCCGAGCACCTTGATTTCCTGCCTCCCACCCCCTCTTCCCAAACCTCCATCCCCACTTATCGCCACCCTAATTACCACTATTATATATATATATATGTATATATTTTATTTATTTTTTTTTTTCCCTCTCTCCTCCCTCCCCCTCTCTCCTCTCACCTCCCGGTGCCAATTAGCAAACAGGCAGCGAGTGTCGGTTCCTGGTTCGTTATCAGCCGGAGGTAAATAGCAGCTTCCTCCGTGGCGCCGGGCTGTCTGCGACCTACCGGCCCCGCCATCGCCTCCCCCGGGCCCGGGCACTGCGAGTGGGGAGCGGCTGGTTCCGGCCCCCCCCCGGCCTTCCTCCGCCACCATCCCACCCACGGAGCTCAGCATCCCAGCTTTTGGATCCCCCCCACCTCAGCTCACACCAGATTATTTTTTAATGATAGACTGATGATGAAGAGGAGGTTGTCTGTATATTTTTGGATTATGGCACAGCGAGTCCTTTTTTTTTTTTTTTAAAGGTGTTTAATGGGATGGCGGGGGTGGGGATTTAGGGGGGTTTTGGGGAAGTGGGGGGGACGAACATCCTCGAATATGAACCAAACTCTCTGGGGCTGTGGCCTCGTGTATTGTGGAGCTCTATACTAGAGTATAACTTTTTGTACCTTTTGTGCAGGAAGGTGAATTTCTGCGAACATGCCCTGTACTTGCTTTATAAACTTTTTATAAAAGTTACCATTTTTACATAATAAAAATCAGATCGTTTTCACTGGTTTTTCTCCTTCATCGCTGGGGTGGAAGGAGCTGGGGTGCGCCCCTGGGTGGGAAAACAACCCCCTGGAGGGGGTGGGAGCCTCCCAAACTCAGATGGGAACTTCTAGGGTTACTGTAGGAATCTCCGTAATTGTGTAATAGCGTCGAAATGTCAGCTCAGGTATGGGAGGAATTAACCCTGGGCTGCCGGCTCCTGGCCGAGGTGGCTGCCAGCTATTTTGGGTGCTGCTGTGCTTATCTGATAAGAAAGGAGTGAAGATGGTGCTGAGCCCCGGGGACCATCTGGAGATGGAGCTGAAGCCCTGGGAAGGAGGGGGAAACGCGCTTTTTCCACTTTGGGCTGTGTGAAAACGGGCTGCTCGGTGCCCTGATGCTGGATTTGAGCTTCTGCTGGGTTGGGAGGGATGCTGCTGCTCCCCCAGGATGTACCCCAGAGGGGCACAGAACTTTCTGGGCTGCTTTTGCTGCCTCAGGTTTTATCCAGAGAGCAGCCTGGCCTGATCTCCTTGGGGTCAACACCCCAGGGAAGGGGTGTTGGGAGCAAAAACCGCTTTTCCCTCCCCTTGGGTAGTGCTGTGGTTTCCCTTTGGCCCGGGAGCAGATGTGACCCCCGGCTGGCTCAGCTGTGGAGCTGGATCCTGCTCCCGAGGGGAGGTTAGGATGAAGTTGAACTAACCTCACCCCCACCTGTAGCACCATCATCTCGGTCCCCCGTGCTGGGCTCTGGTTTTGCTGCCGTGGCCTTAGCCACGCGTGGTGTGGGTCCTGCCCCGTGGCACTGGGGTGTCCCCGGGGTGTTGCAGCACCCAGGGGAGCTGAGTCAGGGGCTGTGTTATGGGAAGAGCAGGAAGAAGAAGACATGGGGGTCTCACCCACACACACACACACAGGCTTCAGCCTCTGTCCCAGCGACAGCCAACAGCAGCTGCCAAACGCCCCTTGTCCGTGGGCATTTCCACTGGGAAAAGCAGCGCGTGGAGCTTCCAAAAAGCACCACCTGGCTCGACTGGATCACCAGCCCCTGGGAACTCTCCTCCCTCCTCCCAGCTTGCTGTCCCCAGCTCCTCAGGGGCAGGGGATCCTCGGGCACCCCTCGGGGGGGTGGGATGTGGTGACAGGGGCTGTCCAGGCACGGTGGGAGGCAGGTGAGGGCGCAGAAACCGCCGCATCTGGGAACGGAGCTGCCGTCACGCTCACAGCTAAATATAAGCTTTTGCCATCCCCGCTGGATTTTGGCTCTGGAGGAAAAGGCAAGGGGTGGGTTAGGGGTGAGTGTCCCCACGTTCACCCCGCTGTCGTGGCCCTCCAGCTGTGCCAGCGCTGATGTGCCAAAGGGATTTGAGTGGGAGGGGTGGGAAAAGCACCCCGGGCATGAGCCAGGGGATGGGGATGAGCTCGGTACCTGCAAGGTGGGGCTGCCCCGTGAGCAGCCTCGGTCCGAACGGGTCCCCTATCAGGGGTGGTGAAAATCCTGGACTCGTGGGAGCATTAATGAGCCTGTTTTGGGGCTGGGGTTACTGGGAGAACTGGGGATAGGCACTGGTGGGGTGGGAGAAAAGATTCCCGCTGGGGCTGGGCACTGGGAAGGCAGAGGGTGACTCCAGGCCCCTGCCCCTGTCCCCCCTCAGGGATGGGGGATTCCCGAGGCCAGGGGCTGGGGGGTTTGGCAGGGTGTAGGTTCAGCTCTGGCTCCCAAGAAGCCTCCCAGGGCCGTTTCCTCCTCTCCCGTGGTGGACGGATCCCGGCGCCTTGCCCGGAACAGCCACCCCGACATTCCCAGACTCTGGCACAAGCCTTGTGCAGACCCCACTGACTCCATGGACTGGGCTGTCAGATGCCAGTGCTTTCTTTGAAATTCCATTTTTTTGTTTTTTTAAAATAAAAAAATAAAATAAAAAAAAAGGCTAACCCCACAACTAAAAATAACTACCGGCATTTACCTCGGGGAGTCGATGTGATGATTTCACCCCGTGGGGCAGATGGGATTTTACCTCGGGGCGGGGGGAAAAGATTTACCCCACGCAGCAGATTTTACCCTGGCTGTTTTGGGATGCCGATGCTTTCCTGGAAAATCCTGATTTAAAAAAAAAAAAAAAAAAAAAAAAAAAAGCCGGGAAAAACACCCAGCTAAAAATAGCCGCAGGGGCCGAGATTTACCTCGGGGGAGGGGGGAAACAGCTGGAACGAGGAAAATATTCCTGGCCGAGTAAGCCCCGCTTTACTTTTACCACCCCAGCTACACTGCGGGAGTGCAGAAAAGAGGGTGAGGAGGGCAAAAACTGATACCGGGCTGGGGGGGAGGAACGGTGAAGGTCGAGCGCGGCCCCGCCGCGGTGCCGGTGGCCCCCGGGCCGGCTCGTTCGCCTCTTGGCAAGCGCCGCAGTCTGATGCAATCGCCGCGCTGACGGAGGCGGCGGTTCCCACCTGTATTTGCCATTGTGTGCCCGGAGCTGTTTGCAGGTGTTTGCTGGCGCCGCGCTGTCTGAGCCGCACTTCCCTCCTCCTCCTTCTCCTCCTCCTCCTCCTCCCGCTGCTGCCCCGGCCAAGGCCTGGCCCCCCTGCGCCCCCCCGCCCGGCTCCCCGCCAGCCGCCGCTCGCACAGATGCGGCGAGCACACGCGTGACCTTGGCCAGGCGCGCTCACGCGTGCGGGGGGGGGTTCGTGGCCGCCGAGCGCGGGCGTGCAAACGCAGGCGTGCACTCGCACGCGTGGCCGAGCGGGACACGCGCGGCGTGTGCGCTCACACGCGTGTTTACAAACACCCACACACGTCCGTGCACGCTCATGCGTGCAGATACATGCGTGCTCGGTCACACACACCGATGTGCGCTCACACACTTGTGCACAGACACTGACACGTGTGACATGTGCATTTACACGCGTGTTTACCAACACTGACACGCATCTGTGTATGCTCACATGTGCAGATGCATGCTCAGCTGCACACACACCGATGTGCGCTCACACACGTGTGACATGCACTTGCACACATTTACAAACACCGACACACATCCGTGCACGCTCATGTGTGCAGATATATGTGTGCTCAGTCACACACACCGATGTGCGCTCACACACGTGTGCACAGACACTGACACGTGTGACATGCGCTTACATGTTTATAAACACCGACACACATCCATGCTCACGCGTGCAGATGCACGCTCAGCTGCACACACACCTATATGCTCTTACACACGTGTACACAGACACTGACACGTGTGACATGCACTTACACACGCATTTACAAACACTGACACACGTCTGTGCATGCCCACACACGGCTGTGCTCAGTCACACACACACACCGATGTGCGCTCACACACGCGCGCACAGACCCTGACACGTGTGTCCGGGCGTACTCGTGCTATAAATGTGCGTTATACCATAAAGTATAAAATAAATTTCACACCATAAAATTTCACACTCCCACACGCGCGTGCATTTACACCCGTGCTCATGAGTACTTACGATATTGCCTGCGGGCACCGACACACGTCTGTGCACACTCAAAACACACGCACACTCATGCTTGCACACACAGCAGGGCTCATCCTGTGAGGGGCTCAGCACCCCCGCGGTTGGAGCTCCCAGGGATGCTGTGCAATCGGAGGAGGCAATTCCTGCTCCCTCTCCACCCCATCCTCTGTCCTGGCAGCCACCTTGCCTGTCCCTGTCTGCTCTTGTCTTCCCTCTCCCACAGGTGACATCGGGGTTTTGTCCCGCGGTGTGACAGGAGCTCCACGCACGTCCCAAAATCTGCCGGGGACGAGGCGGGGCGGAGGCGGAGCGGCGCCGGGCTCGCAGCCGCGGCTCGATGCTGCCGTCTCCAGGGCAGAGGAAGAAGAGCCCGGCTCACCGGGAAAGATCTCCCCTCGGGAAGAGCTGGGATTTCAGATTCCCTCTGGTGTACCCTCGGAAACCACCAGGACTTCCCCCGATGCCGATCCCAGCAAGAACTGGGATCTGCTCCGGCGTTCCCCTTGGGAAGCAGGAGCACCTTCTCTGGTGCCCTTCGGGGAAGGACCGGGATCTCCTCTGTTGCCCCATTCCAGGCACTGGGATGCGTGGCACCGGCCTCGGGCGCTGCTGTGCAGCCGGCTGCGCTTGCCCAGTGACCCGTCACACGCTCCTGGGACAGCTGTCCCCCCACTCTGGGCACAGCCACAGGGTCCCATGGCCGGCGCACTGTTGGGGTCTCTCACCTTGCCCCAGAGGAGGAGGCTGGTCAAGGGGCTGGTTGGGATGCTTCAGGCCATCCACGTGGTCATCCCAGCCCTCTGCAACATCACGGAATGAGATAACCTCTAAGGTCCTCTCCAATCCAGCCAAACCCCTCTGGTTCGTAGGGTGGAAGCTGGTGTGCAGCCCACACATCTGGACACCTTGGTGTCAGAGGAAGATAAAAGTCTGCATCCTCTGGTATGGGAGAGGAGTTTGCTGGTGGAAAGCCATGGCTGGGAAGGCTGGAAAAGGCTTATTGAGCAAATATTAGGAAATATTAGGAAAGATGCCCTTGACTCCTCCCTCAGCAGAGGGAGTGAGGGCCAACAGCTTTTCCCACTTCTGGGTCAGCCCTCACCCCAGCGAGGTCACACTAACAACACGTGGGGACGTCACCTGTGCTTTGTCCAAACTGGAGGAGCTGAGGACACAGCTGCCAGGCCCTCCCCATGCCCCAAGTCCTTATCCCAAGGGTCACCCACTGGAGCGAGCCCAAGGCAGGCGACTGACACAAATCCATCCACCCTGCCGGGCACGGCCTTGTCTTTGTGCGCTGGGATGGAGACAGCAGTTGCCTTCTTCCCACAGAGGAGGAGAAGAAGAGGGTCTGGGTGTATGGATTTGCCAAAGCTCAGCCACACTCCTGGCACAGGGGCCGCAGCGCCCAGCTGGGGTGGCATCGCTGCTGCCAGGCCTTTTGTTCTGCCTCAGAGTCTCGCACGGTGGGAGGCAAATGTCTATCCTGGATCCGAGGCTCCTGGCACGTTTCTGGGTGTCCCTCCCAGCTGAGTTGGAGTCTGGAGGTCTGGTGTCCTTCCTCGTCCACAGCAGAGGCCATGCCCAGCGTGTGCCTCCATCTGTCTGTACTCCAGGAGGATTCTTCACACAAAAGTCCATCTCTGCGTGTGATTGTCCTTCTCCCAGAGCTGGGCATGGAGCTGGCTCTTCCTGGAGAGGAGAATGATGGAGAGAAGAACTGTGGGAGGAATGAAAGGGTAGAGGCAACCGGGTGACGGAGAGGAATCAGGGGATGGAGAGGAGCCAGGGGATAGAGACAAACAAGGCGATGGAAAGGAACCAACTGCTGTGGCTCGGTGGCCTCAGGAGGTTAAACCCTGGCTTGTCCCTGTGGCTGTGGCAGCCTTTTACTGGTGCCAGTAAGGGTCAGAGTTGCCCTCACGCAGGGGTTTGCCATTGCCTCGGGGATTCCTGTTGCTGTTGCACCCTGAAATACCCTGTAGGCCAGCTTGGGTGCCTTTCATCCCCTTTTTCTCCCTCCACTTTGCCAGAAGGAGCTGGTGCACTCCAAGGACCTAGGTGGGATGCCTGTGGAACAACGGGCGGCGGGCTGAAGGAACTGAGTGAACCAGGGGCCAAATCTCCTCACGCTGAGCCCCTCTGAGACCCCCGGCCTCCCCCAGCAGCACTGTCCCCTGTCTGCAGGCTGGGGAGGTGCCAGACAGCCTCTGAGGGGTGGAGGCCAAAATTTTTGTTCTAAATAGATGCAGCTCCCTCTCCCCTCCCCTGGCTTGCTGTGACCGGGGGATAGGGATGGGAGAACGAAGAGAAGGGTGGGACGAGGATGAGAAGATGAGGACTGGGGCTTGATGGAGACGAGAGGACGATGAGGAATGCGGGATGAAGGGGTTGGAGATTGATTTGGGGAGGGTATCGTCTAAAAAAATAAATAAATTACAGAAACGATATCCTAATCTAATCCCGATCCCTTCCAGGCCCAAAGCAAACAGCCCGTGGTCTCACGAAGGTCCCGCCCCTCATTTGCATAAAAGACCACGCCCACCGCGCGGCCACGCCGCCCGCCGTAGCCAGGGGGCGTGGCCGCGGCGCCGACAGCCAATCAGCACGCGGCGTTTTCCGCGGGAAATCCGAATTTCGCGGCACGGGTTTTGGCGCTTAAAAAAAAAAAAAAAAAAAAAAGGAAAAAAAAAAAGAAAAAGAAAAAAAAAAAAAATTAGAGGAGCGCTCGGGGCCGCCGGGCGAGATCGGGAGGGAGCAGAGCCGGGCACGGGGGTCCCGGGGGTCCCGGCCCAGGCGGGGCCGTGCTTCGGCCGCCCCGGCCCCATACGGCCCCGGTGCGGCTGATTTTTGGGGCCGAAACGGAATTTTCCGCCGATTTCGTCGGCATCGCGCCGCCGCATTCTTCTCTGCAGGTTCTTCGGGGGGAAATCTGGGGACCGGCCGGTGGCATCGCCCGCCGGAACGCCTCCCCGCTCCCCCAAAATGCCGCGGCTGAGATTGTGACACCCCCCCTACACACCTCCCGCCTCCCGGCTACGGAATCGCGGGGTGCTCCTGCCCCCTTCCCCGGGCCGGGCTTCTCGGAAAGGACTTTGCAATGCTGCGGCTCCCCAGGGGAGTGTCCCCCGCCCCGGGGAGGGGGGGTACCGCCCTCCTGCCCCCCCCTCCCCACCAGCACCCGAAGAAGGTCACGCCAGTGATGGGCTCCTGTGATCCGGGGGCTCCCAGCCTGTGCAGCCCCCCGTTATCCACGGGCTGTTTGAGCCAGGGCTACACGCCGGCGGCTGTCAGCGCCCCCGCTTCCCGGGGCGGGTGTCTCTGTGACACCCCCCAAGGCCCCGAGCTCAGGACCCTGTGTTCAGCCTCGGCGGGACGGCTGCCGGTAAGATGTCTGCATCCCGTCTCTTCCTCGGGCATCGCTTTGGGGGGGCACGGGAGGCTGGGGGGGATGGCGCTGGGGTTGGGAGCAAGGGGTGGGTGACCCCAGGATGTACAGCCCCCCCCCTTTTCCAAATTTTGCAGCTTATTTTGGAGTCTGCGCCCTCCGATGTGTCTTTGTGGGAGTGGGGGAGGGTGAGGTCTGAAATCAGAAGTCGCAGTGAAATGGCTCAGATGTTTCTCAACTTCCCCTCGCCCCTGCGTACCCGCGGCTCTGGCTTCCGCTTCTTGGCCTTCTTCGGCCTCTTTTCCTCCCTCCAGCTTGCAAAAAGTCCGGGTTGTGCCTCAACACCCGCTCAGCAATCCCGGGCCCTTTGACAAGCCCCGTCTGCGGTGGGGGAATGAGGAACGGGGACAGGCAGAGCCCCTGCCTGCTCCGGGCGGGGGGCACCCGCCCTGCCCACCGGCTGTCCCCCCTTTGGGGCTGTGACCCCCGGGGTCCCGAGGTGGGGGAACACGGCACAGGGGTGCTGCTGCAGCGTCGCTTTCCAAGCTTGGTTTCTGCCCGTGGTTGCAGTGGGGCTGGCAATGGTTTTTGTGCTTGTGTGTGTGTGGGGGGGTCCTCATCCTCCATGGGTCACCCCCAGGGTTTGTAGCTCAGCCCCTGATGCTGGGAACTGTGTAGGGGGCTGCCCATGTCCCATATCCCCGTCGCCAAGCTGTGTTTACAAAGCCCAGCACTAAGCTACGAAGCTACCCGTAAAGGGAGAAACTGAGGCACGAGTCGGGTGCTAGCCCCGTGCCCGTTGTCGGGGCGCACAGGAGGCTCTGCCCAGCCTGTCCCTGCTCCCGGGGGGCCCCCTCCGAGTCCCCGGCCCGTCACCCCCACTGGCAACTGGCATTTAATTCCTGCCTGCTCCAGCCTGGGCACACATCCAGCCCTCACTGTGAGCCTCTGTTCTCCTCGGTCCTGGGAGGGATCCCAGACCCGGGTAACACCGATTTAGTTTTCCCAAAGCTTGATTTATTTATTTATTCCCACCCCCCCTGCTCCCCAGCTCTTTTCCCAGTCCCTGATGCTCGGTGCCAGCTGGGGACATTGCCCCGGCGGGGGGAGAGGGAGTGTCTTTGCTTCCCCCTTTGTGCCATGGCTGGATTCGAGTCCCATCCCGGGGGACTTTCGGGACCACCTGTCTCCTCTCCGGCCTCTTTGTCTCCGAACCGCGGGAGACGTCCCGCACTGCCGGGGCTGTTTTTAAAGAAAACACCATCACCGATTGCTGCCCCCTCCCTTCAAAACACCTCACGGGCTCCCGAGACCATCTCTGGATGTGCAGAGATGCTTTTGGGTTAATGCCCCCTTTGTCAGCATCATCGTCATCACTCCGGTGCTCAGGGTTCTTCTTCCTGCCGCTGTCCCCTAAATGTGGCCGGGGGAGGGAAGAGGGGGTGGGCTCGTGGGACACTTGGGAATGTGAAGTGCTTGTCCTTAAGTGACACCTGGAGCAAGAGGAGCTAACGGCCTCTCTGTCCTCACCACCATCATCATCATCATCCTCACCCACACAAGGAGGTGTTCTGGGTGCTGCTGCTCACAACCGCCCCTTGAACGGGGTCGGGGGGGGGGGGGGCTCATGTGACAACTGGGGACGTGATGTGCCCCTCTGTCCCCCTTGGTGGCTTGCGAGAGGCGTCTCCCCGTGTCCCCACGGCGTTTCCCGCTGCCATTATCCCCATTTCCAGCCCCGGTTAGGGCGCTCGCAGCCCTGACAGCTGGGGCTCCTGCCGCACACACCCTGTTTATGGCCCAACCTTTGTGCGCGGAGCCGAGGCAATCAGCTAGGAGCCTTTCCTCCCGATTCCCAAGCAGGGCAATTGCTGCCGCTCCCACCGGCTCCGTGCCACCCCAGCCATCCGGGATCACACGGAGGAGCCTACGGCCCCGCGGGAAAGCAGGATGGCTCGTCTCTCATGCTCTAAAAAAGCCTTGAATTTACCATACTCTCTGATTTGAGGGTTCTGGGGTAATTAAATGCATTTTGCTCCAGGGAAAAAAGCGTATTTTGGAGCGGTTTTGGCCCATGCCAATCCCGTCGGCAGCGTTTGCCCATCTCTGGTCTTTCCAGGGGCTGTGGAGTTTTTGTAGGGGCTTAGGGCAGTTCACGGGCACTGGGGAGAGGGGTGTTTCTGCTGTGGGATCCCGGGTCCAGAGTGGTTCTGTACGGGCTGCCAGGGCCGAGGTGTGCGTGCAGAGAGCACCCAAGGCTGGCAGCCCCTGTGGGTGCTGGGCTGTGGGAGAAGCTACTTGAGCAGCACCCCAGATTCTACAGGGGTGACATAATCCCGTTCCGCCTTCATCCCATCAAAGGGTTTTCTGCACGGGCAAAAGGGGGATTTTTTTGGGAGGGATGGGGCGGGGAAGTGGTGATTGTGCCCCTTGGAGGGGCTTTTTTTTTTTTTTTTTTTTTTTTTTTTGGCTGTGGCTTTTCAAGCCACAGCTCCTCTCTGCCGGGGAACATCTCCCAGGATGGGGCTGCTGGAGAGGACGCAGATGTCGGCTGCACCCCGGAGCGGGGAGCAGTAGCTGGGGTGAAGGCACTGCCTTCTTCCCCGGTGCAGGGGGGGTCTCGCTGCCCCCCAAATCCGGGATCAGCCTCCATTCCCCCCTCCGCATCTCGTGCCCTACCAAGGCAGAGGGCTGCACCTCGGGGCTCTGCCCCCCCAGCCCCTTGGCACAAGCGAGCAGCAGGATCCCGGAGTGCCCCTTGGCTCTGCACCAGCTCGCGGTGCCCAACCCCAGGCGCTGCGTTCCCACGCCCCCATGGGGGCGGCGGGGCTGGTAAAAGGGGGAACGGGGGGGAGCCCCATGAAGGGCCAGGCAGAGCCTGGGCAAGCCCGGGGAAGGCAGCGGATGCTGTTGAAAGGGAAGGTTGGCAGGAGGAGCCCCCCGCGGGGGGCCTGAGGGATGCTCTGATGCTTGGGCTGGGTGCAGGGTGTAGCCCCTGGCGTCAGGGCTGGGCTCAGGGCTGCTTGGCAGGCAGAGCTGGCAGGGGGCCCAGCCTGCCCCCTCACTGCCTTAGATACCCCTGATATTTTGGGGTCAACCCCGATTTCCCACCCTCACCATCCTATTGGGGTGCAGATGGTGTGTTCCCACATCCTGGGGAGCCGTGGCTGGGGACTGGAAAGTGGCATGGGGTGCTCCTGCCATGTCTTGGGGGGGTTCTTTGGGTTTGGTCCCTGCTCACCTACCTACTCTGGTTCATCCCAACCCCCCCAGTGCTGGCAGGGCGCTGGGAGCCCCTCGCTGTGTCCCACTCAGCTGTTGTGTGTCTAATCCTGCCTGGCTCAGAGGATGGCAGCTGGGTCGCAGGAGGGAGCCCCTTGTCCATTGTCCCTTGCTGGTGTGGCCCCGAACTCAGGGTCCTGCCAACTCTCAGCCCACCAAGCCCCCGAAACTGCACCAAGAGAAGCACAGGTCCCCCTGTATCCCCTCCTACAAATGGAGAAGGGGGATTCAGGGGGTTTGGAAGTGTCTGGGAACACCAGGACCCGCCGTGGGTTGCTCCGTGACTCAGTTTCCCCATTGCTCGGGGCAGGCGGGGTGCAGCTGACCTCCGCAGCAGTGATGGGAGCACACACTGGCCACGGCCATCCGTGCCGGAGAAGCGAGGTACCCCGGCGGGGGGGCCGGGGGGGCCGGGGCGCTGCCCGCCCTCCCGAGCTGGCAGATGCACAGGGTCTGATCTGAGGCAGGTGTTTCCCATGCACTCGGCATTAACCGTTGTGCTGCCGGCAGCTCCGGGGCAGATCCGGGGGCACCAGGCGAGTTCACTGGGAAAAACCTGCTCGGGGAAAGGGTGGGAGGGAACAGATTCCCACAGGAGCTCGGGACCAACCTGGCTCCCTGGGGGGGCGGAAAACAGCCCCTGGCACCTCTCCCACCAGCCCCCTCGGGTGGGAACGAGGCCGAGGTGCCCAACCCTTTCCTGCAAAGCGCGTTGTGCTCCCGAGGGAGCCGCCGTCGGAGCCAGCGCTGGGACCTGGGTGCCATGCGGGATGTGCTGGGGGGGACCCTGTGGGACAGCCCGGCCTGGGAGCAGGTACTGCGGGGGGTGGGAGTGTGGGGATGGGGCTGGGGGGGCGCCCCTAAATCAGCCTGTGCACGTTTGTGGGTGTGGAGGGGTCCTGGGGCGTTTGTTTGCCTTGGTGGAGGGGTTGGTGGCACCCTCCGGTTCTCCTGTGAATTTACTCCGCTGCTCTTTTCCCTGGGTTCCTTGGAGGGGGGCGTTTCAAGGAGCTGCTCGCCCTGGTGAGGGAACAGCAGGTGCAGGGATGTTTGTCTCCCCTCCAGAACCCCCCCTCACCCCCGTTTCCCTCCAGCTGGGTACACGTGTGCAGGGCACCCCGGGGTCCCCGGGGGGGGCTCTGAGCCCGGCTGGTCCCAGGTGTGCTGGTGGCAGCTGGGTGCCCTTGGCTGTCTCAAGCGTGACCCGGGTGGGAGGGGGGAAGTGAAATCCTGCACGCCAGTGAGCCAGCTGGCGGGGTGGGGGGTGAGGATCTGCCTTCGGAGTATTCACAGGAGCCCTGCCAGGAGCTGGGGATGAGGGGAAATCCCGGTGGGCTCCCTGTGACCGCCAGGGTGTGCAGGAAGCCCTGGGGGGTGCCAGGACCCCTCATCTCCTCTCCATCCAGTCCTCCCAGTGGTGCTGTGCCCCTTCCCAAAAGGAGTATTGCGACCGGATGAGCCTCCTGCAGGATTCCCCCACCCAGGGCTTGGCCGATGGCCCTGAGGGGGTCTGGGGAGCTCAGAGCGGCGTCTGGCTCGGCCACAATGCAGGGTTCTCTCTCGTGCTCCAGGCCAAGAGGAAGCTGGACCTGGAGGGCCCCGAATTTCGCACGCCCAAGGGAAAGGGCTGGACACTGGCACAGGTCCCCAGCCCCAGGAGTAAGTGATGCGGGGTGAGATGTGGGGTGTGAGGGCAAGCTGGGGGGAGCAGACCCCACCTCTCTTCGCTCTTGGAACCATGTCCCCTCTAGCACTGTCTCATGTCACCTCCAGCCCACATCCCACACTAAGGAGAGCATGGGGGGATCTCTCCTGTCCAGCCCAGTGATCCCCTGTCCCCTGGACCTGGATAAGGAGAAGATGGGGTGGATCTCTCCTGTCCAGCCCAGTGATCCTCTGTCCCCTGGACCTGGATAAGGAGAAGATGGGGAGGTCTCTTGTCTCCAACCTTGCGTAACCTCTGTCCCACATCTGACACTAAAGAAAGGAAAAAGGACACTGAAAAAAGGGAAAGGAGGTCCCTCACATCTAGCCCCATGTCACCTCCATCCCACATCCCAAACTGAGGAGAGGATGGCGGGGGTCTCTTGTTTCCTCACAGCCCCCAAGTCTCCCGGGGAGAAAACTCGCTACGACACCTCGCTGGGGCTGCTCACCAAAAAATTCATCCGTTTGCTGAACGAGTCTCCCGACGGCGTTGTGGATCTGAACCGGGCTGCCGAGGTGCTGGAGGTCCAGAAACGTCGCATCTACGACATCACCAACGTCCTGGAGGGCATCCAGCTCATCCGCAAGAAATCCAAGAACCACATCCAGTGGATGTGAGTGGTGCTGGGCGGCTGAAAGTGGGACACGGGCATGGGGCAGGGTGGGGGACATGGGGCAGGGTGGGGGACACAGGGATGGGGCAGGGTGGGGGGGCACGGGCATGGGGCAGGGTGAGGGACACGGGGATGGGTCAGGGTGGGAGACACGGGGATGGGGCAGGGTGGGAGACACAGGGATGGGGCAGGGTGGGGGGCACGGGGATGGGGCAGGGTGGGGGACACGAGCATGGGGCAGGGCGGGGGACACAAGGATGGGGCAGGGTGGGGGACACAGGGATGGGGCAGGGTGGGGGACACGGGGATGGGGCAGGGTTGGGCACGGGTCTGGGGCAGGGTGGGGGACATGCAGCCTGGGGCAGGGTGGGGGACACGGGGATGGGGCAGGGTGGGGGACACAGGGATGGGGCAGGGTGGGGGACATGGGGCAGGGTGGGGGATATGGGTCTGGGACAGGGTGGGGGACACGAGGATGGGGCAGGGTGGGGGACGCGGGGATGGGGCAGGGTGGGGGACACGGGCATGGGGCAGGGTGGGGGACACGGGCATGGGACAGGGTGGGGGACACGAGGATGGGACAGGGTGGGGGACACGGGCCTGGGGACACGTAGGGTGCGCCGTGCCATCACTCAGATGCCATCTCCGTTGGCAGGGGGACGGGGATCTTCGAGGATGCGGCGATGCTGGCGAAGCACCAAGCGCTGCGCGGGGAGCTGGCCGAGCTGGCCAGGACAGAGAGGATGCTGGACCAGCTCGTGCAGGACTGTGCCCTGGAGATCCAGCAGCTGGCTGACAATGAGACCAACCAGAGATATCCTTGCTGATGGGATGGAGATGGGAGGGAGGGCAGGGACCCCTGGGAGCCCCTTCTCCTGCAGTTGGGTTCCCCTGGGCTTGGGGGGTGTGTGGAGGGTTGATGTCCTGCTCGCAGCTCCGTCTTTTCCTATACCTCATCCCTGTCCACGCTGGCATACGTCACCTACCAGGACCTCTGTGCCATCGGCAGCTTCCAGGAGCAGACGGTGATTGCCGTGAAGGCTCCCCCTGAGACGCAGCTGGAGGTGCCAGACTTCAGCCAGGTGCGTGTGGGCGCTGCTGGGTCCGTGCCACGCTCAGGGGTGTCCCAAGGGCTCGGCCCAGCATGACCCTGGGTGGTTTTGGGGTGTCCCCACGGGGCTGTTTGACCCTCAGCCGGTCCTTCAAGGGTTGCAATGCCCCAGCTGGATCCCTCGTGGGTCGGGGGTGATGGAGTGGAACCTTCTGGGTGTCCCCCTGAGCCTTTCTCTGCCCTCCCAGGAGAACTTCCAGCTCCACCTGAAGAGCACCAACGGCCCCATCGAGGTGTACCTCTGCCCGGAGGAGATCACGGAGGAAAGCCCCACCAAGGAGCACCCCGCTGTCCCCTCTGCTTCCACCTCCCCACAGGACCGCCCCGTACCCCCTTCCCTGCCCAACAGTTCCTCGTCAGCCCCACAGCCACCCCACCCCACCTCCCAGAGCTGGGGGGGCACAGGAACTCCTCTCTCACCCCCACCCCTGCCTCTCCCCATCCAGGGGGGCCCCAGCTCACTGCTGGAGATGGAGCCTGGGCTCCTGGGCTCCCCTGCCCACCTTCTGCAGCAGACGGAGGACCAGCTGCCCTGCACCCCCTCCCACCTGGACTTGGGACCCTTCGTCACCTTCTCGCCCCCCCTGGAACAGGATGACTACCTCTGGGGGCTTGAGGGCGAGGGTGTCACAGACCTCTTTGAGACATACGACTTGGGGGACCTGCTGAAGCACTGAGTGTGCCCCCAGCCCCCGTTGCCTTTGTCCCCTCTGGCCACTCGTGTCCTGAGTGCGTGGGGTCTGTGTGGGGTGACTGGAGGCACCGGGGTCTGTAGGGGAGCGCTGGGATTTTCTGAGGATGGGGGGTGAGGGGGACTTGTGTTGCTCACCCAGTGTGGCATCTCTGCACTCGCATGGTTGGCACCTCACTGGGCTCTGGGAGCGCCCTGGGATCCATCCAGGATCCATCCCAACATCTCAGAAATCCACGGCGCACCGATGCTTCCCACCATAACACCCTGGGGATGCTGGTGGACTGGGAGTGCCTTTGGGTGCCCCAGATGGGTTAGGGGCACCCTTGGGTGGCAGGGAAACCTCTGCCCACAATGGGCTGTGTCACGTTTTGGGGTCACTCCGGTTGCTCCTCAGTCAAACTGGTTCTTGATGGTCACAAGTCATTCCCAGTGGTGTTTTTTTTCCCTCCCACGGCTGAAAAATCCTTAAAAAAACCATGGAGGCAGCAAAGCTGAAGTCTTCTTTGGCTGAGGGAAGGATGCAGCTCACGTGGCTCTGGCAAATCTCTGGCCAGGACATGGAGCCATATTCCCTGAGGGGCTGCAGCCCCTCAGCCCCAGCCCACAGCAGCTCCCTCCAGCCTCTTGGAGCTACTGGTGCTGGGAGTATCAAAACTGGAATGTACTGGGAAGGGAATGGCCTGGAGGAGGCCATGACCTGCAGAGAGGGGCTTGGGCCAAGCCCTGGGACGTGGTGTAGGAATTGGGCTTTTAATTGTGCCTTTCCTTGTGAAATACCCGTAATTATTGCACTGTATTTATCTGGGTCCCCCCTTTGGTGCGGGGCTGGCGGGGCTGGGAGGGGTTGGAGTTGGCAGTGGGTGTATTTAAGTTGTCCTTCCTTGGGTTGTTGGTGCTCCTGTAGGTTGGCTCAAGAGATGGTGTGGGTGAGAATAGTTTTTGGCCTGGAAAAGCTTGTGGCACTTGATGTTTTCTGCCCAGGAGGGGTTGAAATAAAAGAAAATGTTGGAGTTACAAAGGGCTGTTTTCCTCTAAGCAGCAAAACGCTGGAATGGTTTGGGAGGAGGGAGGGGTTGAGCTGGTTTTGCTCCTGTTTTCAGGGTAAAATGGCCTGTTTGGGGGCTTTATAGCTGGCCAGCTGCTCTGTAGGCACTTGTGGAGAAGGGGTTTGAGATGAAGCTTTGACTAGAGTGAGGAGAACGGGTCTGATCTGCTGAGATTGGTGATTTCCAGCCCGAATCTGCCTGGGATGAGCCTTTGCCTGAGCTACAGCCCCTTCAACCAGGAGCGTGGGAAAAGCCCCAGGGCTGGGGGTCAGCTCCTCATGGATCTTGGGGCTGGACGGGCTTGTGCACCCCGATTTGGGGTCTGCAGAGCTCCTTTGGGAGCCGTGTCCAAGTATGGCCCTGCCCCGTGCGTTACCTGTCACTCTGTGCCCTGGGAATGCTGCCAGTGCTGGTGGCAAAGCTCAGTGGTGCCCGGCGATGTCCTGTGGCATGTGCTGGTGGCACCCAAGTGACACCTGGTGGCGCCCGGCGCTGTCCCAAGGTTCCTGGTGACGTCTCCCCTCTGGAGATGGTGGCACACGTTATAACAGTTCTCCTGGCGGTGTGGAGGAAGAGGAGGAGGAGGAGGAGAACCGCGGGCCGGGTGAGCCCAGCGAGGGGCACAGAGTTCCCCGCGGCAGTGAGGGGTGTCCCGGGCGGTTTGCACAGCTCCCCCCGGCCAGTGCCCGGGCCAGCCGGGAGATGGCAGGGCCACACCGGCCAAGGGACGGCGGGGACAGCGAGGGGACAGCGAGGGGACAGCGAGGGGACAGCGGGGGGACAGCGCGGGGACAGCGAGGGGACAGCGGGGGGACAGCGCGGGGACAGCGAGGGGACAGCGGGGGGACAGCGGGGGGACAGCGCGGGGACAGCGAGGGGACAGCGCGGGGACAGCGCGGGGACAGCGAGGGGACAGCGCGGGGACAGCGCGGGGACAGCGAGGGGACAGCGCGGGGACAGCGGGGGACAGCGGGGGACAGCGCGGGGACAGCGCGGGGACAGCGCGGGGACACCGCGGGGACAGCGCGGGGACAGCGGGGGGACAGCGCGGGGACAGCGGGGAGACAGCGCGGGGACAGCGGGGAGACAGCGCGGGGACAGCGGGGAGACAGCGCGGGGACAGCGGGGGGACAGCGCGGGGACAGCGGGGGGACAGCGGGAGGAGCGCGGGGACAGCGCGGGGACAGCGGGAGGAGCGCGGGCTGCCAGTGTGCTGAGAGATCTCATCCCAAACCCCTCCTGCTCCAGTCCTGCCCAACCTGCAGCCTTTTAACCCTCTGCCCTTTTAACCCTCTGTCCCGGGAGCTCGGCAGATGTTGGTTCTCCTCAAACTCGGGGAGGACACCCCAAACCTTGGGCTCCCCTGCTTGTCTGTGCCGGAGGAGTGGAGTCTTTCGAGCGTTCACCCAAGGCTTGTGATGGCTCTTCCCGTACCCCTGTCCCCCTCAGCACCCCAGTAACAGTGGGTTAGAGGAGGGCTTGGGCTGGCCCCGGTTAGGCACGGACCTGAGTTTTACTGAGCCCCACTCCTGACTCAAAGGGCCGAGGGTCTGTCACCCCCTGATCCAGCGTGGCTCAGGGGTGCAGGGGCGGTGGGGATCTGCAAAGCTCCTTGCACCCGTGCTGGCCTCTCACTGCAAACCAGCTCCAGTGAGGCTTTGTGCCCCTTTCTGGTCCAGTTTGTCACCAGCGCCAGCCCCGCAGTGGGATGTGCTCTGTGTCTGTTCAGCCTCATCGCCTGCTCCTGAGGTGTCCCGGCTTCCCCATCCTCCGGGAAGGGCAAACAAACAGGAACGGGACACCAAAATGTGGGACGAACGAGGGGACCAGGAGAGGGGGACAGAGATCGCCTCCAGCGGGACAAAAAGCCAAGGACTCCAGTAATTATGGCCTGTGCAAGGATTGTCCCCTCGGGGTCCCAGGAAGCGCAGGGTGGGGGTGACCTCCAGTTAAAGCCGTGTTTGGAGTGGGCTGGGCATAATCCTAAACCATCGCTGCGTGCGTCTCCATCTCCTGCCAAGATGGGGAGGGAGAGGTGGCTCCTGGGCTCCCTGGGAGAGGTGAGCACGGGAGTGCTGCGGTGAGGTGGGATCCGGGCGGAGGTGGGTGCTGGGGTCCCTGGGTGCTTGCGTTAAGTGGGTGCTGGGTGCCTGGGAAAGGTGGGTGTTGGCGCTAGGGGGGTGCTGGTGCCTGGGCAATGTGAGTTATTTGGGTTAGGATGATGCTGGGTGCCTGGGAAAGGTGGATGTTGGTGTTACGGGGTGCTGGTGCCTGGGCAATGTGAGTTATTTGGGTTAGGATGATGCTGGGTGCCTGGGAAAGGTGGGTGCTTGCCTTAGGGGGGTGCTGATGCCTGGGGAATGTGGGTTATCGGGGTTGGGATGATGCTGGGTGCCTGGGAAAGGTGGGTGTCGGTGTTATGGGGTGCTGGTGCATGGGAAAGGTGAGTGTTGGGGTTGGGATGATGCTGGGTGCCTGGGAAAGGTGGGTGTTGGTGTTATGGGGTGCTGGTGCATGGGAAAGGTGAGTGTTGGGGTTAGGATGATGCTGGGTGCCTGGGAAAGGTGTGTGCTCGCGTTAGGGGGGTGCTGGTGCCTGGAGAAAGTGAGTTATCGGGGTTTTGGAGATGCCGGCTGCCGAGGCAATGCTGGCGGTGCGGATCCACCCAGACCCCCGGGTTTCCTCTCCGTCGCACCGCAGCACGGGGTAACCCCGCACCCCCCACATCCCGGAACGGGGCTGGGAGGAGGGGGCTGGGGGAGGGTCACGGGAGCGCTTCTGGGGATCGCTGCGCCTCTTCGCCTTTAACGTGCGGCCGGGCGGAGCCGCGGCGTGACGGCGGAGGGGCGGGAGCGGGCGGAGGGAGGCTCGGAGCGGCTCCCGGTGCGGGGCGCGGGGCGCTGAGCCGGGCTGTGCCGGGCACCCCGGGGCGCTCCGCAGGGGACGCGCTCCCCTGGCCGCCCCCGGTGCCCCCCGCACCATGCCCGAGCAGCTCAGCGTGGCCGATTTCTTGGCCGCGACCAACGAGGATCTCGGTTCCCCGGCCGCCGCCTTCGCCTCCAAGATGCAGAAGTGCCGGGGGGCTCTCGGGGCTCTGGAGGAGGTGAGCTGGGTCGCGGGGGTCAGGATCGAACGTCCCGCCCGGGAACATCCCCCGCATCCCGCCTGGGAACACCTCCGCACCCATAGGTGCTGGTCCCTCGACGCTTGCGCCTCCCTCGGGGTTCTGTTTTTTTAGGGCCTGCCTTTTTATCCCGGGACTGCGCTGGTCATCCTGAACGCTGGTTTGGGACCCTCGGGTGCGGAGGGGCCCTTTGCATCTTCCGAGCAGCCCTGGCGTACTTTTACGGGGGGCTAAGCCTGTAGAGAAATGAGCAAAGGCTGCTTTAAAGCTCCAGGAGGCACCCCCAGCCACCCCAAAAACAGTGAGGCCTATTTGGTTGTTTCTAGGAGCAGGGCATCCCCACCTGCCCCTCCCGGGGATCGGGGCATCCCTCCCCGAGGCCAGGGCATCCTTCTGTCCCTCCGGGAGCAGCACACCGGGCCCCGGGACATGCCCCCGGAGAATCAGCCCCGCATTTCCATCCGCTACCGAGCTCCCGTGCTGGAGCCAGCCCCGATGGGATGTGGTCTTGCTGGGGGGGGGTCTCCTCCTTGATCGGGGAGTGCTTTCAGCCTCCCCCCAAAATCGTCGGCAGCTTTTTCTGGGAAGGGTGGAGGTGGCGGGGCGCCTTCATCCTCCTCCCGCCGGGAATAAAGGCAGCTTCCAGCTGGTCCTGTGCCTTTTGCCAACTCCTCTTATGACTTTGAAGGAGAGCCAGGGCTGGCAGGGAGTGGGGGGCCCCAGGTGCCAGGGCTGCTGGGATACCTGGGGGCAGTGGCATGGGTGTCCCAGGCCCGGAAATCTGGGAACACACCATGGAGCATCCCGGTCCCCATCGGCACATGCCGGCCGCTTTCCGGTGTGCAAGGGAGAGGCGGCTCCAGCCAGGAGGGAGCAGCAGGAATTTTGTTTGGCTGCTTGGAGAGGCTGTAGTTTAGGGATGCAGGGATGGGGTGGAGACACGTCCCTCGGGGATGACGGGGGGGGTCTCTGGGATTGGCTTAGTAAAGCTCCAGCAAGCGAGCTGGGAATCATGACTGCTGCCGTGTGTGCCATGGACGGCACAGGGCTGAACCCCCCGGGCCACTGGAGGCTCTGGGGAAGGGGCCAGAGCTTTGGCATCCCCCTGGTCCCAGCACGAGGGGAGCAGGGAAATCCAAGCAAACCAACTCCACGCTATCTTTGGAGCCCCAACAGGGCGACAGCATGAGGCAAGGGGGATTTGGGAATCGCTGAGGGGAGGGAGGGACACTCTGTGACCAAACCGAGCCATGGCCTTTCCTGTCACCACCCCTCAGACTGGCTGGTGGCTTGGCGAGCAGGAGGGAGAGAAGGGTGCCCGTCTTACTCCAGTGACTTCGGGGTGGGAGAGGATGTCCCAGGACCCTGGGACAGAGCACGGCCACGTTCACCCAGGATAGGAACAGGTCTCAAATCGGGGGCAGGAACAAGCGGGGAGAGGACTGGAGATTGCTGCTCAACATTGAGGAGCAATGTTGATGTTGGCCGGAGCTGCTGTGTGCCTCAGTTTACCTCCTGAGATTAAAGAGGCCTCTCCCCTCCCAGGCGTTTTTGGGACTTCAGGATCCTTGAGGCTGCTGGTGGAGACAGAACCTGAGGTCTCTGGCCTCGGAAGGTCGAATCCAGCCCTTGGTGCTGGGTGCTGTGGGCATGTCAGAGGGCACTGGGCACCTCGGGGCTGGGGCAGGGTGACAAGGCACAGGCCTCACCCTGTCCCCCGGGGCAGTGCCACACGCTGCTCCTGCCCTGGCAGCTTGGCTCCCTGGCTGCTCCTTCGCCGGGTAGCACGAGCCGGCGGCGCTGGGGGAGGCAGAAGAAGAATGGCCTCCATTGAGCGTCCTGCCCGAGCCCCCAGGCTGTGAGCGCAGCTAGCTGTGCTGCAGGTGTGCGTCCGTCCCCTCCTCCAGCCCCTGCGGAATTCCCTCCCTGCTGTGCCAACGGCCCCGGCTGCCCCCTGACCAGAAGCCCTCGAGCTGGGCCTGGGGGGTGATGGGTGCCACTGGGGGCTCCAGGCATCTCTGCCCCCCCACTTCTGAGCGGCCAGGGCCGTGTTCCTGGCAGCCAGCCTGGTACAGCAGGGGTGCGGTGATTCCCCCTGCGTTTACCGCCCAGGTACTTGTCTCTGCTTGCCCTGTGCCCACCGGGTGACTCACGGACCCCTTCCTGGAAGCCCTTGTGTCCTTCCCTGGGTCATCCCTGCTCTGCACCAGCCCAGCATTCTGCGTCCTGCAGCTGTGAGCTGGCACCAGGATGAGCTGCTCCATCCTGGACCCTTGAAGGAGCTTCTTCGCACAGTGATGCATCCAAAGCATCTCATGCTACCTCAGTTTCCCCTTTCTAAGGCTCTGCCAGGTTTGCAAGCCTGGAGCATCCGGGCAAACAGCCCTGGCTTCCCCCAGAGGCAGGGAATATCTCTGCTCTGGAGAGCTTGGTGCACCTGGATTTGACACAGAGAAGGCCGTGGGGGGCTTCGGTGCACCCCAACATTCTCCCCGCTGTAGCTGCATTGTAAAACTCCCCTGAGCAGGGGGTTCAGCTTCCACCTCAGCCCCAGTCCCCTCCCAGCCAGCTCATCCTGGCAGCACCCCATCTGAGGAAGAGAGCAGCGCTGCAGCGAGGCTGACCCTGCTGTCAGGAAATCAGCCTTGACATCAGCCCGAAAACCTTCGACAGAGCTCAAGCAGAGAGAGCCTCTTTTATTGTAATTCCTCCGAGGTTTCATCCCTGCCCTTTTCTGCTGTTCACGCCCTCTAAATATTTCCAGCCTGTTATCATGGCTCTGGTACCTGCAGCCAAGCCTCCCTTAACCCTTTCCTGGTGCGGGGGCCAGCATGTGCTCGGATGCTCGGGCTGGCAGCGCCACAGCCCCTTGCCCTTGGGTTGAGTGGGGCTGAGCTTGTCGTAGTTCTTGGGTGGGGTTGAATTTGCTGTGGTGCTCAGGGGGCAAATCAGGGCTGTATGGGTGGGAAGAGATGGGGGAATGGGGAGAGCTCTAAACCAGAGCAGGATCTGGGCAGTGGGGCTGCGGGGAGACTCGTGGTGCTGGGGACCCTGCATGGGCTGGGGGGGTTTGGGAAGCCGCCTTCCTCCTTGTGGGATTGTTGTGGTTTAGCACACAACCAGCTCAAGGGTTTGTGGGATTCAGGTCCCCAGCAGCAGGAGGTGGGTCCTGTCTTTGGCTCTGTGGGGAGCTGGGCTCCTTCACCCACCTCACCTGGTTCTGAGCCATGGGGATGGGCTGATGCGCCCGCACGGTGCTTCAACCCCTCCCCGGCTGAAACAGTCCCTGCAAGAGCCAGTGAGACGTTTTCCACGGTTAATAGGAGCTGCTGGGATCCAAAGAGCCTCTCACCTCCTCCTGCTGCCTCGCTCAAACCCTCCTCTCCGGGGCCAGCCAAAGCCCTGCCTGGCAGCAAAGCCATTGGGGCCGCAGCCCTGGCAGGGGACCGGCTGGACACTGCGGCTCCAGCATCGCCGGGATGCCTCCAGCTCCTTTCCCAGCCCTGGGAGCTTGGATCCCGCCCCACACATCTGCACGGCAGAGCCGCAGCCTCTCCAAGAGCCAGCTGGGCCGGGGGGAGTGGCAGCCCAGTGCTTGGCTAATGAGCTCCATTTGTCTTCTCTCCTTGCTGTTGCAGAGCCTGGATGGGGACCAAGCTGTGCTCCAGAGGATCAGGAAATATGTGAAAGCCATTCACATCTCCGGGCTCAGTGAGTTGGGGAGGTGATGGGCATTCCCAGAGCGTGGGGCTGGGGGTGTGTGACAGCCCCTGCTCACCCCGGGCAGCCCGTGGGTGCTGGGGGGTGTTTGCCACTTGGGTGCCGCCAACACGCTAAGGTGCCAAAAATTGTCTTAAAACCATACAAAGAGGGAAATGGAGAGCCTTAGGAAGGTTGTTTTGGATGTTCCAGTGGTGTCTTGCAGCAGGATCAGTCCAGCTTGCCTACAGAGGTGGGTAGCAAGCCCAAAAATGTACCCGGGGTTGGTGCTGGCTGCTGGTGGAACCTCACGGTGCGGCCCGGTAATGATGCCAAAAGCTGCCTGAAATATACATAAAAAGGAAAACTGAGAACCTCAGGGAGGTTGTTTTTGGGCACCGCTGCTGTCGTGAATCAGGAACAGCCCGGCTGTGTTACAAAGGGATGGAGAGATGGTGGGACCGGGATGTGTCGGGTGCCGCGGGGTCACCCCGTGTCCCTCTCCGGTGTTCCCCCGTGCAGCCCACGTGGAGAACGAGGAGCAGTACAGCGAGGCCCTGGAGACCTTTGGCAACAACCACCTCTCCCAGAACAACCACGAGCTCTCCACTGGCTTCCTAAACCTGGCCGTCTTCACCCGTGAGGTCACTGCACTCTTCAAGAACCTGGTAAGCTGTCCCGAATCCACTGGGGTTTGGAGTCCCCCACCAACCAGTGCAGGTCCAGTTTGGCTGCGTTCCACCACGTGCAGCAATCCCTACCTCCCACCCTGGGCTCGGGGACGCGTTCCCAGTGCTCCCAGACCATCTGATACCCCCAGTACTGGATTTATAGCTCCCTCCCAGCTCCCTGGGGCCACTGCCACTGGGATCTGATGGGAAGCTGGAGCTGCTGTTTTCATTTTTTCCTCTTTCTTTTTTTTTTTTTTCCTTGCTTTCTGTTTCTTTTTTTTTTTTCTCACATCAACTACATCTCTGATCTCGCTTGCCAAGAGTAAATCAAAGCCACACTGGGCTGCACACTGGGGCCATGGGGAGCAGGCAGAGGCGGCTGTGAGCCGAGCCAGGAATGGCTCTGATGGAAAACTCAGCTCCTGAATGGAACTGGGTTCATCCATGCCCAGCAGCAACATCCCTGGGCGATCCCATGTGGCCCTCTCGCCGTTCACTTTCAGATGCCCCTCTCCAAGGGGTGTTTTTTGCCCCTGGCTCTGCTTAAGGAGGAAATTGATTCCTGCTGCCCTTCCCCCAGCAAGAATTTCAGATTTTTGGCATCTTCCTCTCCCACTTACCCCAATCTGGGCCTCCCTGCTCCTCCCCTTCCCCATCCTGGCTGTTGTAGCCTGCCGGAGTCCCGTGCTCCAGTATGGCTCTGCAGAACTGTCCTGATGGAGGAGTTTGACCAGTTCTGAGTGTCCCCCCCTCCTGCCCCACATGCTGCTGAGTGAGGTTCTGTGCCAAGACCCTCAGCCAGATCCAAAAAGCTGTGTTTCCACTCCTAGAGTCTCCCTGGAGCTCCCCCGTTCCCCCTGGTTCGGGGGTGGTCCTGTGCCCTGGGGCTGGACTTTCCCCCCAAGTGCTGCAGAGGACCAAAACCCTTTAAAAGAAATCTGGGTGCTCTGGGGAGGTCCCGTGTGGGTGCTGGAGCTGCTCTCACGACTGTAAGACGGGGTTCTGCTCCGTGGGCTGCGTGGAGGGATGCCAGGACAGCAGTGGGCTCCCCTGTCCCCACCACGGACCCCAGCAGTGGCTGCATTGCTGTCCCCCAGAGCCCAGCAAAGGGTTTTGGAAAACCCCACGGACGTGAGCGAGGTCTCTGTGTGTCCCAGGAGCACGGGGGGTGCTGCTGGTGCTGCTGGGTGCTGGGGACAGGGAGGAGGTGTCGCTGGGGGAAGACAGCTTTGTTTTTTGGCAGCTGCGGCGCTGGTGTGGTTTGTGGGAAGGGCCACGTTTGTCAGACATCTTGCAGCCAGCTCCAACAAGCCCCGGCGTGCCCTCTTGCCAGGATCCTGGATTCAGCCCCACTTCCAGCCTCTTTAACCCTTGCTGGGGCGGTGATGGAGCTGGGGGAGGTCCCTGGCACCGAGAGGGACCTGGAGCTCCCGCTTCCCTGACTTCCCCCACCGTGGGGTGACCCCTGTCTCTGCCTTCTGCAGGTGCAGAATCTGAATAACATCGTGTCCTTCCCCCTGGACAGCCTGTTGAAGGGGCAGCTGAAGGATGGCCGCCTGGTAAGTGCTGTCCCCAGGGTCCCTCGTTTGGGGACATCGTGCAGCGAGAGCCCTGCTACGGATTTGGCTCACACCCGTGGCCAGGAGAAGCAAGGAGCTGGTAGCAGGGGCTGGAAGGAAGCAGGGAGGGTTGGGAGTGACAGAAGGGAGGGGTGAGGACGTGGTAGGGAACCCCCTCACCCTCAAGGCGTGCAGCAATGCAGAGCAAAGTTCTGGGCCCCTTTAGTGCCACCAGCTCTTTTGCTTTCCCCTGACAGCTGCCACCCCCCTCTTTCCTTTGCCACAGGATTCCAAGAAGCAGATTGAAAAGGCCTGGAAGGATTATGAGACCAAAGTGTAAGCAACCCGCTGCCCCTGGCAGAATCTACCTAATCCCACTCTGCACAAAGGTGTTTTGTCCCCGGGCTGGAGCCAGGCACCGCTGGGTTTGGTTTTGGTTTTGGTCCAGCTTTTCCCAAAGGGGAAAAGGAGAGGGGCTGGAGAGGGCCTGGAGATGTTTCTCCTGATCCCATCCCCACCCTGCGTGGGACACGCCTCGGAGCGGGGATGTCCCCAACCCTCCTCCATCCCATTGCACAGGGGGAAGATGGAGAAGGAGAAGGAACGAGCCCGCTCGGCTGGGGTCATCCAGGCTGAGCCAGCAGCAGCGGAGGTGGCCGAGGACGTGCAGAAGGAGCGGCGGCTGCTGCAGCTGCACATGTGCGAGGTGGGGGCTGCGCTGAGGGACCTGAGCCCCGGAGGGGCACAGGGGACTGCTCTGCAGGCTGTGCAGGGATACTGGAGCCTGTCCTGCTGTCCAACGCCGAAGCAGCCCCACCTGTGTGCCGTGGGGGACCCTCACCCCGTCCCGTACCCGCCCTGCGTGGTCCCAGCTCAGGGATCCCCGTCCCATCCCCGTTCTGAGCTCCCTGTGGGATGCAGCCCCAAACGGCACCCGTGGTGCCTCACAAGGGCTGCCCCCGAAACCTGGAGAGCGGCAGAGCAGGGAAGGAGGCAGCAGTGGGCTGTCCCAGAGGTCTCCCGTGTTCCCGGGGCTCAGATCCCGGTGCCGCCCAGCCGAGAGCAGGGCTTGTGGGGAGGAGGCTGTGCCTGCCTCCGAGCTGGGACCCAGCCAGATGAGTCACTGCCTTGAATGGCTGCACTGTGGGATAGAGAACAGGGCGTTAAGGAGAGGTGGGAGCTGGAGCAGGGCACGTGCGCCCGTGTTTCTGCGCGTGTGAGAGCTGGTGCTGGCCCTGCAAAGCGGAGGGCAGCTCTTCCGAGGGGCCGGGGACCCTGTGACGCGTGTGGCTTCAGAGGAAAGTGGGGTTTGCTACTTCCTGGGTAGCAAACGGGGTCCTGCTTCACCCCACGGCGTGGCTGTGTCTCCCCGTCGTGGCCCAGCTCACATCCTCAGGGCTGTGGGAGCGGTTGGACATGGGCCCAGGGGTGCCCGGGGTGCTCTGCTCCCACTGTGGGATGTGGGTGGCGGGGCAGGGGCACCCCAGGGGAGCTGGGCACGTGTGTGTGGCCTTCTCTAGGCGGTTCAGGGGTGTAGTCGTGCTCCCTGGCGTCGATTTGGCATCTCCAGCTTGCACAGAGCAGTTTAACGACCGTCCCCACTCCAGTGACCCCTCAGGGTGTCCAGAGTGCCTGGGGCATGGGGGGACTCCCTTCCAGGAGCTCCATCCCACCCTGGAAACCCCCCAGAGCTCAGAGCTGCCTTCCCCTCCCCTCGCTCCCCACTCAAAACCGTTCCAGCAGCTGGAGAGGAGCTTGCAGGGGGAAAATCTCTTCCCCTCCTTATTTTGCTCAGGGTGAGACTCTGTCTTTCCTTCCCTGCCTGCAGCTGATGGATGGGCCTGATGCATAAAGCTAAAATTCCCCATCCCACGGGGCACCTCAGCAGACCTCCGGCACTGGTGTGCTGCAGGTGCTCGCTTCTTGGAATCTGATTTTTTGGGGGAATAAAAGGGCCACGTCTTAAAAAACATTTGGCCTTTTTTGTTGTGGGATTTTTTGGGGGTTGTTTTTTTTTTCTTTTGCAAGCTGCCTTGAGTTTCGGTTATTTATTAACTCCAAAAGTAACGAGCAGTGGGAGAAGCATGCTTGGCTGGAAACCCTGGAGGCCTGCCTCAGTCCTTGAACTTTCCATGTCTTGGAGGACTTCCAGAGCCAGGTTTTCTGAGGGTGGTCCCCAGCGAGCTGCCTTCAAATCCAACACCATGACTCGACTTCTTGAAAGCCCGCCAGTGTTTCAACCTTCCTCCCCATGCTGGGAAGGGAATCGAGGGCTGGGCAGGCTCCTCTGGGATGTTTTCAGCTTCTCCTTGTCCCTGTCACCTAACCAGGTGTCTTCTCCCCCTGCAGTACCTGCTGAAAGCCAGCGAGTCTCAGATGAAGCAGGGACCAGATTTCCTGCAGAGCCTGATCAAGTTTTTCCACGCTCAGCACAAGTAGGTGCCCCCTGGGTCCAGCTGGTTCATCCTCAGGGCTGGTTGTCACCCTTGGGTGGCCCCGTGGGGGTCTGGGCTATTCTCCTCTCACCCCAGACCCATACAGCTGTTGATGGAGATGCTGGGCAGAGCCCTTCACTCTTCATTTTTCCCCGGGGAGTTGAGGTGTGCTTTGTTGTCTGGAGGAGCTGTAAGCGTGTCCATGGGGCTGTGGGGTGTATCTCCGTTGGCTTGAGGTGTAGCTGATTATTTGGTTTCTGGATTCGGAGGGATGAGCTCAGCTGAGCAGCTCTGGCATTAGCCAGGGGGATGTAACGAGGGGGTTTGGAGTGAGGATCAACATCCCCTTGCCTTTCCCGTGGCTCCGTGAAGCTGGGATAGTAGTGTGAGGGGGAGTCATCATCTCCTCCGGCTCTCGAGTGGGGAAACTGAGGCAGGGGGTTCAAAGCATGTCTTTGGCTGGGACTGTGACCCAGGGACCCCCCCAGAACGTGGCTTTAGGCAGCACCGCTCCCCGGTGAGTTGAGCTGGGATCAAACAAGAGGCCAAGCCCGCATCCCAAACACCCCAAATATTTGGGATATCCAAACCCCACGGGCTGGGCTTGGCCTTTGCTGCTCCCTCCTCACCCCATAACCAGGGAGCCACAGAGCAATCACAGCTTTCCAAGCAGGGGACCACCATCATCCCCTGCCTCATTTTTCTCTAAAAAACCCCTCTTTTTTTTGCCTCCATCTTCCCCGCCGGCATCTCAATCACCCTCAAACAAACGCCCAGTTTCTTCCAAGACGGCTGGAAGGCTGCCCAGAACCTCTACCCCTTCATTGAGAAGCTCGCTGCGTCCCTCCACGCGGTAAGGCCCTCACGCACATCCAGCGCCCCTCAGACGTGTCCCCGGGGCTGCCACCCCGCTGTCCCCGTGCCAGCCCCTGAGAACCCGCCCTCAGGGCGGCACTGAGGGCAGCTGCCCCCTTTGCAGCTCCGCCAGGCGCAGGAGGAGGAGGTGAAGCGGCTGACGCAGACGCGCGATTCCCTCCGCAGCGTCCTGCAGCTGGAGAACAAGGAGGTGAGACCCGCCGGGATGGGCAGGGGAGGGCTGAGGAGGAGCATGGGGAGGGTGCTGGGGACCCCAGGGTTGGTTTGGGGATGGGGAGCAGAAGGGAGAAGGGAGCTGGGTTAACCTGTCCAGGGATCTGGAGATAGGTAAGGAGGGAGGTGACTTGCAGCAGCAACCGCCTCCGTGCCTCTCACTTTGCTTTTTAATTGTGGGAATTTGCTTTTTAATTTTCAGGAAAACTTGAGCAGGAAGAACTCTGGCAGTGGCTACAGCATCCACCAGCACCAAGGCAACAAGCAGTACGGGACAGAGAAGTCAGGATTCCTGTACAAGAAGAGTGATGGGTGAGGATGAGCGTTATCCCGGAGAGCTCCTGGCTTCTCCCCAATATTGTCCATGCTCCTGGGAGCCCCCAGAGCTGGCATCCAGCTCACGGGGCATTCAGCGCCCTGTGAGTTAGAGGAAGCACAACCCCACGTCCAGAACACCACCAGGCCTCTGCCACGGCTGGTTTGGGATGTGGCTGTGGGTGATGGCAGCTGTGCAATCCTCACTCCTCCTCTCCCTCCTCCTCAGGATCCGCAAAGTGTGGCAGAAGAGGAAGTGCGGTGTGAAGTACGGCTGCCTGACCATCTCCCACAGCACGGTGGGGAGCGTGGGGCCTGCAGCCCTGACCCTTCCTCGTGCTCCCTTTGGGGCTCGGTGTCCGTTGGATTTCGGGTTTAGCTTTTGCCCAGACCCATCACAAATCTGCCTGGCTTAAAAACCAATGCGGGATGGGACTGGACTAAAGGAGGTCCCCTGTGTCTGACAAGGGTCCAAAGGTGGTTCCCCGTGTCTGGCAGGGGTCCATGGCAGAGGAGGGTGAGCTTGGTGACACCTGAGTGCCTGAGATGAGGTGCTGTGGCTGGGGGGAGGTGTCTGACCTGGAGGTGGACACTGTAGTGGGACCTCTCCATTTTTCGAGTGGGTTTTCTCTCTGAAACACCTTGGCACCTGCAGGGGTCCAAAGGTGGTCCCCCGTGTCTGGCAGGGGTCCGTGGCAGAGGAGGTGAGCTTGGCTGGGGCAGTGAGACGGACGAGGAGGGTCCGGACAAGCCCCAAGGGGATGGGGCTGGTTGGGAGGGCAGGGCTGCCCCCAGCGTGGGGCTGCAAACAGCAGGAGGCACAGGGGGACATCTTGGAGCCGTGTTCTCCTGCAAAGGGTGGCTGTTCCTCTAAAACGGGTCACACAGGGTCTGATTGGCGTGGTTATCCCAAGAGAAACCATCTGCGCTGGTGGTTGTACCACCGCAGTTGCCACTGGAGATGGTGATGCCCATCCCTTGGTGATGTCCATCCCTTGGTGATGCCCATCCCTTGGTGATGCCCATCTCTTGGTGATGCTCATCCCTTGGTGATGTCCATCCCTTGGTGATGCCCATCCCTTGGTGATGTCCATCCCTTGGTGATGCCCATCCCTAGGTGATGCCCATCCCATCCCTTCCTGGTCCTTTAACCCTCCTCGGTCCTCTCACCCTGCAGATAAACCGTCCCCCCGTGAAGCTGAACCTCCTCACCTGCCAGGTGCGGCCCCATGCCGAGGAGAAGAAATGCTTTGACCTGGTGACACGTGAGTGCCTGAGATGAGGTGCTGTGGCTGGGGTGAGGTGTTTGACCTGGATGTGGACACTGTAGTGGGACCTCTCCCTTTTTCGAGTGGGTTTTCTCTCTGAAACACCACGGCACCCTCTTTAAATGCTTATAATCTGGCTCTGGGGTGTCTTCCTGGCTGTCTTTACAGATTAAGAACCAGTCTCTGCAAGGAGATCTAAAAAGCTGAGACAGAAGGAGGTTGTGAAAGGGCCCAGGTGATGGGAGAGTGGTGTGCAGTGATTTAATTTGTAATTAAGCAGCTCCTTTGAAGAGATTTCAGCTGATTCCTGCTGTCCTGGACATCCCTAGACCATAGAATCCTAGAATGGTTGAGGCTGGAAGCAACCTTAGAGAGTGTCTTGTTCCACCCCCGCACCATGGGCTTGGCCACCTTCCACTAGACCAGACAGCTCCAAGCCCTGTCCAAGCTTAAACAACTCAAGGGACGTGGTAGACGCAGCTTCTCTCCTTTCACCATCTCCCCTCTCTCCCTGTCCCTGCAGACAACAGGACCTATCACTTCCAAGCGGAGGATGAGCAGGAGTGTGTCGTGTAAGTGCCGCAGCCCATCCCTGCTCCTCCCGGTGCCAGATCCCGCTCTGCCTTCCCCATCCTCCTCCTCCTCCTCCTCGTCCTCCCTCGTGCCTAGGTGGGTCTCGGTGCTGCAGAACAGCAAGGATGAAGCCCTGAGCAACGCCTTCAGGGGCGATGGGGGCAGCGGCGGGGTGGCGGCAGGCCCCGGGCTGGACGGCGGCGTGCAGGAGCTCACCAGGCTGGTCATCGGCGAGGTGAAGAACATGCCCGGGAACAAGCAGTGCTGTGACTGCGGCGCCCCAGGTACGTCAGGGTGTTCCCCTCGCCCTGGGCGTGGGGCAGCTGTCACGGGAGTCACAGCATCTCTGGGGGCTCCCGCTGCAGATCCCACGTGGCTCTCTACCAACCTCGGCATCCTGACGTGCATCGAGTGCTCTGGGATCCATCGGGAGCTGGGTGTGCATTATTCCCGCATCCAGTCCCTCACTCTGGATGTTCTCAGCACCTCCGAGCTGCTGGTAAGCTGCTCTCTAGAGGGCCCAGAGGTCTCCTAGCCCCTGGGGACCACCCTGCGTGCCTCACAAACCTCCTGTGATGCGGGGTTCATTCCTTCTCCTCCATCCCATCTGTCCCCAGTTTGCTCCAGGCCTTGCCAACTTGCCTCAGTTTCCCCAGCTCAGTGGTCTGGGCGAGGGAGGCTCTGCAAAGTCATTTGCTGGCCCCTCCTAAAACAGATTTCCATTGCCATGAGAGAGCATCATCCTGGCGGAGATGGCTGCTCTGGGAAGGGCCTGGGTGGATCCAGTGGATTCCTTCCTCCCAGGATGGGATGTGGCTGGAGCAGGGTGAGTGTGGCCAGGAGGGCTCACGTCCCTCTGTTCTCCTCTCTCCCTAGCTGGCTGTTAGCATTGGGAACACTCGCTTCAACGAGATCATGGAGGCCACGCTACCCACACAGGACTGTCCCAAGCCCTCGGCCAGCAGTGATATGTGAGTTGGGTGTGAGGAGGAGGAGGAGGAGGAGGAGGAGTGCACGGTGTTCTTGTCACCATGCTGCCACAGCCCCGGGATGAGGCATCCTGGTGTCACTGCTGAATTGCGGTGGGGATCTGCACCTCCTTGGAGGTTCACCCCTGATCCTGAGGCTTCAGGAGGAGGCAGGAGCACAGGGCTCCACAGCCCAGCTCCGTGCCCATGCCAGCCCCCCTTCCGGCAGGGCTGCGCGCAAGGAATACATCATGGCCAAGTACATGGAGCGACGCTACGTGCAGAAGAGCGGCCAGGACAACCCGCACGGCCTCTGGGAAGCCATTCGAGCCCGTGACCTCCTGGGCCTGCTCAAGGCCTTTGCCGAGGGGCATGACCTGACCAAGCCCCTGGCCAGCCCTGAGGCTCAGGTGAGGCCTCCACCTGACGGCGTTTTCCCTCTCTGGGTGGCTGTGCTCAGGTTGTCCAGGGCTTTGGGCAGGGATGTGCTGGTGGGAAGATGAGCATCCTCGGGTCCAGCTTTCGTCTCTCCTACACGTAGGAGATTGTTGAGCTCTCCTCTCCCTTCCCATATATTGGGAGATGAAACATCCCTGGGTTCAGCTCTTTCCCTTCCATCCTGGGGGAGATGAGCATACATATGTCCAGCACTCTTTTCCTTCCTTTTGGGGGGAAGAGGAGCGTTCTCGGATCCAGCACTTCTCTTCCCCTTATCCTGAGGAAAGACGAGCATTCTCAGGGCCGTCTCTCCCTCCCGTCTCTTGGCAGGACGCGGGCGAGCTGCCGCTGCACGTGGCCGTGCGCCACGCCGACAGATCCTCCCTTCCCTTGGTGGACTTCATCATCCAGAATGGGTGCGTCCCCGAGCGCTCCCGGTGTCCCCTGCCCCTCTCCCCCACGGGAGGGACGTGCAGGATGCTGTCACGTTCTCAAGCCTTGACTTTCCCGCCGCTGGCCCTGCGCAGGGGAGCGCTGGACCGGGTGACGCAGGACGGGAACACGGCCTTGCACTACGGCGCGCTCTACAACCAGCCCAACTGCCTCAAGCTGCTCCTGAAAGGCAAAGCCGCCTTCACTGCAGGTATGAGGTTGGCATGGGGGTTTTGGGGGAGGTTCTTTGGTGGGAGTGGTAAGGCTGCATTTGGGACAAACCCAGATTTGTCCCCCTTTTGTCCCCCGGGCAGTGAATGCGGCGGGCGAGACGGCTCTGGATGTGGCGAGGAGGCTGAAGCACAGCGAGTGCGAGGAGCTGGTAGGTGGGGTGGAGGAATGGGAGAGAGGCTCGGAGTGGGGAGAGGGGAGCAAGCGCCTGAGGAGGGCTGGAGTGAAGGAGAGGGGCTGCTGGGACGTGTCCGTCCAGTGCTGAGACCCCTGTGGGCTGCCCCCTCCTGAGATCCCCCTGACGTGCCCCGTCTCTCTGGCAGCTGGAGCAGGCGCAGGCAGGGAAGCTCTCCTTGCAAATCCATGTGGACTATGACTGGGAGCCCCCATCAGAGTTCCCCTATGACAGTGAGGATGAGCTGGAGGAGAAGGTACCTGTGGGACGGCGCTGGGGGTGGGCCTCCACATCCCCAGCGAGGGAACTGGGGGAGCGCAGACCCTTTTGGGGGGCTGGTGGCAGCGAGGCATCCCTGGAGCTGTGTGTGCGTGCCCCCAGGTGAGCCCCCTCCAGCGCTCCTTCAAGGGCACGTCACCGCTGGCCGCCAGCCCGCTGCCCGCCTGCCCGCAGACCCGCTGGAGCTGCATGGGGATGGACATCACCAACAAGACCTACGAGAGCATCCTGGTGCCCTCGCGCCCCGCGCCCCGCCGGGCGCACAGCGAGGAGATCCCCCCGCCGCTGCCCCTCAAAAACCCTACGCGGGGCAGCTCTCGCCCCAAACCCGGCCACAGCCCCACCGGTGAGTGGCAGTCGCCGCGGCGTGGGCTGCGCCTTCGCCCGGAGACCGAACCGATCGTCCCCGTCGCTCGTGTCCCCCCAGAGCACCCCGAAGGGCCCCGGCAGGCGTCGGAGCCCCACTGCTGCGGGCCGGCGGAGGCAGCGCGCAGCCTGCCTTGTGCCGGCAGCGCGGGCGCCCCGGACGGCACCCCCGGCACCCGCAGCCCCACCGAGAGCCAGCGGGCAGCCTACTGGGAAACCCGCTCCGAGACGGACAGCAGCAGCAGCAGCAGCAGCAGCAGCAGCAGCCGGCGGGGGCCGGAGCTGAGTCCCCCACCCGCGCAGCCCCCGCCGGGCAGCACGGCCCTGGACATCCCGCCTGTCAAATTCGGGTAGGGACCCCCAGAGCACCGGGGTTGCGCTTTGGTGCTGAGGGGGGTGAGCTTCCACCTCTGCCGCTGTAGAGCAAAGGGGTCCCCAGGCTCTGGGGTGTCCAAAGAAGCTGATGGTGACCCGGGGATGCAGGAGGAGACACGGGCAGCTGTGGGGATGCTGGGTTGTTACTTAGAGACGATGATGCAGATTATTTGGGAGGATATTGAGATGCTCTGCAAGTCACCATTTCTCTCATTCGGGTAAACGTGGTGGGATGGGCTCCTTTGAGGGTGTTTGGGTGCTGGGGATCCTTTCTGGGGCTGTGGGTGGAATCCAGGTCCCATGGGGGAAGGCCTGACCCCCCTGAGACCTCGCAGGAAGGAGAACAGGGAGGGAGAAGGCAACAGCAGAGGAGGAGGTGACGCTGTTGCCGCTGTCACCCGCAGCTCAGAGAGCACCCGCTCGTACCGGCGCATTGGTGGCGTGGTGGGCAAAACGGGCTCGGCTGGGTCCCCCCAGAGCCCTGGCGGCCCCGAGGACCCCGCTCTCAGCAAGGTGCCCCCTGTGCCCATGCCCAGGAGATTTGCTCCGGTAGGTGCAAATCCTCCTCCCTGCACCCTCAAAGCATCCCAGCTCCTCTTACCCTGGGGGTGCAGATGGAGTGATCTCCGGTCGTGTCCCCGGTGCCGCCTCTTGGGTGGCCTCAGGGGGGTCTGTCACCCCCTCTGCATTCCATTTCAGGCCAAGGGGAAGCAGAAGCGGGTAAAGGCAGTGGCTGACTGCAAGGGGGACAAGGCACGAGAGCTGACCTTCTCCAAGGGGGAGGTGATCGTGGTGACGCGGGAGGAGGACGAGCAGATCTGGGTGAGTCACCGTGGCACGGACAGGCGCTGGGATCCAAATCCTGGTTCTTTTCCCCCTCCAGTTCTCTTCTGTAGGAAGCTGGGTTTTTTTTTGGGGGGGGGCATAGATGGGGGACTCCTGCCCCACGTGTGCATGGAGGGAGGGCTGGGGGGGCTCCGCTGATGTGTCACCGCAGCTTCGCCTCTCTAAATCCCCGTTGGAATGGAGCAGGGGAGAAGTTTTGGGGCTGATATCTCTAGGTAAGACTTGCACTCCCCTCAACCCTCTTTCTGCACCCCCAGGTCGGCTTCATCGAGGGCGATGGCTCCCGCACCGGAGTCTTCCCTGCCAGCTTCGTCCACCTCTTGCAAGACTGACCGTGTGGGGTGACCCGTTTGTCACTGTCCCTTTGGCTGGGACTAGAGGCAGCTCCCTGCCGGGGGCTTGGTAGAGCCAGGCCACAGGGGACATGTGCCCAGGATCCTGGCACGAGACCACTGCCCTCCAAGGGGGCCCGGAGACCCCCCCCATTGGGAAAACCGTCCGTGGATGGCAGCGGTGGGGAGCTGAGGAGCAGAGAATGGACGTGCTCGCTGCACTGGGGGGCTGAGGTTTCTGTGCCAGCCCCTGCTTCCGCTGCTCCTCCATCCTTCCCGTGGGCTCTGCCCATCCCTTGGGTTTTCTTCTTCCGTCTCTCCAAGGAATTGGGGATGGGGGAGCTGTATGTGGTGTCCCCCACCCTCTGCCAGATACTCACGAAGCCTCCTCCTCGTCCTGGGGGCAGCCGTGGATCGCCAGTTCCATTCCCCAACTGTGAAGCCTTTGGGATGGGCAAGAAATAAGTAGAGGGGGGGTTTTTTGTGTCCATCCCCCACCCCAGGTTCTGGGAACTGCCTGGCCTGGTGGAGTTTGGGGGTGCTTCAAAGCGTCTCCAAAGCTGGTGTAGTGAAATGCCATTCCCTGATTTGGGGGCGGAGGGATGTTTCAGGTGGTACCACAGAGCCCTGCCCCATGTCCCTCATGTGGGGTGGGTGCTGGATCACCGCCCCTTCCCGGGCTGGGGGGCTCTCAAGGGGGTTTTCCAGCTTTTTCTAGGACCAGAATATCCCTGTACCAGTGTCCCTTGGGAGCCACCTGCCTCCCTACCCCCTCACTACACCCTTCTCATTTCTACGTCAAATGCTTCATCTCAAAAAAAAAAAAAAAATCTTTTTTAAAATGTTTTCTGTCTCCAATTTCTAATAAACCATCCTTTTTTTTTTTTAAGCGCCTGGGAGTTTGTTGGGGGGGTACAACCCCTGTCCCCAGCACGGTGACACATCCCCAAGGCTCCCAGTCACCGTGGCCACCCTTGGGGACATCCATGCAGGGCCAGGCTGGCACGTGGGCACCTTCCCGGTGTGCTGGGATGGATCCAGGGCGGGATGCTCGTGCTGCAGCCACCCCACGCGAGTGCCGGAGCAGGGACCAGCAGCGATGGCAAGGTGGTTGTCACCTACATCCCCCGACGGCCTGTGCCCCGTGCTGCCAGGCCTGAGCGGCTCCTGGCTCCCAGGCTGGCACACCACCGGCTGGCAGGGCTCTGGGACGCGTTAGCGTGTCACCCGTCGTGACACAGTCGTGGAAGGATGGACGGGGCCATAAAGATCCTTCCCTGCACCCCCTGACAGAGGGGGGAACACCTTCCACCGGACCAGGCTGCTCCAAGCCTGACCTTGGACATTCCCAGGGATGGGGTTTTTTCCTCAGTACCAACACGTGGAGTACTCCAGTATAAGAACCATTCCTAAACGCTGGAATTCCACGTATATTGAGACATCCCAACACAGCGCAAAGATTATCCCCCGCGGGGATCTCGCTGCTGCAGGGCGCCAGCTCCGGGGAAAAGCAGAGCTTGGGGCACACGGCGCTGTAGCCGTGCCTCTCAGGGCTCCCCAGCTCAGCCACGCCGATGGCAAAGCCCCGTGGCGAGCGCTGTCCCGCGGCTCCCCGGGCTCCCCAGGGCCGCCACCGCCGCGCGTCCCGGAGCGCCCCGGCGCGCACCTCCCCCGCTCCTGCAATCGTGGCTCTCGGCTATATTTAGCCCTCCCCCGTGCTATTTCGCTTTCCTGGCAGGAGTTTATAACTGGCCGGGACAGCCCCACCTCCTTTTTGCTTTCTCTCCCTTCCCTTCTCTTCCCCTTGCCTTTGCCCCTTTTCCCCTCCTCTCTGCTCCCTTCCCACCCGCCTGCCCAGGGACCCCCCATGTCAGCGGCGCCCAGCTGTGCCCACGGTGTCCTGCTCCGCTGGAGCCCCCGCCATGGGGCCCGCTGAGGAGCTGGTCCGGATTGCCAAGAAATTGGATAAGATGGTGGCCAGGAAGAGCACGGTAAGGTGGCCAAGCTCCTCGGGGCGTGCGCGCCCATTTACACGCCTGGCGCGTTTGCGCGTGTGCGTGTTTGCACGCGTGCTTGTTTACAGGCAGGTTTGAGTGGTGCTGTTGCGCGGCTCAGGAAAGGGAGGGCTGGGGGGTTTGCTTTTCGCACCCCTCATGTTGTCCCTGGAGGGGCTGAAGGGGTTTAAGGGATGCTGCCGGTGTCGCCCAAGCACGGCCTCTCAGGCTTTAGTAGTCAGCACCCACGGGGATTTAATTCTGCCTCTAATTCGGGGCTCTCCCGTACCCCATTGCCCCCTGACACTGGGATTTGGGGGTGAGGGGGGGGTTTGTCCCGTGGCTGGCAGCTCTGGGCACCGCTTGGCAGTGCCGGATTGTGGGCAACAGGTGTTTGGCCCCCAGCCTGTGCCCCAACACCCGATCGGTGCCAGGGCCACGGGCTCGTGTACAAGCAAGGAGAAGCTCTGGGCTGGCAGCTACAGCAGCCTCAACGCGCCCAGCACAGCCCAGCCTGTTGCACAAGCGTGCAGAGGGAGGGGAGGGGGTCGGTCGCTGTTTCCTGGGTGGTTTTGGGGGCTGTGTGCTGGGGAAGCCGGGATCCAGCCCTGCCGCCCTTGTGCCGAGTGAGGATCCACCCGGGGATCCTGGCGAGCCGGTTCCGTGTGCCAAGCCCGGCCCTCAGAGTTAATGTTTTACCATTTCCACCGGCCTTTGCCCTGGCAAGGTGCAGGCTCCTGGCTCGGGGGGCAGCGCTGCGTCTCCCTGGAGCTGGTGGCTTTTTGGGGTGCCAGCGCTTGGTGTCAAACCGGCTCCCATGGCTCTGCTTGGTGCCAGGAATTACCCAGGGGCCGAGGGACGGGGGTGCTCCACAGCTCTCCTGCTGCACTTTGGGATGGGGCAGAGCCAGGGTCCAGCACAGGAATGTCCCTGCACCCCTCAGACGGGGGGGCTCTGATCCAGCCCTTCATGGTGGGAGTCCGTGGAACTGTGGATACCTGGGAGCTGGTGTCTGCTGCTGGGGCTCTAAAAATACCGAGGAGGAGGAGAGGGAGGAGGAGGAAGGCTCAGTGCTGGACTATCTTTATCCCAGCTGCCACTGCAGGGCGTCAGGATGTAATCCCAGGGCTTGTGTCCCATGGACCTTCACACCCCTGTGTGGGGGACCCTGGAGAACACCCCAGCTGTCCCTAGTTCCCACCAGCCCAGATTTTTCTTGCAGATGGGGTTTTCCCAAGTTTTAAGAAAAGCTCCTGCTACCCAGCTGGAGACGTGAGCCGGTGCTGGGATGGTCCAGCAGGATTTGGGTGCGGGACATTTCTACCAGTGTGTTGGCACTGAGGGTCAGGCAGTGCCAGGGCGTTGGGTTCTCCTGTCGTGCCCTTCCTGGTGCTGCCTCCTCAAGGGCTCCCCTGGCTTCTCCCTGCCGCAGGAAGGGGCCCTGGATCTGCTCAAATCCCTTACCAGTTACACCATGACCATCCAGCTACTCCAGGTGAGGGGCCTTGGGTGGGGGAACACTCCGTGGGGCAGCTTGTCCCGTGCCCCGTGCCCCGTGCCCCTGCCCCGTGCCCTGTGCCCCTGTCCCGTGCCCCGTGCCCCTGCCCCGTGCCCCGTGCCCCTGCCCCGTGCCCCTGCCCCGTGCCCCGGCTCATCCCTAAGGGGCTGTCCCGGGTGCGCGTCCCCAGACCACGCGGATCGGAGTGGCTGTGAACTCGGTGCGGAAACACTGCTCGGACGAAGAGGTGGTGGCCTCAGCCAAGATCCTCATCAAAAACTGGAAGCGGCTTCTGGGTGAGCGATGCTGGGGGGAAGGCAGGAACCCCCCAAAGCCCCCCCCCCGGGCAATCCCTGCGCCTCGAGCCCCGATGGAGTGGAATGAGGCCAGGGCGAGGATGTGCGGGCTCCTGTAACCTGGAACGCAGATTTTCCAGGGGCTGGTTTTCACTCTGGGACGGAGTGGTGTAAATCAGTGTGTGCCCCACCAAGGGCAGAGCACCTCCACAAGCATTCCCCACCCCAGGACGCAGCTCTGCAGGGTTTGGGCTGTGACTGGGACACCCAAATCCTTCCCCCAGAGTCCACCACCACAAAGAAGGAGAAGGACGCAGATGGGAAGAAGGAGAAGGACGCAGATGGAGACAAGGAGAAGAAGAAGGGGATGGATGTTTCCAGCTGCCCCAGTGAAGGGGTGAAGCACAGCAAGAATACAGCTGAGAAGCACAGGGAGAAGCACAAGGAGAGGTGAGGGCTCCTGCCTGCTGTCGGGGGCACCAGCGCTGATATAAAACCACCCTGTGCTTCAGAGTTGGTCCTTAAGAGTTCACCCCTCTCTGCCTCCCCCTGGGTGCTGGCAGCACCTCTGGAGACCAATCTGCCTCTGGGACAGCACCAGGGCAGTTTTTGGAGGAGGGAGAAGTGACTGTTTTATTTTCCTTTCTCTAGTCGTTCCTTGGATGAGGTCAGTTTGGACAGAGCCCATCTGACCCCTGCTCTCTCTGTCCCTAGGAAGCCCAGCAAGTGTGACTCTCATGCCACCGCCACCCAGGGCCACTCTGCCGACTCCAGCCCCAAGAGGTACTCGCTGAAGGATGCCCTGACCCTCGCTCCAGGCTCTGCCAGGCTCTGCCAGCCCAGGGGAGGCTTTGCTGGCGACCTGGGGTGGGGCTCAGGGCTGGGGGATGCACATGGATCCAGCTCACAGGTTGCCAGAGCATGCTGGGGTTGCTGAGAGCTTCTCTCCCTTCCTTTGGGCCTCTGCGGTGAAGAGAGTCCAGTGACGGCCGGAGCCCCACTGCGTCCTCCAAGAAATCACCTCTGGATGGCAAGAGAGAGAGGTGGGTGCTGGGCTGGGGGAGGATGGCAGGGGCCAGACCCCAGCCCCTCACTGGGCTGTGCTTGGGGCTGTGGATGCGCTGCTTGCCCCCGTCTGACATGAGGCTTGTCCTGCCAGGAGAGCCTCTGCTGACTCCAGGTCCTCGGCTGTGTCCTCCTCTTCCTCCCCACAGAAGAGACTGTCAGGGGAGAGGTGAGGAGGGGGTGTCCCTGGGCTGCCTGGGAATGCTTTTTGGGGGATGCCCTGACCATGGAGGGGGTGAGAAGTGGCTGGGATCCTGCCACAGTGCCGGGATATTCCCTGGGAGGAGCAAATCCTCCCCTGAGGAGATTCCCGTTGGCTTCCGAGCACTCTCATCAACGTGCTGGTGCCTGAGCTCCCTGCCCCCTGCCCTGCCTGCCCCACCTCTGGTGCCATCCCCACCGTCCCGTTCTGTGCCACCCCCAGGAGAGCCTCTGTGGGCAGCAGCCTCTCTCCAGCTCCCACCAGCTCCCAGAGAAACTCCGGTGACAGCAAGGAGGAAAGGTAGGAGCCAGGAGGAAAGGTAGGAGAGACCCCCTCCGCTTCCAGGGGACCCCGGTGGGTCCCTGCGGCTGTGCCCGGCACAGGACCCTGGCACCACCTGCCCGTGCCCCTCCGTGTGCCCCTGCAGAGCCAACGGCAGCAAGGCCAAACCTGAGGCGCCACGAACTCCCACCAGCCCCTCCTTCTCTCCCAGCCCCTGCTTCCTGGCCCCCTGCTACCTGACGGGGGACTCGGTGCGGGACAAGTGCGTTGAGATGCTGGCGGCTGCGCTGCGCTGGGATGGTGAGCAGGGGAGCGCACACTGGGATGTTTCTCCTAAGGGACAGTGCTGATAGGAGCACTCAGCCCCGAAAGGAAAGGAAAGGAAAGGAGGTTGTTCGGGTCACTAGTAAAGGGGTTGGATGTGAGGATGCATGTTTGTAAGGTTCAGGATGGGTAAAAGTAGGGTTTTTTTGGAGATGGAGCGTCTGGGGCAAGTAGAGGGGGAGAGGTGAGGTTTTTTGGGGGGAGGTACAGTGAGGACCTGTGGCTGTTTTCACGCCTGAAAGTCAGCCCTTAACCTCTCGACCCTTTAGACGACTACAAGGAGTTCAGTGTCAATTGCGAGAAGATGGCTTCGGAGATTGAAGACCATATCCTTTGAGGGGCCAGGGGTCCCCAGGCTCCATCTGCTGGGGGGGCGTAGGTGGGCTCAAGAGTGCTGCTGGGGACAGGACAGAGGGTGGCAGGGACAAGGACAGAGGGTGACACTGCCATGCTCGTTGCCTGCAGAGGGAGCCCAGACCTTACAGGATGCTGAGGCTGAAGCTGATGCTGAGCAAAACATCTCCTGAGCACCCGCCTTCATGCGTGGCTCTGTGTGTCCCCCCACACCCCCTCTGGTCAGGGACCTGCCTTCATCCCTGGGGAGATAAATCCAACCCCAAGCAAAGCTTTTTCCATGAGGCTGCTGTAGGTGTCCGTGTCTCCTGCCAGAGCCAGTCTGTCACGATGTCCCTGCTGGCAGGGATGGAACCACCTCTCCCCACCCCCAGATCAAGGCTTGGGGTTCTCCTGGCAGCTCCCTGAGCCCAGGACCAGCCCCAGGGTGGTTCCCCTCCTGGGTGCACTTTTTGGTGCATCTCAGACTCTGTGCCCAAAGCTGCCGCATCAACCTGTCCGTATCCCTGTCCTTTGGGAGGAGGGAGCAGAGCGAGCCCCTGCACCTTGAGCTTTGTCCCAGCAGAGGGCTTGGTGGCGGTCCCTGAGCCCCGCAGCCTCGCCGCATGTCAGACATCCCACGGCCATGCGGAGTCATTTTCTCCCCCGCACCTCAAGCTGTGCTTCGTCCTCTTCCAGCCAAGACTGGGGCACACTTCCCACAGGGAGGAGATCCCCACTGAGATCAGCCCCCTCCACCGAGCTGGCAGACATCCCTCCCTGGATTCCTTGACGGACCCCACATATCTTCCAGGAGCTGAAGAGCACGGACATGAAGTACCGCAACCGGGTGCGGAGCAGGATCAGCAACCTGAAGGACCCCAAGAACCCCGCTCTGCGGAGGAATGTGCTGTGCGGGGCCATCGAGCCTGGCCTCATCGCCCGCATGACCGCCGAGGTGGGCACCGGGCTGCGCGGCGCCGGTGCCCGCGGGTCTCATCCAGCTCCGTGGTGCTGGGTCTTGGCGTGGTGCTGTCCAGAGTGGGGTTGTCCCAGCAGCTCCCTGTCCCGCTCCAGTGCTGGATGAGGCACGGGGAGCGTTAGGAGGAAGCTGGCTGGGTCCCTTCAGAGCCCTGCAGGCCCCCAGCCCATCACAGATCTGGCTGTGCGGCGTCACACCCGCAGGAATCGGAGTTTTCCTCATTTGTCCTCCTCAACCAGGGTCCACAGAGGCTCCTCAGAAGCCCAGTTTCCCCTGTGGGGAGACAGATCCCTGCAGGCAGCAGTTTCACTTTGAGGATGGGGTGATTTTTCTCCCATCTGGATGGGTCTGAGCCCTCCAGCAAAGCACAGGATTAATCCCCTTTTGGGAGAGGATGGGGAAGGTGTTGGAGTGTGGTGCCCGGGTACGAGCAGAGCCGTGGCCCCACTGACCCCCCCGGGCCCATGCTGGTGGCAGGAGATGGCCAGCGACGAGCTGAAGCAGCTGCGGAGCGCCATGACCCAGGAGGCCATCCGGGAGCACCAGATGGCCAAGACGGGCGGCACCGTCACCGACCTCTTCCAGTGCGGGAAGTGCAAGAAGAAGAACTGCACGTACAACCAGGTCAGGTCCTGCCCCCGGGGGCCCTTGCTTTGGGGCACACCTGAAGGGTCTCCACCGACCTGCTGCTGCTCCACCCCAGGTGCAGACGCGCAGCGCCGATGAGCCCATGACGACGTTCGTGCTGTGCAACGAGTGTGGGAACCGCTGGAAGGTCTGTAACCGCCTGGGGAGAGGCTCTGGGCACCTTTCCTGGCCTTTGGGGCGTGGAAGAACCCCCTGGAGTGGTGTTTTGGGGGCTGGGTGAGGGCTCACCTCCTGCCCCGGGCTCTGCTTCTCCTGCAGTTCTGCTGATGCTGCTGGCGATCGGGCCGGAGGGAACGTGGTGCAAGACGAGATGCTGTGACACCACGCTGGGCAGCTGGGCTGGGGAGGAGGGGTCAGGGTGGCACCAGCCCCTAAAGCCCAGCTCCTTGTTCCCTTGCACTGGGCTCCCTCGAATATCCTGGGGAGCCGGCCTCTGGAAATGGTCAAAGTTCACTCGAGAAGGTCCCCGTGGATTCAATGGTTCTTCCCTGCAAATACCTGTCCTTGGATTGGGATGTGCTGGGATCCCACTGGGAGCACTCATTCCTGGAAAGGGAGACTGGTACGACCTGGGGAGCACGTCCTTCCCTGAGAGGAATCTGGGCTTGGATGATTTGGGGGCAGCAGGAGAGACGTCGCTCCACGGGCGTGGGGCTGTGCCTGGGAGCTGAGGGTGGCAGAGGGCCAGGTTTTAACCCAAACACCTTCTTCTCTCCTAAGCACACACATGGAGGACATGGAGGGGACGGGGTGGTGGCAGCGTGTCCGGGTGCTGTTGGGGTGCCACTGTGTCCCTCTGCTCGGTGACGAGTGGGCCATCCAACCTGGCTTGAAGGCACCCAGGAAAGAAGGAAGGATGGTGGGGAGAGGAGTGGGGAAGAACCCTTCCAGACAGAGTAATAAAGGTGTGAACTATCTCTGCAGCACAGACTGTTTCCTGAGCTGGGTCTGGGTCCTCTGTCTCAAGCGTGTAGCTTCCCAGCTTGAGCCTCGAGGCCATCCGAGATCCCTCACCGAGTTCCAACGTGTATCTCAAATCCACCAGCCCCAGCCTGGGACATACCCATGGCTTGCTGCTCATCCATCACCTGACTGCTGATTAAAGACCTTTAATTAAGGCTGGAGCAGCTCCCTGGCTTGGCCTGGATGCTTCAGGTTGACCGTTGCAGGGCAGAACTTCCACCAACAGCTTTTTTCCAGGGAAAAGGCATCAGGGACCAGCTGGGAAGAGAGATCCCTTTGGCTACAGGAGCTGTGGGATGGAGCCTTGTGGAACTGAGCCCATCCCTCGGCACCACCGGCGTCTCCCAGTGGCACTGGGGTGTGGTGGGAGCACAGGAAGGCCGTGGTGGCCGTGGGTGACCACGGATGGGGACGAGGGTGCTGCTCCCACGCCTGCGTGAGCCAGCGGGTGAGAGCAGAGAAGGACGGCGAAGCTGTTAATTAACCCATCATTAATTTTTTCATCTTGGGCTGAGGTGTTAATTTTTTCCCAGACTTTGGTGCTAAACCCTCTGTGTTTGGGGGTCCCTGCCACCCCTGAGCCCACTGAGAGCTCGCCGGGCTGCGGCGCTCGTTAGCACGCTGAAGTGATTAATGAGCCTCCGAGGCAATTCTTTATGCTCGTGACAGTGCGTGTGGCTGCAGTTAAGGGATGTAGTGGATTGCAGGGGATGAATAAAACATCAGTGCGACCTTGAGCTGTGAGGAGAGCGCAGGACTGGGGCTCCCGGCCAGGGCTGGATGTTCCCGGCCCGAGGCTCCAGGTTTGGATGCTCCAAAGCTTCAGCAGAGGCTGGTGCCTCTTCCTGCCTCTCCCTGCCTGTCTCTGCATGAATCCCAGAGCCATTTCGGTTGGAAAAGACCTCCAGGATAATTGAGTCCAACTGCTCTCCCACCACTACCCATGTGTCCCCACGTGTGCCGCGCCAACACGTTTCAAATCCCTCCAGGTGACTCCAACGAGATGCTCAGCCTTCTATCCGAAGGGGTTTTTATATTCAACCTCCGACCTGCAGCACTTCAAACAGCCCCACAGAGCGTCCAAACTCAGCCAGGCTTCCCCAGACCTCGTCCTTTCCCCAGGGACTGCCCTCAGCCGCCTCGGGGACACCACAGAACCTGGCACATGTTTCACTTGGCAGTCCTGGTTTGCCCAGGGGTCACCCCCGCTGTGCTCCAGCCCCCCCAGCTCGCCCGCAGCGCTGGGCTTTGCCGCTGCCCTTCTCCCCCGCATTTTTTCCAGCCTTGAGGGGAAAAAAAAAAAAAAAAATAAATCAGCACTTCGCTGTTCTGTGGTTTCCTTGGCAACCCCCGTTTCCCCATCCTGTCGCTTTATGCACCTGTAACTCCCCCGGCCCTGGTCACTGACCCCCGAGGCACAGTGGCAGTGGCTGAGCACAGGGGTGGAGCAGGAGGTGGTGTGTCCTGTCCTGATCCTGGAGGAACCCTCAGCCGGGGCTTCCCAGGCACCTGGGCTTCTTGGAAAGGAATGGACTAGCTGGCGGTGGTTCGTGTCTCTGAGCTGAATTAAAGCAGATTTGGAGCTGGTTTTTACCTCTCTGCCTGGGTCCTGGTGCTCCTGCTGTGCACAGGGATGTGGCTGCCCCATCCCTGGCAGTGTCCAAGGCCAGGCTGGATGGTGCTTGAAGCAACATCGTCTAGTGGAAGGTGTCCCTGCCCTTGTCCCTGCATGAGGGGAGCTTTAAGGTCCCTTCCAACCCAAACCATTCCAGGATTCCATTGGCAGCCGCTGCAAACGGAGCAGATTCCCCTGCCCGTTCCCGTGCTTGCTCCGATCAATAGGAAACGATCCCTCAGGCACAGACCTCAGACCTCATGCAACATTTATCTGGTGACAGCCACGGGCTCTCGGCACCCCTCACTTTGCCCTCATGGGCAGACAGGGTTCAGATCTCCCGGGAAAATCCCTCCCAGCTCTGCATCATGGCTTCTCTCTTCTCACCGGGGTGGTGCCTGGCGTGGTGGGCACAGGGCAAAGGCACGGCCCTGCTCAGGAACTGGGCTGAATTCCTTTAAAAAAGCAGGAAAACACAGCGCTGGGGTGCTTTAGGGAGGGCAGGAGTGATGCAGAGGGTGCTCTGTGGGTTTGGGGGGAGCACAGAGAACTCCCTGTGCCCTGGTGACCTGGGAAAGGTGCCCGATGTGCCCCAGTACTTGGACTCCAATGGCTCTTCCCAAATCCCAGAAGGCAGGTCAGTACCCCAAAAGCTGAGCAGACCCTGCACCAGCCTGGCACTTGATGCTAAACGAAAGCAAGAGCTGTAGAGACCCTGAACTTTTTTAGGGAAATCTCAGCTGCTGCGCTTACTTTGAGCCATTGGCTCAGCTAAAGCCTTCCAAATTCTGGGCTTTTTTATTCAGCTTTTTGTTTTAATTAACCCCCAAGCACTGGTTTTCCTCAGCACAAGGTGCTGCCTCTGCTTCAGGGGCAGGGGAAGGTGGTCTGGATTCCCTCGGGGTGCAGGGGTGGGGTGGTCTCCAAACACAGGCGAGGGTCTCCAGCAGGACACTCCCAGCGTGGAATGACACACAAATAACGCTGAAATAGGAGGAGAAAAAAACAAAACCTGCTGAGCCTGTGGTTCCAGTTCCAGCCCCAGGTTGGGATACAAATGGAATTTCCTTTCTCTTTCATTGTTCTGCCTTGATGTGAGTGATTGGACCTGCTTTGGAGCGGCTCTGAAGAGAAGTTAATGATTGCCCAGGACGGGCACATGATCCAGCCTGGATCTCCAGCCAAGCCAAAATACTTGGAGCGAAGCCGTGCATTCGAGCCGAGTGGGTATTTGCTTTGGGGTGTTTTTTCCTGAAGAAAAATAAAAAGGAGGGAAATCGGTTTGCAGTCCATTGGAAGGAAATGATTAGTCGAGGTACACGGCTGTGATTCTGCACACCAGCCTTTGTGATGATTAAAAAAGCAGCAAAAGAGCCCAAACCGGAGCCAGACCTTTATTTCTAAAGTGAAATGTGTTGCATGGAAAATCACAGAATATACTTTTGCTAAAGAAAAACCCCGTGCCCTTCTTTTACTATTTTTTTCCTGGCCAGAGAGGTTTGCTGAGTCTGCAGAGCACTTTGATCTAAGCCTTCCTAAAATCCCAGTGCTTTCTCCCCCCCACTCCTTTAGCTGAATACACAGAGAACTGAGCAAAGATCCCCCACTAAAAGCAAAAATCTCCCCACAAAATACAATTTATCCTAACTTTCAGCTTTCCTCCAGGATGGAGGAGATGGCAGGGGAAAAATAAACCCAGTAAATGCTGCAAAAGCCCCCAACTCACTCAAACCACACAAATTCCCATCTCTGCGCTTCCCACATCAGCAGATCGACCTAAATATTGCAGAGGGAGGGGAAAAAAAAAAAAAAAAGACATTGGCTTTTTGGCCTGACGCTTTTATTTTTCCCCTCCCTGCCAGCAGCTCTTGGGCGCTCGGCAATTAGGAGCTGTGGATTAATCTTGAGTGATCTAATGAAGTGCCAGGTGGCTGGAGGACAGAGCTGCCGAGGGGGGGAGGGCGGTGTGCTCCGGAGATTAACGTGATTTAGGACAAGTTTAGCGCAGGTAGAGCCCACAAGGTGATGGGGAAGGGGATGAGGAGTCTGGGGGGCTCAGTGGGATATTTGGGCTCATCCCTGATCCTCTGCAGGGACTGGGCAGGGTTTGTGTTGCAGAGGAAAAATGGTATTTGCACCTTTTCTAACCCCGATTTGCTTGTGAATCTTTCCGGGTTCTTTACACCATCCCAGAGCCTCCCAGCCCCATGTCAGTTATTTATTGAGGGAAAATGCCCCGGGAGGAATGGTTGGACAGGTCCCAAGCTCTTCCCCCAGACATATCTGTGCTCCCTCGGGGAATCACGGAGTTCTTGGAGTGTGAGGGGACCTTAAAGCTCACCTCATCTCATCCCACCTCCCTGCATGGGCAGGGACACCTCCCACTATCCCAGGGTGCTCCAAGCCCCATCCAGCCTGGCCTTGGACATTCCCAGGGATGGAGCAGCCACAGCTCCTCTGAGCACCCTGTACCAGGGCTTCCCCACCCTCACAGGGAAGAATTCCTTCCCAATATCCCATCTAACCCCACCCTCTGGCAGTGGAAACCCAATTCCCCCTCCTCCTGCCACTCCAGACCCCTGTAAACAGCCTCTGTCTTTCCTGACAGCTCCTGGAAGGCCACAATGAGGTGACCTCAAAGCCTCTTTTCCAGGCTGAACAATCCCGACTGCCTCAGCTCTTTGCCTTTCCTCCAAGGTCCCCAGAAGCCCGAAAGTCGGGAGCAGCTGGCGCCGAGGGCCGCGCGTTCTTCCGAAGATCCCTCCTCGCCTTCCCAAGGCGAGAATATAAACAGCTCGTCCCGTTGCTAACGCCATCGGCCGGGAGCAGCAAACCCAGTCCCCACCGCGATTCCCGGCTCCGGCAGGGTCGGGGAAGGAAACGCCGATGAGCAGTGCCGTGCAACGCGGCCGGTGTGAGGGCGGCCACGGCGGAGGGACGGGCCGTGCCTCGGGATGAGGATTGCGCCGGGGACACGCTGCCACGCTCCCTCCATCGCCCTTCCTCCGTCCAGTGTTACCCTGGTTTTCCTGAGTTTTTTACAGCCTTTTGAATTTTCATAAAATGGAGTCAGATCTTTTTAGTTAACTGTACAATATTAAAAGCGGTTCTACCTTTTTCCCCGCGCATGTAACGTAAACAAATCCTTTGTTTTTCGTTCTCTGTCCTTTGTTTGCGTGTTTCTAACCTGAAAACAATTGTTGGTTTAGCCACTTGGCTGAAAGGGTGAAAAACCCCAGAAGCCAATCTTCTGCTAGACCCACAAATGTATAAAAAGTAAGAAATAAAACAAAGAGGCTCTCTCTCTCCGCCCTGTCTCAGCTTTGAGCTGGATCGCAGAAGGACCTCTGCCCTGCGAAACCTCTCTCTCCGTGCGACTGCTTCGCGTGTCTCGGTGACAATCCAGCCCCTCGGCCCCGCCGTTCGGGGCAGGGACGATGCTCGGACCGTGCAAACCGCCGGCGGTGGGAGACGCAGAGCCCGGCGAGGGAATCGTGCTGGTGCCCTGGCATCTCCGCCGCGGTGAATCATCCAGGCCCTCGGAGGATCCCGGCTCTGCTTGGATACGGGGAAGGTAGAAGCGCGAGGAGAGATGAAAAATCGCTCTGCTCGGAAGATATCTTGGTTGCGGCGAGGAGTAGAAATGGATCCCTCGGCGCCCAGCCTCGGCTCCGGCGCGGCAGCCGTGGGGAGGAGGGGTTGTTGCGCCGTTGGGTGGGCAGGAAGGGCCCCGCTCGTGGGAGAAACGGGAGCGCTTAGCCTGGAACGTTCGAGTCGTTAGTGGAGCGCAATTATTTGTGGAAGGGAGGAGGATGGGCCGCTCCAGCAGGCTGATGGGGAAAAAAAATATCCGTTCTGGGATTGGGAATTAGGCTGGAGCGTCACCTCGAAGGTGGTTGTGGACGAACACTGCTGCCGCGATGCTCCCAGTGGCTCTGCCACGTCCACGTGGGGTTTTGTGTGTGCTGCTCCTTGCCGGGGACAGGGGTCAGCTCCTGGGGGCTGCGGCCACCCCCGACTGAGTTTTGCTCCCTACTGTGCCCTGGGAGGGCAAGCCAAGAAGGGCAAGTTAAAAACCCAAATAATAATAATAAAAAAAAATCCTTTAAATCAACAACATTTTATCTAAGCCCTGAGCCAGGGTTGCTCCCGACGTGGCTCTGCCTCCACCAAAGCTGGCAGTGGGAATGGATTTACACATCAAATATCCTCTCCCTCAAACTGATGAATCCGAAACCTTGGGAGGGTGGAAAAAAAATCTCTTTCCAGCTGTTTTCCTCTCCATGTAAATCAGCATCTATTGGCAGAGCATTTCCTTCTGCCTAAAGCTTCCATTGGACACCAGTTATTTAATATTGCTCTTTTAAATCCTTGTGTTTGGCTCTCGGCTGCTTCACCCATCTCAGAGCAGGGACGCTGGCGCTTTGTGTTTAGAAAATATATTTAGATAGGCAGACAGATAGCTGTGGAAGAAGAGCCGTTCCGATCATTAAATCACCGCTTTCAATTTTTCCTTATTGCTACTCTTCATTTAACCACAGGCCAGGCTGGCCAAGCGCTCCCTGGGGACAGCCCAGCTGAGCCTGGCAGGTTTGCAGCTCTAAAAAGGGTCTTAAGAAAAAAAAACAAAAAAACCCACCAAATTTGAAAATCAGAGAGGAAATCTTCCCTGAAAATGTCTTCCCGAGGCAGAGGCATTCAGGAAGGGGACAATGACATGGCTGGAGTCTGATCCTGGCTTCCTGCGAGGCTGGAATGTTTTCAGAGAGGAAGAGCGGGGACGCGGGTGGGAGCAAGATCCCAGCACGTCTGCGAGATGCAGGGGGGTGAGAGGATGGGTTTTGTGCCTTTCAGAAGAAGAAAGGAAAGAGGGAGAGAAATCACCTTCTCTGATCAGCTGTCTGAGGCTCTGCAGGCTGGAGGAGGGGGAGCTGGGAGAGGCTGAGCGCAGCAGCCAATGCTGCCACTGCTCTCCTTCCTCTGGCTCGTTCCTGTTCTCTGCCCTTGTCCTGGGTTGGGAGCCCACCCTCAGGACGGCCACAGCGGGGTGTCACTGGTGCTCCCGTGGCAGGGTGCAAACAGAGCCAGAGATTTCCTCTGCAGCCCGGCGCTGATGGGTTTCAGCTCCCTGATGTCTCTTGCTTTTCCCTGTCTGGCAGCACCACGACCATGGAAGAGCCGTTCCACCTGCTCTCCAGAGGCTCCCAGTGCTGGCTGCTGGGCCGGGAATGCTGGCAGAGGCTGTCCCACGGCTTGGCATCGCCCCTGGCAGCAGGGAGGGAGGCAGGTGGCTGTCTTGGCAAAATACAGCGCTGGGCAGCCCCCATCTGTGTCCCTGTGGGTGGGAAGCGTGCTGCCCGCCCTGGGCGCGCTCCCAAGGTCACCAGGAGCAGCCAGGACAGACGGGAGCGGGCAGCTGGTGGTTTCATACTGGGAACTGAAGCAAAGCAAGACCCCCAGCCCTGACACAGGGCTGGAGGAGGAATCCCTGGAGGCAGCTGCATCGGTGGTGGCATCACTGCGAGCGTTCATCACCAACCAACAAGTGAAGCTGTTGGCTTTTCAGCTGGAGATCCAGCTCAGACAAGTCAGGGATGAGCCAGGTGGCCAAAGAGCTTTGCTCGGTCTCTGGTCACGGCTGCATCCAGCCTGGCTCTGGCTGATCCCAGCTCCTGAGCCCTGCAGAGCTCGGTCTAAGTGCCGAGGGAAAATCCTGAGCTTTGCTAGGCTTTTGGGGATGAGTCCTGCCCCAGTGTTGAGCCATCCATCACCCCTCCTGACATCCAGGACCAAACCCAGGCAGGTGAGGAATGCTGCAGGCAGATTCCCTGAACGACTTCTGCTTTCAGGCTCTGCTGAGCATCTCCAAAACCCCCCAGGACCCTGTCATAAACCTGACCATCCTCTCAGGACCTGCTGAGCCCGCACTGAGGGGACACACTGTGCTGCCTCACAGCCAGGCAGCCACCCCGCCCAAACCAAGCACAGGATACGGAGATCTCTGAGACAGCCAGGAAAAGAGCTTTAACCACATGTTTAAAACACCCTGCAACCACCACTGCTCCCCTGACCTCCACGTCTTGGCTCCTGGCAGGGAAGGACTGGCACAAAAACAAAGAGCTGGTGGGAGCTGCTGCTCTTCCTGCAGCTCCCGATGCCTCCAGGTCCAAATCACATAAATCTCAATCCTTCAGCCCCAAACCAAGCCTGATCCAAACCTTCCTGTGCTTTTCCACCAGGTTCCCACTGAAAGGAGGTTTCCTGTCCTCTCCCAACCCCAGACCAAATCATCCCATGGACTCCTGCAGGAGCACGGAAAAGGGGAGGGAAGACCCAGGATCCGAGTCCAGAGCAAGAGGCACCGAAGCTGCGCTCCGTGATTTGGCACAGTTAGAGAGCAGCAGTGCTGCGGCTGACCTGGATTCCCAACATCAAACACAGTACCCTGCTCCTTCCCCAGCACCTCCAGAGCCCTCCAGGGAGGTGAATCAACGAGCTGAAGGCCACGTGCCCATCCAGCCCTGGCACCCAGGGCTGTGGGTGGCGGCAGGACCATCTCCCCGCACCGTGGCTCAGAGCTCAAAAGCCGCAGAAAGCGTTAACATCGAGATGCTGAGAAAGAAACCTGCCTCCTCCACGAGCAGGGTGCTCGAAGGCGGAGGTTTAAACCACGTTTGGCGTGGGTCTAACCCCCGTCCTGGTGGTACCGTAACAGACACTGGCAGATCTCCTGTCAGACTCGCAGCAGACAGACAAACAGACCGTGGGAAACGCAGACCTAGCGCTCCTCCCTGCCCCTTGTAGTGCCACGTGTGTGTCTGCCCGCGTGCGCAGGGTCCTCGGCCCTCCAGCACGTCACAGCCAGCCCCAGGCACGAGGACACGCGGTCCCCAAGTCACAGCCGGTCCCAAGGCACAGGACAGAGTCCCCATGTCTCAGACCCGCTCCCTGTCCAGGAAAACCCAACCCCCTGAGGAGCCCAGGGGTCACGCTGACACCGATTCCTTCCACCGGCAGCAAAAAGCTTTCTTTTTCCAGCCTGGCTCTGTCTGGGAGCAGCATCCTGCCCCGGATCCCCCCCCTCTCCCCACGATGGTTCATTTATGAGATGACTCACGGGTTGTTAATGCTCCCGAAGCGCATCGGATGGAAGCAGCGCTGCCACCTCCGAGCGCCAGCCGAGGGGGGCACGGCTCGGGCTCCCAGCCCCCCGAAATCCAGGGATGCGCTGCCAGTTCCCGGTCAGCGCTCCACTGTCAGACAAAGACAGCACAGAGGGGGGCAGCGGGCTGGTGGGAGTATCTAAATAAGCAACAATCGGGGAGAAAGGCTCCGCTGGGGATTGAGTTCCCCGTCCTCCCTTCGCTGCCGGCACAGGTCGGTGCCCACGAGCCGTTCGCTGTCGCTGCCCCTGTCACTGCCACGAAGCCAGGCGTGAGCCTGGGTGAGGGAAAGGGGCTCATTGACCCCCAGGATGAAACAATCATCGCTTTGGAGGCGTTTTTCATGGAAAAGGATCAACCAGCAGAGGCACTCACCCTGTATTTGTAAGAGCTCCCAGCCTTGGGTGGGAGCAACGGGCTTGGGGCAGGCTGGCACTGTCACCACCTGAGCCTGGCAGGGGGACAGCCCCTCTCATGTGCCAAGGACACCTCCAGGATGCTGGTGGCATCACCCTCGAGACATCACCAAGCTCTGGGAGAGGGGCTGTTGCCGGCAGTGGTGAGCAGAGGTTTTCCGTGCAGCCTCTGGACTCGGCTCCGACTCCGGGCGCCCCGGTGTGCAGACACCCTGCCTCTCCACACACCGCGGAAATCGCGCTGCAAACCCCCCACCTCAAACGGCAGCCACGCAGAATGGTGAGGCAGAGAAGGATCTCATCTAATTTTAACTCCCCTGACGGATGGGCTTTGTTCTTTGCAGCAGCTGCCCCGCAAGGTATGAAAACACTCAGATATGTTGACATGGGAAAACAAAACACACAAATCAGCCCATTTTCCTCTTCAAGGCTGATTTATCTGGAGCTGTCAGCGGAGGGAGGGGAAGTGATGAGCCCTGGGGAGATGGGGGAGCAGCCTGGACTCGCAGCTCGGTGGTTACCAGTGCACTTGGGCTGATGCTCATCGAGCATCTGGTCCATCCTCTCCCAAGCCCCAAAACATCTCAGATCTCCAGAAAACAAAGTGACATTTTGTGCTGCAATTCCCCAAGGTGTGGTTCTGCGCGTGTCCCGGGGCCATCCTTATAAATGAGGGGAGAGAGATGCCAGTGGAGCCCCCCTAAAGCGGCTCACGACCAGCTGAGCTCCACCCTGGTTCCCCCATCGTGCTGACTGCTTCGTTTTCCGAGTTGGGATGGGTGGGATCAGACCCTGGAGAATGGTGACAGCAGCTCAGGGAGAGGAGAAGAGGCTGGTAAATCCTTCTGCAAGGGTGGGTGCCTCACTTCTGTAAGGGGAAGGAAGGAGGGAAGGAAGGAAGGAGGGAAGGAGGGAAGGAGGGAAGGAGGGAAGGAAGGAAGGAAGGAAGGAAGGAAGGAAGGAAGGAAGGAAGGAAGGAAGGAAGGAAGGAAGGAAGGAAGGAAGGAAGGAAGGAAGGAAGGAAGGAAGGAAGGAAGGAAGGAAGGAAGGAAGGAAGGAAGGAAGGAAGGAAGGAAGGAAGGAAGGAAGGAAGGAAGGAAGGAAGGAAGGAAGGAAGGAAGGAAGGAAGGAAGGAAGGAAGGAAGGAAGGAAGGAAGGAGCAAACACAACCCTGCTCTTTTCACGTGTCATTTTCTGGGAGGTGCAGCACTTCCCTGGATTTCCAGCTTTGTGGGAGCCTACATCCCATCAACCAGTTTCCCATCTCTGATCTGGAAAATCCTCTCGGCTCAGCCTGATGGGGCTGCTCCTGTTTGCACTGGCTCTGCCCTGCCCAGGTCTGCCTTGTTAGCACCAGGATCCCTCTCCCAGCTCCTGTTACACATCCTCCTGTTGTTAGGCCTGGTCTGCAGACCCCACGGTGGGTTTGCACCCCTCAGGGCAGACAGTTCCACCGTTTGGAAAGGAGGAGGAGAGGAAAGGAGCTGGTGGGCTCCACAGCAGCCACTGCCACCACTTTCCTTCCTTCCTTCCTTCCTGTGCAAGTAGAACATTCCAGAAGCTTTCCGAGCACCACCTGATTCTGACCTCTAGGGTGGTGGATTCGTTGGGACTTTTACCCATCCTCTGTCCCAACAATTTTGGCTCCTCTCGGACATCCAGGGATGCGGCGTCCCATCAGCAGCGCCCTGTCGGACGGTTTTGTGGCTGCGAGCGGAAACGCGGGAAATGGGACGGAGAAAACGGCGCCCAGTTTTCAGTGGGGTGTGCCCACGTGTAGGAACCATCCATGTGGGGTTTGGGAAGGGTCACGGACAGCGCTGGGAGCAGGACTCACACCCACGGTGGCATTTCAGCCAACCTCTGTCCCCCCAGGATCGACTGCTGAGCTCCAGCTCTGCGCAGCGCTTGCTCCAGAAATGAAACTCTGCACGGGTGAAATCCTGCTCGTGTAGCACTGGGAGGTGAAGAGAGCAGCGCAGGGACTGCAAGGGAAGCAGGAGAGCCACGGTGTGGCGTTGAGGGCTGCTCCTCTTGCCAAAAACCACCCTCAGCCCAGCTGAAAGCCAATGCACCTGCTTGTGCCAGCATTGCTTCTTCAGATTTGGGGCAGAAATCCATTCAAAATGGAACGCTTCCGTCCCTGGAAGTGTCCAAGGCCAGGCTGGATAGAGCTTGGAGCAATCGGTGGCAGGGAGTGAAATTACACTGGCTTTAAGGTCCCTTCCCACCCAAATCGTTCCATGGTTCTATGGAGATAGGCACTATGAAGGGGGAATAGAAAATGGAGTTTCCCCTCTCTGCATCACAGCTCTGAAATGTACAGACAGGACTCAAGCTAGCTGCCAAACTGGAAATTATATAAAAAATAAATATTTTTTTAATATATACTTATATTTTAGATAATTTTCTATTTCTCTCATGGTTTTACACCTGGCAGAACTGCCCTGGCCCCGCCTCAGCAGAGGACACAGTGTCACCAGAGGTGCAGTGCCAGGCCGTGTCATGGCATTTGGAGAGCCTCAGTGTCCCTCTGAATTCCCAAAAATCTTCGTGGAGAGCTCATCTCCCCTGTCCCCTCCTCCATTAACCTCCAGAGGTTGCCATGGATTTTGACTGGAGTCCGGCCAGAGCAGATTCACGGCTGCTGCCCGTTATTTTTATGCCCATTTTGATGAAAAGCAATAAATCCCAGAGGAGAGGGTCTTCTCACCGCGAAATACGCCTCGCCAACTTTGTGGTCTCTGAGTAAATCAAAACGCTGCCGCCAGTGGCTCCAGCTGTAAATCCCCTTGGAAGGACCTCAGCTCCCCAGGCAAAGCAGCGACACGAATTGTGCTCCCTGGCAGCCTCAGCGTCGCTCTCCACACCTCAGTTTGATGTGTTACTCATTTTTCAGGGCGTGGGGGGGAAATGAGAGCTAAGGCATCGCCACACAGAACTCCCCGAGAGAAGAAATCCCCAGGAGAGCAGGACTCGGTCCAAGATCACGGAATCCCAGAACGGTTCAGCCTGGGAGGGACCTTAAAGCTCATCCCACCTCCTGCCATGGGCAGGGACACCCCAGGGCGCTCCAGGTGCCGTCCAGCCCGGCCTTGGGCACTGCCAGGGATCCAGGGGCGGCCACAGCTGCTCTGGGCGCCCTGTGCCAGGGCCTCACCGCCCTCCTGGGGAGGAGAAATGGCGTTGATCAAACTCGGGGTGCAGAGAGAAGTCCCAGCAGCAGTGCTGGGGGTCAGGAGCTGCCAGATGCAGCAGGCTGCGTGCACTGCGTTAGGGTGCTGCTCCAACCTGCCTCGGTTTCCCCAGTTTTGGGAACTCCATCCACAGCGGCAGCCGGAGCAGCGATAGCTGAGAGCAGGCAGATGAACACCAAAGCCCTTTAAAGATTTTCCATTTGTTTTATGCATCCACCGGGTTTATTTTTAACATTCCAGCTGGGGAAAAAAAAAAAAAAAAAATGTATAAAGAAATGCTGGAGCTGAGCCGAGAGGACGTGTTTGCTGGAACCTGCCAGGAAGATTAGTTCTTTGCAGATAACCCATTGGAAAAGGGTCGGTGTGGGGGCTCTGGCCACACCAGGAGCCAAGCAAAGGGGCGAGTTCTCCTCCAGAGGGCTCCTGAGCCACGCTAAAAGCTGTTTTACACTCCCCAGCCTGATGTTTCCTTCCCACTGGGAGAGATCAGCAGCCGGCCTGCATCAGAGCTGGGCACAGCAGACGCTCCACGCCTCGCTCCGGGGCTGGGAGGCCGTTTTCACCCAGGCTGGTGTTTAAATCCCGTATTCTGGACCCCACACAGGTGCAGAACATCCCCCTCCGCCCTGCCCGGGCTTGTGAAAGCACTGCAGGAATGGGAAACACCCTCCAGGTGAGGAGGCTGATGCATCCAAAGCACAGGACCCAAGGTACACGTGTTAAACCCATCCCAATTCCTGCCTTTACCCGTCCCACCAGCCCTGAGGGACACACCAGGACCACCTCACCCCGTGAGCACAGAAACCCACAGCGTGCTGCTCCTGCCTCTCTGCTCAGTGGCCCTGGAGCTGGTTACCATCTGAACCATGGGATGAATGAAAAGCCATTAATTCCCTTCCGGGCGTTTTTATGAGGCTCTTGATGAAATGTCTGGATGCTTCAGCGCTGCAGGAGTTTGATGCTGGCAGGGTTCTGCGCAGACTGAAATCCCCATCTCCGGGGCTGAACGAGCTGCTGGCCTCTCCTCCGTGTCCTGGGTCCCCTGCTCAGCCCCTCTGGAGACAAACGCACCCGAGATTGCAGCAAATCATTCTCTCTGAGGCAGCGCTGTCCCAGGGCACGGGGCAATGAATGGATCCGTCCCCAGGGCAAACAGGAGGTGGGGACACCCCAAATGACACCCCAAATGCACGGACCCACGGCCTCCGCCTCCAGTGGGGCTCCAGGAAAAATAAGGCTGCTTCTTCTCAGCTTTGCAGCCCCTGAAAGGGAGGAGCCCTGCCGGAGGAAGGCGGTCCTGCCCCAAGGCTGGAGAGGATCCCTGGGGAGGGGACAGTGACCCTCAACATCCCGCAAAGCCCAGCTCCGCCAAGCCAGGCGCTGCTGCCGGGTCTGTGTTTGCACCTTCACTCTGCAGCAGCTCCCTAAATCCCTCAGCCTGCAGCAGCACCCCTCCTAAGCCCCCCAGAAACCTTCTTTAGCCCCCGCAGCCTCCCCACTCATTCCCTTCCAAGCACCCCTCCTAAATCCCCCCAGCGCCGCTCCCCAAATCCCTTCTCAGCATTCCCACATCATTCTCCCCACAGCGCCCCTGCAACTCCTTCCATCGCCCCACAATATCCCTCCCGAGTCCCCCTGCAACCTGCTCAGCGCCCCCAGACCCATCCAGCGCCCCCGAATCCCGCAGCACACGGTGGGGACGGTGGAGGAGAGGAGCAAAAAGCAAAAGGGGGGAGAACTGGAGACCCCCACCCCCCCCGGCTTTGCTTTGTGGACAAGGGGGGTTTTTTTGTCCCCCTGCCTTGGCACGGACAAAGAAAACTCCAAGCAGCCACAGCGCCGGGATCCGGCTCACTCCCCCTCCAGCCCGGGGACCCTCGGCGGCTCCGGGGATGCGCAGGGATGGGGAGGAGCTGCGGGGAGAGACACGGAGAGGGAGACAGAGGCAGGCATGGGGAGAGCGGGGGTCAGGCAGGGGCTGAGAAGATAAGAAGCGTGAGGAGAGGCTGGCAGGGATGGGAGCGGGGGGAGCCGTGCAGAGAGGGGGCTCCAGGAGGGATCGGTGGGGGAGAAAGGCAGGAATGGAAGCACGGGGCGAGGCAGGCAGGGATGGGGACGGGGAAAACAGAACCGCGGAGGGGAGACAAGGAGCTGCCGGGCGGAGAAAGGCAGGCAGCGACCGAGCTGAAGGGAGGCGGGGACGGGCGGGGCGGGGGGACAGGTACGGAGCAAGGGGGAGAATAGCTGGCAGGGGAGCAGGCAGGGAGCGGGGGGCGGGCGGGCGAGCAGGGCCGCCCCCGGCCCCACGTGGCGTGGGGGACACGCGGGTTTATAAAGCGTTCCCGGCCCGTGCGGGCGAGGGAGGCGGCGGCACCGGAGGCACCGGGGCGCGGAGCCGCCGCGCTCGGATGCTCCCGGCCGTTCCCGCGGGGCCACGGAGCCGCCCGTGGATGTCACCATGGAGGAACTGCCCTCCGTGCTGCCCACGGCCGCCGCCACCTCCTGGGGCAACGGCACCGCCTGGGCCGCCCTGCCCGGGCACGGGGTCAACGACACGGGCCCGCAGAGGGCCAAGAACGCTACATCCATCCTGATCGCCGTGGTCATCACCGCGCTCTACTCCGTGGTGTGCGTGGTGGGGCTGCTGGGCAACGTGCTGGTCATGTACGGCATCGTCAGGTGAGAGCTGGGCACCCCCGGGCGTGCGGGGAGCGCTCTGCGTGCGCGGGCATCGGGGGTGGGTGAGAGCAGCCGCGGAGCCGGGTGCTGCCAGGGGTGAAGTGCGCAGCGCCTGGGAGGTGTGAGGTGGTGGCATTGAGCGGGTTGAGACAGGGCCGGGACGGAGTTTGCAGTAAGTGTGCACGGGGGTGAGTGTGCGCTGGGTGCCGAACAGCGGCAGGGGTGAGCACCGAGAGCGAGTGTGCCCCGAGGGTGCTGAGTGTGCCCCGAGGGTGCTGAGTGTGCCCCGAGGGTGCTGAGTGTGCCCCGGGTGTGAGCCGGCGGCTGGAGGAGGGCTGCGGATGCACCGGCACGGGTGTGAGCAGGACGTGTGCAAGCGTGCGGGGCTGCAGGTGCTGTGCGAGGGCTGGAAGCAGAAGCCGTGCGTGCCTGGAGCAGCTCGGGGAGCGCAAGGGAGCTGTGTTTGGGAGGGGAAGGGGGGAACGGGGGGCACAGCCCGACCCCAGGCGGGTGCTCCTTGTCACCGGAGAGCAGGAGAAGCCGCGGGGCTGTCACGCTGCGGGCTGGGAGCTGCTCTGCTTGCGGGGTGGGTCCAGCCCTCCCCTCCCGCAGCCAGGGGCTGGTGGGCTCCCACTGCTGCCACCCCGCTCCATCCGTGGGAATTTACCCACCCAGCCCATTCCCAGCTCCTTCTTGTGCCAGCACCTCCCGCGGCTGCCCGGTTTCTGTTTTTCTCTAACAAAGAGCAGAAAGCGCGTGGCCCAGCCCCATCTCCCGCAGCAGCTGAGCTGTCCTCTGCTCCCCTCGATGTGAGGAACCATCTCCAGCAGCAGAGAGGCCTACAGCCTCCATCCAGGAGCTCGTGGTGAGGCTTTGCCTGGGCACATACGGGGTCTGCAGGGTCTCTGCACCCCGGGACAAGCAACGTGACCCAAATGCCCCTCGTTTTAAAGGTGGGCCACCACGGCAAGGTGCTGCTGTGTGCTAAGGTACAAAATCTCATCAGTCCCTTTGTCTGAGACACTGGTTGGTCCTGCCTGGGTGAGGTGGGTTGAGGTGGAAAGTGGGACCGTAAAGCCAAACCTTGCAGAGCCCAGGGCCAGGGGGGGCTGGCAGAGCTCCCCCACAGCCCCGCTGGCAGCAAAGGATGGGGCTGTGCTCGCAGCGTCGCCCGGTGAGGATGCAGACTCCAGCACCTCCAGCCTGGCAGGAGGGAGCAGAAAGGTCTCACCAAGTGCCTGGGCTTCACAACCTCCTCTGCGCTGAGGGGGCTTGGTCCTGATGCTCCAGATTGGAGGGATAATTCCAATTCCCATTGCCTCAGGTGCTGCTGCAACCTCAGCTTGGCCCAAAACGCTAGAGCCGAACCAGAGCTGGTGGCTGGATTTAAACAAACCCCCCCAAATTCACTTTTTTTTTAACCCTTTCCACCCTCATTTCCCCATCCCTTTCAGTGCACTGCTGTTGTTACAGGAGGTCAGCACAGCCTGGCACTGCCTGCACACAAATGAAAGCGGTGACTCACCGGAGGGAAGGAAACCACGCTGAAAGCTTCCCATGAGCCACCCTGGAGTGCCCACTGCGCTGGTGTCAGGCTCTGCTGGGTGTTTGTAAGCATCCAGGAGGGCGGGCAGTGGGGAGTGGGATGTGGGGAGTGACTGGCTGACCCCACCTGACCCCTCATGGGTTTTTTTCAGCCGCTCGAAGTGGCATTAGAAACGAGCCCTGGTGTGAAAAAGCAAATTGAGGTAATTGCAGCAGAGACAGACAGATGCCACGAGCGATGTCAGGGTGAGGGATAGGTGTTATCAGACGCCCTCCAGCTGGTTCTGCTCAGAGAGGAGAGGGGAGGCATTTTAAAGAGAGTGATTTCATGTGCAAGCAGAATCCTCCCTATTTTACTCATTGAGAACTGCACGTTAACCAGGCTTTAGCCAGCCTGGCAGCCACAGATCCCATCACCACAGCTTCTGGCCCCCCATTTTCCAGCTAATGATGGAATGAATCACAGAATCACAGAGTGGTTTGGGTTGGGAGTGACCTTACAGACCATCTTGTTCCACTACCCTGCCATAAGCAGGGTTGCCTTCCACTAGACCAGGTGGCTCCAAGCTGGCCTCGAGCACTTCCAGGGATGGGGAATATCTCCCATGAAATGAGCAAATATCATCCTCCAAGCCTCTGGAACAGGAGGGGCTGGAGGGACTTGTGCCTGAGCCTCTTCCATGGCCAAAGCCACCCGGAGTTTCCCGGGGATCCTTGTCAGAGTTGCTCCATGTCCACAGGGTTTAGGCCAGGACTCGGGGAGACCTGCAAGAAAGAGCTGTGAGGTGGGATCAGCTCGGATTTGGACCTCACTGCCAGGGAGATTCTGGGTGCTTGCCTTGTGCTCTTCTCCTCGTGCCATCTCTCAGCGACCTTGGGGTCCAGGCAGTCTGGAAGCACGGCTGGAGCACATCCTGGCGTGTGCACGGCTCTGTCAATGGACGCAGCGTGAGCTGAGCACAGCCAAACTCCAAACAAATCCCTCTCCAGAGCAGCCAAACCCATCCACACACCTGGAGGGAACCCAGCACGCTCCCCACCACAGCTCTGACCGGCACTGCCATGCCCACTGCGTTCTCAGATGCTTTTAAAATTACTCCTGGAAGCGATGTGCAGCTGCGAGCTTGGGGCTGCAAGTGCAGCATCCCCACCGAGCCCATCAGCCCCCCAGCAGCTCCCTGACGGGCTGCAGGGACACCTGGGTGCAGCCTCTGTCAAGCCAGGCTCTTTCAGGTGGCAGCTTTTAGCAGATCCAGGAGTTTCTTCTTTCGCTTATTATTCACTTTTCTTCCACTTATTTGTTTTCCAAGAGGTTTGGAGAGGGCATCCCTGCTTGGGAGTCGAGACTGGAATGCGGAGCTGCCCTGTGCTGGCCCCATCCCCTCCCATCTCTCCTCTCCATCAGCACCTCCCAGATCGTTCTGTTCAAGTGCGTAACTTCCCAATCAAGGCACTCACTAATTGCAAGGGGGTTGGCAGCCTGGGGAGCTCCATCAGCAGCGGTGGATGGTTTGCTCTAATTTGGGCAATAAACCGCTTTTCCTGGAGCGGCAGTTTCATTTGCAGCTCAGGAGGGTCAGCAGGATGGACGCCTCACCCTGTGCAGGGCGTTGAAACCTCAGCCCAAACCTGGAGGGGGCTGAATCTTGCCCCAGAACCCCAGTGCTGGAAGCTAAAATGCCACCCTTATTATCCCAGTCATCCCTATCACCGTCCCACGTCCTTCCCATCATCCCAGTTATGTCCTTCATCACCCCAGTTATCCCCTTCATGATCCCAGTTATCCCCGTCATTCCAGTCAAATGCATCCTCAGAGTCAAGCCCTCATCCAGACATTCCCTTTTATCATCCCAGTTCTCCCTGTCACTGCTCTGCCCTCAGCAGCCCCATCCTGCCTGGGGCAGGGTGGCAGCTCTGCCCCTCCACCCCTGGCACATCTGCAGGGGCTTGGGAAGTGCTCACCCAGCACATCTGGCAGACCAGGGAGTGAATAACAGATTTTTTTTAAAAAAAACTGTTTTACTCATAAAACAGAAGCCAAAGATGTGTGAATCTACCTGAACCGACTCTTCACATGGGAGAGGCAAGACCTGACAATACCACAAATTCTCAGCTTTTTTTGTTGAACCTGGGAGGAAACTTTTCTGCAAAAGCGCTTGGAAAATAACACTAAAGAGAACGGAAAAGGACTTTTCAAGGACAAGACATTTTTAATGCCATATTTAAATTTAAAAAAAAAAAAGCTCAGCTCGAATATTTCCACCCTTGGGCAACGGGCTGCCATTTGCAGCCATGGTGAAGGAGACGGGAATGCTCTTGGAGCTGGGAGCTGGGTTAAGCTGCTGTTTTCTATTTTTCTCTCAGAGAGAAATGAGTTTTTCAGCTCCAGTTCTTTCCCACACCGACCTGCTGTCCTGGGCTCCATCCAGGGATGGGACCCACACAATCCCCCCACCTCAATTTATTCCACGTGCCCCCAGCATGTGAGGAGCTGTGCCAGATATCACAGAATCCTAGAAAGCTTTAGATTGGAAGTGACCTCAAAGCCCGTCTCATTCCACTCCCTGCCATGGGCAGGGACACCTCCCACTGTCCCAGGGTGCTCCCAGCCCCGTCCAGCCTGGCCTGGAACACTTCCAGGGATCCAGGGGCAGCCACAGCTGCTCTGGGCACCCTGTGCCAGGGCCTCAGCACCCTCACCTCTGATCCAAACCTGCCCTTTGTCAGTTTAAAACTGTCTTACCCCTATCACACAGCTGAAAAGTCACTTTTTGTCTATTTTATTTTCCAAGGAAAACAATCTTTTCATCCCAGCCACGGAGGGATCAATCTCCCCACTCTGTGCCTTGCCCCAGCGCTGCTACAGGCAGGTTTAGCCATGCACAGAGATGATCTTGTGCAAACTGCCCCTGATGTTAATTAATTAGGGTGCATCTAAAAACGCTTGGGGCTGCAGAGGATGCTCTGAGCAATGGGGATTTGCTGGAAGGGAGCACAGGAGGAGCTGGAGCTGCTGGTGTAGCCCTGCAAAGAGCCAGGTGTTCCACAGAGCCACTCCCGCCCCACATGTGTTTCCTTTTTGGGGTGCCCGATCCCTCAGAATCTATTTCCAAGCCCCCCACGCCATTCAAAGCATCCCTTTGACCAACACTTGCAGGACTGGATGCTCCTGGGACACGTGGACACGCTCACACACACATCCCTGCTGCTCTGGAGTCTGCCATAACTTTGCCTCATCCCTTCAGGAAAGGTTTGGACACGAGGGACCAGGCATTTCTCTTGCCGTGGTGTGACGAGAACCAGAAGCAGAGGCGGCCCTTTCCCAAATGCCCTGCGGGATACAGCCAGGCTTCCCTAAAGGCTCTGGAGCTCCAGGCTGGCTAATTGGGCTGCTTCCAGATGGCCTGTTCCCGGAGCTAATCCATCCAATTTCTGCAAGCAAACTTGACAGGGAAGCAGGCTGCATAATCACAATTCGCTGGGTGGAAAATCAGATGAAGGAGGGTTGAGGGGATAAAGGACCTCGTGCAACTGGTTGAGGGAGACGGAGCAAACCAGCGTCGCTGGAGAGCCGAGTTCTCCAGAAAGTTCTTTATTCCTTCCAATGAAAGCAGGATGGAATGAGCGTCGCCTCCCTGGTCAGGTGCAGGAAAGCCGCTGTGGCAGGGGCCGAGCCAGGCTCTGCAGGTCCCAGCTCAGCACGTGTGAATGCCACCCCCTGCTCAGGCGCCAGGATGTGGTGTGTGGCTCCCTGCCCATGGCTGGGGAGTGGAGTGAGGTGAGCTCTAAGGTCCCTCCCAACCCAAACCATTTTGAGATTCTGTGATTTTATCACTGCAACACACAAGTGTAGAACCATAGAGTGGCTTGGGTTAAAAGGGACCTCAAAGCTCCTCCGGTTCCACCCCCTGCCATGGGTAGAGACGCCTTCCACTGTCCCAGATTGCTCCATGCCCCATCCAGCCTGGCCTTGGACACTTCCAGGGATCCAGGGGCAGCCACACCTTCCCTGTGCCAGGGAACTGGTGCCAGGGCCTCCCCACCCTCCCAGGGAAGGATTTCTTCCCAGTATCCCATCTAATATCCTGTCACTCCATGCCCCTGTAGAGAGTCTCTCCCCATGTTTCTTGTGGGCTCCTTCAGAGACTGGGAGGCCCCGGTTAGGTCACACCGAAGGTTCTCTTCTCCAGGCCGAGCAATCCCAGCTCTCTCAGCCTTTCCTCGTACCAGAGGTGTTTCATCCCTCCAGTCATGGTGGTGGCTTCCCCTGGACTCGCTCCATCAGCTCCATGTCCCTCCTCAACGCCCTCCGCTGCACCTGGAAAGTGGCTGAGCGCATTGGTGCTGCAGAAAGGTTCATCACGACACTTTCGCCCACCAAGGCCGGTGTCACCTCTTGAGCAGACAGGCCGTGCTCCCTCCTGGTCACATCCTGACCGCCCGTAACGTGTCCTATCTCCAACACACCCCCCAGGTACACCAAAATGAAGACAGCCACCAACATCTACATCTTCAACCTGGCGCTGGCTGACGCACTGGCCACCAGCACGCTGCCCTTCCAGAGTGCCAAGTACCTGATGGAGACCTGGCCCTTTGGGGAGCTGCTCTGCAAGGTCGTGCTCTCCATCGACTACTACAACATGTTCACCAGCATCTTCACCCTCACCATGATGAGCGTGGACCGCTACATCGCCGTGTGCCACCCGGTCAAGGCCCTGGACTTCCGCACGCCGGCCAAAGCCAAGATCATCAACGTCTGCATCTGGGTGCTCTCCTCCCTCATCGGGGTGCCCATCATGGTCATGGCGGTCACCAAGTCAAAAGGCAAGTGTCTCTGGGGACACGTCCCCTCCTGTCCTGTCGGTCCAGCCCGGGGGTGACCTGGCAAACCTGACCCCTGGTGCTGTAGCAGATCTGCGGTCAGTGGTGGGCACCTCTCCATGGCGCCGTAAATGTGCCCTTGTCTTGGGGAAAGCATCGTGGTGTGATTTCCCATCTTGGAAACTGTCCCAGAAATTGTCTTCCCTTCTCCTTAAGGGCAGGGATCCCACACCTTTCCCCTTCTCAACTCCATCCAGTGCCTCTCCCCGTCTCCTGGGATGCAAATCAGGTGCCAAAAAGAACCCCCCCAGGGATGCTGCAAAGTCTCCAGGTAGCCTGCACTAAGATCTGCAGCCCCTGTGTGGGGACGCTGGCCCAGGAATGCTCTGGGCTACTCGAGGAAGTGGACAGATTTCAGTGGACGATGACATGGGGATGTGAGGTGGGGATGTCCTCCATGGGGGCTGGGAGAAGGCAGGATTGGCCTTGGACAGCCCAGGAGGCTGTGGGCGGGAGGGAAAATCTTCCAGGGTCACAGCATCCACTGCATCCCCTCAGTGTCTTGTGGACAGGGGTCTGATGGCGCAGAGCTCCTGGGGAGCCTCTGCCAAGGGCACGCAGGTAGGAACACATCTCCGTGGGGTTTTAACGAGCCGTGCCTGAGCAGGAGGCAGAACATTCTCAGCAGACACTCCACCAGCTCTCTTTTCCACCCTCCTCTCTCCTGCAGATGATACGGTGCTGTGCACTCTCCAGTTTCCTGATCCTCCCATCTACTGGGACACCGTGACCAAGATCTGCGTCTTCATCTTTGCCTTCCTGGTCCCCATTTTGGTCATCACCATCTGCTACGGGCTGATGATCCTTCGCCTCAAGAGCGTCCGGCTCCTCTCGGGCTCTAAGGAGAAGGATCGCAACTTGCGGCGCATCACGCGCATGGTGCTGGTGGTGGTGGCGGCCTTCATCATCTGCTGGACACCCATCCACATCTTCGTCATCATCTGGACGCTGGTGGACATAGACAAGAAGAACCCCTACGTGGTGGCCAGCCTGCACTTCTGCATCGCGCTGGGCTACACCAACAGCAGCCTCAACCCCGTCCTTTACGCCTTCCTGGATGAAAACTTCAAGAGGTGCTTCCGGGAGTTCTGCCTGCCTCTCCGAGCCCGCGTGGACCAGAACAGCTTCTCCCGCGCCAGGAACACCACGCGGGAGCACGTCTCCACCTGCACCCCTCCCGAAGCCCGCAAGGAGCCGGCATGACTAGGCGTGGGCAGCCCCCAGCGGGGCTGCCGGGGACGCAGAGGGGACGAGCTGCGCTCAGAAGTCACCCAGGTCACCACCACCGAGCTGTAGCAGAGCGGTGGCCTGGGCGCCGCTCGGTAACGCCGCTGGGTTTGCGTACAGACTGACTGCAAAAAAAAAACGCACTTTTTTTTCATCCTGGGGAAGAAAAATTGGGACTCGCCGAATGATGTAGGGAGAGGGGCGGAACAAGAGGCAAGCTGGGCAAAGATGCTCTGCTGCTGCTGTCACCACCTCGGCCAACAGCACCCAGCGTCCAGCACTCTTGGCAGAGCCCAGGGCACCAGAACTGCAACAGCCACGTGCTGCTCCTCCTGCACGGGCCAGGATGGCACCACAGCCCATGGCAAGACAGGAAACCCTCACGTGGCAGAAGGGAACTGTGCCAGGAGGTGATCAGAAGATCATTCAGGTTGGAAAAGCCCTCCAAGGTCATCAAGTTCAACTGTTCTTCCACCGCTGCCAAGGCCACCACTAGCCCATGTCCCCAGGTGCCACATCCACGCGGTGATGGTTAAATCTCTCCAGTGATGGTTACTCCACCACTGCCCTGGGCAGCTGTGCCAGGGCTGGACAACCCATTCGAGGAACAAACGTTCCCTAATATCCAGCCTAATCCTCCCCTGGGATGACCTGAGGCCATTTCCTCTGCCACATCGTGGGACCTCGTTCCACCCCCCTCTGAGCTGTGTCCAAAAGACAACCGGAGATGGGAAGAGAAACTTACGCCGCCGTTTTCAAAAAGCTCCAGATCCACAGTAAAAATTCTCCTGGAGTCCCTCAAGCTGGGATTGCTCCCAGAGAAAGCTTTCTACTGTTACTGCCATTACTGTGTTATTTAGAGACCTCTGACTGCAGCTAAGGCTGTCCTGGACATGGATATGGCCGGGGGATGGAGCAGGGCACGTTGGAAGCTGACCCCCATATCCACGTGCCAGTACCAAATTACCAGCGTGGCAGGGCGCTGATGAAGCCAATAAGCCCAAGAAGAAACTCGTTAAGGGAGTAATTTGTGGGAACTCGAGTTGTTTCTCCAAGTGCTAAAGTAATTAGGATGGAACAATGCTGCACCAAGAGCTCTCCCTGCCCTGCCCATCAGCACTGCCCGGATTCCCACAGCAGAGACAAAAAGGATAGGATGGGGTTGTGGTAGGGTTTTTTTTAGATCTCAATAAAATCACCTCCCTTTCACAATTCCCCAGGCAGGGACCGAGATTGTGCAGGTACCCGCAGCCCCCGGGAGGCAGAGATTTAAGGATTTCAGCTCTCATCTGGATGGAGCAGCATCTCTCTGAAGGGATAGCTGAACTTCAACTCCCAGCGCATCCTGCAAGAGCTTCATCCCTCATCCTGCATCCTTCAACAGCACCCAGGGATCTCCTGACCGCATTATCTGCAGCTGAATGGTAACTGATGGGTTCTCCTGCTCCCTGAAGCACCCCTCCAGCCCTCCAGGATGCTCAGAGGAAGTAGTAATAGCATTGAGGGAATGAATTAATACAGCTGGAGGAAGCAGGCGAGCGTCCAAATGCACCTGGGGCTCGCAGGCTGGGTGCAGAGCTTGGCCTGTGTCTGGTTTCTCCTGCTGTATCAATTTAAGCTAACAAAAGCCATTACCTCTCCTCAGCAGCCCCACCTCTCTCCAGAGCTGTGGAAATTGCAGCCCTCCCTGTTCGAAAGAGCCCACGAGGCTGTCACAGCCAATTTCCCGTTCAAAGGAATCAAGCAGGGTGACGCTGCCTGTTGGGGTCTCAGATCGATCGCGCCAATGCCCACGGACGTTCCTCCGCGTCTGCTTGCGCCGTGCCAACGTCCCACGGCCAAAAGCCTCCTGCTCGGAGCTGCATCCAGCTGGGCATCTCCAGCACACGTCCAGGGCTCTTCAGAACCCCTTTGAAGACATGAATGGAGTCCTGGACTGCTGGTGTGGCCACACGTGGGCTCCTCACGCCCTGCTACCACGAGCCCGTGCAGGGAGCATCCGAGAAGGGAAAAAGCACCATCAGCTCCAGGGCAGGGGCTGGGGGAATTCCCTAGGGTCACACAAAGCTGAGCTTCAGCTCTGTGACAGGAGGAACTAAGGTATCCAGAAGGAGCTGGAGGCCATCCTTCAGCTCTCCACCTCTCCCCACCCTGGGGCAGAACCCTCAGCAGCGTGTGGTGGGTTTGCGGTTGGTTGACGGCGAGGACCCAGCCATGGTGGGATTTCGGGATGTCCCACCAGGCTGGGGGTTCCTGCAGGGGTGGGAGGTCCCGTGCTGTGGAGCAGGACGTTTTGGAGTTCACTCCAGCACGGAGCTGATATCTCAGATTGCAGGGCACCCCTAAAACACGCGATGACCCCACACCATTGATGCCTCCAAGCCGTGTTAACCGGTGCCTCAGTGTCCCCTGAAAAGCAGCCCCGTGTTCAAGGCACAATGGGAATGGCAGAGTGGAGAGCAGCGTTCCCCACAGCAGCACAGGGAGGGACGGGGACACCGGGGAAGTGAACCCAGCTCCAGGGATGGAGCATCCTCGCCCGTCGAGGACATGTCATCATGTTTTGGGGGCCAAGAACCCCCTGCCCACGAGTGCTGGGAGCTGCAGGTTGGCTTGGGGCTTCAGGAGCACCTCGGCCACCCCACAAAGCGCAGCCCCGGCTTCTCCCATCCCCACAGGGCCTTTTTTTTTTCCATCCCCCGAATTTCCAGCCTGCTGGAAAATGTGACTGCCGTGGCCTTAAAGTGGGTTAAATGCTTCAAGTCATTACTTTTTAAAATGCCACCATGCTTGGGCAGAGCTCGGAGCCCAGGACTCAGCAAAGATCAGCTTTCCTCAGCTTCAGGTTTGCTGACTTGAAAGAAGAATAGAATATTCCTGGGAAAAAAAATGGGTGGCAAGCAGCACACCAGAGCATACAGGCTGACACGGACCTCGATCATCCCATTCTGGCAGCATCCCAGCAGGGATTTTAGGGGCTGATTCAGCTTCTTCCCACCTAAAAACCAGCTCCTCCAGCCCCTCATCCAGGCTGGGGAACCGGGGACAAATCTCCTGGTTCAGGGAAACAGCACTGGGAGATCCTGCCTGCCCGGGCTGAGCCCTGCTGGATGCTCAGAGGGAGCTCTTTGTGAATTTTATAAATATATGTCTATGTCTGTCTATGGCTGTATGAAATTAAAGTGACCCCGAGGCCTCCCATCGCACCTCCCTACAGCAGCTGCTCCGTGAGTGATGGAACTGAGAATGCCAGATCCACAGCATCTCACAAAGTTCTTCAGCCACCGTTTCCAGCTCCAGCCGTCGGGATTTTTGCCTTGCAGTGGCATTTCTGTACAGGAATCCTGCTTTCTAAACATTAAAATAATAAAGTCAAATAAAATTGCGGAGATAGGAAGCAGTTTCCAGCTCTCTTGTGACTCTCAGGCATCAAAAATGAGCAGGGTCTGGCTCAGGGGAGTGAAGAAACTACCTGTAAATTTACTCTTCCCTCTGAGGGTGGGCAGGCCCTGGCACAGGGTGCCCAGAGAAGCTGTGGCTGCCCCTGGATCCCTGGAAGTGTCCAAGGCCAGGCTGGACAGGGCTTGGAGCAGCCTGGGACAGTGGAAGCTGTCCCTGCCATGGCAGGCGTGGCACTGGATGGGCTTTAAGGTCCCTTCCAACCCAAGGCCATTCCATGATTCTAAATTTAAGTTCTAAAAACTCACCTGGACTTGGAAAAACTCACCTTTGTGAACCCCCAAAGCCCTTTAGCCGAGATTGTCTGCAAGCCCTAGTCGCCAAAAACCTCTTCTGCCACCGGTCATCAAGTTATAATTTTATTTTAAAAGCCTAGCAGCTCAAATTCTGCCCCAAATTACATTTGTAATTTAAATACAAATGAGGATTTAGCAAAAAAGCAACAGAAACGGGTGTTGGAGCCTGTAACTTTGCTCTGGGATAATGAGATTTTGGATTTGAAGGTATTTATCCCTTCTCTATAGGTTTCTGAGTTCACAAAGGAGAAGAAGCCATAAAGAGCACAAAGGGGATGTGAAAATCAGATTTCCAGCCTGGGAGTGTTGTTTAGCCAGGGCATCACTGCTCCAGCACCACTCGAGGACTCCCCTCCATCACCCAGCACCCTGGGAAAACGGAGCCAGGCACAGATTCCGGGGATTTCACAGCTGAACCAGCAGCCAGCCCAGATTAATTATGCAGCAGCCTGTGCTGGCACACACCAACCAGCTATTTCCAGTTTGCAGCCCAAAAAGATGTGTTACAGCAGGAAATATCCTTTCCCCCCACCCCCCCTTTTTTTTTTTTTTTCTCCTTCAATTAATCCACCAAATAATGAACCCTGATGCACTGAGCTTGTGATTAATTATGATGATGCCGGTTTCTTTGTCTGAGGGTTTAGGCTGACTCTGGAATTGCATTAATATGCAGATGGAAATGAATGGATCTGGCTTTCCTGGGGAGGACAGGAGCAAATCCCCCTCCTTCCTGACCGCAGAGCAGTCTGGGGTGGACCCAGGCTCCCAGCCTGACAGCGATCCTTGTCTTGCAATTGATAATTTAGCAGGGGAAGAAAATCACTGTGAATAACTCCTAGAGGATTTTTTCCCCCTGCTCCTTTCAGAGTTACAAATTCTCCTTGATTTGTACTGTTTTATTCCCTGAGCCAATGGGACCAGGAGGAGCATGCAGGGACGGGATGGGGGCTGGTTGGGATGCTGTGTGAGCGCTGGGGCTCATCCAGGCAGGGACAGAGCCAGGATTCCCTTCCCCAGCTCCCAAGGGTCGTGTGAGCCATATGAGACTCCCCTTATTTTTGCCCTGTTGTAACAGGAAAGGAACCAGGACTTCAGCAGTTTGGGGAGGGGGCAGAGACACCCCCACGTCACTATTTCAGCCCAATTCTCATCCCAAAGAGACCCAAGATGATCTTGTACCAGGAGCCACAGCAGAGCTCTGCACGTGCCAGTTATCCTGGGATACACTGGTCAGGTCTCAGTGATGGGATTCAGGGAGACAACCCAGCACAATGGTCAAACTCTTGCTTGCAGACCCATCATTAAATCCCATCACAGGCAGCCTGGCCATAATTAAAGCTCGTTTCCTCTTCCAGGCAGTAAAGGAAGAGCAGGAAAACAATCTCAGTATCCTCCAAGCCCTCCTGAAGATGCAATTCTCTCCCTGCAGATCCTGCAGCACCACTGCATAGGCAGAATTTTTCTATCCAAAACAGCAACACGTTTAAAAAAAAAAAAAAAAGAAAATGGGGAAAAATAAAAAAATCCCACACAAACCCGCAAAAAACACTCAAGGTGCTTTTATTCCGGGCTCAAAAGATCTTCACACCACCAGGCCTCATCCTCCATGGATGCTAAATCCCTCAAATTCCACTTTCCCAGCTTTTGTCTGTAAATCAAAAGCCTTTTATGCACTTCCAACAGCAACAGATGGAGACCAGAGTGTGGGACTGGAGCTGCCAAGGGGTGATGAGGGAGGGTCTGGAGGTGTCAGCACTGGATAACCTCCACCACAGCCTGAGGCTGGATCCTGACACAGCCAGGGGTCCGCTCCACAGGACCCAAATTCCTCCTCCACATCCTCAAAATGCCCCCAATTCATTCTGTAAGCACAAAACCCTGTAAATGAGACATTTCCCTTCCCTCAATTAAGCTGTTTTCCTTCGCCCACCCTCTCCCCGCTGTGTGGGGGCTCATCCTTCCCCCAGTTTCCAGCAGCTTCCCACTGAAGTGTCACTCTGGCTCCCAAGACAATGGCTGATTCATCAGTTCTGAGTATTTTAAATCTTATTGTTCTCCCCCAGCCCCTTTCCCCCCTTCCTTGAAGATACCAACAAGCTCCCCATTCACAGAGACATGTTCTCCCCTTCCCAGGAACAGGACCAGCCCTCAAGGATGGGTACAATCCCATCTCATTTGGGAACGATCTGGGTTTTCTCTGCACCTGCAGGAGCTGGAGCAGGGAATTGCAGGCTCCTGGCAGGATCCAGAGCAGGGAATCGCATTGGCTCCTGGCAGAATCCATCCCTGTGGTGACCACACAGTGGTGCCACCACTGATCCTGGTCCTGCTCCAAGGAATCGCCCAAACGTGGGCAATGGATGCAAAAACCTGCCACTGTTGGGGATAGGGAGGAACTGGGAGCACTGGGATGTGGGATCTCGGCTCCCAGCTCCCTGGTAGCTGAGGCTGGCTTTGGACAAATGTTGCTGGGAATAAAGCCCAAGACAAAGAGCAGTTTCTCCATCAGGTATCGAGCAGGTCACATTTCATTGAAGAGCATCAAATAGCGATGGTCCCCAGGGAGCAGAATTAGCCACGGGATTAGAGAGCATTTGCCCATGGCTCAGCCCACAGTGATGGCAAAATACGGGCTCAACCCCTGGCAATACATTCCCCACTGGCCCACATCCCAAATTCACGCTTAGAGGGAAAAACAAAGTCCTTTGCAAGCCCAGGACTGCAACCACTAAAACTGTCCCCAGCCCCTCAGCCAGAGCTGGAGCCACTGAGGCCATCCCCAACTGTCAATCCAGGCTCATCCTACACGTGCACAGCAGAGCTGCCAACAGCCTGAGCTGCTCTCAGTGCCCAAAGGCTCATTAAGGAACCTGCTCCAGCCCAGATGAATTAAGTCTAAACAGCGACCTGGGGCTCCAGTCGCACCAGCATGTGGGAATTTGCCCCGTGGTTTCCAGTCTCTGCACAGGTCTGGCTCAGCTCCAGGTGGGAGCAGCCAGCAGGGACGTGCCAGGATCCTTCCAGCTGTGCCACAGGTTCGGTGGTTTCCCTGGAGACCCAAAGACACGAGGGGTGACCCATCAGATGTCATCACCAAGATGGCCACAGCACTCAAGAGCGCTCCTTTGAAAACTTCAGGGGGCTCCAGGTATCAGTACAGTGCTATCTAAAAGTCTTTCATACCTTTGCTATGTTGCAGTCCCGTTAGTGGCTCCACACTGCTCTGGCTCTTTCTTTCCTTCTCCTACCTTCCCTCTGCATTCCCAGCTCGCTGCTTCCTGTCCCTGTCTGTCCCTTGTACCATGTCTTACCCTCTCTGTCCCTCACACACCCTCCTGTCCAAGTCCAGCTGACTCCTCTCCCAGCTAATTCCCTCTTTTATCACACCCACAGCTGAGGGCACGGCTGTTCCCACTCTTTGGTCATTAACACAGCTGCAGTGTATGGGGGCCAGGAGCACCTTTAGCACTGTCTCTGCCTTCCCCCAGTCAGACAGACGGGGATGGAGAGAGGGTGACAGAGATGAGGGGACCATCCCTTCTCCCTGTTCTCCGTCCCTGTTCTCTGTCCCAGTTCTCCCAGAGCACTCTCCTGCTGCCACCTGGAGGCCACAGCCCCACTGCTCAGACAGGTGTGACCGTGACAGCCCCCCCAAAACCCATCCCAGGGGTCATCCATGCCCTGGGGACACCCCTGGACTGTCCCCAGGAGCCAGGGCAGGTCCCACGGGGAGAACTGCCCACCCCTCCAAAGCGCAGGAAAAGCCTGGGTTTATCAAAACTCAGTTTATTCCAAATGTTAAAAGATGAGTTTTTTTCTGTCCTTTCTGCCTTGATTAATCAGCCAAAATACATTTTCTTTTTTAAAAAAATCCAACCCCTTCGGAACCACTGTATAATTCCAGATCCTCCCGCCCCCTCCCCAGCCACGACCCCCCCCTCCTATTGCTATAATTTAACTCTTTGCAGACCCTTCCTCACTGCAGGTACCTGGGAGGCACCTCCTGTAAGGAGAGGATGGAGCAGGCTGGGCAGAGGGAGTGACAGGGAGGAGTCCTGCTGTTTCCAGCGACTCCATGCATAGCTGGGGTCTGGGTGTCTGCTCAGCAAGGCCCTCACAGCAAATGAAGCTCCTTCCTCAGCAAGCAAAGAGGAAAAAAAAAATTAAAAGAACGTTCCCACCCGTGGGATGGATTTGGTTGGGCTTCCAAAGGCAATGGGAGTGGCCAGGACTGCAAAAAAGCAGTGTTGGAGGTGGCTGCTCCGTGGCCATGGGGAGTGGGGAACCTGCTCCTGGCCTATCTTGGGGGGGTCAGCTTAGATACCTGAGGGATGGGAGGCAGGAGCCCCCCTTCCCTTCTACAGCAGTCACAGTGTGCCAGGCAGCATCCAGCAGCATTCTCCTCCACCAGGAAGAATATCCCCAGAGGTTCTGGATTGGAGCACAGAGCTTCCTGGGCTCCTTCCTGTTGGACTCAGATTGCCTGGAATGGGCTCAGAGGGCTTTGGTGGGTGGCAGCAGACAAACCCAGGCCAGAGAGGTATGTTTAGGTGAGGGGGGTGGAGGAGCATCCAGATGAGGGGAACACAGGGACCTCAGGGAGACTGATACCCAAACCTGATTGCAGAGTGAAGAACAAAACACTTGGCTTTGCTGGGCTGGGAAATGTTAAAAAAACCAGAAAGAGAAGTGGAAATCCATCCAGGCACAGAACCAGGATCAGTTTAGGACCAAGCGGACCCAGGGAGCTGACAGAGCACCAGGCACCATGGGAAAACAGACAAAAGCTTGCAAGAAGAACCCATGGGCGCCCTGTTCCAACCACGCAGGTGCTGCTGGGCCCAGCTCCATGAGCCTCCTACCCTCCCCAAGTAACTGGCTCCCCAGCCCAGGCAGAAGTTGTGGGGGGTCTGGGGGAGCGCTGTGATCCCGCTGGGCTCGGCTGCGGCGGCGTTTCATCAGCTCTGCTCTTTATCACTGACCAGCAGCACCGTGTGCTGCCCGCCGCTGGACACAGCCAGCACCCGCCGGTTCTCCAGCTGCTTCCCTGTCATCTCCACGGGGCTCCAGACATCATCCTCCTCCCCGGTGCCCAGCTGGTAGTTAGTGCCCATTCCCCAGGCAAACGCTCGCCCTGCAACAGAGTAGAAGCGAGCTGTGGTGAGCTCCGAGTGGTGGCACAAGGGGAAGGGGAGCCAGCACCCAAACCCGAGGGGACCTCACACCCAGGCAGTGAGTTTCTGTGAGGAGGAGCGCTTGCAACTCAACTCTAACAGATGTTCCACCAGAGCCAAGGAACTTCTATCCCTTTGGGGGAGAAAACTAAACGCACAGCCCACTCCAAACCTTCCTTCCTCCAGACGCTGCACACAGGCAGATGCAGCACCAGAGCAAGGAGGTCTGGCATCAGCAGAGTCAGAGAAGAGATTCTCAGGCCTGCAACCCCCCTCCTGGTCAACATCAACCCTGCTGGCACAGGCCCACAAACACATCTGAGCAGCTGCCCCAGGTGATGGGCACCAGGACCTGGCTCCACTCCCAGCCCAGCTGGGCTGTGCAGGGCTGGATGGAGGGATGCAGAAGGTACAGGAGGAACTGCTCCCAAACCCCGCCAGGCACTCACCATCGCTGCTGACGGCATAACCAACTGATGCTCCGCAGGCCACCGAGGCGATACTGGGGAGCTCCGGGATAACTGTGGGTGTACTCTTCTCCTCTGCCCCCGTCCCAAGGCCCAGCCTGCCGTACTCTGCCCTGCCCAGGCTGTAGGCTTTACCTAGAGCACAGCAGACACACAAGAGAGGTGACCTGAGGGGGGCAGAAGCTGCAGCAGAGCCAAAGTTGGACCCTCTTCCCAGGTCTGACTCCTGAAGGAGCATCACTCCTCTATAGCACACCCTGAGACCCATCCAGGGCAGGGTGGGATAGAGATCCTTCAGCTCCCCAAAATCAGTAAGGTGAACAGGTGCAAAAGCAGAGCTCACAACTGAGTCCAGGTTCCTGTTACCAGCTTCCCTTTGCTGCAATCTCACACCAACCTCATCTCCTTAAACACTGAGAGCATTGAGGGCTCCAGCACCTCACCCTCATCCCAACAGCTCCTTGGCCAGGATGAAGGCCATGGGATCGCCCCATCCTGCCCAGTGTGACTCCCAGCCCACCTGTCACGGCATCACTCACCCTCGGAGTCGACACAGACTGTGTGGTGCTGCCCTCCAGAGAACCCAACCCAAGACTTGGTGGAGTTCTTGAAGCACGTGAGGTTCTGCGGGGAGAAGCAGGGCTCGGTGTCCTGGGTCCCTGCAGGGTGGGACGCACAAACCCGGGTGGATCAGGTCCATGGACAGCCCAGGCCAGGCTCCAGCACTGACCCATCCACCCTGGGACTCACCCCACCAGAGACCAATATAGCCCCCCAGCCCCAAAATCTAATTTTTGCTCAAACTCAGCGGGTGCATGGGCTGGGACCTTAACCCAGAGGTAGGCAGGGTGAGCCCACCCCCATACCCAGCTCCGGTGTGTTCAGTGCTTAGATTTTGGGGGACCCAGCAGCTTTCCCCACCAGGCCAGGAGTGCAGTGGACTGGCAGGAGATCTGGAGCAACAGAGGTGAAGCTCACCCAGCTGGTGGTAGTTGGAGAGGCCAAATCCATAGATGTGTCCCTCCCGTGTGACGGCGAAGGTGAAATACGCCCCGCAGAAAGCGTCCTGGAAGCGCATTTTGCTTCTTCTCCCTTTGCCTTTGACAGGGACAAGCTGGGGGACCAGCAGCCGCTCTGGGGCAAGAGACAAGGTGTCATACAAGGACTAAGGATTTACACCCTCCCTGCATCTAAGGCTCTGGCTCAGCACATTTACATCACTGATTTCACATAAACCCTTGAGCATCAGGGACTGGGTCCCTTTGCTCCTCTGCAAAGGGCAGAGCTGGAGCCAAAGGTTGCACCTCTGAGAACTAAATCCACTCACGCAGCCCTTTCCGTCCTCCTCGGTTGGCAAAGAGTGCTGGCACTCTGCCCAGCTGGCCCTGTTCGCCGCAGCCACACGTGAACAGGTCGCCGTCCACTGTCAGCATCACCAAGTGGTCATTTCCTGGGACAGGAAGGAGAGAGCTGTCATGGAGAAGACTTCAGCAAGCCCCGAGGGCTGAGATCACACAGATAAACCCCAGCTGTCCCAGCTTGAGGGGTTTACAGCACTGGATACCTCGAGACCAATTGTGTTACCACCTAAAACTCCAGGATCTCCCTCTCCCTGGTCCCAGGAATCCAAAGCAGTTGTTCTGGGTAGGCAGTAAGGACACAGGTGGGCCCCAACTTCCCATGGGCCCTGGACAAGCTCCCTGGCTGCTGTGCTAAGCTCCCCAGGGTCACAGTTCAGGCCACTCTTGGAAGGCATTCTGAATCAGACTGGTCAAATATTAACTCAATACGCGAAACTTTTGGAGCTAACAGGTCTCTGGAGAGTCAGAGATGAGAAGTACACCCCTGTACCAGGCTCGGAGCAAGTCAAGAGGGAGGAAAAGGTCATGGACATCCCTCAAGGGTTGTGACAGTGTTGTGTACCTGCCTGACCCTGCAGATCCCAGGTCGCTGCTCACCTGAAACTATTTTAACAACAGGTGCGTCGAGCTGGAGCAGCAAAGGAGTGGAGCTCGTCTTCATGGGCTCCAGCAAGCCGATCACTCCATTGTTATCCTGAGGGGAGAGACACAGGGATGAGCCACAGGGGCAAACAGCCACCAGCAGAGCCTCCAGCATCTGAGGACTCAGCGTACCCGGAAGGAGCCCCAGACGAAGACCCTGCCGTCCTCAGTCAGCGCGGCCGTGTGGCTGTCCCCCGCTGACACCTGCACCACCTTCTCCTGCAGCTCCACCGGCCCTGGAGAGGTCTCAGACCCTTCAGCTGAGGTGTCGCGTCCCAGGGCACCTTCATCGTTGCAGCCAAAGGTGTAGATCTGCAGATTGGGTGCAGTGGTCAGGATGGAGCCCAGAGAGGCAGCAGGCTGAGTATGAAGTCAGGGGACAAGGACTGGCCAGGCTGAATTATCACACAATCATGGAATGGTTTGGGTGGGAAGGGACCTTAGAGATCACGTCAGTCCACCCCCAGCCATGGGCAGGAACACCTTCCACTAAATCAGGTTGCTCTAAACCCTGTCCAACCTGGCCAGGAACACTTCCAGGGATGGGGCAGCCACAGCTTCTCTGTACCAGAGCCTCAACACCCACACAGGGAAGAACTTGTTCCCAGTATCACATCTAAATGGCAGTGCCACCCATCCACTCTGTCAGTGTGAAGCCATTCCCCCTTATCCTATCACTCCATGCTCTTGTCTAAAGTCACTCTCCAATTTTCTCACAGGTTCATTTCATGTAGTCCTTTTGACCCCGTAAAATTTTGTGGTCCATGTAAGACCATGCTCACCCTCAAAAGCTGGAACAATATGTGGGCAGAGCAGTTGCTGACTCCTACCCCCTTCTCCAGAACACATCCCAGAACTCACTGCACTCACCTTTCCCGTCTGGCTGAGGCACACCGTGTGCATCCCTCCAGCTTCCACCTGCACCACCATCTCCGGCAGCGTGACCAGAGCTGGCTTCTTCCTCTCCATGATGTCCTCACCCAGGCCCAGCTGGCCGACATTACCCTGGCCCAGTGTCAGCACCAGCCCAGGCTGTGAGCGATGTGATGGGTGGCTGACTGCGGGTGGGAGGGGGAGAAAGAACATGTGGGGGTACAAGTTTCCTGGTAAAAAATCACCCCTGGGAAAGTAGAAGGAAAATTCCCATGGATTTTTCTTACCTTTAACCTTCTTTGTCTCAACGGACTCTTTTTCTGGCACGGGGTTCTTCGCATTGCGTTTTCCTGGCATCTTGGAATCTAAATGCCAAAAAGAGCCTGTAAGGGGTGACCCACCGGGCCGTTCACTGTTTGGGATGTCCCCTCCTCCTTAAAAAACCACCTGAGGGACTGGTGACTGAGCTGGGATTTGAACACCGATCCCTTCTACTCTGGGAAAATGGAGCGTTCCCTCGCATGTTTTATCCATACTCCCTACCTCATGCAGATGTAAACCTCTCCAGATTTCAGGTCCAGGCAGGCGAGGAGAGAAGGAAGGGAAAAAGGAGAAGAGGGAGAACGGGGAAGGGGGAAAGGGAAGAATCGGAGCCGAGCCGCGTGCGCGTCCTCACCCCGCGTCCCGCATGGCCCGAGCACCGCCCCCCGCCCCTCGCCGCCGTTCGAATTCCCCGCGGCGCCGCCTCACGTGGGGCCGCGCAGGCCGCGGCCCGGCCCGGCCGCTTCTCCCGCCGCCTGCAGCTCTCCCTGTTGGGCGGCCGGCTGCGCCGAAGGCGGCCCGGGGCTCGCCGGGCCCTCCGCGCCCGTGTCCGTGTGCCCATGCCCGTCCGGCCGCGCTCCCTCCCGCCGCGCTCCCGGCCCGACCCCGCCGCGCTCCCTCACCGCCCGCCGGCCGCGCCGCGCTCCGCTCTGCGCATGCGCGGGGCCGGCCGCCAGCGCTCCCCGCGGCGCTGCGCCCCCTGCCGGCCGGCGGCCCCCGCGGCCGGGCCCGGTCAGTCCCGGACGGACGGGACAGAAGGACACGGAACGACAGGGCTCCAGGCCGGCAATACGCTGGCCCTCGGGAAATAGACCCGTGTGATTAACTCATCCTACTTCTAACCTCCAGAGGTGCCTCCAGCCTGCAGCCAGGCTGGATGGAACAGAGCTGCTGCAAAAAAATGGTAATTTAGCACACAGAACTATGATAACGGAGTATTGAAATCCAGCAAGGATGAGCTGCCATCCTTTCCAGAAACCTGCTGCTGCTTGATGTGGAAAATACAATTCTACCCTTGCAAGATGAACCAGACTAAACTTCCCAGGTTAACTGGAAGACAGCAAATTTCCTGAGTTTCCCCTTCATCTATGGGGATCAATTGCCATTATTCCACTGATTAATTCTGCTGTTTTAGTCCAGAGGTCTGCATTCTGCCCAACGGCTTTAACTTACTGAGATCTAGGCTGGTACAGCAGCCTCACACCCTGATCCACAGGGGTCACCCACAGCCCATGTGATCAGAAAACCCTGCAAACATCACCTTATTTATCCCAGGCTTGGGCTGGGATTTGCTCGATGAGCAGATACACGGCCATACCGATCCTTCCCTGGGGGTTTTATGGCAAAGGACAGGACATCCGGCCAGCTGCTGGTGCCCCTTTCATCCAACCCACACCAGAACCACCCCTAAAGCCCCCCATTTGCATTACACCCCTTACAAAAAAGCAAAATCATGTAATCCCCCCTCCCTGCTTCCCCCCGCCCACCCCAAGCCACACCCCGCGGTCACAGACTCCATTAACCCTTCCTGACTTAGCCCTTAACAATATGACGCTCTAAAACCCAGGCTGAAGGCACGAACTGCTCCTAACCCAGCCCCAACAGTGCCACAGTGCATTTCTACAGCCTTCACTCCTTTGAGACTGGTCAGCAGCACACCAGAATCACGCTTCTACACACGGGAGAGGCACCGCCAGGAGCATGAGGTTTCCCTCAATATTCAGATCACTCACCAAAAACACACCAAGCCAAAGCAACTGAAGTTTATTGAGTTGTGTACTGTGGGTACAGAGATCGACATGAGAGTAAGGGCTGTATTTCAGGGCCTAAACACACAAACTGCTGCTTCCACCCACCTTCAGTATCACCTTGGCTGAGGTCAGCTGCTCCCAGCAAGGTGGAATCCATGGGAAGGTTGTTACGTGTAGTCCACAGGAAATCACGTGCCTTTTGTACTCAGCCCTTACCCTTCTCCAGCCCCAGTTTTAGGCATCCCAAAAGCAATTCCCTCTTGCTGGACCAGCCAACCCCCCCTCACATCTGCCCTTTACCTTCCACCAGCCGCCCTTCAGCCCACCCCACATCCCGTGGATTGTTTTTCCTCCCCGTGCAGCTTACCCACAACGTGGTGTACTCCAGGCCCTGCTCCATTACTCCACAAAAACCCACGAAATGTTCCACCAAGGGACCCGGGACACACGTTATTATCCATGCCCCGAGCACATGCTTTACAAGGTCCCTAAATTCACACACCCCTGGTTCCATCACGTTTTGGGTCCCCGTGACCACATTTTGATTACACACAGGACTTGGGCAACCACCTAATTTGGGCATACATTTTAATATACTCACCCTCTCCCACTAAAGGTGGATTTTTCCTCGCCATTTCGTCCCGGCACTTCCTGCAATATTTTAGGATATTAGTTAAGATTTTGGATTTTCTGCTCTTTTCTCGTGTCCCACATTACGCAAATAGAACTTTAAGTACAGTAAACAAGTTTATTTATCTCCGGCGATTTATTTTTCTCTGCTAAGAGTCACAACTGGTTTTTTTTTCCCTTTAAGTCTCAGCAATAGTTTTTTTTCTGCATGTATAGTTTCCAAAAATTCTGCAGTAGCTACGACCCTGCGATCTGAACTTTCACTACCACCACCTATACTGTAATTTTATCAGTAAGCCGATCCAATTATTCAATAAACATCTTCCAAACAGCTTAAACCTATTTAAAATGTAAATTTTAATTTCAAGGCCAAGAGCGAAACTAAACACAGTATTACATTTTAAACGCGGTTATTACCTCCAAAATTCGTGCTCCGTTTAAACTTTTTCAGTTCCGGTACTGAAAATACACACAAAAAAAAAGGTGGTTTTAATGATTTGCTCAGTAGCTCCTGTTTTTCTCCCTCCCAGCTCCGCACGTGTTCCCCGTCCCACCCTGCGTGTCAGTGTTTCCTGCATGGTTTGTCTCCTCTGTCACGGCCCGAGGGCTCAGAGAAGCAGTAGGAATATGCAGGCTGCAGGCTCGGGGCCCGGCTTGTTCTCCAACGTCGTGGAAGGGGACTATACGTCACGGGCCCGAGGGCCTGCGCTCCCGTGCGCCACACGGACAGAGCCGAGAGAGAGCGACTTCTCCGGATATCCACGTTGGACCTTTGTTTTAAACGTTTATGGCCACTTTGATCTCCCCCAACCAATCCTCCCGCGTGGCCACCTGATGGATACTCACACTGGAGCGAGCTGGACAAACCAAGCTTAGCGGCCTTTAGTGGAACCTGTAGGAAAAGAAATGCCTCTGAGGGGGCGGCTGAGGTGCCGCGGGGTGACCCCGCAGCACCCACAGCCACGTGTGACTCACGGCATATCTTAGGGTTAAAATGGGGATGCAGCGGGCATCCGCTGACTGCGCGGCCACTAGGACCTCACTGCACAGCAAGATAAAGGGTAAAAAGAGTGAAAAGGGTAAAAGTGGACTGGGCCATACCTGCAATCCACGCCGCTTCCAACGATGAAAGAGGCCAGGCCACGCCGCGCGGCGACTTTTATAGAGCGCGGGGCGGGGCTAAAATGCAGGCGCGCGCCCCGCGTGAGGGGCGGGGAAAAGCCATAAGTGGGCATCGGCGCGGGGGCAAATGGCGGGGAGAGGGTGGGTGCCACAGGCGCATGCGCAGTGGCGGGGAGGGCGGTTGGCACATGCGCACAAGGAAGGGCGCGAAAAGCCGCCCCCGCGCCCCCCCCCCCTCAGGGGAGGCGCCGCCATGACCGAGCCCCCCCACACACCCCTCAGGAGCCGCCGGTCACGCTCCTCCTGAGAGCAGCTGAAAAAAACACGACCAAACAAGCAGGGTTTAAAAAAAAAAAATTCTAAAATACTTTTATTTAATAATTAAAATCTGTTGCTGAGGAGACTGATATACAATGCAATGGCGGCTGTACAGGGGATGCTGTGAGGGAAGAGCCCACAGCAAATGCTGGGCCACGGCCGGTCTGTTGCCACACTGATCTGTGAACAAGACAAAATTCTTCTCTCCCTCCCCACCCTGAACCCCCGCACAAGTGGCATCTCACATGTAGTTTAATTTTGTGCATAATACAGCAGTGGCCCTACCAGATTTTTTTTTTTTTTTAACCCGCATTGAGGAAGAATTTTTCTCTTAGAAGAGAAATGCCATCTTTTTAAGGTCACTTTTTAAACCTATTCTTCCCCTCCTTTCGACCCACACAGTGAAATTATGATGTTTCCAGTAGGTTAGCTGCAAAAATGAGAAAAAGGCAAGCTTCAACCCTGATTTGGGAGAGTAAAAAACATCTGAGAGAAAGCCACAGTAAAAAGGACTGACTACTCTCACAGCTTCCCAAATTAAAAAGTTTTTTAAAAAGGCAACAGTCATTTTTCCTGGTTCTGTAATTTGTTAACCAAGCCTTGATATCTCAAGATCCGTTATTAAGATCACAGCAAGTGTGAGAGAGTGCAGAGCAAATGTTCTATACAACTGTTGTGTTTGTTTGGTTTTTTTTTTCCTTTTCTTCTTTTTTTTACAAAAAAGATGCAGCATATGTTAATACCTATACAATTCCCTTCCAGGACAACAAACCATTGGTCAGTAGTGATTCAGGGCATTAAGGACATGACAGAAACAAGTAAAACCCCCCAAAAATAACGAGTGCCATGTCAGTTGTCTGCCAGGGTTCTCTGTACACAGCTAATATACACACACACACACGCTTCAGAGCGCAGGATCTCCTCAGCTTCCCAACATTAGAGCTGCCTTTTTTTTTTTCTTCCCCTCCCTTCCTCATGGAAAGGAAATGAGGAATTGCACCCCAAGACAAGTCTGTACACCTTGGGAAGGAAGGGGTTGTTCCCCTGGGCACGGTCTCTGGGCAGAGTCATATTGCTGAGCCACGCGAGGTATAGTGTCAGTTCCAGCCTGATGGCATGAGAGATGTGTTTGTTCCAGTGAAATGCTACATTCAGACAGGATTTCCCCTTCCCTGGCCGAAAGCCCTTTTCTGGATATGTTTGGAAGGCAAATCTTGGAAGACCCGAGGTTCCACCCTCACTGTATTGCTTAGGAGAGGGATACAGAGAACTTCCAGCCCTCCTGGGTTTCTTGATCCCTCCTTGGAATATTACGGTCGATGGTACCTGAAAGCATAGAGAAAAATCTGAGTGTTATCCTTGGAACTCAGGTTAAATGGTTACTTGAGCACTACAGATGGCCGAAGAGAGTAAATTGAATTATCTCAGAACTCTCAGCCCTCAGGGAAGCTGTTAACATCAAACAATTTCACTTCCTGTGCTCTGCACTCAACTTTGCCAGGCAGAGTTGGAAGGGAAGGAATCATTTGGGGCATGATCCAGAGGTGACTACACAGATTACATTCAAGTAACTCATTAGCAAGGTGTTTTGTGGCTGTGGCTGCACATCTCTAGCCCCAGAAAAGCTCACTCCAGCTGCAGCTTCACACTAGTTTCAGATACACCTCAAACTAGACACTGGTCACTCAGTCTCCAGGATGAAAGCCCCAGTTTAAGGAAAACCGACCCAGTTCGTGTCTGCTACTGCTCCAGTCACCCCCCAGGACCGAGACAGAAAGGGACGTTCAACCTCCAACTGCCGCACAAATAATTTTTCTAAGGTTTTGGTGATTTGCCAGTAAACATCGCCCTTGCAGCACAGCTCTCTGTCCTGCAAGACCGAAACTCTTAACGCATTCTCACCTGGTGAACTGCTTGCTCTCCTCATGCACTTCCATTTCACAGCTCTTAAACTCATTCAGCTCCTTCCTGATGGCTGCCTGCACAGAGAGGGAGTTGTTGTTTTTTTTTGAAAGGAAAGGGCTCAGATTGCAGCACCCACCCCAGCTTTCACAGTCCATTAACACCAAGCTGAATTTAATCTGCCCCTCCACGATGAGGGCTGGGCGGTTCCCAGAGGTGGCCGGGGAGGACAAGGACAGATGCCAGCTTCTTGAGCCTGCAGGCAACTGCATTGCTATGACCAATACCCAGTCATCCCTGCTGTGTCCGGAAAAGAGAATGGGGCTGGGGAAAGGTCTGGAGCACCAGAAACAGCTGAGCGAGGTGGAGGGGAAGAACCTGGAGAAAAGACGACTCAGGGGGGCCCTTCTCACTCTCTACAGCTCCCTGACAGGAGGGTCAAGACAGCAGGGGGTTGGTCACTTCTCCCAGGTAACAAGTGACAGAACAAGGTGAAACAGCCTCAGGTTGAGCCAGAGGAAGTTTAGATGAGATACAAGGAAAAATTTCTTCATGGAAAGGGCTGCGGTCGAATCACCATCCCTGGTAGTGTTCAAAAATGTGCCAGGTGGGCACCTGGGGACGTGGTTTAGTGGTGAACATGGTGGTGCTGGGTAAACAGTTGTAGTCCATGATCTTCAAGGGCTTTTCCAACCTTAACAATTCCATTATTTTATGTTTCTTACATCACTCAGAAGCTGAGGCAGAACCACATTGGCCTTCAGACTGTGCCCACCTGAGCTCCACCTTGCCATGAGGCAGCAGGAAGCAGAGCTGGGACAGCACATGCAAGTGAAGGGACACAGGTGGGGTGGCAGAGGGAAAGACAAAGAGGTGAAGCCAGAGGAAGAGAGCAGATCTCCTTGGCTCCTTTTGCGTGGAACACGCTGCTCTGGCTCCCCTTCCCAGCCTCCCCACCCAGGACACTCTCAGTTACCTTGTCAGCTGGCGTCAGCTTTGTCCATGGCTTATCTGCTCGCCGGTCATAGTCTTGAGCATCTGTTACTTCCACATATTCATTAAACCTCAGGATCTTCCTGGCCTGCAGCTCTGCCACTGTAGGCCTTTGGCTAAGCTGAACACCAGCAAAAACAAAGGAGGTTAGTCTGAGCCTTGTCCACAAAGCAGATCCAGGACTAAGAACCCCAAGCAAAACTAAAACCAGTTTCCTCACTGTGCCTTAACCACAGACACTACCAGATCCTGCTCACAGGGAATAGGTAAACCTCTTACAGACTGGATTCTCCCACTGGGATCACAAAGCCAGGCTAGGGCAGAACCTGGGCCACACTGTCACAGAGAAGGACACTGAGGGGTGTGGGAACAGCTGCTACAAGGGTGAGCCCTGCATGACACCCCTAAACACAGCTTCAGCAATGGCAGCACTCACACTTCACACCCACAGGCCTTGGGGAAGCTTTTCCCAGCCATGAGTAACAATCACAAGTAAGTTGGATGTAACAGCTAAAAGCAGCTGTTACTCTGCTCAGCTCCCACACTGCTGTAACTTCAGAAATGGATTTTAGGGCGCCTGGTGTGAAGTCGTGGCTGCTGAAGCACTGTGTTAAAGCAGCCAGGCCAGCAAAACTTTCAAGTGTCAGGTGCCAAATTTAGTTCTCATCTCGCTCGTTACGCTCGCTGCCAGCTCAGATCCGACGCTGGCAAACGCGGCGCCGGTGCCAACGGCTCACCGTGGGTGACAGCCTGCGGTCCAAAGCCACCGCAGCCCAGGGCACTGGGGACGCTGACACAAGAGCCCTGTGACTTTGCCCGCAGCACGGTGCCCGCAGCGTGCTCGCTGCCGCCGTGCCCCGCGGCCCTGCCAGGTGGCCGTCCCCGCGGGAGCCAGCAGTACCTTTCTGGTGAGCCGGCGCTTGATCTCGCGCTTCTCAGCTTGACGGTCAGCTTCATTTTTTGCTGCCAAGGGAAAAAATAAAAGAAACCCAACATTTTTCATGTAAGCATCAGGCTTTGAAAAGTGCTTGAAGAAAGGAGAGTATTGAGCTGGAGCAGATTATCTACAAGATCTAAAGGCTTAGGACAGGCAGAGAGCGCAGTACAGCTCAGTACCCTGTGCCACCTCCTGAACTGGCAGGGGCAAATATGCCCCTTATGCAGCACCCATGAGTCGTTCATGTCAAAGATTAATGGCCAAATTGCCAAAATACATCCAAGCCACTGCGCAGCTCGCTCTTTCACAAAGCTATTATAGTTTAAAAGAAAATAACAGCACAGGTAAATATTTTAAATGGAAACTTCCTGAACTGACATTCCCATTTCCTCGAGATGTTTATTTAAAAACTTTTGCAGAACAAGATATGGCCAAGAAAAACAGTCCTGGCTTCATGATGCACTGCTGCTTTAGAGATCATGCAAGGCAATGCTGCAATGTCTGGAACACAAATAAAAGTCCAGCCCAAACAAAAATACCTTTAACAGTCCTTGCTGTGTAACAGCAGAATCTGAACCAGCCCACACACTCTTCTCTGAGGTGGCAGGCATGGGACAGCTATTTTATCCATAATCACATGATCCCAGAACGGGTTTGGTTGCAAGAGACCTCAGTGATCACCCAGTTCCACCCCCTGCCATGGACAGGGACACCTTCCACTATCCCAGATTGCTCCAAGCCCTGTGCAGCCTGGCCTTGGACACTTCCAGGATCTAGGGGCAGCCACAGCTTCTCTGGGCACCCTGTGCCAGGGCCTCACCACCCTCACAGGGAAGAATTTGTTCCCAACATCTAATTTAAATCTCTTTCAATTTAAAACCATCCCCACCTGATAAATTAAGACATTAAAGGTATTTCTCAGGACCACCAGAGAAGTGCTACTCACGCTGAAGAATGTTCCTCTGTTCCAGTTCTTCTGCAGTTGGTCTCTGACTCAGTCGCCTGAAGAGAAGTGTGACAAGTGCAGGATGTTGTATCTGGTCACTCATCAGTGGCAGATGAAGGATAAAACTGCCTGGTTTCAGTGGACTAGACAGCCTCCTCCACACTCCTCACTCACCACTGAGGATCACTGCTGCCCTGTTTCACACTGTGCTCTGCTCAAACAGCTGCTCAGCCACTGGCACAGCTTTGGGAAGGGCTATGGGCTCTCCAGCTCAGAAGCAGCTTTGCAAGGAGTTCAGACAGCAGTGCCTGGACTGTCACCTGTCCCAGCTTCATCCACCACCAGCACCCACCCTGCATACATCCACACCTTTTTATAATATCTGTGTTTTACATGTCTGCAATCCTTGAGATTTTCCCCTCTCAGTCCATTTAACCACTGGAAACAGGGGCTTGTCAGGGGGATATTGCTCAACTCCAGGAGGAACTCCCAACTTTTTAATGGAGCAACACTCAACTCAGTGTCCCATCCCTGCTCCAGCTGCCGTGCCCAACCACCCACCCTACTCCTGCACAAGCTGTTTGGACAAGGCACCAACTTTGTGAATCCCACTCCGCACACACTGTGCCAGCAGCTCACACTGATCATCATCATCATCTGTACCTGATCAGCGTTGTCCCAATCTGGTGACGGATTTCATTCCACTCCTCCTTGCTCTTCCGAGGGAAGACGACCTTCTCCTCCTGTGGTGTGGTGGTGTTCCCCAGCTTTATAGCGAGCGTGTCTTTCCTCTTCACCTTGTTGGCCAGCGTGCCTGTGGGGAAAGGAGAGCAACAGGATGCAGCTCAAGGCTGCCAAGCCTGCCACAGCAATGCCAGCCCTGTGCCCCTGGGAGGTGCGCTCTCCCTGAGGGACAGCTGTCCTCTCTCCTTGCTCTTCCCAAGCTCTGCACTCACTGCACAGCAGCAGCAGCCAGCACTCTTGTGTGACAGCACATGCTCACCTAATGCTGTCCTGCCTGAGGGGCTGGGACAGCGCAGGCTGTCACAGGAGCCATCTCCAGCTGAAGGGGTGCACCCAGCAGGTGAGTGCACAGGTCTGGCTGCAGAGCCTTGGGAAAAGCAAGGCAGAGGACAGGCGCTACATCACACAACCAAGAACCAGCTGCTTTGAAGTGCTGTGGGAAGCAGCACTTTGATCCAGATCTCAGCGCAGCCAGGCACGAGTTCAGCAGAGCAATGCAAAATTCAGCACCTGCAATGTCAAAGCCTTACTGTTATGGCTTTCATCTTCCTCCTCATCCTCCTCATCTTTATACAGGACGGGCCCCTCCGAGTCAGAGTCGCTCATCCCTTCGTCTCCTTCCTGCTCCTCGGGGAGGATCTGGGGTACCAGTTTGGGGATGACTGTGACAGATGGTGTATCTCCAATATAAACACGAGGACCTGGATTCTGTTCCTCTTCCTGGTCATCTTCTTCCTCTTCCTCATCGTCTGGACTAACGAGAAGCATGCTGTTACACCTTTGAACACACAGTACACGGGCTGCAGAGTGTAGAATCCCTAGAATCAATACATCCTTGGCTCTCCTCAGGGAAGCCCAGAAACCAGAGGTGCAAGAGCCACTGCAGGATCCTGCACTGTCCCCTCTCATCAGAGCACAGGGAGCTCTGGCCGAAGAAATGACAAAGGCAGGCTCTGCAGAGCCAAACAAACCCCACTACTCTGTGGGGTCCCCACTACTCTGACCCCACTGCTTCGTGACCTGGAGATTCAGCTCTCCTATAACACAAGACAGTCCTTTTCCCACTTATGTTTAGGAAAATGAAAGGCTAAGGAAGGCCACAGAGGGATGGAATCCAGGACTAGTTTGGTCTTGGTGCAGTTACAGACAGTCCAGGCCCGGATTCCTGGCATCGGCCTGTGTTCGTAGCCTGGAACCCATTTCCCTTTGTGGGCAATAAAATCCCAAAACCAGGGATAACTTCATGGGGAAGATACTCTGGGGCTCTTAAGAGGCCGAAACACAGTTTTGGCCAACAGGGAAAATGGTTTCAGCAGAGGCCTGAGCCCCGCTCAGAGCCGTCCCCACCATCACAGCGCTGCAGGAGCTGGGAGAGCCAGCACACGTACGAGCAGGTACTCACACTTTGAGCATCTCAATGGTGACAGGCAGGGATCTCGTCCTGCCCAGGGTGCCGTTGTCTTCTCCGAACCCATCGTTCTCAAAGAGCAGCGAGTGAGCCCTGTGGGACCCCTCCGGAGGCGGTGTGACAGGCAGAGGGCTGGCCAGAGCCTGCTGTATACGAATGTGCAGCGGGATTTGGGGCAGGCGCGGCAGCACGTGGGCTTCGCCAAACCCTTGCTCTGCTGTCCTCTTCGACGCTTCCACGGACCTGAAGTCTTCAGGAGGAGGAGGAGTCTCCTTGGGAAGGTCCAGGGAGCACGGTGGGTCTAGGATGGGGGTGGAGGAGGGCAGGGCCACACGAGGAGGTTCAGGGGGTACGTGGGTGGGCAGAGGTGGTGAGGGTGAAGGTGGTGGATAAGCTGAGGTGACATGCAGTGGAACCGGTGCGGGGCGACTCGCTGGCGCTGTCCTGTCATTTGGGGGCTTGGAGGTGACAGGCTCTGACGTGTTGTTAGGTGGGAGGCCTCTCTTCGGGGGGAGAGGAGGGGAAGGCTTGGACAAGGCAGTACCGCTGGTCATTACTTGGGAAAGTTCAGCTGAAAATAAAAAAAAACACGAAAGCCACAACGTTTAACAGGGTATTTTCCAGATAACCTTCAGCAGCGTGGAAAAAGCACGGCAGTGCACACAGAGCCTCGGACTAAGCACACTCTGCTACTTTCTACTGGAATGTCATACCAGAAATAGCCAGGTTGCAAGGCTCTAGTTCGTCTTTTTGGCACCAAAGGTGAGACTTGGGAAAGCAGCCATGAACAAGCAGGCTGAGACAGGTTTGTGCATCCTGCTGCTTCACAGAGAGAGAAGGAGGGCACCAGCCCTTGAAAGACAGCACAGGAGCCTGCCCAGGAATGCAGTCCTGTGGGCACTTTATAGCTGTATTTACAGCAATAAAAGGAATCCCAGACATCCAGGACACCTCAGACTCCAGTTGTATTAACAACTCCCCTGCACATTTAAGAACTTCTTGGGAAGACTCAAAAAGTCTTAAAAGTCTTATTTTTTGCTCAGAGGCAAAAATCAGCACAGCTGCAGGCAACAGTGTGCTCCCACCACTCGCATTCATCCATCAGATCCAGCCCAAGAACACCCCACCACCAGCAACTCCTCAGGATGAGGATCTGCTTTACTCCCTCTGAACTCTGTCCCTTAAGCCCCATATAAACTCATCTGCCACTACAAAGTTAACTACAAAAACTTCCTAAAATACCTAAAGCCTTTAGTCTAAATATTTTCTGTTTGATGGAGAAGAGAGGAAGAAATAGAGACATGAAAAATGCCTGCAGTGTGGAATCACAGGATCCTCAAACCCCCTCTGTTCTAGAGAAATTGCACCAGTAAAGACTGCTCTTGCTTTAGGAGTTTGTAGCTTTTAACATCCACGTATCCAGGGCTTCTGGGGCTTGTAGAGGCTTTGCCTAAAGCAGCTGAGACCTGCTGCACATTTCCCTGGGGTGGGTGACGGTGACACATGGATGTCCCCAGAATAGAGCCGGAGGAATCCGTAGCACAGACGCCACGAGAGGGTGCTGCAAGTGGGAGAGCTTCCGGAGATAAGGCCACGTAACTGGAGAGAGGTGGGCACATTTTTGAGATGTTTAGCATTTTTGGACTTTCCCCTTGTAGATTAAGGGCCAGATTGTGTAAAACATGGAGTGCCCTCAGCTCCCGCCCAAGGGACTCCAGTGTCTCCTGAGCAGTGCTCCAAGCCGGGCAGCACCAGGGGAAGAGCAAAACTTGAGAGGGAGCGAGGAGCTGGCAGAAGAAAGCTGCTGCTTGAGACACCAGAACTGCTCAGGGGGTGAGCATCTTGGGGGCAGACAAAGGGGTGACCTGCACAGTAACACCCTGCCCTGCCTCAGGCTCTAACAGTGGCACAGAAGAACACCCCTGCAGTCAGAGCAGGCACCAAAGACCCGCGGAGAGCTCACAAAGCCAATTCCACTCCTGCCGTTCAGCAACACTGACAACACAAGGCTCACAGGCAACACCGCAGCTCCAGCTCCATCCCACCAGACCAGAGGGCTGTGGAGCTTCCTCTACATCTGTGTTCATACCCAGGAGACAGAAGCAAACTGCTTGTTCCCTCCTCCCCTGCACACCCCGCAGGTGCTCCCAGCCCAGCCCGCGCTGTTGAGAAGAGGCAGGATGGCTCCAGACACGTTGGACACACTGCTGTTTCCAGCCACGTTTTTTGTCCCACAAGTACCTCCTGCAATCAGCACTGGGGCATTTCAAAAGCCACCTTGCAGTGTGTGCAAGCAGCTTAAAGAAAACAAGAAGGTATTTCATGGAGTGCTCAAGCACGGTCAGGCTAATCAAGCTGGTCTGGCACACGGGGGTTGTTAATACCATACCAAGGTCATTTGCAAAACTTGCCAGAGCAAGGTGAGCCCCAAGGAGAGCAGAGCCATCTGTCCACGCTGAAAGCAGTGGCCCAGGCTATTCAGATGGCAACTTGCCTCTCAAACCACGCCTGGCTAACACCTCCAGTTTCTGTGATAACAGGGCAGACCTGTCAGATTGATCTTCCCAGGAGCCTCCCTCCTGTTCTGTGCTAACCTCTGCTAACCCTGTCCGAAGTTTAGGAGGTGTCTGTGAAACAACAGAAATGCCAGCAGGCCACTGCTGCATGGAAGTCATCCCAACTCTCAATGTTGCATCTTTAAGATCCTCAGAACCCCCACAGAGAACAGAGACTAAATGAGCTGTAAGAAACTCTCGCCAAATCTTCTGCTTAGAAAAGTTACAGAGATAAAAACACTTAATTCGCTAAATGGGAAGATTCAGTTCAAATTACAGTTGAGCTGATGTATCCACAGGACAAGACATAGGGACAAGACTCATATGTCAATAGCCCAGCCACAGACCTCAGACAAGGTGCCTGAGTATAACCAGGGAAATCTGAATTATCCCTGCCAGCTCTAAGTGGAAACCACATGGCCTGGCAGTGACAGCCACGACAGACATTGTTTGGTGTGATGTGGATTTTTTGGGTTTGTTGTTGTTGTTTTCTTGTTTGTTTGTTGTTGTTTTTTTTTCCAAGAGCAGCTGAAAGAAGGAATTGTCACTAAGCACACTCTCACAGAGCAAAACCTCATCCACCATTCCCCAGTCCCAGCTGAATCCCAGCCCCCAGTGAAGCATCAACGTTCTCAGACACTGTCTTAGAGCTGACAGAGAACAGGCAGGCAGGGATCCCTCCCTGCAGGTAGCTGTTGGGAGCAGACTGGATGTTTCTGCTCATGGCAGAAGACTCCAGTAATTACACTGTTCCCAGAACGTGTGTCCTGGCTAAACACTGACAGATTTGAGTCCAAACTGAAAGGAAAGATGGTCAGACATTCTGATGCAACTAAAAATCTTCCCTTACGAAGGGAAGAGAATCTTGGAGCAGTGGCTGCAGAACATCTCAGGGTACAAAAACCAGCTTATGGGGTCACTTACCTATTAGTGAGTTGCTATTTCTGTTGACGGGTTTGGGAGGAGGGACAGGAGGCTGCTTGGCAAGAGCTGTGCTGGTTGTACTAGTGGGAGCAGTAGTGTTGGCACTGGCAGGAGCAGGGAGCAGAGTCCTGGGAGCTGGGGAAGGGGCAGCTGTGGAATTGACTGTCTTTGCTGCTGTGGGGGCAGTGCTGAAGGGGGCAGTTCTTGCAGTGCTGCTGGCAGGTGCTGGTTCCTTTGCCTGCACTTCGTTTGCCTCCTGGGAAGTGGAGGGAGGTCTTTTTGGAGGAAGCAGAGGTTGTCTGGAAACATGTGGCTCCTGAGGTGGTTCCAGTTCGGGTCCAGGGTGGCTGCTGGAGGAGCCTGCAAAGGGAGGCAGCTCAGTTTAAGGCACTGGTTTTGAAGTTTCATTTTGTTTCCAGTTTTTTTTTTTCCCAACTTTCTTTCCCCCACCCAGGAGCTGATAGAATCTGACTAGGCTTTAGGCTAGCTCCCCCCAAAAGCGGGGGCAGCAGCAGGTCTAACTCGATGTTACTTGTTTTTTTCTGGCTAAAGGGAAAAAGGAAAAAGGCTGACCTGCAGGAAATCAAGGGGTTTTATAGGGTACTTCTCAAAGTCATAGCTGATAACTTTTAGTGGTCAAAACAGATGCCAATATTCCAACTGATCCTCTGATAGGCCCCTGTCTTTTCTAAAGCAATTCCCAGGTCCTGACCCAGAAAATCACTCCACATTCCTCTATGACTGAAAAACAAAATTGTACTAACCCATGACAACGGCCTACTGCAGGTGGGAAGGATCAGATGGGAATTCAAAACGGGTTGCAGGACAACGTGAAGCCCTGATTTTGCACACATCTGGTTTCTTACCCTGCCTCTTCTTCGGTTCCTCCACTGGAGCAGGCTTCCTAAGGCTGGGTGGCTTTGTGGCCTCTTCCTCCTGGCTGGGCAGGTTAGAGAGCCCGGGGCCCCCGATGGGGACCGTGTGGCCATTCTTCAGTGCAGGTGGGTTCAGCTTCTCCGGCTCCTCACCATCTGCAAGGGCACGGGAGGAGACAGAAGCAAAGAGAAAACGCTCAGAAGGCAGGGGAGAGGAGAGGTGGCTGAGCTGACTCAACCACCATGGAGCCACACCAGCTTCTTTCTGGCTTGTGAAACAGCTGGTCTTCAGTCACCTTCTGCACAGGGCAGCACAGCAACCCAAGCAGCTGGAGCTCAGAGCCCTTGATTTCATTGTCAAGGAGTAAATCACACAGCACTCTATGCCAGCATGGGTTTTTCTTCTGCCTGTCCTGCCCTTGCTCCTGTGTTACAGATTAGATGCCCAGGGCTGTGCTGCAGCACAAGGAAGCTGTAACTGAAGTCATCAATCTCCAGCAGCTTTTGTATCCACCCTCCACCACGGAGCAGCCACCAATTCCCTGCTGCAATGCAGATTCCAACGTGAGCCCAGTCACCTACTGCACGTGCAATAATAGATTTCCATAAAGCCTTCAGATTAGTGGGAGCATCTCTGTTTTCCCTGTTCCTCCCCTGAATTTGGCACAAAAACTCCTGTTCAACCCAAAACATCAGCAAGGCAGATTTCCTCACTTTACCTTGGTTTTACTCAGATGCAATGACACAGCTCTAGAATTTGATGTAGGTCACTCTGACTATTTCTGCTTTTACAAATTCTAGCATGGAGGTTCCCAGTGTTAGAAGCAAGACCTCTTTTTGGAGAAAAACCCATCCAACCCAGCCCACGCTTTTGAAGGTCCTGCAATTCCTAATCCCCAGTACTCCACCATTCTCCGTAATTGCCCCAACAGGATAAATTTTTGACAGTATTACTCTCAAAAAAAGACTCAGCATCCACCTCTAAGGGGAAATTGCCCATTTTGACTGATTTTCAACTCAAGGAAACTTGAATAAATACATCACCTATATTCAGTCTGCCATCTAAGACAGAATTGGAGTGTGGCATCCAGGCCCTCCAGGTGCTAGACCCAGCACACCCTGGTGCTCTGATTTTTGATCATTTATATTACTGCCCTCTTCCCCTTTCCTCTCCCTCCGAAATATTACCTCCCCTTCCCTAACCTGGTGTTATTCAGAAGCTTCCCAGGATTTCTTTTCCACAAGAAACAGCCTTGGTTGCTGTGAGAAGCTGGCAGACGGTGCTGCCTCGCTCACTCACTGCCTTTCTCTGAAATGCAGCAGGCACATCAACAAGAGGGAGTTTCCTCCCTAGCTAGGCCTGAAACTCAAGGGATGAGCCAGACATTTTTATGGCAACAACTGCCTCTGGTTATCCAAAGTTTTCAGCAAGGGAGACAGGAACTACGACACAGCTCTCCTCACCACTCAGCCTTGCCTGCCCTTCTCTGGCAGGAACCTGCAGCTCCTGGTGGCCTCTCACACCACCTTAACTTCAGCTCCAGTGTCCTTCTTCAAGGCCAAGAGAATCCAATGCCATGTTCTTTCCCTGCTCTGAGCCCAGTACCCGCATCCAGGAGCCCACAGCCTGCTGACCTCCCACCCGAGAACAGCAGGGCTGCCTCTCCTGGCTCTCCTCCACTTACACCTCTTTTACCTCCACTCCTCTCTTCCTCATCTCAAAGGGTTTCCAGCATCTTTCCCCCCTAAGAACTCACCTAGAAAATGAACTGCCCTCATACAAGCAGGTTTTAAAACTGCAAACAAATAAAATAAACCCACTCTCACATCTTATGACTGCCCAAGTGTCTTAAACTCCCGGAGGGATTTAGATAATGCGCCTCTAATCTACCCCTCCTGCCAGCACTGACCGCTCCCTCATGCTGGGGGTTTGCACTTGGTCTGGATCCATCTTCTGTTTCTAAAACCAGAGCAGATGTCTCAAAGAGGAAAATAATTCCACCTCACCCAGGCTTCTGTTACACCTGTACAGCATGGAAGATCTCTGCCTCCTCTGCCCTCTCCAGCTGGAAGTTTGGTACCCAAAGTCTTTGATCTCTCTTGCAGTTTCACCCTGTGACCTCCCTGTGATGGACACCCTCGGGTAGGTGTCAATGGCATCACTGAAGCACAGCTGTGTTAAGATTTTCTCTTTGTTTTGCTTTCGGTGGTTTGGTCTGAAAACCGCTTTTTCACCTCCAGTTTTCCGCTTTTTTAGGAAGAAACTTGCACCAGGCCAAGCTGCCTCTGTAGCCTGTCCTGAGGGGCAGTTACACATTGCTCTAAGCCAAAGGCCAAACTCCCACCTGCAGGAGATGGGGGGCTGCAATCTCCCCACACCTTTCTGCCCCCTCCCTTGGACCCACATCACACAAATCCCAGCCAGGTGACTGGATGGTGACCTGACAACTTATTCTGGCAGCATGATCCCAACTTGGAGACATCAAAGATGAAAGAAAAGCGGATAAGACTTCTTAGACAGCAGTGCAAACTTTAATAAGCCTAGTGGTGACCATGACACCATACCATGAAGCACCTTTTGGAAGATCTGCCCCTACCCAAGCAGCTCAGAATTCATCCATTTCTGATCCTTCTCCCCGCCCCAGGGGCAGCACCTCTCCCACTTGGGAGATGGTGACAGTGAGACAGCAGAGGCAGCACAGGCATCTGGAGCAGAACACAGAGGGACAGGATGGGAAGTGACCACAGCAGAGCCATCCCACCCTGCAGGAAGGTGCCCCAGACTGGCACTGCACTTCCTCAGCGCCATCTTCCTCCCTGAGCAGCCTGCCTTCCTCCCAGGTGGGAAAACAGACAAGAGAGAGCATAGAAAAGGGTAAGGCAGACAGGAATCACTGTAGCAGAAAGCCCTTAAAATTTGTCTCCCGAGGGTGAGGTTTGGCCAGAGGAAGATCAGCTACACAGACACAGACAGAAGTTCATTTGCAGACTCACCCTGCTCAGGCTCTTCCAACAGAACCCCTCTTTTTACCAGCTCCTCTCTTGGCTTTCGCATAGAAATCTTTCGTTCTAAAACTGATATTAAATTGAAAAAAGGCACTCAGAAAACAGGGCAAGCTTGAAGTTCAAGAAGATTTCTTTTTTTGTTGTTGTTTTTAAGAGATTATCTAGAAGAAATAAAAGGGCTTCAAATTTCACTGCTGTTGCATGGATTGAGAGAGGAGGAACTGCATGTTCAGACCTGCATTTCACACTGCGCCGCTGATCATGGAGCAAACCCTCCCTCCCCACGGCTGCTCGGGGAGCTTCCTTGAAAGGAAGGAATTAATCTGTCTGAAACTACAGCTCCATGGCAAGGTGTTTCTGGAGAGGTTGCAGGTGCCAGCCCATCACCAAAGTCCCATTTTGGTTTTCACACGTGTCAGCACTCAGGCTTGTTGTCACAAGCCCTTCTCGGATGGATGGAGGAAGGGACACCCACCCACCCAGCCATCCCCCATTACTTTACCTTCTGAAGTCTCCTTGAATTTGTCACTGCTTTTCTTTTTCCTCCACTTCCAGGGTTTGAAAATCTTGCCAAAGCTTGAGAACTTGCTTTTCCTCTTTGTAGGAGGTGTGGTGTCACCCGATTCCAAAACATCTACCCCCATGCTGGCATCACCTGGGGCGTGATCCACCTCTTCAGCTGCACAGAAAAGAAGGAAAAGAATAAAGAATTATTTCTGTGCTGCAGGTAGCAGCTCCCATCTCCCACCAACCCACCCCACACTGGGAATGGTGGCACACATTCATGCAAAGAAGGGAACAAGACTCTGTCTGTGGCTCCACTGAGCCCTCACATCAGCTTGAAGAGACAGCAATGGGCTTCTCAACATGAACAGGGCAAAGGGAAACTGGTAAGGGCGTTCCTGAGGAGACAAAGATCACAGAATCCCAGAATTGTTAAGGTTGGAAAAGACCTCCAAGATCACTGAATCCAATCTGTGACCAATCCCTACCTTGTCACCAGCCCAGAGCACCACATCCAATCATTCCATGGAGACCTCCAGGGATGGGGACTCCACCACTGCCCTGGACAGACTGTGCCAGGGACTGACAACTCTTTAAATGAATAAATTCCTCCTGATGTCCAGCCTGAACCTCCCCTGGCACAATTTGGTGCTGTTCCCTCCTGTTCTGCTCCTTGTTCTTTGGGGGCAGAGCCTGACCCCCACCTGGCTGCTCCTGCCTGTCAGGGACTTGGAGAGAGCGAGAAGGTCCCCTCGAGCCTCCTCGTCTCCAGGCTGAGTCCCTCCAGCTCCCTCAGCCATATTTTAATTTATTTTTGCAGTGTCACAGCTTTGCCCATGAACACAAACCGCTTCCCCTAGGTTTTCTCATCTTCATTTGGAAGCAGCTAGTGCTGGACACAAGTGATTTCCTGAACACAAACGTTCCAGCCCCACTGAGCTGACGTTCACAACCGTCCGCGCCCCAAAATCACCAGACCCATTCCAGCAGCTGGATGTGCTGGATTTTCCCTTGATTTTCCTTCTATAAATAAGGGCAACAAAGCTGGCCAAGAGCAACAACTCCACAGGAAGGCGACACAATACCGGCCTGTGCTCCACCTACTGCACAGGAGTCTCTGGGGAACGGCACAAGAAGGACACGGAGGCGGGAAGGGACGTGTGAAAAAACTAAACCAAAAAAACCTCCCACCCCCAACTCAAAAAAACCCCCACTTCTGAAGCAGAATCAGAGCACAAAACACCAGTCTGGGGGCTGTTGATCCTGCCTTGCCTGATGTTGCTGTTTTGGGGTATTTGATGGAACAGAGAGGAGCACTTACAACGAGCAGAACCCAGCACTGCCCGCAAAAAAATCAATCAGTGCGTGTGAGCTAAGTGAAGCCAGCTGGTGCCCACTCCACGGCAGCATTTCCAGAGCCAGAATCCCTCAGCTTCAGCACTAGAGACAGGAGCACTGCAGAGCTCCATGGACAAAATCCTATGGAGAAGGGAGACGTCCCCCAGCCCCACCCAGCAGGCTGGAGTGCCCTGATACAAACTGCACTCAGGTGTCTCCTTTTGGAGCGTCCAAGTCAGACATTGTGGAGCTTGGGAGCACAACAGACCTTTTAGTCAGCTTCAGACAAGCCTGTGTAACATGCCTGAAGAGCAGGTACTGCCCCATGGGTAACAGGAAAGTTCAGCCAAGAGTTTCATCTCCTGAGAGTGAGATTGGGAAAAGAATTTTAGGGCAAAGCTGCTTCACACGTAGGACAAAGAGCTGATAATGTATCTTCTGTATCCTACAAACGTCCACTGAGGACGCAGGCCCTGATGTGAAAAAGCAGATTCAGGACAGAGGGGAAAAAAAAAAACCAAAAAACCCCCACAAAAAACCAGCATTGATGCAGCTCTACCTGAAACCCTGCGGTGCTTCCCAGATCCCAGAAAACAAGGAACACAGGCAGCCACAGCCGCAGGCTGGGGACAGGACACCACTGTGTCACTACAGGACAGACAGACCCCAGTGTTCCAGCCTGAGCACAAACGGAATGGAGGCTCACTGAAACACGGGGAAGAGAAGAACAACAGAGGGAAACCGGAGAGTGTTTGAGGCACAGTTTACTTGGTGGATGTGTTTTGTTTAAATCACCCCGTAACAGAAAGTCCCTCACTCGGAACCAGTCAAAAGCTGATGTCAGCCAACATTTGTCGGAAAAAAGCGAGACCAATTCAGCACCTGAGATGTTTTTAAATAAAAACAAATAACGCTGACTTCATAACAGGAGAGAAATTGGGTGGAAAATTACACAGACCGTGGCAGCACCGATCTGTGATTTTCTGCAGGGAGGGAGGCAGGGTGGATGGAAGGTGGGGTGGACAGGAAGGGAGCACGCAGAAAGGCATTTCAAGCTCCCAGAAACCCAAGAGGAATTGTCTGCACGTTTAGAAGCACTTTCTTCAGACACCAGAGCATTAACCCTGGCGTTGTACATGCAATTTTAACGAGCAGTATTCACTGTGCCCAACAGAGCATTCCCAAACTTCGCCAGGCAGGCATGAGCGCTTGCCAAGCACTGGCTGCAGACGCAATTTGAAGCCCAGGTGTCATCAGAGGCATTTCCCTCACCTTTCCAAGGAGAACAGTGCTGAAGGCAGCAGTTTCAAGCTGGCCTTACATCCACCTCTTCCCCGAGCTGCTCTGAGCAATGTCACCTATGTGCTGCCTCCTCACCCAAGATGTCAGAGTGCTGCACTAAGTGAAGTAAGGTATTGAAAGAAAACTCAACCATCGGGTCCAGGGATTAATCAAGAGCCCTCAGCACCTTGGAAACGTCTTCATTTCCAGTCAGAAGAACAATGACAAGCATTGCCCTGCCACAGTCCCCTCCGAGCAGCCAGGGAGGAGCACGGGACGTGAAAGGATGAACCAAAACTGCAGGAGACACACGGTGCCTCCAAAGGAGGAGCAGCTAAGAGCAGAGAGGGTGGGGAGAAGCCACGTGTGACTGCTCCTGGCAGAACCTCTTCCAGCAGCTCCTGCAGCCCAGGTCCGGCTGTCAAAGCAAATACCTTCCCAGGGTGGAGTTTTGCTGCCAGAACTGCAACCACGCAGGTGAACACAGGAGGTTTCACAAGACCTTCACATCAAGAGCAAACCACTTGGTGCTGCTTCTTTCTCTGCCTCACTGCCCCCTGGGCCGTGTTTCAACTGCTCGTAGGCTCCTGCTGAGAGTCAGGTGTTGTCCAACACGGAAACACTTGGTTTGGTTGGTTTAGAATCAGTTCCATGCCCAAGAACAGCCAGGCAAGAGGGGGAGACAGGCACAGCAGAACACAAAACTGTCCAAATACTCTCCACTGCCCTTTTGCTCTGTGTAGAATAAAACTTGACGTGTCACTGAACACTCCGAGACCATTCCAGCCCACCACTCACACTGATGCCAGGGAAGCAATTCCTTCTGGGATTCCTGTTGTGCAGATGACAGGAAAGCCTCTCCTACCCTTCCACAGCCCTCCTCCTTTTCACATCCCCAATTGCCACAGGGACATAGAGATTTAAAGCAGTCTGCAGTGAAGCAATTATGACACTGAGGACTAAGGGTGGATCAGCAGCTGGAAGTGAGATTTACAGATCTGCATTCAAATAACCTTATTGTTCAGTGATTGTTCACATTAGTGCTCACACTCCCTCCAAAATGGACCTTCTCTTCCATTCACAGCCCATTTCCAGCTCAAATCTCCAGAAAATGGTGCAGAGAGGACATCTTTTCCCTGTGAAGGCAGAGAATCCACCTCGCTGAGGCTGTGCCTCCTCCTGCTCTGCTCTACAAGGTACAGGAGGGTCCTTAAGCTGCTTTGCAATACAAGGGGGAAACCCTTCCTTATCCAAGTCAAGCACTGGGAAACGGGGAAGGAACCACAGCACAGTGCCAGGGGAATGAAATCCAGCAGAGAAAGAGGAACCAGACTCCGAGGGAAGGGTGGGAAGCATCAGGAATCTGATGCCTTCACCCGACCTGGTCCAGCAGCAAGGCTGCATCCAAGAGACCAACCTCACCCTCACCATGGTGCCAGGCTGGAAAACCCATTTTAAATACACGCAGAAGTTCAAACGAGGTCGCACAGCCCTGGGTGAAGCCAGCAGAGTCCTCATGAGAAGGTCAAGAGATTCCCAGCTGGCAGCTTCCTAAAGTGACCCCACACCGCAGCAGGGCCGTGTTTAACCCTTCTGGAAGTACTGCTCCATGCTTTGGAAAAGTGACCCTGGAGCTGGGAGAGCCCCACCTTGACAGCTGCAGCTGTGCTTCATGTTCCAACAGAGCCCTGGTTGAGGGAAAATCAGGAATAAAACACGTGCTGCGACTTCAGCACGTTGCCTGATGCTCCCGGGGGAGATGGCCTGGAACACTTGGAGCTCAGCATCCAGCTGCTCCAGGGACAGCGTGATGCCCCAGCTGCTCCCCAGCCACAGCCTCCTGCCACTTCAGATCCGCTCCCCCAAACACTTAAAAGCTGTTCCGATCTCGTTCGATCCAAACAAGCAGGTGAATTGGAGCTGTTTAAAACAGCAGATTTGTGTTAACCCAAAATGTTTAGACTGAAATAATCCAGGGAAGCGTCACAGAATTGGCACAGCCCTGAACGCGCAAGAAGGCAGGAAGCTCCGGCAGTGCCAAGCAGGTTGGGATGCAATTCCAGATCGGTCTGCCTGGCCAGCTGGTCCTTTCAACCCTCCCCTGCAGACATGTTTTTGCTCAAGTCTCCCAGTTATATTTAATGTAGAAAAAAAAAGCTTTTTTTTCCACTGCATCTTGTGATGTTGAGGGATCCCAGGCTTTTTTTTTTTTTTTTCTTCCGAAACAGAGAAACCATTTCAGTGGAAGGAGCTAGAGACCCACAGTCGTCTCTCACACCCTCATCAAGCAGCTGTGGTGATGTGTCACCTGTGCCCAAAGGTCCTGTCAGGCTTGGGGCTGCCATTCCCATTGAAGAGAGTGAAGCTTTCACTTCTACCACTGCTCTCAGTGGGTCAAACTGGCACAGCCAGGATCCACGGGGTCAATTAAAACCCCCACACGTAATCACACCACGGCCACACACACAGGACGCCCCAGCAAGCAGCTCCCAGCTGGCCCTCGGGAACCCCACCTAGAAATGTCATGGTTTAATGATCACACTAAACCGGGGAGGAAAATCCACCATGTGAGCAAGGAGAGTTAATCCCCATCTTCAGGGGTCAAGCCTCAAAATACCCTTTTGTAGAGCCAAGCACTGCCAGCCTGGAAACGGGCACAACAGGAATAACTAAAACTTCAGGGACCAACAGGAATAACTAAAAAGCATTCCTTCCATTAAGGATCATTTCTCATGTGGAAGATAGCTGCAGCAGTTACATGGAATAGAGGCACCTCTGATGCACAGTGTCAAAGAATTAAACCCAACCTGGATCTAGGGCATTCCAGAATTAATCCTGGTGAGTTTTTAAAACTGTTTTAACTCAGGCCACACATCCTCAAAAGTCACCCTCACCATGGAGAAATTTTACTTTTAAGCTAAACATCACTTCAGATCCAAGTCTCAGATCACAACAAAGCAAGGCTGAAGGCTGTGAAGAAATCAAAGGACTGCATCTCAGATGATGACTGTAGTATCTTGAATATACCTGGGAGAAAAACTATTGATTTCTAGTGTTCATGAGGAAAATGGCACAATCCTTTAAGGATGTAGGGTCAGTGAGCCCCAGGACAGGAGTGCAGAATGGAGCTCCTAGGAAAAGGTTGAGAACAAGCTGCTCTACTCCCCCAAACATTTCTGTAGACATCCCAAAGGCTGGTGAAGCAGTCTAACAGCAGCCAAGTATCACCTTCCCTGCACTACCATGGGCTCCTTGCCTCAGTCCTTTTCTGAGATGTAAGAGCTTGTAAATTCTACCTTCATTAAGAGACGTCCTCATGAGGAAACATCCCTATTTTGATGTGTAAACAGACTTGCACAGTGTCTAAATCCTGAGCTTGGGTCAGATTCCTTCCATCCACAAACCAGAGTTCACCCCGAACCTGATCCATCTCTTCTTGTAGGAGTTATTACAGGATTTCCACAAATCCCAGGCGTTTCTGTCCATAAGGAGCTTGCTGAACATTTCTGTTTTGGGCAAACGAGGTACTTCAGTGCCACAGCAGCAACTCTGCTTAATCACCTTTGTTTCCTTCCCTAAGGAACACACCTCCCTGACGTTCTGCCACGGAGCAAGCCCACAGGGTGCACTGGGAAGTTCTGCTGCTCATTACACACCTCAGGTACCTGGAATACAGCAGTACCTACCAAAACTCCCTCCTTTCCCACCCTGCTGTGTCCAGCAGGGCAGTCAAGAACCCGAGAAGCTTCCAAGCAAAACCAGCAACAACTCAAAAAAGCAAACGCTCTTGGAGGGAAATGCTGTTTAAGTATCCAAAAAGCACTTTGGGTAAATGCTTCTAAGCTTCCCTAAAACAGCTTTAAAAACTCGGTGTGTGTTTTTCCTGAATCGTCCAGGGAAGACGGGAATCCTGACCTTAAAGGGATAAAAGGTTGTGGTCACAAAACAGCCTCAAACAATCCCAGTCCTTGGCCTCCCTGTGTTTTGCACGTTTCTAATCACCATAATCTTCACAGGACTCTCCTAAACAGCATCCTGCCACAGTTAATGCAAGAACCATCTCTTCAGGTTCCAGATTTAATCAGCAGGAACGGTGAGAGCTGTGCCATGAAAAAAGACTTCAGAGAGCAAATGAGCAGTTGAGCAAATACCAGGTCTGCTGTCCCCAGTCTCCAGAAAGCACAGTATCATTACACCGAGCCCACTCCCCTGGAAATTACCACTGTTCTTGGTGTTTGATGAGAGAAGGAGCCCAAGGTTGGCTTCTAACAATGAATAAATCCAAGCAGAAGATGCTGTTAATCTCTACAGTTCAAAGATAACTGAAGTTTTACTTCTCCCTTCCATTCTATCACTTTATTTTTAGCAACTCTTGAACAAGACTGGCTGGAGTGATCTGGTGGTGGTGGGGAAAAGAATCACTGGCTTCATCTGAGCCCTAGAAATCCTTGATAGCGTCAAAGTTATAGAAGTGAAAAATAAAGAAAATAACACTCTGTATCTTGAGTATGCTCTCTGTCTGCCAATGTCAGTTTCTTCTCTAAAAATCAGAAAACTCCACTTTACAGGTGAGGGTGAACAACTGAGCCCAGCCAGCTAACAGCGAGTGGGAATATGAAAGGCAACAGCGGGCTGTGGAGAGTCTCCTCAAAGCCAGTGCTGGGAACAGCACCCAGGACAGACCTGGAGTCACACTGACCCCACACAGCGCTCGCGAAGCGGAGCTGCTCCTACGGCTGAACACAGTTGTGTTTTCTCCAGCCTGTTACTGAGATACCTCGCAGCGGAGAGGGAAAACAAGCGGGGAGATTATTGCCAAGCCCTTCTCCCCCCGAAGCTGCCAGAGCTGCCCCAAAAAGCTGGGTGACATCAGTCACAAGGAGGCAATCCTTGGTGGCTTTGGTCTAGGCTCGCTCTCGGGGCTGACTCCTGCCCCACAAAGGTGAACTTTCCCACTGTCCAAGTGCTTTGCAAAGGTGGTATCCCTGAATCCATGCCAGCCAGAGGCTGTCCCTTCAAACAGCAGCTCGGAGCCTGTCTGAAGAGCAGAGAACATGCTGCACAGTGATTACACGTGAAGTAAGCAAGAGGAAGGAAGGAAATAGAGTTATTTCTCTGGTTTCTCTCCCCAGCTGGGCGCAGGTTACACAAGTTCCACATTCCACTGCTCCCAACTCCTCCGTTTCACCTGCAGTGCTGCAGCCCCAAAGCTCCCTGGTCTCCCCTGCCCTCCATTACTCACCGAAAGCACCTGGATTTACCGGTCTGGAGAAGTGCGGCTGCCCCATGAGATTCCGCTCAGAGCAGCTCTCCGGGAGGAGGTGGGAGGGGAAAAGAGGAAAAGTCCGCGCTGAGAACGCTTCAAGCCTTTAAAATGATCAATCCACGCTTCAGATGAGGAAAGAGCCCGGCGAGTGAGGCGACTCCCAACTCTCAGGCCATGGCTCCGGTGTCCGATGGTCCAGCACAGGTCCTGCTCTCCCTGTCCCCCATGGCTGGGCACTTGATTCTCATAAATAGGTGTCTGTGCCAGCTCCCTTCACGCAGGAATGCCTGTCATTCCAGAGCCGAGCTGGCTAGGGCCGAAGCTCAGGAAGGGGAGGAGACAGCCAGCCAAGATCCAGCCACTTAGCTGCACAATCCAAATTATCAACACCCCTCTCGCTCCTTCCTCGCATCCAGTTCAGCAAGAAGAGAGAAGAGCTGGGAGCGAGGAGAAAAGAGTGTTTTTCCAAGGGATGTGCTTGGAGAATTCCCTGCACGGTAACACACCCAGGGGGTTTCACCTCCCAAAATGGGATCAAGGAATTTACAGCCTACCTGTGCCAGCTAAACACAAACGAAGGCAGTCAGGGATGAGACAGCCGTGGGAGCTGCATCACCCCCGAGCAAAGGGAATTTCAAAGACAGCCTGAATTGATATGCATCTAGCCAAATATATCATAAAAATACAATTTCATGCAATTCCCCTCTCCACGCTTTACCAGGAAGCGTGTCTTCTCGCGTAATTTAAATTTAACAATGGAAAATTTAAATTTAACAAGGGAAGTAAAAGTTTAGTTTCTATTCATGGGTCACGGCTTGATGGTTAAGGTAACCAACATCCCCCTCAGCCATTTCCCTCACAATAAAACATCTCCACAGTTTAAATATGTCCATTTGGATTCCTTAATTCATGATTAAAATTTGGGTTAGGACTTCTGTGAACCTACAGCTCGTTTTCCCTGTATGCCCTACAACAGAGGAGCAGGAAAATCTTTAAGCATCCAAAAGCTCAATCATAGTTCAGAGAAAAAGGAAAAGCAATTTTCAAAAATATAAAGGAATTTGCTGCAGCATAAAAAGGATTTAAATCAGGAACCTGACCCCATGTGACACATCTAGGTTGGTTTTTCCCCAGCGTAGGAGACGTTTTAAACAACAGGATCTGCTGCAGCACTCGGTGTCCCTGTCCTTGTTGGGCCAGCAAAAGGAGGACTTCAGTATGACTGAATACTACCCAGGCAGCAATCCCAATTGGAAAATCTTCTATTCTGGGAAACAACCAGCTCCAAGATTGTCGATTTTGGCTGGTGCAGCTGGGAACAATCAATGCTGCACAGTGCCCGGAGCAAACGCTGTGGGACTGCTGTTCCCAGACCCACGGATGGGGGGATGCAGCGCTAGAAAAACATACCCCAAAACAGGACAAGGGGTAGTTCTAAAATTCTTTAACACCTCACCTGAGCCACAAACACACCACAAAGACCTTGGTGCTCTTGGCTGCCCCGCTAACACACTAAACGCGCCACTGGGCAACTTGCAAATCCACTCCCCAACCAAAGCGGAGCCACAGGAACACAGGAGGAAGGAGAACACTCGCGCACCTTCTCCACCTGCGTGGTGCTTGTCCTCCATCCCTGCTGCCAGGCACGTGACCCTCGTCCCACAGACAGCAGGAACAGGTGGAGGAGCAGGGGATGAGCGGAGCCAGGGAGGAGGACAGCGAATACCACTGTCCTCCCTCGAGCAGGGCACGTGGGCATTCCTGGAAGTGTTGCTCTTCTCCAACTCCCACCACGGACATCTCCGCGCCTGAGCTCTGGCTGTGAGCAATGAACATCCCGATTCCCAGGAACGCTCCACCTCACTGAAGACTTTTTGCTTAGAAGCAAAGAAAAAGCCATTTTTAAAGCAGTTTCTATTTGCTGCCATCTAGCAGAGACCCATAAAGGTCAGAGATAAAGGCAGGAAGATTTCCCCCGAGTCTGTAAATTAGCTGCCCAGCTTGGAAGGAGGTCTGGAAAAAACATTCCTGCATTGGGGAATGCCACAGAACAGACCTGCCTGGCTTCTAAAGAATTCAAGTCACTGGCATTTGCTGTGAATTCAAAGTGCACAAAGCTCTGCTGCAGAACAGATGACACGTAGTAAATTGTTAAAGCACAGCAGCACAATCATATCCTTGACCCTTTATTTCTACATTTGTGAAATGTGACACATTGCCCTAAATTTCAATTAAAAAGATATTTAAATAAGCAGATTTAAATTCCCAGCAGCTGCAGCCCAAGATGCACAACAGTTACTCAGGTCCTGGTGCTGCACAGGAACTGTTCCTCCAGGCTGTGAAATAGGGTCCTTCCCATTTCTGTATCCTTCCTCAGGCCTCAAAGACCATCACAGAGAGAATAACAAGGTTTGGCAATGGTTGTACCAGAAGCATTAATATTTCCTCCTGAAAGTCAGGGCTGTGGTGCTCAAGGAGCAAAGAGATAAAAATCTGTGTTTGAAACTGCAGCTGGCTCCGGACTTAAGCATCATTCAGGAGTACCAGCCACAACTCTCTCTTCTTTTGGGGGGGAAAGCAAAACTCTACCAGGAAACAGCTGACAACGTGCACGAAACAGCACAAATCCAAAAGTAACACCAGCATCGTTATTTTCAAGGGAATTCATGGCCAGAAAAACCCATCAGTCCATCCTTCAGTTCCAGCTCTGGAAGGAAAGGTGCAAATTCTGTCCCAGAAAACAGAAAGCCAAAAAATGCTCCTGCCTCAACTCCAGCCTGAGGTCAGAGCATGAGAGTGGCTCCTAAGAAACCCTCTGCTTCCACAGGGCTTTGGTTTTACCACTGGAAAAAAATACGGGACAAAGCAACCTGCTCTTGTCCTACTGGACATCCAGAATAAAAGAAAACCCACATTTTAAGCAAGGAAAAGTAATAAATGGCAAAAATTCCCATAATAATGAGAAAAGCCATCTGACTTTGCTGCACAGCAACCAGAAGAAACCAGAGCAACCGTTTTACTCCTCAGGGACAGGTGACAACTTTTTTAAGATGAAAAACTTGGAATAGCAAAGAGAGAGCAAAATGGGAAACAGCTGATTGTCCCTTCAGCATTTCCTTTTAAAATATAGTAACGAAGAAACGCCAGTTACACGAAATTTTTGTGTGATTTAAGGAGAGGCAGATGGCTGAAATAAAAAGACAGGCAGTAAACACTCAAACACGGGGTACTTGGCCTTCTTCTGAAGTTTCATTTCCTCTCCATCCAGCCCAGCATCCCATTAAACCCCTGGCATTTCCATGTTAATAATCTGTTTATATACATTGTAAAAGGATCTCTTCTGGATTGTTTCACTGTAAAATCTAATGAAAGCCATAATGAGCCCAATATTAGCTCCTCTCATAAAGCCAGTGTTGTTCACATCCTGGTTCACACCGACGTGAAATGCCGCATTCACCCGCGGTGACTCAGGCATTTGTGTTCCATGATTCAGCCACAGGAACATTAAAAAGGACTCTGGCATTCCCCCATCCCTGCTGATGGAGCTATTTAAAACCAGTGATACTGGGCGTTTTCCTTCAGAGCTCATCACCAGAGACTCGGCAGGAGCTACGGGGCCTCTAAAGTTCTTCCACTGGGGGAGATGCACCCACTAAAACCCTCACAGGGACCACCTCACTAGGTAGGGAGGAGAAAAAGCGGCAATGAAACACATCCACGACTCTGGACGTGTTTCACTGAATCACAGAATGGTTTGGGTTGGAAGGGACCTTCAAGTCCATCTCATTTCACCCCTGCCATGGGCAGGGACACCTTCCACCCTATCAGATTACTCCACGCCCCATCCAACCTGGCCTGGACACTTCCAGCGAGGGGCAGCCACAGCTGCTCTGGGAAATCCATTCCACTCCCTCGTCACTCTCACAGAGAAGAATTTCTCCCCAGTACCCCGTCTAACCCTATTCTCTGTCAGTTTGAAGCCATTCCCCTGTCACTCCAGGCCCTTGGAATGTTCTGTCTCGACCTTTCCTGCAGGCTCCCTTCAGGTACTGAAAGGCCACCATTAGGTCACCCCGGAGCTTCTCTCCTCCAGGCTGAACAACCCCAGCTCCCTCAGCCTTTCCTCACAGAAGGTGCTCCAGCCCTCTCATCGGCTTGGTTTCACCACAGTTTTTGTTTCCAGCCTTTGGAAGAACAAGAAAATGAAAAAAAATCCTTTATGTACACCTAAGAGCTGCCTGGAGAGATGAACCTTTCCGGGCTGTGCTCCCACACTGAGGGCAGCAGAGCAGGGGGAACAGGAGCAGACGCCAGGGAGTCACTCCGAACAAACGAACACAACGTGACGCTCTTCCTGTCTCCTCACACGGAATCAAATTTGGCGTGCAAGTGGAAAATGGGTTATTTATAAAGCAGCTGGCATCGCATTGTTTGGGTCCTGCAAGGCTTTGATGGTTCAGATGAGACAAACGGGAGCGAACTGCTCCTGCACCACGTGACTTCCTTCATGCTTCCCGTGACATTTCCAAGAGGGAAACTCCTATTTCCCAGAGCACTTCAGTCCCGCTGTCCCCAGCAGTCAGTGGGCACGGTGCTCCACCG